>NC_090269.1:321849523-322495461 GCF_040414725.1 Anabrus simplex
CCGCAGAAATGAAGAATAATTGTGCAGCCAAAGAAAAAAAATATCGGCGTGACAAAAGGCAATGTTTGGCATCTAAAATAGTCTAAAAATGCGTAGGCCTACTGTACAACAAGGCATTAATATGATTTTACAAAGCTCCTTTTAAGCCTAATTTAAATTTTTTGAAGGAAAAAGTGGGGTTCGTCTTGGATTTGGAGAAATACGGTACTATATTTTTTTCAGAATGAAATTAAACATACACTTTCACGTAGTATCGGATTACGAAAAATAACAAACAAGTAAGCCGCAGTGTGGATATCATGTGTGGAAACGCAAGTTTTGAACAAACAGTTTTGAACAAACTAATTGCCATATCTTGCCGATTTTAATGTGCATGGGGGTTTTTCAGACTTTTATACAAAAATCGGATATAACGACAATCCGTTATAGCGAGTAAATTTTTCGCTGTTATGAATTCTTGCTATTAGTTAATTTTAACATTGTATGCTGAAATTTTAAGTGAGAATGTGATACACCTCGAGATAGGGCAGAGTGCATAACTGATTTCGGAGGTTAGTTTAGATTTTGGGCCACATAGCTATCAGCTCGCATTCAGGAGATAAAGGATTTGAACCCCACTGTCAGCATCCCTGAAGATGGTTTTCCACGGTTTCCCATTTTCACACCTGCCGCTATAAGACCTATCTGTGTCGGTGCGACGTAAAGCTAATTGTAAAAAAATCACGCCTGGTTATATTTCAGAAAGGCTATTCCCATGTAAATTTATAGCGAGATGATGTTCATTTCTCTACTGGTGTTTTAAATATATAATTTCATGATAAAGGAGCCAACTTGCATTGGCTATTATCGTGTCGACACGTCACTTCTGTTTATTCCGAATTAAGTATTACTGTAATGGCGTCTTGCCACTTCACTTGATACGAGTTTAATAGTACCATGTGTGTACGAGAGATGGCGTATATCTCAGTGTTTGTCGCCGAAGGTCAAACTTCCTGCCACCTGGGAATCTTAACTCCTTGACTGTTTTGGTGGTTGTTATTTTGGGGATTGTAAAAAAAAACTGGCTTCCCCGCCCATTGGAGCAGCGTTCTTGACTTATAAGAACTTTTTAAATGTTTTAAGTGCACCTGTAACTACCTTCCATTTTCCTGTTTGAGTCCTTGATAACTCCAGGTATTAGTAAGTTATTTTATATTTAATATTGGTATTTTTCTTATTTTCGATATGCAATGTTTATTCCATTGTATGAACAGACTGTGTGCGTGTGAATTTTAGTACTTGGTTGATATGCCTCTTGATTATGAGATGGTCCAGTGTATACTGTACACTGACTGACAGAGCAAATGCAACACCAAGAAGGAGTGGTTAGAACTTTATGCCATTTGCAGGGTAGACTGACGTCACTGAGGTATGCTCATGATGTGAAATGCGCCGCTGTGCTGCGCACGTAGCGAACGATAAATGGGACACGGCGTTGGCGAATGGCCCACTTCGTACCGTGATTTCTCAGCCGACAGTCATTGTAGAACGTGTTGTCGTGTGCCACAGGACACGTGTATAGCTAAGAATGCCAGGCCGCCGTCAACGGAGGCATTTCCAGCAGACAGACGACTTTACGAGGGGTATGGTGATCGGGCTGAGAAGGGCAGGTTGGTCGCTTCGTCAAATCGCAGCCGATACCCATAGGGATGTGTCCACGGTGCAGCGCCTGTGGCGAAGATGGTTGGCGCAGGGACATGTGGCACGTGCGAGGGGTCCAGGCGCAGCCCGAGTGACGTCAGCACGCGAGGATCGGCGCATCCGCCGCCAAGCGGTGGCAGCCCCGCACGCCACGTCAACCGCCATTCTTCAGCATGTGCAAGACACCCTGGCTGTTCTAATATCGACCAGAACAATTTCCCGTCGATTGGTTGAAGGAGGCCTGCACTCCCGGCGTCCGCTCAGAAGACTACCATTGACTCCACAGCATAGACGTGCACGCCTGGCATGGTGCCGGGCTAGAGCGACTTGGATGAGGGAATGGCGGAATGTCGTGTTCTCCTATGAGTCACGTTTCTGTTCTGTCAGTGATAGTCACCGCAGACGAGTGTGGCGTCGGCGTGGAGAAAGGTCAAATCCGGCAGTAACTGTGGAGCGCCCTACCGCTAGACAACGCGGCATCATGGTTTGGGGCGCTATTGCGTATGATTCCACGTCACCTCTAGTGCGTATTCAAGGCACGTTAAATGCCCACCGCTACGTGCAGCATGTGCTGCGGCCGGTGGCACTCCCGTACCTTCAGGGGCTGCCCAATGCTCTGTTTCAGCAGGATAATGCCCGCCCACACACTGCTCGCATCTCCCAACAGGCTCTACGAGGTGTACAGATGCTTCCGTGGCCAGCGTACTCTCCGGATCTCTCACCAATCGAACACGTGTGGGATCTCATTGGACGCCGTTTGCAAACTCTGTCCCAGCCTCGTACGGACGACCAACTGTGGCAAATGGTTGACAGAGAATGGAGAACCATCCCTCAGGACACCATCCGCACTCTTATTGATTCTGTACCTCGACGTGTTTCTGCGTGCATCGCCGCTCGCGGTGGTCCTACATCCTACTGAGTCGATGCCGTGCGCATTGTGTAACCTGCATATCGGTTTGAAATAAACATCAATTATTCGTCCGTGCCGTCTCTGTTTTTTCCCCAACTTTCATCCCTTTCGAACCACTCCTTCTTGGTGCATTTGCTCTGTTAGTCAGTGTATATTTGTGTCAGCCTCCTCGCTTGCCTTAACCATCAGATTGTGATTGCCGTTCGTGTCATCGCGAGAATTCTCTTGCCTTGTACAAATCGCGGTCGTGATGGGGATTCTTTGGAGTGTTGTATTGCACAGTCTTGTTACCGTGTTCTTCATGCATGGACAATACGCACATTCCTGTGCCCATCTGCGTAACCCAACCTTGGGGTCACGATAATTATGAAATTATGTTACTATTGGATCTGTGTACCCTGTCTAATATTTGCATATCAGTACTGAAATGTACGGCGGTGTGGATGAGTGCACAGGTGTGTTGGAGGACGTGTCACATCGATTGCCCGTTTTGTTTATTCATTTCCATTTTATCTGTGTTTTAATGCCGGTTCGAGGCTTGTAGTTTCGTGCCCGTGTTGGCCTATTATTATATTATTCATTTTTAAAGTCAACATGTTTAATTTCTTTGGTCCCTACGTAGTTTGCACAATTCTGACCGCAGTCATTTATTTTGTCTTGTCTTTGCTGAACGAGCTCGCTTACCCCTTTTTAACTTCCTGGAGCTCTCAGAACAAATATTACTTTTGCTTGTTTCTTGGTGCATGGGCAGATAACGATGGGGATGGGATTGTTGAAAAAATAAGATGTATGCGGGTGGATGAAACTTTATGTTCTTAAGGAATGACATAACTGCAAGGAAGTGTGACCTTCGTTGATCTGTTCTGTAATTACAAAGAAATTGTCCTTTACCTCGAGATAATAGAGTGCATAATTAATTTCAGAGGTTAGTTTATATTTTCTTGCGCCTGGTTAAATTATGGAAATCGTGTAAATTTATAGAGAGAAATTATAATCTCTCTACCGGCGCCTGAAGTGCGTTTTCATTATAATACGTATAGTACGGTTAAGTTACGTTAGGTGATGCTGTTTGGATAAGAACACTGAAATGTTTGCCATAAAATGCGATCGCTCATCTTTGGTACTGTTGATAAACCATAATAGATATTATGTTTGAACTTGTATTGACTTATATGAATCTATTAAAGAACTATTTAAAATAGTTTTTACATGGAATTAATACATTCGACCGTAAAGGGAAAATTCATTAATGTTTTGGAAAGTTTAGAAATTTATCTTGCACAAAAAAATTATTTTGAATCAAGTTTAAATGAGAGAAGTACAGAAGATGACCCATTGTATAAAATAGCACTTGATCATTTAAGGAAGAAATACTTGAAGATCTTAAATTTATTTAGGTATTCTCATTCAGTTCAACAAAATTTTATGTAATGATCATTTTCATAATATTAGTTTCATTATTCATTGATATGGTGAATTAGGACACAATACTTCTTTAAAGTTAAGAAAAAAACAAAAGATAGTGTATTGTTTTATTCCTTGAACTGGTATCACTGACGAAGGGAATGGATGGGTTTCCCAAAACATGTATGGTAAAATAAATAGTTTTCTATCATAATAAGGTGTACTGAGAAGGTGGACTCAAGTTAAAACTATTTTAATAGTTCTTTGATAGATTCATCTTTGGTACGGTATAGTTTTCTCACTATGTGCATTTGCGAGCTCTCTCGTAGACATTTGAAGGCGATTAGTACTACCTGTCGACTGCTGTTCTCTAAAGAAAATTCTAAATGAAAGAGGATAACATGTTTCCATAATAAATGCATAAATAATGTGGCCAATAGCAGCTGTTAACTGGTTAAAAATAAAGGCTGAGGTAAACAACGGTTTAATTTTAATGTTATGTACTGAAATTAAGTAAGAATGTGATACACCTCAAGATATGGCAGAGTATATCACTGATTTCAGAGTATAGTTCATATTTTCTCGCGTCTAGTTAAATTTTGTAAAGGCTATTCACACGTAAATTTTTAGCGAGGAAGTCATCATTTCTATACATACATTTCAAATACAGTAGAAGTCCGTTATAGCAAGAATTCATAACAGCGAAAAATTTACTTGCTATAACGGATTGTTGTTATATCCGATCTTTGTATAAAAGTCGAGAAACCCCACCATATACATTAAAATTGGTATGAAAAGGGAATAGGTTTGTTCAAAACTATCGTTTCCGCAGATGATATCCACACCAGCTTACTTGTTTGTTATTTTTTGAAATCCGATACTACATGAAAGTGTATATTTAATTTTATTCTGAAAAAAGATAGTACCGTATTTCTCTGAATCCAAGATGAACCCCACTTTTTACTTCAAAAAATTTAAATCAGGCTCAAAAAGTACTTTGTATAGTCATATAAAGGCCTTCGTTGTACAGCAGGCCTACTCATTTTTAGACTATTTTTGGACGCCGAATATTAACTTTCGTCATGCTGTGGTTTTTTTTGGTGGCTGCACAACTTTTCTTTATTTCCGCGGGTTTAAGGACCATTAACTTAAAATTAGCATCATAATACCAACGAGAACCGGTTGAAAATTTGCTGGCAATACCTAGTCCATGCATCTCTACAATACGACGATCTATCAGGAAAGTATTCTTGCTGTCTATAAAACTGTTACTTTTACTCAGCGTCAGATATAACCGGCTACCGCTACACGTACGTCTCACTTGCCGGGTTCCGCCAAATTCAGTGGCTGGCGATGTATAGGCCTAACCGCGGACGTTGAAAGTCAATGAACAAGTTTATTGCGCCACAGTATGGCCATTCCGCCCTTGCATTTTTCGTGCACATATCTCACAATTTCATCTTCGATTTCTTTAAAGCGTCCTTGTTGCGGACCATTGAATGCATTTTTTGTACAGTACGCACGCATTTTTCTAGCTCTCTGTCTTCATGCTAACGCCAAATATTGGCTTTAGTTAGGCCTGTGCCGTATTTTCGTGCGGCTGCACAATCATTCTACATTTACGAGTGTAAGGCCCAACGTTGCGTTAACGCAACATTTTATTTTTGTCCTTGTCCCGAATTAAGGTTGCAGTGAATTTTAATTTTAAGCATCGATATATTGAAGGAACATCCTAGAAATATTGTTGATCCAGTTGTCTACGCTAAATACATGTAATGGCATTTTTCTGAATTTTTTAAGATTGAAGAAAATCACAACATCTAACCAGGTTGAGATATGAATTTTCTTTTCAATAGAATAGATATTATGTGTCTCTTTTTATATATTCAAGTTTTACTGGCAGTTTCCTCCTGGCTCCGCCCGCAATGTACAAAGTATGGTGTTGTTCGTTACTATCCTCAGGGATGTATTTGCAAAGTTTCGAGTTAATGAAATAAAGCACATGATCTGCTGTGGTAATAGAATGTAATATTATGTCAACAAACCACTGGTAAACACATCACACAAAGAAATTGAATTAAACGTTCCTTGGAACAAAACTACGCGCTGAATTGTTAAAAAGTCCTTCAAAGATGTTCGTCATGGAGACAAATGTACTCATAACTTTTCTCAGAATCTACCAATTTAAGTAGTTATTACCTCAAAATAAAGCACTTGATCCACTAAGTGTTTTTAGATCAAAACGGACCGCGTACTTCAATTAGAACGAAAGATATGATTGCTTCGATGAGAAAAAAATGTTGAAGAAATGAGACGTCAATTGAATATGCAGTCATAACTTTCCTCAGAATCAACCAATTTGAATAATTAAGAGCTGAAATGAAAGAGCTTGATCCACTGAGTGTTCTTAGGCCAAAGATACAAAAAAAGTAGAAAAAATCAAATAATTTGAGGAAGGCGGAAGTGATTTATAGTACCTGATGACAAATCTGTGCATGAATACCTTTCAGTTAAAAAAAGAATGAAGGAAATTGACCAGATAGAATGACCGGACTGACTGACTTTAGTTTTCATCAATTTTTTAAATATATAGATAGACATACTTGTAGGACAATAGGCCCTTTCACACAATGAATCTATAACGTGAAGCCTCTTTTTGAAATTTACAATATTGTTGCGTTTACGCAACTTTGGGATTAACAAGTATGTATTCCCGATTCATAGACTGCTCACTTGACTGTACTTGTAACTCTGTTCCTTCCTTCATTGTTGAAGTGTGTGTTTGTAGTGCAGTGGGGAAGCATGAAACTGTAATTGTGTGCTGATAAAGAAACAAAATTGCAAGAAAGGTACCGTATGCTAAACTCTATTAAATAGGACTTTTTTTGCTGTGGAATTATGTATAACATCTTTCGTATTTATATTAGGATTTCATTGTTTTCTGACATGTGTCACATCAACCAGAAAACACTAACTGTGGCTGAACCTGGAGGGTCAGCTGTAAAGAAACCTAAAAAGCAAGCAGAAAGGAAGAAGGAGCAGCTCCCAAACTGGAGAAAAGTTGCTCCTGTCTATACTTCTTCACCAACATCAGAAGAATAAGCTAAAATTGGAAGAAATAAAAATCAATGTAGGTGGTAAGGCACCTTACGAAGTATTTTCACTGTACTTCGATTCACAAGTTCTGCAAATGATGAAGCAGCTACCATAGCGTTGTTACTGACTGCGTCAAAATCTTTGCACCGTACGGCTTCATTCTGGAGCAACTTCAACGTTTGAGGAGAATAAGATACACAATCATCTGCACGACAATGGCATTGCCAATTACAGCATTCGTGTTAGGGGTAAAAAGTGGCCTCTGTTTATTTATTTGGTTGACAGTGTCATTGTAAATTCTTGGAAAATACATAGACTAGTTAAATGATGAAAAAATCTCTCAGCTGCAATATAGACCATATATAGCTCTGGCCCTGATGAAATATGAAGGTGATGACACTAAGGATGATGATGTATGTGGTGATGATGGGGAAGACAATAAAGAAACTGGCATAGAAGGAAGAGAGAATTCTAATTATGGATGACCATCAGAGGCTGCTTTACCCACGGAAGTGTGTTGCGATCAAACAGGACATTTCATAATCCAAGAGAAAAACAAAGCTAGAAGAAGATGCAGACTGTGCAAGAGCACAACAATTTACAAGTGTCAAAAATGCAATGTTCGTCTTCATACAAACCGTTTTCAACAATTTCACTCTTGCTAAATGAAGATGCCTACTAGGCCCAAAGTTGCGTAAACGCAACATTATGCTGAACCTAAACTATTTGTACGTACTTTTTGTTCCCACATTTTCTGGTCTTTCTGATATAATTTCAAGAGAAATATAAAATAATATTTAAAAAAAAAAAACCCTGCTTTTTCTGTGCTTGGCCTTTAATGGGTTAATAACCATTAACTTACAGTAAAATTGGCGTCATAATATCGACTGGAACCCGTTCAAAATTTGCCGGCAATACCTTTTCCACGTATCTTTACAATACGACTATCCATCACGATAATATTCCTGCTGTCTATAAAACTTAATTTTACTAAGCGTCAAGTACAATAGACGCGTTATAACTCTGCCTATGAGTAGCCATGGCCTTTCTAAGAATTCGAAGGCTCGCATGTTTTAATGCCATTCTGCATATTTGAGAACCGTTTTTGTAGAAGCTAATAGAACGTCATACTCTCTTCACTATTTCCTGAGATCCAGTGACGTTACACACAAGCACTGTACAACCGGTTGTCGCGGATAGCGATGTAGGCTATAGGAAAGAACTGGTCATTTATTGTCAACGAGTTTTGTGCGCGTGTGAAAAGAAGCAGCGTGATTACCGCGGTAGTTGCCAGTGGTATCCATTAACTTACTGTTAGGCCGCGAATGCAAGACAACCCTTGAGTTTTCGCACTAGATTCTAAGGAAAAAAGTCTTGGATTCGGAGAAATACAGTATCACTCCAGAAGTTTCTGTGGCAAACACTTCATCTTCTTCTTCAAACGGCGTCACCTAACGTAACCGTACATGTATCATGAAAACATATTTGAAACGCATGTAGAGAAATGATAACCTACTCGCAAAAAATTTACATGCAAATAGCCTTTCCGAAAATTAACTAGACGCGAGAAGATATGAAATATCCTCTGAAATCAGCGATGTACTCTGCCACATCTTGAGGTGTATCAAATTCTTACTTAACTTCCGTATGGTATGTAACATTCAAATCAAGATATTGTTTACTTCAGTCATTATTTTTAACGAGTTAACAACTGCCATCGGCCACGTTATTTACGCATTTATTATGACAACGTGTTATCCTCTTTCATTTCTAATTTTCTTTCGAGAACAGCAGTCGACAGGCATTGAATGTCGACAAGAGAGCTCGCAAATACACAAAGTGAGAAAACTATACTGTATCGAAGATGATCGATCGCATCTTGTTGCAAACGTTTTAGTTTTCTTATTCAAACGGCATCACCTATCCAAACTTAACCGTACTATACGCATGATGAACACACACTTCAAACGCCAGTAGAGAAATGATAACCTTCTCGCTATACATTTCCAAAATAGCCTTTCCGTAATTTAACCAGTTGCGAGAAAATACAAACTAAGATCTGAAATCAATTAAGCACTCTGCCATACCTCGAGGTGTATCCCATTCTTACTTAATTGCAGTATTTAGCCTCAAAATTAAGCGGTCGTTTAGTCAACCTTAATTTTTAACGAGTTAACAACTGTTATCGGACACATTATTTACACATTTATTATGAAAATACGTTCTCTTTCATTTCAAATTTTCTTTACGGAACAGCTGTCGACGGGTATTACTAATCGACTCCGACATCGCCTTCGAATATCGACGACAGAACTTGCTAGTGCACATAGCGAGGAAACTATACCGAAGGTAATCGATCGCATGCAATATCATCGCTGGGGTGCATAAATATCGGTAATGGAAAAAATCGTGCGGGCTTAATAGCTTGTAATAACAGATGCGTCAGTGATGGGGCTCTCACTGTAATCGAAGGACGATACACAGTTTAACACAGGAATTCCGAAGGGACAGAAAATAATTGTCGCTATAGTGGAGTTCTCGTTATATGCCGTACTCGCTATAGCGGACTTCTACTGTATGTTTTCATGATACATATACGATAAGGTTAGGCGATGCTGTCTGAAGAAGAAAACTGGAATGTTTGCCACGGAAGCCTCTGGAGTGATACCGTATTTCTCCGAATCCAAGATGACGGTTCTTTCCCCTTCAGAATCTCATGCGAAAAATCAAGCGTTATCTTGCATTTGCGGCTTAACAGTAACAAATATCACTGGCAACTACTGCGATAACCACGCTGCTTCTCTTCACCCCCACAGGTGCAAGCACATACAAAACTCGCTGACAATAAACGACTGCCTCTTTATTATAAATTGCTAGCCACAACAACCGGTTGTACAGTGCCTGTGTAAGGTGACTGGATCTCGGGAAATAGTGAAGGGAAAATAAGCCTCTACAAAAACGTTTCTTGAATCTGCAGAATGGCATCAAAACATGCGAGCCTTCGAATTCTTCTGCGGAGAAAATTTTAATTTAAATTACTCTGTAAAATACTACTTTAAAAAAAGGTAAAGGTAGTTCTGAATTAAAAGTCTGAATTGTTTAATGTTTAAATATGACATATAGGGTCAGTTTTCTTCCACCTGCGGTTACACAAAGCATAACTGTACACCCAACATCGAAAACTACGTGAACCAGGAACATGTTGACAACCGTGACGCAAATAAAACCTGCACCTCAATTTCGGGCGTCAAATTAAAAAAAAAAATTCGGGGATTATTCGCATAAATACGCTATTATAATGTTATTGCTGATTTTCAATTTCCTCTACAAAGATGCAACTTACTTACTTTACTTACAGCAACTAATGAATAAGTTGAAAATTACATTTTTCCTAAAATATAAGAATTTAATTTAAAGGCATGTGGTCTCCAGAGAGGCCTGGTGCAGATCTTTCGAGTCGACGCCTGATAGGTGAGCTGCGCATCTGTGAGAATGGGGCCCTACCTATGATGAATTTTAATGCTGATGATGGTACGTTCACTCAGCCCCTGAACCATTGGAATTAACCAATGAAGGTTAAAATCCCCAAAATGGCTGGGAACGAAACTCAAGGGCACTTGGACCAAAGGCCAGGACGCTCACCATTTAGGCTTGCAGCTGGACATATGGGAACAAGCCTGCACACACACACACACACTCTCTCTCTCTCTCTCTCGTCTTTGCCTACTACCAGACTTCCTTTACCTACTGCTCTTTTATTGTTTCCAAATTCTAATAAGATAACATTTTATATTAAAAACTCTTTCCTGGCATCTCAGAATCCTGTTTCCTGTACAACAGTGAGGTTACCTGAAATTCTCTCAGTAAATTGTACAAAAAGTATCAAGTTACCTTGCTGAACAGCCTGTTTCTTCTCAGGTAGCTCTCGACTAGTTTCAGAGTCGTCCTTCCTACTGGGTACAAAAGCCTTCAACCAGCGATCACTAGGGTCCTCACTGGCATTCTCTGCATCATCCAGGGTGACAAGAGGCGGAAAGGATGCCGACTGTATCATAGAAGCCTTGGCATGGGCAGGAGTTGGGTAAGCGCTTTTACGTTCACAATTAGCCAGATGTTTAGCTGAAAAATAGTAGTACAATATTTTACTCTATTACAATAGAAACCAAAGGATTTGTAAGAATAATAACATAACATTGTTCTTCTCTTTCCACTTACCAAGACGATTGCCAGATGCAGCCCGAAAGCCACAAACACAGTACATTTCTTTGGGTAGATGAACAAGCCGCCCCATAGTGAATTCCACAACTGCCTTGCCGGGGTCGTGGAACACTACAGAATGCTCTGCCATAGCCTTACTGCAGCATGTAGCATAACGACATCTATTACATGTCATGTAGCCTCTGCAAGCAAAAGAAATTGCCCTTGACTATCATCTCCAGTTTTGCTACATGAGGAATGTTGTCATTCTATTGTTGTACACTTTCCAGACAGAGATTCTCACACTTTTAGCATTTACATTAAATTGTTACTGCTGCACGACAATTTTCCAGCACCTCAGCATCTCCGAAAACCATAAAAGTAGTTAGTGTGCCACAAAACCAGTAACTGTATTCATCACCAAATTGTTATGATTAAATTAGTTTTACGACAGATTGACGCCATGTTAGCACTAAAAGAAGAATAATTATTACAAGATACTTAAGAATGATTTAATGTCTGGCTCCTTAGATAAACGGTCAGCGTACTGGCCTCTGGATCAGAGGGCCCTGAAATCAGTTGTGGACTATATTCTCTTCGACTGTGAGATGAAGGAGCATCATAGATGTTGTTGGTAATAAATCTCTGAATATTGAAAGAAAGAAAAATACAGAAGACCAGGAAAGGAACATTAAAGTAGGGTAAGATACCGTAACTCCGTGATATCAAGTAATGCCGTGATAGTTGGTATTTCCATTATCACGGCTTAGCTTGAAGCCCGAATATCTCCAAATTCCACCACCAGAAGGCAGAAGAATACAGGACTTCTAAAAGGTAGCTAACACCGTCTGTGGGAGTCTGTGTGAGATTTCACGGAGAACTTTGCAAAAGTTTTAAGTGTCAACACACCTTTTCTTTGTACTGAAAGCAATTTTGTGTAATACATTATTAAGAGCAGTTTTAATGTGAATGTTTGATTTTAATAAGAGTTATATGTAAGATACTAATAATTTAGATTTAAAAATTACAAACAAATCGTGCTACAGGGTAGAGGTGAATGAGCTTAGCAATATGATTGTTTTTCTTAGGTATGAAAGAAGCGCTGCGTTTGGTTAAGGATGAAGGCTGATAGTTTACAAAGCTAGTAAACAATTTGGAATTCCATGGAGCATGCTCAAGGATTATTGTGTTAAATTCTTAGCTGATCCTCAGTGTGTCACCATAGCTGGAATTGGAAAGCCCTTGGTCAGCCATCTGAATGAGAAATTAAAATAGTAAATTATTTTACAAAAATGCAATCTTTGGGTTTCGGACTTACAGCTAACCAAACCAGAACAGGCCATCAACATTAGGAATGAAATCTACAACAGGGCACAAGCTGAAATCCATGCCTCGAAAAAATGTTAACGGCAACTATGGGGCATGTGGAGGTTTTTATGCAGATGACGTCAGGAAGAACGGGGCCAAATGGACTGAATGCCAGTTTTGACAAGTTTGGTACCATGACAAGTATTAGATGTTAAACAATTAATTTATTGAAACCACCTATCCAATACTAGTTCAGTCTTTAGGACTATTACTGAATAGTACTGAATAGGTGGTTTCAATAAATTAATTGTTTTACATCTAATCATTTAATTTCAATACGGTCAAAATGAAAACAATCACTTGTAACCATGATAAGTGTCAAAAAGTGATAGAAATAGTGTATTTTATGTGCGACGGGTGCAAGATTTCTTTACAAAAGTCTTAAATTTACTCACAATGTTTCATTGTCCAAACTTTGAACATGTGCTCACACTAGTCATCTCGTAAATCTAAACAATGGATTCACATTGTTCAATACCGTAATGACAATAACATAACAGTGGTGACAAAAGAGTAGTAGTAGTAGTAAGAATGATTATCTGTTCCACCTTACTTTTATATCTTCCCACGTATCCAAACACATTATATGGGGAGGCATGTCACTCAATAATAGTTTTAGGATTATTCAAAGAACATGCCTTGAAGATAATAAATATAAAAACGAGTGGTTCAGGAAATATCATCATGGAACTTTCTGCACAAACATCCAACCTGCTCATCATCCCTCACCATCGAACTGCCGCATATAACGGCTCATTCTCGGTGTTTGCCGCACGAGAATGGAATAGTTTACCAGACGACGTCAGAGGAATACCAACTACAGTGTCATTTAAAAGAGCGTTAAGAGGTAAAACAGGTTGCGAGTGACCTGTGAATTTCTGGTCTTTCAGTGATCGTGCTACTACAATATCATTTCCCATTTCTTGATATGAGATTGGAGATGAGGTGAGATGAATTCATATGGCATGTTTTTATGGCCAGATGCCCTTACTGATGCCCACCCCAGCTGAGGAGCTAATGAAGATGAAATTAATAATGGTGAAGGAAATTTGGTAAGGAAGTTGAAGGAATCGACCATGGCCTATGAATTCGAACTGTCCTGACATTTGCGTGAAAGTGAAGATGGGTAACCACAGAAAACCATTCTCAGGAGAGCTGATGGTGGGGTTCGAACCCACTTGTGTCCCGAATGCAGAGTTATTCTGTGTTAAGACATCTGGCCACTCTGCTTAGCCTATTATCACAAAGAAAATAAAAGTAGAGATGATCAGAATCACAATGGTTTTTTTTTTTTTTTTTTTTTTTTTTTTTTTTTTTTTTTTTTGCAGGGTCCGGGTACAAATACAGTAGTTCATAATAAACGACCTCTTCCATCTGGGAGTGCCGTCTGCTCCAGCTGAGAGGCCACTGCTCGTGTATGTGTGTCTTCCTCACTGTACCAATGGGTGCATTAATGTTTACATTTTGCAGCCTGTAATACAGATTACACAGCAACTTGCTAGAGACGATGGTATTTACAAATGCTGCGAAAACTGACATGATCCTAGTGTATGGTGAATGTAGTAAGAATACCACGCTTTTGGGGCAATGTCTACACTGAGAGAGATCCTGATAGACATCACCCATCTCCATGCCTATTTGCAAATCTCTTTAATTAACTATGTGAAACTGGGAGTGTCACACCTAGAAAACGTTCATGAAACAAAGACTACAGAAGAGGGTGAAATTAAAGTTTTGGCAGCTGTCCCACATTAGCTCCCAGGCTACTGTGAGGTAAAGCGGCATTAGTCAGGCAAGTGCACTACATATTTTTCACCGTCATACATTCCATCTGTACCATGCCTCTCTCTATCAGGAACTACATAGAAATGATTTAGAGAATTGTGTCAATTTTCATGAATGAGTGTGAAGAATGATACACTGGAGTTGTAATGTAACTTCTTCATGGTAGAAGCAATGTTTACAAATCATGGCCATGCCAACCTTAGAAACATCCACAATTGAATGGATGCATGTAAACACGAGTTAAGGATCATTTTCTTAAATTGGCGGAAGTTCCTCACTAATGGAAAAAATAAAGGTTTGGAGGATAAACTTAACATTTTTTCTTAATCTGAAAGAAGAAGCTTTATTTTAACATTGCCAAACAAAAAATACAGTAGAAGTCCGCTAAAGTGAGTACGGCATATAACGAGAACCCCGCTGTAACAACAATTTTTGTTTGTCCCTTCAAAATTCTTATATTAAACTCTGTATTATCCTTCAGTTACAGTGAGAACCCCATCACTGATGCATCCGTTAATATGATCGATTTTTCCGTTACTGATATTTATGCGCCCCAGGGATTATGTTACATGCGATCGATCACCTTCGGTATCATTTCCTCACACTGTCCCCTAGCGAGTTCTCTCGCCGACATTCGAAGGCGATGTTGGGAGCCGATTAGTACTACCCGTCGATTGCTGTTCTCTGAAGAAAATTCTAAATGAAAGAGGATAACACATTTTTTGTAATAAATGCGCAAATAACATGACCAATAGCAGTTGTTAACTTGTTAAAAATAAAGGCTAAAGTAAACGATCTCTTAATTTTATTGTTATATACTGAAATTAAGTAAGAATGTGATACACCTCAAGATAGGATAGAGTACATCACTGCTTTCCGAGGATAGTTTATATTTTCTCATGTCTAGTTAAATTTCAGAAAGGCTATTCCCATGTAAATTTTAGTGACGAAGTTATCATTTCTCTACATGTGTTTGAATTATGTTTTCCATGATACATATACGGTTAGGTTAGGTGACACCGTTTGAAGAAGAAAACTGAAATGTTTGCCATAGAAGCCTCTGGAGTTTTACTGTATTGCTCCGGATCCAAGATGACAATTTTTTTCTCAGAATCTCATGTGAAAAATCAAGGGTCATCCTGCAGTAATGAACACCACTGGCAACTAATGCAGTAACCACACTACTTCTTTTCACCCCCGCGCGCACGCACACAAAACTCGTTGACAGTAAACGACTGTCTCTTTATTATGTCACTGGGTTTCAGGAAATATTGAAGAGTGAAAGACATTCTATTAGCCTCTACATAATCGTTTCTCAAATCTGCAGAATGGCATTAAAAAAATGCGAGCCTTCGAATTCTTAGAAAAGTCACGGCCACTCAGTAGCAGAGTTATAACGCGTCTACTGTACCTGATGCTTAGTAAAATTAAGTTTTATAGATGGCAGGAATATTTTTGTGATGGATCGTCGTATTGTAAAGATTACGTGGAACAGGTATTGCCGGTAAATTTTCAACGGGTTCTCGTCGATATTATGATGCCAATTTTAAGTAAGTGGTTAGTAAACACTCGGAAAGGTAGAGTAATTGTGCAGCCGCAAGAAAATATGGCACAGGCCTAACTAAAGCCAATATTCGGTGTTAGCGTGAAGACAAAGATAGCTTAAAAATGCATTCAGTGGTCCGCAACAAGGATGCATTAAAAAAGTCGAAGATGAAATTGTGAGGTACGTGCACTTAAAACCCAAGGGAGGAATTGCCATACCGCGGCGCAATAAACTCGTTCGTTAACCTTCAACGTATGCGATTAGGCATATACATCGCCAGCTCCTGAAGTTGACCGAACCCGGCAAGTGAGACGTACGTGTAGCGGTAGTCAGTTATATCTGACGCTGAGTGAAAATAACAGTTTTATAGTAAGCAAGAATATTTTCCAGATGAATCGTCGCATTGTAGAGACACGTGGAATAGGTATTGCCGGCAAATTTTTAACGGGTTCTGTTCGATTTTATGGTGCCAATTTTAAGTTAATGGTTATTAAACCCGCTGAAGTAAAGAATAATTGTGCAGCCGCAAAAGAATACACCATAACTAAAGCCAATGATTGGCGTCCAAACCTAGACTAAAATACGTACTCTAAAAGAAAGGTCTTCAAATCATTTTACAAAGCATTTTTTAAGATATTTAAATTTTTTGAAGGAAAAAGTGGGGGTCGTCTTGGATTTGAAGAAATATGGTACTATAATTTTTCAGAATGAAATTAAACATTCACTTTTACGTAGTACTGGATTATGAAAAATAACAAACAAGTAAGCCATAGTGTGGATATTATCCGCAAAAATGCAAGTTTTGAACAAACTGACTGCCGATTCATACTGATTTTAACCCTTTCCCGCCCACATTTTCTCTCCATTTATCCCCAGGTTTCAACCTATTATTTAGGAAACATTGAAGAAGAGCACATTGTTTCACAAAAAGTTAAAAATTATAAAAACTATTCACCCCAATGGTTTCACGTCTTCAATAATATTAGAAAACATACCATCACATCCATTTCTTTATTCACTGAATCATACGGTTATTGGTTCAAACCTCCAACTCGGCTGGTGATACTCGACACAGAGGTAGGCTGTATTTGTCATATTCTTATGTTATCTGAACCTCTCTATACCAATAATTATGTGATTCTGGAAGTGGAATGGTGCCCATGTATATCAACTTTTATTTTCTTTGAGCAAGTATCTTCCCATTCTGTATCTAATTACCAGAATGGGCCTGTTTGAATGCTGCATTGATATATACACAATTGGTTATGTTACTGAGTAATTTGTCTCCTCCTAACATATGTATAAAAAATAATCTATTTCTCATAACACTCTTTCAAAATTAAGGACAGGTACATCATCCATATAATCATTCAGAGTAATGAAACGAAATGTTTGTGTTACCTGAATTACCGCGGCATCACCATCAGGTCCGATTTCTCAATATCCGTTTTCACTTATACCACTGTTATCACGTAAATTATCTCCGTTGATATGTTATTTACTCACTAAAAATTCATCTCTACCCCTACTCAACGATTCTGTCTTTTTTCCCCATCCATATTCAGCTCAGTTTCAATATCTGCAGTATTCAATCCTGCCATGTTTACGAACGTAACAACTGACTTGCACTCGCGGACGATCAAAACCGTTGCCTAGACAACTTCAAGATGGATTATCGCTCTTCTTTTATTTCCTAATCCTTGTAGATTGTTCAGCGTGTTCTTAAATGCCTTATAAACACTTCACTGCTGAAAAAAATTAAAACTATCGCATAGATCGCAGACGTGTGCAGATAATGCAGCTGGGCGCTTTCAGGCGCTAAGGATCGGAAGGCAAAGTGAACAGTCTGGCGCTTTCGGGCAGGAAAGGGTTAATGTGTATGGGGGTTTTCCCGACTTTTAAGAAAATCGGATATAACGACAATCCATTATAACGAGTAAAGTTTTCGCTGTTATGAATTCTCACTATAACGGACTTCTACTAACGTTAATTTTATCCTCCAAAAAGTTATTTTTTCCATTGGTGAAGAACTTCCTCCAATTTGGGAAAATGACAGTTAGCCCGTTTTATGCATGCATCCATTCAATTGGTCCATAAACAATCCCTTTTGGCTTTGCCAAGTGGAACATCAACATCCTGGAGTGTAAATGTGTAATGCAGAACAATGGTCCATAATCTCATAGGATCCTTATTTACAGATGGGTCACAGAATATGAACAAATATGCCACCTTCCTACCCCTGGAAGTTCCACTAATATTAGAAAACCTTCCGTTGCAAACGAGGAACAGTGGTATCAGCACGAGCGCCCAGCTCGTGGTGCAACACATAGTACATACTGTCTTAACTCTTTCGGACCCAGTGTCCATGATCATGTACACAGCTTTCTGCATTCTTTTTTTCGAATGCTTGAAGTCTAGTTACAACTTTTTAAACAGCTTGTCCATGTTCATGCACTTCCCTGGTTCTGCTTTTGGGCAACTTAGCACCATCTATCGGGGACTCATGGAAGTACAGGAATAAATGAGCATCATCTTGCAACCATGGCTGAGAATTCATCAGGTATGACCTCTATATTTTTCTATGTCATCAGTAAATTAACGTTGTTGTATGGTTTAGAACTATTAATATTTAAAGTAAATTGCACATATGATAAGATGTGTAATCGATGTATCATCAGTGTATAAAATAGTATGTACACGATCATGTCCATCCAGTCTCAAGGTTTGTTTACGTAAGGGATATATAACCTCAATTACTTTTCACTTCAAGAAGTATACATTGACAGTATAATTAACTTTTATAAACATGATATAAAATGAAGTGATTGATGTAACTGCCTGTAACAATAATTATCACATATTAGGTCTAGATATAATAGTGAATATATTTGAAACTGTGAACATAGCGGAATTACTCGTGAGTATAGTGAAGTAAATTATATCAACCTGAAGAGTCTATAACTATTTTATTTTCTTATTCAGGATATAATTACAAAGTTTTATTTCTTTTAGGTCCATCTAACACAAGTGATAATGCTTGGATGCATCTCAGATACTCAATTTGTTGGAAGCAGGTGAGCAGGTGATGTACCTGAAGTGGATGACTTTCTCAGTGGTGAGGAAGATGTAATTAATCATGATAAGAATATTAGACACTCGCTGAGAACTGGAGCCAACTATCAACAGAAAACTCAGCACCTATCAAGTGACGAAGGGAGAGAAGATGAAGAGGATGAAATTTCGACCCAAGGATCAGTTCATGAAACATATGCAAATTTTATGACTGAGAAGGACATGAGGTGGCGCCAAAGGTCATTAGTTATTCCTGACTTTGAATGGGAGCCCAGGAAGGGAAATGTGATGGAGTGCTAGCACCTGTAAATTATTTTCTTAGGGATATAAAACTGTCTGCCTTGGTAAGTTTGCAGAGTGTGCTAATATTTATGGTCTGCAGAACAACATAACCAACTTCAAACCAGCTGCAAGCCATGATATTCAGGGTTTATTTGCTCTGCATATTGCCAGTGGCTGCTTGCAGTTACCTAGAGTGAGACTTTTCTGGGACAGTGCACTCGAAATAATGTTTCTAGATAACATGATGCGCGACAGATTTCTCCAATTGCATATCAACTTGCATGTCGTGAACAATTTAGATAGACCTGACGACTACAATGATAAACTGCTCAAAGTACGCCCTCTTTACAACACTGTATGTGATCGCTGCTTGCAGTTACAACTAGAAGAAAACTTATGTACTGATGAGCGCATTTTTCAGTGAAACAGTATGCCAAGGGTAAGCCCTATCCTTGGTGGATCAAAATTTTTGTCCTGTGTGGCGAAAGTGGTTTAATGTACGATTTCTTAGTATATCAGGGTAGCACAACGGAAATAAATCACGATAATGTAAAGCAGTTAGGACTAGGGGCAGCCGCAGTACTCCATCTACCAAATCAAATTCACAACCATGGTCACAAATTATTTTTCTGATAACTTATTCTCAACTTACAAGTTGTTCCGCATTGTACGAAGTAACAATATACTGGCAACAGGTACATGCCGAATAAACACGTTTGCTAGTCCACATGTAATATCGACAGTGATGCAAAGAAGGAAGAGGTCATAATGATCAGCTTGTTAGTAATGATGATATGGTGATGGTCAAGTGGATGGACAATCATTCTGTTGTACTTGCGTCCAGTTTTGTTGGTATCAGGACAGAAGATACAGACAAATACAGTAGAGACAATACACGACACTTCTGGACTTAACCTTGTTAAAATGGGAGACAATTCGCAAGTGGCGCTCCTAGTGGCATAACCTGGAAATTTGTGCTAAATTCAAATATCAATGGAAAAGCATATACGGAAATGGATAAATAACGTCTAGAAAGAAAGTATTATTAAGATACCAACATCAAAGTTGGTAAAGCTATTCTGGATAAATGAATGAAAAATTATTTAAAAGGTTATTATTTAAAGACTGAAATTAGACATATAATCAAGATGTGAAATGGACTGCTGTGAAAGTGCCTGATCTTTCATTTACGCATTACTTTTTAGCTTTAGCAGTCCTGCCTGAACTTTCACACCTAGATTTGTCTTTTATCTCATTTAGAAACATTGTATCATCACATCAATACACTTGTCAATAAAAATATCGACACATTCCTTACACACGATTCAATTAATTAACATTTAAGAGCTGGAAATTTTCCTCTTAACACTAGGATTACCAAACATTCTTTCTACCTACTTTTAAGTGGTAATTTTGACCGATAGTGGGACGTATTCGTTTCTTGAGGATATCTGTGCCAGGAAAAGGTTCGAATTGATTATAAAAACATCATAGACCATAATTTCATTTTTATCATGTATGACTTGTAAACACTATTATGAATGAATGAATAAATAAATAAATAAACAAACAAACAAATAAGTACACTAGTAAGGCAGAATGTTCTTCTTACACACTTTAGCTTACATTAGATACATATCTGCATGAATGTCACTTTCTGCTTTTCAACTTATTTGTTGCACTGTACACACACACACACTCTCTCTCTCTCTCTCTCTCTCTCTCTCTCTCTCTCTCTCTCTCTCTCTCTCTCTCTCTCTCTCTCTCTCTCTCTCTCTCTCTCTCTCTCTCTCTCTCTCTCTCTCTCTCTCTCTCTCTCTCTCTCTCTCTCTCTCTCTCTCTCTCTCTCTCTCTCTCTCTCTCTCTCTCTCTCTCTCTCTCTCTCTCTCTCTCTCTCTCTCTCTCTCTCTCTCTCTCTCTCTCTCTCTCTCTCTCTCTCTCTCTCTCTCTCTCTCTCTCTCTTTTACTTTGCATGGTCACCTTTGAAGTGAACTTAACCACAGACCAGTTTTCTACACATTGCACACCTTTCAAGTCTTGTTCCCTTTGCACACTTCTTCCCTAATAGATGAAAAACTCAGCAAGACGCAACACTACGTGTTCACTTAGGGTCTGATTGGTGGGTCGCGTTTCATTTTTCCAAGACAGGTAAAACCGCTTACAAAATACTTGGCTTCCACATCGACAGCCAACCAAAATTTCATACCAAACTTTTCAGGTTTATTGGCCATATACTGCATAAATGGGCAGCTTTCGATGGAAAGAGCTGTTCATCCACGGTAATGTTCTTACTTGGTCTGAAGCAAATAGTAAAATTAGGTATAAACTTGTCCAGCACAATAGATACAAGCGCCAATCTATCAATTTTCAGGTGATCCCTGCTGGTAGATTTTTCATCAAATCGAAGAAACCTCATATCCGGGAAACAGTTTTGTGCCATAGTTTGGGAGAAACTTCCAGGACTCCACTTCTGTGACCACAGATCGAGAACGTCCATGTGAGCTTCATAAGTTCCGCGTGCGTATAAAATACCAATGACAGCGTCCAATTCTTCAAAACAAAGTGTCCGTTTAGGATTGTTCAGAACTTTGCGGACTCCAACCTCAGTATATCATTTGATGTGGCACAGCTTGGAATCGTCAATAAAAAGATGACAAGCTGTAGCGGCACAAGTTTCCTTCAATGTAGCATTTTGCATGTCCTGTGGGACCTCGGACTTCCTTCAGTATATTTCACTGTCCTCGACGGAAGGCTTTGTAGATCAACAAAAGTCCACACTGTTCCATCCAAAGCGACTTCTTCCTCGCCGACTGTCATGTGCTGACGACGCTCATATGTTGACTTACCACAGTGTATGCTCGACCTTCTGTAGTTGATATCGTGCTCCTTGCTAGTAATTTCTTCATCTTCCTTAGTGTTCCCTTCACCTGCAAAATATAACACCAAACTTACTTACAATGTACACAGAATTACATCAATACAAAATGACTAACTTCAAATAGGCTTACCTTTGTCATCAGCTGCTTTGCTAGTGTGCGTGCATCGCCATTTGGTGAGTAGTTCCCTAACCTTTGAGGTCGAAGGCTGTTGTGTGATTTCATGTTCACATGGAAATTCTGCAGGCTCGACGCAACTAGAATCACTATCCAAACTATTTCCGTTTGTCAAGTTATATACCTCTTCGAAATTATCGAGGTCTAAATCAGTCCCAGCTTCATCGCCTGATTGTGATGAGGAAATTATGCTTATGCTTCAGAATTTTGGCATCCATTTGTAGACTACGTGAGAACATGTTTCTTCGGGGTAATTACAAACAATCGGAAAATCGAGTTTGAATTTTGTAACGAGTGAACACGGCAATTGACTGCTCGTAACAATTGCACACCTTTCATTACTGAACAAATACCGACTATATTTTCCTGTTAGTGTACTTGTATCATTGTTTGAAGAGAGCCAACAGCTGTCCCATTGCAGCACAATAATAAGTTCCATTCGATACTACGGTAATAAAGTACACTGTAACAGCTTGTTAGAATGATATCCCGTTCTAAATGAATGCCACAAAAGTCTAACAGGGTAGCTACTGCAATATCGGTCAAAATGACCGTCCGGTAAAAGTAGGTATATGACCTCATAGCGCTAACTAGAAGGGAGTTACTGATTTTTGAAGCTATATGCCGAAAAGTACACTTAATATCAATAAAAGCTACTGAAGGGTTTGTATGTTCTAACCGTATAACGAGAGTGATAGAGAAAACAAAACCTGAAAACGGTCATTTTGACCGTTGCGGTAAACCTAGTGTTAATTTGAAGCCTACTAACAGAAAGAAAATCTACAAATTTGGCCTCAAACACATTCAAAATTTCCCTATAAGCAATACTTGCCATTACATTACGATAAAGCAAATTCGCATAATCACTGTGTTTCAACGAAATATGTACATTTCTTAAGTCACCCATATTTTCTTCAGTGCTTGACAACGCATTACAGCATTCCAAATAGGGTAACTTGGAACGCAGGCAGCCACACACATATGCACATGCATTTGCCTGAATTAAAACAAAACCCACAGATCGCACCTACAACAGCAACACATCGGTACTGAAGGTTAACTGCTGCACTACACAATAAAATAAGCTTATTATATTTTATTTAAACCAGGTAAAATATGGGTCGCGCAGTTTAGAAGTTTAGGAAGTACTATCAAAATCTTGTGTCACTTGAAGAATATGTATGCTAACACAATACTTACTTACATTTTCTTGTCACGAGGGACCGGAAGAAAGATCGCGAATCCTTCTGAACTTCATAGTTATTGCAGCCAAACACAGCACTTATCTTTCATCTCATGTTGAGAGAAGATATAAAGGAATAATACACACTACTATTTACTTGTCAACTTACTGCAAATGCAAAAATATCACCAAAAACTTTACAAAAAAATACACATGCTCTTATGACAGAATCATTAGCCCCAGGTCACTCCGCTAGACAGAGCTCTAATCGCTGTCCCTAGATATCTCGCAGAGTGTTGCGTATTGTCTCTACTGTATTTGATACAGTCCTACGATAGGATTAAAAAACAAGCAAGTATGTTGAAATTGTGAAACCATATAATCGTGGAATGGGTGGAGTAGATCTCCTTGATCAACCAATCAGTTTGTATCGAATTTATATTAGGTCAAGAAAGTGGACTCTGAGAATGCTTTTTCACGTGCTGTGGATTTAGTTCTGTGTAACAGGTGGATTGAATATCGGAGAGACTGTGAGTTATCTGCTGTACCTAAAAAGCAAGTTATGGATCTACCTCACTTTCACATGCGAGTTGCAGAGGGCCTTCTGAAGGTTGAACAAGAAGTAGTACAGGCAGCAGGAACACAAGAAGAGGAGGTGAGATACGTACCACAGTGGAGGTTCAAAAGGATCTAACTGATCATATGCCTCATCACAACCAACAGAAAGAGGCAGGAAGATGTAAGAAGCGGGGCTGTACTGGGAGATTGCATTTCCTATGTGACAAATGCAATGTACATTTGTGCCTCAACAAGGACCGTAATTGTTTTATTGGATTTCATAGGATGTCTGAAAATAATGGCAAGTAATTAATGATGGCTATGTTGGAGATTTGTAATGCCATTTCTATAGTCATCTTATGAGGATCTAGTGTACAAACTGTAAATTATATTGAAGTGGCTGAACAAAAGTAACGGCACCTCTATATATTAAAAAAATAAAAAATAAATAAATAAAAAAATAAATAAATAAATAAAAACCTGGATTGGGCGAAGAGAATCTGTAAGCTGGATGGCCCATTCTACTGATTTTATTCTGAAGGGAAAGCCAAAGATGTTGTCTATAAGGACATACCAACTACACTGGATAACGTGAAATGCTGTATTGGAGCAGCCTGCATGGATATTTCTTCTGAAATGCTATGTCATGTACAGAGATCTTTATGTGCAAGACACTGTGGCTAACAGTCATTATTTTGAACAAAACTGTAAATACACATGCCCATGTAGTGGCCGGTCAACTGGAGAAAAGAGACTCTCAGATGGAAATGACCGCTTGCAATAGGACCCTGCAACAAAAACCATTGTGATTCAAATTATATCTGCTTTTTTTTGTGTTAATAGGCATGGTTTCATTTCAAAAACATAGCAGGGAATTGACTGAAAATGAGTTGATTTTGTCATGTCCAGTACTTTGAAGTGGGTGATGAAGTAAATCATTCTGCCCATTATGCACATATGAAAGATGAGTTAGCCTGTTTCGATTTATATTTCATGATTCAAACCAGAATTCAATGTTCTGTTACACTTTCTTTATGTATATTGCACTGAGACTAATTCTGACACCAAAAAAATCACTGCATACACATACCCTACATTATCATTACACTAAATGAATGTTACATGTTACAAATTCCATGTTTGGTCCGTATTGAAATGTACATCAGTTTAAGATATTACCAAAATTTATTAGGAATCCTAATAAATTTTGGTAATATCTTAAGCTGACTAACTGAATGTGCATTATGACAATTACTGTAAACATACAACTAGAACAGAATTTTAAATTGTACTCTACATAAAGTTTTCTTTATTACAGTAATATGGTAAGCCTTGAAACACTGTGCCATCACAAATGAAAGTTCAGTAAATGCAATAGACTTCAAATCTGGAAACCACTCATCATCATCATCATCATCATCATCATCATCATCATCATCATCATCATCATCATCATCATCATCATCATCTCCCAACTCCAGTTTCCCGGGTGTGGTGTACAAGCGCTCGCCATCTACTTTTGTCTTCATATCTTCTGATCCAGTACATCCTCCCATTTGTATCCTCTCTCCTCCACATCTGATCTTAAAGTCTCTATCCAACGTTTTCTTGGTCTTCCCTGTGGTCTTCTTCCTACGAGATTAAGGTCGAAATATTTTCTGCCAGGTCCTTCCCTGCTCGGTCTCATTATTGAGACCTGTCTTTGTTTTGCTCATCTTCAGTCCAAAATTTTTGAATGTGTTGTTCCATTCATTAAGTTTCTTCTGAACTTCAGCCTCTGTCTCTCCCCATAAAAGCACATCATCAGCAAATACCAGGGCGCTTGGTTCACTGTCCATTTTCTTGACAGATTTGATGACCTTGTCCATTACTATTACGAACAGGAGTGGTGACAGCACTTCCTTGTTGGACACCTCTCTTTGTTTCAAACTATTTTAATCGTCTGTTGCCTATCTGGACACAGCAGTAGCACTACTGGTATAGCATCTTGACTTTACCAATTAAGTACTTTGGCACCTTTAGGTCTTCCAGACATTCCCATATCTTGTTTCGAGGAACACTATCATATGCTTTTTCAATGTCCACAAATGCAATCACAAGATTTCTTCCGTATTCCCAGTACTTTTCTGTCAGCATCTTTGCTGCAAAGATAAGATCCACAGTACTTCGACCTTTCCTGAACCCGTGTTGTTCTTCCTCAAGCAAAGGTTATCTTCCTAAGTCTTGTTTCTAAGATCTTTTCCAGCAGCTTCAGTGAGTGTGACAACAGCGTGATGCCTCTGTAATTTCCACATTTCCGTCGGCTGACCTTTTTGAACATTGGGATGATAACTCCTTTACTCCAATCTTCTGGAATTTTGTTTTTTCCCAAATCACTGATAACACTCTATATAGTCAATTCAAGCCTGGGGACTTTCCATTTTGCACGCTCTTTAGTGCTGTTTCTACCTCAAGCCATGTTAATGGATATTTGTTGTTTTTGGCTTCATCTACACTACAATCATTGGTGGTGGTGTTGCCTACATCTCCACTTAACAGCATGTTGAAGTACTTCTTCATTTCATCCCTGATCCCTTCCTCTGTTTGTATTAAGCTACCATCATCTGTTTCCAGTGCAAGGATGTTCATTTCTTTTACTGTTTACTATTTTGTATATTAGTTTCCTACTTCCTTGACAGTCTTCCTCTATCCTTGTAGTAAAGTTGTCCCAGCACTTTTCCTTTTCTTCCTGGATCAGTCTTTTTACAGCCAGTTTCTTTTTCCGGTATTCCTGTGCTAGATGTTCAATTTCTAATTCATTTCATCTATCATCTGTTTTCTGTTTTTCGAGGTCTAATTTTCTTTTCAGTATATTTCTATATTTTACTGCTGTCTTCACTCGGTCATTCCACCAAGGTGTTTCCTTCTCTTTTGGTGTGGCACTTGCTTTTCCACAAATCCCGTGGCTTCTTTTACAAGGGTTTTTTTAAATAAGGACCATTCTTCTTCTACTACCCATTTCTCAGTTTTGGGTAATTTAGCTGTTATCCTTGCTTCATAGTTTCCTTTCTTCTCCATGTCCTTCAGCAGCCATGTCTTAATCTTTGGCATTTTCTTTTGTTTAATTTTAGGCACATGAACATCTTTTAGGTCAGCGATTAATAGCCGATGGTCGCTATCTAGGCACTCGCTGGGTATGACTTTAACATCTGTAACATACTGACCCGCTTTTCTATCAGTGATGATGAAGTCGATCATAGTCTTGAGCTTTCCATCCCAGCTGTATCTCGTTATTTTATGGCTGTCTCTCTTCTGATACCATGTGTTCTGGATGATTAAGTTGTTCCGCACACAGAAATCAATCAGATTCTCTCCTTCAGAGTTTCTGTTACCATAGCCATGGGGGCCAACGATGTTTTCACAGTTTAGTCTTTCTTTATTAACTTGGGCATTGAGATCACCCATAATGATTGTGTTCTCCTCTGTTATTTGTTCCTCAAGTTCGATAAGGAATTGCTCTTTCTCTTCAGTGGTACATCCTGTCTGCGGTGCATATACCTCCAGGAGAGTTTGATGTGCATTAGAAACACTTAGTCTCATCTGGATGAGCCTATCACTCACATATTTGACATCTGTCTGTGTATCTATATCTTTATGAAGCAGGAAGCCAACTCAATTTTTGGATTCATCATTGTTGCCACTCCAGTACAGCACGTATCCTTTTCTCAAGGGCTTCTTTCCATATCCTTTCCATTTTGTCTCACTCAACCCCATAAGTTCCATAAGTTCTTCATATTTGTTGGTAAAAGTAAGGATATTGAGTGTACCAATTTTCAGCCGCTCTTTCTTGGGAGAGTTTTGTGTCTTCTGGTATCTCCGATGAGCATCAGGCTTTTGGCCATCATAAATTCGGATGGTACGATAAGAACTGTCATGTCCGGTATTTAATTTATTCTTCCATTCGAGGCTTGTTTGAGGTTCGAAAGCACTGACATATGTAAACCAATGGACTAGTTTCAACAATATACTGTAATAGGATGTGTTACCTCATCCCACCCAACTGAGGACACTTTTTGAAAGATTAAGTAATGACTACTGGTAAAAAAAAAAAACACTCATCACACTCGGTTAAAGAGGTTACTCTACTGCAGAATACTTCAAAAAATTAAACAGATTTAGTTTTCTTTTCACTGTGATGCCTCTTCATATCTTACATTTCATGATATTCTTTCACCTAATCAATTGTCAGAATTACAGTTCAACATTCAAATTCCCTGTCTTACTTCTTATTTATTTATTTACTTATTTACTTCCTAGTACCATACCATACTAGGGAAGGACAGCAATGAAGTGCAACAATGGCTCAATGTACTGAGTGAAAAAATTGAGAAATATGGCATGAGAATCAGTACAGAGAGGGGCAGAACTATGGTGGTGTTGAGAGGGGAGGTGCAGGGCACTGTGAGAATTAAAAGTCAGAGTCTGGAAATTGTGGACAACTTTAGGTGCCTGGGAGGTGAATTGATGCAGGGTGCTGGGTGGACATGGAGATTGGCAGGAGGGTGCGGCAGGGTAATGCATTCTACCAGGGTGTGGGAGGACTTGTTTGAAGCAGGGAAGTGCCAAGGAAGAGTAAAGAGATGGTGTATAGGGTGTACTATGTGCCCATACTGGCTTATGGAGCTGAGACTTGGACTTTGACTAGCAGGCAAGAGAGTAGAATTCAAGTGGCAGAGCGAGAAATGAAGACATTAGGAAGAAAGTTGGGATAGGAAAGCTAAATGAGAGAGTTATAAAAAATAAACTAACAATGTTTGGACATGTAAAGAGGATGGAGGAGAATCAAATTCCAAGACAGATGCTGGAGGCCAAGTGTGAGGGCAAGATAGCAAGAGAAAGACCTAGAACAACAAGGCAGACTGAATCAGTGAAGAGCAGCATAAGAAGACAAAACTTAGATTGGGACAAAATCGTGGAAGAGGAATGGTGGAAGGAAAGAGGAAGATTGAGAAGTGCCATAAATATCCTGACCCGGCAGGAGCTGGATAAGGGGGAAACTGTGATATTTATTTACTTATTTACCATAAATCATACAGATTTTATGGATGGTCTAGTGAAAAAAACCCAAGTATATTAGTTGCTTTACAGACCCACTAAGCTAATATTTAAAATAATTACTTTATTAATATACTTACACTCGTACAATAATCCATTCACTCGACAACACTTACACTACCTTTCATTCCCGTCCATGTACACACAGAGATTTACATCTTTTAACATGGTTTGTAAACTGTGTTAGAGGGAAGGTTCTTATTTTAGGCCGTAGCTCATTCCAGAGACGTGTGAAGCGGCCGCAGTAACCGGATTTGTAAAAGATGGTACAGGCAAATGGAGGGACAAGTCTAATGCCTCTGTGGACAGAGCTAAAGGATAGGGAAAGGCAGCGAAACAGGTCAATGTTAATGGAGCCGGCAAGGGATTTTCGGAGTTGCCTTAGTTTCTACACAAACTTTTCCTGTATGACTTCTTCTTTCTATTACCGCTCTCTTGCTTCCTTCTTTCCTGAGTCGTGCAAGCCTGCCTAATTTTAGATTTGCTATCATTGTTCAGCAAGTACCAAAATTTGTAACACTCATTAATACTGCAAGATTTGCTTTCTCAAACAGTCTGTAGGTGACGAAGTTTTTACTCTTTTAGCTCTCTTCTAAAACTTAAGACATCTTAAGTGCAATCCTACTTCCTATTTGAAATTGTGTGGCATGGAGTGTTGCATGTTTCACCTGCTGTTACGGGTTTCATAAGTGAACCTAATGTAGGCGTTTGAACTGTGGATGTATTGCAGAATGTTTAAAAGGCTTTGGGTGTACCTTGTCACCAATGAAAAGATACTATGTTGTGACAAGAAATCATATGAAGTTTTAACCTTTGGAAAATGCAGGAAGATGGCCTAATTTGGTCACATCTTCTAAAATGACAAATAACAAATACAGCACGATACAACTGATCATACAATGCAGGACAGAAGGAAAACGTGCATATCGGCAGGGACGATTATCCTGGGTGCATAGCTTCCCGACAGCAATTGAACATCCACAATACGGCTAGTCTGATATGGGAAACACAAAATAGGAAAAATTATTTCACAGTGATCGTCAACCTTCTGTGAGATGACACTACTACTACTACTACTACTACTACTACTACTACTACTACTACTACTACTACTACTACTACTACTACTACTACTACTACTACCACCACCACCACTTCTAGATGGTGAGTGGAAGTACTAGTAGTAGTAGTAGTAGTAGTAGTACAATTTTCACTCTCAAACTAATTTCTCAGTATACATGCCAGTTTGTACAATATGAAATTCAAACAAATTCTTCATCCCTTTCTCCAACTGAATTATCAGAATAATGAGCATGTCATTTACTTACTTCTACCATGTATTCCTGTATATCCTTTCTCAAGATTATACTGTATCTCCCCCATTTTTGTTTTCACAGCAAGAAAGGAACAGAGCAGTTCTCATAACCAGCAAACTGAATATGAAAATATATTTCTCTACTTAAACAAATTAGTACACCACGTACTATTTTATACTCTATGAATGAACACAATTATGTTATCATATTTATTGTTACCGCTGGATTGTAGTCGAAACATTAACAGTAGAAATGATGATGTAAAGGATGAGTAATGATAAATCGGTACTTACGGAAAGTGTTCCTCGTCCAGAAAGCTACCTTCACACTCACAGCAAGCAGAGCCTGTTGGTACACCATTTAATACCAACGATTCGAATGGCTTTGTAGTGTACGTTGTTCGTAGTTTAATTGAACTTGTCTTCTTAGGAAAGAGAGTACTCTTTGAAGGCCCATTTGTTGATGGAGGAACTGGCATCAAGATATCCATTCCACTGGGATGAACAAACACCTTCACTCCTGCATAATTATACAGTAAGCATAATTCAATATTCTGTAAGTCTGAAGTGGAAAACATTGGAGGAAATAGTAACAGACTGAGGTAATAATGTATGGGTGCAACAAAAATTAGAAACAAACAGGAAAAAGGTACATAATAAATGATTATCAAGTAAAGATACTACCTACGAGTAGAAAAATGAATTATATGAGAATGAAGAAGTACACACATTCCATGTGCCTGGTGAGCACTCATAAGAACAGGGGCCATAAGCACAGTAAAAAGTGAAATGTCATATGGCTTTTTAGTGCTGGGAGTGTCCGAGGACAATTTTGGTTCACCAGGTGCAGGTCTTTTGATTTGACACCCGTACGCGACCTGCGCATCGTGATGAGGATGAAATGATGAAGGCGAGACATACACCCAGCCCCCGTGCCAGAGAAATTAACCAATGATGGTTAAAATTCCAGACCCTGCCGGGAATTGAACCCGGGACCCCTGTGACCAAAGACCAACACACTAACCATTTAGCAATGGAGCCGAACATAAGTACAGTGAGGAGGAGTTTACACAAGCATAAATCATCTGATATTCAAATCTGATTGCCATGTTCTTAAGTAAACCTGTATGCAAACTCCAGGGACTTCAGAAGACACATAAATGTGTTGAGGTCATTAATTTATTGATCTCTCTAATAACACGACCGACTATAAATCTCATGTTAGATCTGTATTGACCTGGGTTGAAACATGTCTATTAAAATTTCATCTTAATTGGATGTAAATATTGTGGTATCGAATAGGAGGATAATCAACAAAATTCATAAGAGAGGGAAAAAAACAAATATCTCTATAGTTCTGTTCTTACGAGTTTCGACTTGACATTTGAGCGCTGCCTTTTGACAGAGGCTAAGTGAATTAATAAACAGCCAATCATAAGCAGCCGATCGCTCCGATAGAGCACGTTAGACTCTAGTTCTGGTTCCAGTCTATTGCTTACTAAAACCACGTGCTATCAGCTGTGTGTTGTATTGTGCTCAGTTCTTTTCATGGTCTTTGTCAAGTTCACTCTGTCATTCTTGACAAATCACCAATACTGGTGGCTAGAAATGATGAGTTGATTGAGTGGTTGGAGCAGTACAATATTTTGGTTCGCGATGACATGAGCAAAGGGGAATCTCATGCATCTTGCGAAACAAAACAAGCCCTAGTACCCAGTTTACATGGTGGATGAAATAGCCAGGAGGCAAGGACATAACGTAGTTCGCCTTCCACCATACCATTGCCATTTTAATGCCATAGAACTGATTTGGGCCCAAGTGAAGGATTATGTAGCTACGAATAATTGACTCTTCACAGTTTCGGAATTTGAAAGACTTCTCTGGGAAGCCAAAGGCCGTGTAAGTGCAGGTTGCGAGACACAATTCTATACCCTATAAATGAAGCTTGGGAGAGGGAAGGTATCGCAGACGATTAAATTGAAGACGTTATTAACTCATTGCGGTCAAGCGAGAGTGAAACATCAACAGACGATGGCAATGCCAATAGTGACTCAGAAATGAGTGGTGTATTCCCTTATTTCCCTTTGCAGGATTTTTTCCTTCCTTAGGAGGTAGTGAATTGATAAGCAATGCAAGCACTTCTAGACGGTGAGTAGAAATTTCATTTTCTTGCGTTTTATCTGTTCGAGCATTGATCTGTTTTTATCTTATAGACTTATCCTAAATATGTTATGTGTTATTGTTAATCTTTTGTGAGTTATGCATGTTGCTACAAAGAATAATTGATTCTGGACTTATATTCAAGTATATACATTTCTGTTTGTGTTGTGAATCTGCTATTTGTACTTGTAACAATTTAGCATCAATGTCCGACTTCCGGTCAACTTTCAAGTCGAAACACATAGAAACGGAATTATAATAACAGTCAAATGGACTGTATGTATGTATGTATGTATGTATGTATGTATGTATGTATGTATGTATGTATGTCCAACCCCTTGTTCAATTTCTAATTAACGATTAATGTAATTTGCTTTACGCCCCACTAATTACTTTATTACTTTTATATTCAGACTCCGATGTGCCGGAATTTAGTCCTGCAGGAGTTCTTTTATGTGCCAGTAAAGCTACCGACATGAGGCTCACGTGTTTCAGCACCTTCAAATACCACCGGACTGAGACAGGACGAAAGTGCCAAACTGGGGTCAGAAGGCTACTGCCTCAACTGCCTGAGCCTCTGAGCCTGGCGGTTCTGTTTCTCTATGGGGTTGGGCATGAAGTGAGATGAATCTTCGTAGCAAGTTCTTATGACCGGATTCCCTTTCTGGCATCAACCTCATCAGACGAGTTAATGTGGTGAAATGACGTGATATATGATAGTAGGAAGGAAGAGGGTGAAACCCAGATGCCAGCACATAGCCTGTTCCTGTCAAATAGCACCAAGGGGCCTGATCAAGGCTTCGTCTCCATCCGACGGATGAATATCCATTAACACCATCATATGCCCTCACTCCGTATGAGCACTGCGGAGAGGTTTGGAATTTAACCCAGGCTTTTGACACGCAATCTATTAATTAGAAATTGTACACTACAACCTCTCCTACCCTGTCGGTCAACATACTGACCAATGGGACACAAACCGGCTAATCACAGTGTCGACCGTAGAGACTTCACGCCGTAACAATCATGACCACCAAGCGGGCTAATAGTGAAATGGACTCGTGTTCATAAATATCCAAATACCATACGATATTTACAGAAGTCACGTGCAATTCAAAGTATTATTATTCTTCCAACTGCCCTTGCTGGGCCCATCCTTGTTCAACTGTTGAGCTTTTACTCAGTATTGTCCCATCTTCTCCTGGTTTAGGTCCTTTCTTTCCACCATCCAGGCAGTACCTTTCTTCTTCAGTATTTCGTTTTTTTTTTCTTCTGAAAACCAGACTTTCTTCAGGATCTGTCTTTATAGCCTGTCCATTTTGAAAGTTTGTCAGCCTGCTCTTCTGCAATTGATTAATATCATGTTTGTTCAGAATTGACTTTAACTAATAAAATAATGCAATAGCTAAATGCAATATCCAGGTAAGAAGTATACAGAAAAGCAAAATGAAAAAAATGGCTCTTGGATGATCTGAGGAATCAGGAAACAAAGTAACTCTTTAAAGAGAAGACCAACGAAGTGAAAGCAAGACATCGAGAAGAATTAAGAGGATGGATCAAAGTAAAGGATGGAATAGAAGAAGTTGCAAATGAGGTTTTAGTTAAGAGGAAACTGGAGCCAAGAAAACACCGGATGACAGATGAGATATTAAATCATATAGAAAAGAGGAATAAACTGAGAAAATAAAATAAAATGAAAGACTATAAAAGAATAAAATATCAGATCACAAGTAAATGCAGAGGAGAAAGAAAACTGGGCAAAAGAAGTAGCTGAAGAAATTGAAAATGATATGGAAATGGAAGACAGGATCAGGCATACTAAGAATTAAATCCCTGCAGTACAAACCTAACACAAAATCCACCCTACTGAAGGATAAAGATGAAAATGTACTGGTGGATACTGAAGAAATTGGTGAGACACTGGAGAGAATATATAGAAGAACTGCACAGTGATAAAGAAATCAGAGGTATAAATGAAGTACTGGAAGATATAACAGATGAAGGCAGTCATAAAGTGGATCCTCCAGTCACCCAGCAGGAATTTGAGAAAGGTCTGTCAAGCTTAAAAGAAAGGCAGCAGGTACCTATAACTGCAGTGCTTTCGAAAAATGTTGGTTCAGACTTGAAGGTTTATCATTTTAATCTTATCGCATTGTGTTATGAAACAAGAGAGATCCCAGACGACTTCATTAAAAGCAGAACAATCACTGTCCCCAAAAAGGGAAATGCTTATGGAATGTAGTAATTGTAAAACAAACTCAATTGTATCCCAGGCCTCAAAAGTACTCTTAAATATAATATAAGAACAGGATAACATTTAAGATAGAGCAGTACATAGATGAAGATCAATTTGATTTTAGACAAGACAAAGGAACAAGAGAAGCAATCCTTGCATTAAAAATGATACTGGAAAGGAGGCTCGAAATGAACAGGAAGGCTACTGCAGCATTCATTTACTTGGAAAAAGCCTTTGACATGATAAACTGGAAACTATTGTTTTGTTTGAATGTTTGAAGAACGCAGGAATCGACTGGAAAGATAGGAGGCTCATTGGGAAAATTTACAAGAACCAATGTACAAACGTAGTAGTGAATGGATGTACAAGAAAGGCAAGAATTAGGAAAGGGCTGAGGCAGGGTTGTTCACCCTCACCATAACTTTTCAATTTGTTCATTGAAGAAACAATATAAATTTTAAAGGAAAAAAGAGAAATGGGAAAAGAATCCACAGTATTAGATTTGCTGATGACAATTCCATAGTAGCAGGCTCAAAGGAATTAAAAACCAAATTTTAAGTTGTGAGCAAAGATGGCAGGAGAGTTAATACAAAAATAAGGGTAGGAAATTCCAAAGCAAGCAAGTTAAAACTAGTAGGTCATATCCCGAGACATGACTTCCTAGTAAATATCTTTGAAGGAAAAATACTGGGGGGGGGGGAAGATTTCCTTAGATGATGTAAGAAGCTTAATGGGATGTAAAGACTACAAGGAAGTGAATACAACAGCAGGATTAAGAGACTGGCTGTAGTGACAACGCTTAGGCTTTTCATGCATTATGATGATGATGATAATAATAATAATAATAATAATTATTATTATTATTATTATATCGATCATCATGACTAATGCATATTACAGAATTACATATCTTCCAAAATTATAAGGGTTATTATTATTATTATTATTATTAATAATAACAAATTTTACTATGCATAATCACTTAGCATGACCTAGAAATCTATTTTTTAATAGAATTAATGTAAAACTAATTGAGAGACTGTAGACATGATACTGGCTTTTCACCTTGTTTTCTCACGTGGCATAAAAGGCTATAATGTTTCTACAAGTACGGGCCATGAAAACATCAGTGTTAACATCAATTGGAAGATCGTCATAGTTTTGAATGGTATTGTTCTAATGTTCCAAAAGGCTAACAGAGTCCAGTGTTCTTTGCACTATATGTTTGAAGACAGGAGTTACCATATTGGTGGCAAACGGAGGTATATCGATCATCATGACTAATGCATATTACAGAATTACATATCTTCCAAAATTATAAGGGTAGCTGGCTCACCTGATACATGACTTTATTTGTCACTTATTTGAAACTTGTAATGCCTGATACAAAAAACAAGAACAGATTTTTCCATACTCTCTATGCTTCTCTTTTACCAAAATCCTACATACGAATAACTCAAAACGCTGCTATCAGTATGCTTACCTGGAACTCCCTTATAGCTCGTATGATCATTGAGCATATGCTCCCTCTGAATGCCCTTGTGCACAAACCACATGGCACAACGAGTACATTTACGAGTGATTGTCCTCCGTTGATGCTTCTGTAATGCACAAAAATGCTCATAAAGAAAGACAATAAGATCATTAATAAGTGCAGTAGTTTCAAAACAATCACTACGTTTTTAGTATTTACACCATATCTGTGGGTCGGAATCTATGAAGAATAGCTACCACAATTGAAGTAAAGAGTGCAGAATAAGGCCACGGTAAATAATTTATTTTAATTTGGGGAATTGATAATTCACATTCATCATCTGCAGCAGTCTTAGAACTATTTCCAAAAATTTAAAATCCTCCAATATCATTTGTTCTGTTAAGGTATTGTAAATACCGTACTGAAAATTTCAATGTGCCTACATTGTATTTACAAGGGCTGTTTTGTTCTTTTCAAGTTCTGATAGGCCATAAATAATAGACGTATTAAGATAACAAATCTACCGAATGGCGCGTGTAGATGTCTTTAGTGTATAAGCTGGTGATAGTAGTGGTATAATGAAAATAGGACGGCACGTGACAGTGAGAAGTGCGTGACGAAGCAAATCATTCAGTGGAGGTATTATCTAGGGGATTGGACACTGGATTGTGGACTGAGAGTGACATTGAACTTTACTTTGCGGATAGCAATAAGTCGCCATTTTGACGTCTTGACAATGACAAGCAGCAAGGAGAATACAAAGTCAGGAGCGCAGCAAGTAACAACCGAGACTGAGACGCAAGCGCAGTGTGACATCTGTAGGAAACCAGTGGAAGATGAAGACCACGCCACTGAATGTGAGTTACAACAGATGGCAGCACCAGGAATGCACCGGCATGATCAGGGGTGAATATGATATGATAAGAAAAGAAAGAACTGCAAGCTGACTTGGTTATGCAGTAGCTGCAAACCCCACGCACTAAAATGGAATGACGACAGGGAGCGGGAAATAAACTAAATTAATCAGAAGTTGAATTTTCGCATAGAGTATCTCACTGATCGCATCCCGAAGATGATCAAGGAAACGGTGGGAGAAACAAAGAAGGAATTAGCAGATATCAGACCAACCGTCGCCGGACAACATACCAGAACCCCTACAGTAGATATAGGTGACGTAATAACTCCGGATACCAACAAAACGAAACGAAGGGGAAGAAATTCTGAACAACATAGCGAGGAACCAACAAGCCCAACCAATTCCACGAAGAGCTTCAGAGAGGTGGCTAGTGAAGGAAAACAGCACTGGCAGGAAATCCAACCAGCAGCACAACCCAAAGCAAAGGTAGACCCCAACAGTGGAAAGGAATCACGTTCTTAAAAGACACAACATAAATATTTCTTTTAGAACCAATAACAGAAATCTTGATATATTACAAAACTCTAAATCATTAAATAAATCTAATACTTTTTCTAAATCTGGAGTATACAGATTCAAATGTAACAACTGCAGCGCCTCATACGTTGGACAGACTGAACGTAACTTTAATATCAGATACTCCAACCATATCAACGCCATTAAATATAACAACTTTTTTTTTTTGCAAGTTGCTTTACGTCTCACTGACACAGATAGGTCTTATGGCAACGATGGGACAGGAAGGGGCCAGGAGTGGGAAAGAAGCAGCCGTAGGCTTAAGGTACAACCCCAGCATTTGCCTGGTGTGAAAATGAGAAACCACAGAAAACCATCTTCAGGGCTGCCGACAGTGGGGTTCGAACCCACTATCTCCCGAATACTGGACACTGGCCGCACTTAAGCGACTGCAGCTATAGAGCTCGGTATACAAGACTCTAAACATAATTTCACCAATACTGAAAAAAAAAGACATAATAAAAATACTTAAAATTATTAACAAAGGCCCCCTTTTTAAACACACTGAAAAAATTGTTTTATTCACCTTGGCCAATACTTCAACCCTAATTTCAATTTAAACAACATTTCTGAAAAACCCAATATTATATTTGACTTCCTAATTCTTCTCAAAAATGTTAAATTTCTAAACCCGAATTCAATTTTCATGCCTTACACAGTTCCTACCCACATTTTCTACCTCCAATAACTCATCCACCTAACCCACCCTAAACTATTCCTCCTTTATCTCCCTATCCTATCTTTTCCTATCTTTTAACTTCCAGTTCTATTAATCTTCCTTAATCCTCCTCATTTATTACCATATCCTATCTTTTCTTTTCATCTTCCCTCTCGGGGAAAAAAAATAATTGAATTGAACTGTATACTATAATATCACCTACAGTTCAGATCATTACAACATTTTAATTTAAATTCATACCTTACGCTACTTCAAATACGACCTGAACTCTTATCTTCAAGAAATACACGCTATGCATATGCGTTTTTCATTTGTTTCCAATATTATGCTTTTTAACATTTTTCTCCTCAAAATTGTTTTTTATGTCAACAGTTCTGCATCTCTAAAAGACCTATCATACAAGATCCTACAAACATTAATATATACTCCAATTATATTAAATTGTATTATATATTTTTGCGCCTAGAAGCATTTGCAGGCTTGATCACTGGGCTATTCACGGAGTTTCATTAGCATTTAGAAGCACAGTGCCAGTCATTACGTATGTTGTGCTGCTCTTCAAGAACTTGCATCTTACTTCATTTAAGTGACTTATCTTCAACATCTATATAATTTTAGAACTTCAAATTTATTAAATTGTATTATAACTTCACGCCTAGCAGTATTTGCAGGCTTGTTCACTGAACTATTCACCAATTCTCATAAACATTCTGAAACACAGTGCCGGACATTACATATGTTATGCTGCTCGTCAAGAACTTGCACCTTGATTCAATTAAATAACTGATCTTCGACTTCTTCTGGATTTTAGGATCTTACATCACGCAGTGCTAATCCCCATAGTGTTACAGTGCTTCTTGAACTGCTTTTAGTGAAAGACTTATCGTTTACTTATTGTTTTCCTATATATTGTTTTTATATTTTTATTTAATCGGCTGATGATGACCCAGTATAGTGGTCGAAACCAGTCCTGCTTTTAATCAAATAAGAATGTAAAGTTTGCATTTCTTATTTTCCTTGTATTGAATAGGTTGAACCACTTTATTTCTTGTTTCAATTTAATTGTGATTCAGTTCAATAAGGAACATTATGAAATTTTTATCTTTAAATAGATATGAACACTGATTTTTTCCATTCCAAGTTTACTAGATGACAGAGTTGATGACCAGAGTTGACATAATGTTGTCGGTACTGATGGTGGTATTGGCTTCAATAAGTCTGCAGAAATACCATCAATGCCTGGTGCTTTGTGACTGGCTAGTTAGTTTATTGCTCATATGACTTCTTTTGGATATCAGGTTCCAGTTCCTGATTTCCCTCAGGCTGTTGATCATGTAGGCCACTATCATACAGCTGTGCTGTATATTCCTTCCAGCGGTCTCATATTGCCTGCCAGTCGTGCAGTTCTTGAGCAGTGTTTCCTCAGATGGTTCCTTTATGAGCAACAAATGGATTTCTAGTCCTCCTGATATGACCATGCAGATGTCTAGAAGCCTTTCTTAGTTTCTTAGTCTATTGCCAAACACTGTTGGTTTCAGTACTTTTCCTTGTCTCTTCTGACCTCTCTCTGAAATACTGCATTTAGCCATTTGAACTCTTCTCTCTCTTTTTTTTTTCCTACAGCTTTGTCCTTTTTTCTTTTTTCTGTGATGTTGACAGTGGTTTTAGAAATCCATTTGGTTAACCTCAAGGTTTCTTGCATGGGACACAAAATAAGGCAGCTTCAGTGATGCCTGACTTGATTTCTTTCCACAGTTCGTCTGGTTGCTTCTCTTCATTCAACAATAAATCCAATATGTTTTGTACTTCAACTGCATAAATGGAACTGATTTTATCTGCATAAAATTTCTTTAACGTTTCTGTTTGTTTGTTGATGCAGAATCATATTTTAATTTTAGCCCTCTGAGGCTGGTGATTGGATCTACACTCAGCACCAGGATAGGTTTTTACTGCCAAGACTGAGCTCTTCTATTTCTTCTAACATAGGATGTAATCAATATAATTCCTGTATTCTCCATTCAGAGACATCCAGGTGTAGAGACGGCGTTTGGGTTGTTTGAACGAAGTGTTGGTAATGCTTAGTCTATGCTCCTGGTAGAAATTAATAAGTCTCTCGCCTGCCTCATTCTCTCCAAGACCAAATCCTCCAGCAATGTCAGGTTCTGCGTTACGAGCTATTTTGGAGGTGAAATCACCAATAATATGTGTAATATTCCTTTTATGTATTTGACTTAATGCTTCTTGAAGTTCACCATAGAATTCCTCACCATCACGCTCTGATGCATCAGCTGTTGGGGCATATATCTGGAGAATTGTCGTATTACAGGGTTTCACTTTGATCTGAATGGTTATTATACAGTCGCTGAAAGTCTAAACTCTTTCAATGGCTCTGACAATTCTTTTATTCACCACAAAGCCCACTCTGCAGTGTTGAATGATGTCGTTACCAGAACTGTACATTGTGCCATCTCCAGATGTGAAGAAACCGTAGTCAGTCCAGTGTGTTTCACTGATGTTGCCTTTTGGTGCATTTCTACATGGCACTTTGGATCTGTAAGATGCCCAATTCTGTATGTTTGTCATGCGGTTGAGTGGATTAGATGGTATTTAGTTACACAATGAAAGAGAAAGATTTATTTCACCTAGAGTTTTTATTTTACTCTAGATTAATGTTTTATTTTGCTGCCTCGTCTTACATCCCATTAATGTCTTGCTATTATGCGACCGAGCGGTAACTTTATCCTTTCTTTTGCGCCTTTTTAGAGATAGCCATTTTATTTTTCTGTGCGAATCTTTTCATTTCACACCCACCACATGCGACTCACTTTTTGCCCAATTTTCTTTTCTTTTTTGACCTAAGTCATTATTGAGGAACCTTTTTCTCTGGAGTCTGTACCTTTTCTGTGGTGCGTTATACAGTACATTATTTTGAAATAAGTTATTAATATCGCAAATATTTCATCTCCGAGGTAAACGGGATATTAAGCGAAGAGTTTTTCTCCTGATGAAAGAATGAGTGGGGCCACTAGCCCATCTTTGGTAATGAAGTACTGTACACAAATTGTATTATCTTATGAAGGTCGCTAGGGAGGAGTTATGTTGACAATCTTCACATGCAAACACTTGTAAGTAGGTACTCTCTACAAGAATGTATGATCTGTGTTTCATTTTCTTGCTATGAATTTATTTATCTTCCATCTGAACCTTTTTAATAAGTCTTATCTCTTTCTTTCCTTTGCCGTGGTAAAGTTGGTTTAGGGCCGGTTTTACCACCTACTGGTAAAGTAGCGCGTAACTTGCCCTCCATGTAAAAGGATGTTTCCGTTCGACCAACCCCAGGTAGTGCTATTGGCAGCATAAATCATAGCTACCCAGCGCGTAATTTATTGGCCACTTCGAGGGCCCGATAAGACTTTACCTGCTGGGCAAGTTTTGAGAGTTGACCATTATTAGCTATATTTCTGGTGACATACAACTTAAATTAGCTTAGTATACTGAAAAAAAGCATGATACTGTAACAGTGGCCAAGACTGTATTGCAGGATCTTGAACATTAATGTTTCCCTTGAGTTGCAACGGTCACACCAGCCTCTTGCATCGGTAGCTTAGGGAACACATTTTATACGTCAAGCTTTCGTAAAGAAACTTTAAAAGGATATAAAATCAAAATCTATTTGGAAATCACTTGAAATGGGCTTTAATTTTCTACTTTCTCAGTTTTCAGACACGAGGTATAACTTAATGTATGCATCTTAATTATGTCAAGCGTTCTCGTAGCGTAATGGCTAACACGCTAACTTCGTAATACGAGGTATGCAGGTTCTAGTCTTAGTTATAACGAATCTTTTATTTCCATTCTTAGTGTTGTGTTAATCTGTATGCCTCTTTTCATACGTTCTTTTGTTAATAATATATTTCACTGAAATATTTAATCACAATATTATGTCTACTAACAAATTGATGTTATGATTAATAGCACATAGGACTGTCGCCCAGGTAGCAGATTCCCTATTGGTTGTTTACATAGTCTTCTTGTAAATTATTTCGAAGAAATTAGAAACTATTCCATTCCTGAATTCCTCTTCCTATGAATGGATATTTATCCCGATTAGTTCTTTACATTTACAGTACCTTCCAACTTTATCTTCATAAAGTTCAACATTGGAATGAAATGCTTTGCAAGTGTATGTATTGAATAGGTAAAAAAAACAAACCTCTAGCATCCTACATGAAATGCTTTATCAATAAATGGAAGCATGTGGAACTAAATGAGGTCACAGAACTAGTTGCAAATAGAGCATTGTGGAGATACTTAATCAATTCACAGAAGCCTGCAGATAGAATGCTCAAAGGCAATAAGTCCGTAAAGAAGATGTGTGTGCATATACGTATATGGAAGCGTGTAAAAGAGAGTTAAGAACAATGGCAGGGCACGAAAATACATTTTAAAATAGAAATTAGAAATACGATGAAAACCTGAGTACCTTCTATTACGGAGTGAGCGACTTGACCAGTCTACGAGAATACTTTTCAAAAACGCTGCCTTACATGACAGGTTATAACTGGCGTAAGAAAATGTACTCTGAAGATTTTAATCCCAATTAGGTATTGATATTGAAGATCGTAGATTAAAATCACGAAAGCTTGACATAATTAACAATTAAAAATAGGAAAGAATTTCCACCAATCAATACTTGTTTATTGCTTATATTAAGCCACAGGACCGGTTTCGACCCCATATACAAGGTCATCTTCAGCTGAACCATGAATACATATTTATATGATGAAGCTTTTATTAAATTGCATTGTCAAAGGAATGTCATATGATGATGTGCATTTAGTCATATACAAATGAGGCATGTCTTAACGTGAATTGGCATATATGTCAGTATGTACAATATTGCAACTGTATGTCTAAAATATTATGTTGAGGTCCTAAATTTAGTGTATAAATATAGATTATAGATTACGAAGCTTGACATAAATCGTTGTCCATAACTCTTAAGACTCCCCTTATTAGGCTTTTTGGTGATTATCAGCAGATGCAAGCACAGGGAAATAAGACAATCGAAATGAGTTTCATGCATGTGACGATAGCACCACACTCGAAAGCGAGAAGTCGCTGAAAATCAGTCTAGCCAACTTCGTATATCGGTGTCTAACTCCGGATAGCTACCTAGCGCTTGCGCGGAGGTGGTTGGACGCGAGCCAGAGTACCAGCCAATTTACACCTCCAGGTAGTTTACCACCCGGGAAGCTGCCAGCCACTTTACCAGCAGATGGCAGAACCGGCCCTTAGTTGGATACATAGGACAAAAGGAGTCCAACTTTGAACAGTTTCTTGTTTGCTCCGATCGATGATTTATTGGACCTGAGTCCCTTTCCACAACATTGCCCCTAGTATTAGGCCGGGTGCACATTGGGACGCAGGCGAAGCAGCTAAAGCAGTGCAGAGCAGATTTTTGTAATCCACACAAATCATTGCACCATCGCAAGTTGACAGACAGGGCAGGACAGAGCAGAGCAGGCCGGTTCTTCACCTACTTCCGCCTACCACGCGCAGTCCTCGAAACACAGTTTCCTGCGCACGTGTCACGTAGTTAGTTAAGAAATGGAGGAGAAAATGACCACAGCCGTTCGGTCTCACCGTGTTTTGTAGGTACTATGTGAATTATGTGGACTGCAATGCAGTATGTATATACGTACGTATCTATGTACATGCATCGTGAGAAAATGGCTGAACAGAGTTTAATGAAAATCAGTATGATAATTCGGGGAATAAGGCACTACAGTCTAGGTCTAGGCTATAAATCGTTTTATTCACGCTGGGTAACAAGGTAATTTAGAGAACGGAATAAAATGTAATCCTCAAATACTTGTGAAACAATCCGTGGCCCAAGTTCTCGCAACATTGGGTATTTAATACAAAGATCTAATGCTGATTATGGAGAGCATCATCGCCGACTCCGTCGCCGTCATCCACCATCACATTTATGCTAAGAAATAAGTATGGAAAATAAATTATCATATCTTGTCAAATATAAATGCAAACGTGTTCACAACAGATTGTCAATGTTGGTTGATTTTAGTATCTTGTCTTGTGGCAACTAGATGAAAATCTAGCAGTACATTTGTAAATAAATATTTTCTCCCTCTCCCCCTCTCTGATCCTATTAATGAATTTACCATGCAAGTTACCATGCATGCGGTTAGGATCACCTTGCTATGAGCTTGCATTCGGGAGATAGTGGGTTCGAAGCCCACTGTCGGCAACCCTGAAGATGGTTTTCCGTGGTTTCTCATTTTCACACCAGGCAAATGCTGGAGGAGGGTGTACCTTAATTAAGGCCATGGTCGCTTCCTTCCCATTCCTAGCCCTTTCCTATTCCATCATTGCCATAAGGCCTATCTGTGTCGATGCGACGTAAAAAATATAAAAAATAATCATGAAATTAGATTTTTTTGCTTAGTCCATATGAATGCCGCACATCGCTAACACATAAATATTGTTCTGTCTTGTAAACTGGCGAAGGTGGTTGTTTTTAATGCGACTGTCTTAAGGTGAACAACCGCGTTGTCATCAGCGCAAGGGAAAATGTGTAGATGACTATCAAAATGAGAAAATCACGAATGCTTGAAGAAAAAGAACAAAGAGCCTCTTTATACTGGATGCCTCAATATCACAGAGTCTAAAAGAAAACATGTTCTTTCTGAAAACCGACGAGACCCTGCGTGGCAATGTGCACTCACCTGCACTTCGCAGTTTCGTAAGCTTCGCGGTGTCCTGCTCTGCTCTTCCCTGCTTCTCAATGTGCGCCCGGCCTTAGACTCTGGTATCTAATATTTATCGCCTTCCTTTATCGTGATCTCTTCATTTGCGTTCTTCTCCATGTTATCTCTGCTGATTGGTAATGTTGTATTTGGAATAACAAAAGGGGAAGGGGTGTCACAAAATGCATCAACTACCGCAGAATTACTCTGCTCTCTCACAGTCGAAAACTTCTGGGAGAAGAAAGAGAAAAAACAACACAGAGAGTAGATAAAGAGGAATTGTAGAACCTTTATTTGAAGAGGAACAACAAGGTTTTAGGCCTAAAAGAACAACTATAGACCTTACCTTTGCTGTAAGAATGTTAATGGAAAAGAACTTGGAAAAAGGGAAACCACTTCAATACTCCTAGACATCTAAAAGGCTTATGATAGCTTACAAAGGAAACATATCTGGGAATGCCTAGGAGACCTGGGGGTTCACAACATTCTTATTGCAAAAGTGAAGATGCTGTATGATACAAACCACAAGTTATGTGGAAGAGGGTTGTGGGCTCTCCAAATGGTTTGAAATGAAGAGAAGAGAATAGCAAAGCAGTGCTTTGTCACCCATCATATTTGTCACCATGATGGATGCTATAATAAAGGCACTAAAAAGGAAGGAGCAGGAGGACTTGCAAGCTTTCATCTTTGCAGACAACATGGTGATCTGGGGTGAAACCAAAAATGATGTGGAGGAAAAGCTGCAGATATGAAGTCAAGAGTTTATGAGACATGATTTAAATACTAGCAAGGCTAAGACGCTGGTGATAAAGTTAGACGGGAGACAACTAACTACAAATCAGACTAAATGACACCAAACTGGACAGTATTACAAAATTTAAGTACAGTGAAACATAGGAATGCGAATAACTTGTTCTACGAGTTTTTTGCAAGACGAGCAAACATTTTAAATAAATTGTAACTTGATAAGCGAGTGAGGTTCCGCAATGCGAGCGTCACGTGTGCCTATGTTTTCCCCTCCCCGCTTCGTTTGTTGAATGGATGAACGAGGTCTTTGGTCCTGTAGTGAAGATATACCTTACAGAACATAATCTGACGCTCAAACTCTTGCTGGTTATGGACAATGCCCCTGCTCATCCTCCAGGCCTTGAGGCTTTGAGGACAACTTACTGGAGGAATTCAAGTTCGTTACGGTTAAGTTTTTCCTCCCAACACTACACCACTAATCCAGCCTATGGATCAGCAAGTCATTTCGAACTTCAAGAAGCTATACACCAAAGCACTATTTCAGCGATGCTTCGAAGTGACCAAAGAAACAAACCTTACCCTCCAAGAGATTGCGAGAAATCATTTCCCCATCGTGAACTGCCTGAAGATCATCGATAAACACCTGGGATGGAGTCACAAAGAGAACTCTCACTTCCGCTTGGGGAAAGCTGTGGCCTGACTGTGTTCTTGGACGTGACTTTGGGGGGGATTGTTGGTGACAAAGAGCCACCGATTGTCGATGAAATTGTGTCCTTAGGAAGACTATGGGGCCGGAAGTGAATGACGTGGACATTCAAGAGCTGGTGGAAGAACATAGCCAGTAACTGACCACCAACGAACTGATGGACCTGAATCGCGAACAACAGGAGGAAGTTATGGAGATTTCGTCCAGGGAAGAGGAGGAGGAAAATTCAATGGAATCTCTCACTTTAACTGAGATTCGGGATAAGGGCAAAATGTGGGAAATGGTGCAATATTTTGTAGAAAAACACCACCCGAATAAGGCTGTAACAGTGTGAGCGATGAATTAGTTCAATGATTATGAAATGTCAAGTTTTCGTGAAATCCTAAAAAAGAGGCAAAAGCAACAGTCACTGGACAGGTTCCTCGTTAAATTTGCACAAAAAGAAAACAATTCCAGTGAGCCAACAGATAGCAGTGATTCCGTTAGTGAAATTCGTGCTACACAGTAACTTGTCTCCCTCACACCAACAATTACAGTAGAACCTCGATAATTCGAAATCGGTTTATTCAAAATCCCGCCTAATTCGAAGGTCTCGTTCCCGGAAACATGAGATAAAGTTCTGCATGTTATTTAAATTGTTTAATTCGAAATATGGATAATTCGTAATTCGAAGTACAATGTCGGCCCCATTACCGAAATTTAGACTTTTAATTCAAAACTGCCTTTACATTTTAAAACAGTAGTATGTTACAGAGTAATTTCAACTCAAAATTTATCTGCGTCATAATAGAACGCGTGTTTCGGAACGTGGAGTGGTACCATAGCTTTCTGCATTTACACTCACTTCGGTGGATCTACAGTGCGCTTCATGATTACTAAGTTGATTGAAACTGGAATTCTTTTGTATTCAAACTTTTAAGGAACGCCGTATTATCACGCAACGGGCAGTGTGCGGGAAAACAAAATCCACGAACACTGGTGATGCCGACAGTTGAAAAAAAAAAAAAAAGAGAACCTGGCTCATATAATAAATTCGTAAGCACTGAACAATATTGTCATTGCCGATGAAACTGCATTACTTTATTTTAATGCGAGCCCAAACGATCATATGGTTTTAAAGAAGAAAGTGCCAGCCGGGGAATCGTAGAAGTGTGAGGGATGGGGGTCATTATAGTGCGTTGCAATGCACATGGAAGTGAGAAACTTTATCCCCTCGTCATAGGAAATATCGATAAGCCACAATGTTATGGGCGTCGGGCACTTTCCATGCCAGCACAAAGCATCTAAAAATGCAAACAGTAGAGAAATCCAAAAAATAATGCATCTGCACAGGGAAACCAGCATAATTTATCCTCGTCTTTGAATTGTGTGATATTTTTCTTTCGTTGCGTGAGGTTATGTTTGTAAGTTATTTACCCAAGTGCATTATTTGAACATTGTAAATGCACCTTGTTGGATACATGTTGGAGATAGTTCTTTCCCATGGCATTTGAAAGGTTTAAACCGTGAATTGAGGTGATTGCATGTATTAATGAGTCTTAGAATACTTTGTGATACTTTGTGTTTACATTTCTGAAGTACAAGAGAAGTGCCATGGCAGTAAATCGCACAAGGATAGTCATAGGAAAGTTCGATTTTAAGGACATCGGGTACTTTCTGAGTAAATACAAGGCATTTAAAATGCTTACAGTATAGTAATTCAATGAATAAAGTACTTGCACATGGGAGACAGCATCGATTTCTCATCTTTGAATCTGCTTTTTTCTTTCTTTCTTTCTTTCTTTCTTTCTTTCTTTCTTTCTTTCTTTCTTTCGTTGCGTGAGGTTATGTTTGCCAGTGAGATATCCATGTGCATTATTTGAATACTGTAAATGCACCCTCTTGGATACATTTTGGAAACAGTTCTTTTTTCATGGCATTTGAAAGGTATAAACTGTGAATCAAGGTTAACTGCATGCAGTAACGGGCCTTAAGAATATTTTGTAACACAGCGAGGGTTGGTACTTCTGAATTGCGATTTGGCGGTTAATTCGAAATCACGTAATTCGAAGTCCAATTTTTGAGTCCCTACGACTTCAAATTAACGAGGTTTTACTGTATTCTATTGTGAGGAAAAGTGCACTTTAAATTATTTTACGTTATATTTTGTTTTAGAAATTGTATGCGAATAAATATTTTTGTGTTGTGGACGAATCATCTGCATTTCAATTGTTTCTTATGGGAAAACTTGCTTTGATATGCGAACGCTTTGGATTACAAGCATGTTGCCGGAACGAATTATGCTCGCAATCCAAGGTTCCACTGTACTTGAGTGCTATAGTATCAAAGGACAACCTTGCAAACTATGAGGTGAACAGCTGAATTAGCAAGACAACTCAATTTTACCATCAAGTAAGACAACTGCCGTGGGATAAACAAGTACATTGAAAGCTAAGATGACATTATATAAATACTATTATACATCAAACCTCACGTATAGACTGGAAACTACCACATTAACAAGATAACTCAATTCCCAAGCTGCAGAAATGAAGCTCCTACGCACAATGATATGGAAGAAAAAACAATATCAGGAATGAAAAAGTCCGAGGAAGTGGGATCAGGAGGCTACCTACTGAAGACTGACGTGGTTTCGCCATGTAGAAAAGATGAGTGCAAGCAGGACTCCAAGAACAGGATATGAAAGAGAAGTAAAAAGACCTGTGGGCAGACCCAGAGAAAAATGGACCTATCTGATGAAGAAAGATGTCTAGGAGAGAGGACAAGATTGGAAGAAGGTTATGAAAGAACAGTGGTTCATGGACAGACAAAGATGGAAGGGACTTGCAAACCACACCCGAGCAACTGGAGATTGATGACGATGACGATAACAACATTTTATGCAAGCCTCGGACCTCCGGAGTAACAAAGTCCCATTGCCAATTGACAGGCAAGGGACTCCCTGGAAACAACTTGGTAAATGAAATGGAATCTGTAGTGAACTAAAGTAACTCTAGTCGTAGGATAGAGGAAATGAAATCTGTCTGCAGATAAATAAGTGTAGAAAATCTCTGTCTATATCGGTCACTCAATCCTGAGGATTGCGATCTCTGAAGAATTTCTTTGTATCCATTTCCATCCTCCACAGTCTTCTGCTATACAGATAGATTGTATGAATGTCGTCTTTGTTGCATGTTTTATGCCATCTCTCCAGCGTATAGGTGCTAGGATGAGGAAATTAGACAGAAGTAATAGATATGATTAGTCAAAACTTCCAAACAATACATAGTCAGCAGGTTCAGGATACAGAAAGAGAATGAGTGGCATTTAGGGATGCTATAGTAGAAACAGCAATACCTCACAACTGTGTGTGTAAAAAAATCTTGGTAGAATGATTAAGCTTATAAATGTAAAAATGAAGCGTATCAGAAATGGCTCCAAACGAGGACTGATGCAGACAGGTAACAGTACATAGATCAAACACCTGGAAAGTGTTTATGCGAGGCGAATGGAGGACGATAAGTTACTTACGATAAAAATGGACTGTCATGGAGGGTAAGAGAAGTAGAAGGAGACTAAGAATATGATGGTCAGACTCAGTTTCTAATGATTTAACCCAAAAACTGCCAAACCCACATATATACACGTTTCAGAACTTCATGGCTTATTCAGCAAACCCGTATATATTGCAGGTAATCAGCTTCATTTTCTGTATCAAATTCTAATCACAGAGAGTTACAATATTGAAAATCTTCCACCTTTTTGATACTTTTTACTTGCTTTTTAGCAAATTATTAATTATAAACAGTACATGTTTCGTTCTCACTTGAGAACATCTTCATCTGTTGTTAAGCTCAGGTGAATTGCTAAGTTTCTGAATACATTATTTTCAGGTACATTGTTCCTCTTAAAGACTATTTGAATATAAATTAAATTAAAATGATGTTAAAACAATGTGAGGGTTAATGGATTGATGAAATGAGACAGCATGAATACATAGCTAGCCTGCTTAAAAACTATATCTATTCATTAGAATAGTTGTTAAAAGTTTCAACTCTGTTACACTAAAAATATCTATTTGTCTTCCAGTTAAAAGGTTTTTTGAAAAATGAATGGCTTCTTGACACTGTTCTTATTACTGCTGAATGCTCATTTCATTCACTCCTTCCAGGTAGGCTGTTATTTATTTTGAGCTTGTTTAATGTGCCCTAAATTGAGTCTAATGCGGAACTTTGAAGCTGATTGCCGGTCAGTTTTTGAGAAGGGAGCTTCTGTCTCAATTTCTGTAATGAAATGAGGAAAATAGGAATTTGTTTTCATTGTAATGAAAGCACGTGTCTTTACATAATAACTTAATGTATAAAATTGTTCCATACCTTACTGTTGTTAGATTCCAATTCTACCGTGACCCTGGAGGGGGAACGTTTGAAGCTGCTTTACGTCTAGTATAATAATGGTGTGTGTGTGTGTGTTCCGCTGTTTGCTCCTCCTTTCGGGGAGGCAAGGCTGCGGAGAGGGGAGGAGGCGTGTCGCTTATTTCACAGCTTCGGCTTTAAAAGGGGTTGGGAGAGTGGATGTACAAAATGGCGGAGGCTCGTTCTTATTTATGATTTTATGGTCTGTGTTGTTTCCTTTGCCTACAGTTTCAATACTTGATAATATCCCTTCGAATATAGGGTTTCTATTGTCAATTGTATCATTCAGGTTATTGTCCTGATTACATTTTTGTTCTAAATAAATATATAGATTTTCTAATGTATTTAGAAGAGCTCCTTTGTTTATAGTTAAATCCTGCTCTATAGTTGTGAAATGATGTCCGGTTGTACTCATGTGTTGGCCCATTGCGGAAATTTTTTTATGTCTTTCAGCATTGGCATGCTCTAGGTATCTTACAGTCAAACTGCGCCCTGTTTGCTTGACATAAGTTTTTTCACATTGATGACACTTCAATTTGTAAACTCCAGATTCTAAATGTTTTGTTTTTTCCTAGGGAATTGACACTATTGTAATTAAAGAATTTTTGCTTTGTATTATTGCTGGTTGAATACGCGATCTTATAGTTATATTTTCTAAACAAATTTGTTACTGTATATAAGTTGGGGTTATTGAACGTGAACTTGGCATATTTATTTTTCTTTTTTATTTCGGGTGTTAGATTAGTTTGTAACTTTTGTTTGAATTTTCCGATTATTTTGTTTACAGTTAAAACTAAAAAATCAGGAGAAATTTGGCAGCGAATCAAGACGTATTATCAACACATCACTGATGGCAGAACATGTACTAATTCATAATAATTCAATACATTAACAATTCTATTTGGTCTATGTGTATATTTTTCATCATTGATATGTGAATACTAAATACTGGACATACCTGAACTGTAAGAACATGTGACTTCTCATCCTTCAACATGGAGATCACATCACGAATAATTGTTGTTCAACACACCCGTAGCTGACTTAGCCCTCTTCATAAACTAGGAACTAAATTTTTACTCAAATCACTTGTCTTGCTAACAGATTTCAAGGTTAAAAGTTTCTCCAAAGTTTGTTCAGACTGAAAGAAATTCTCTGAACTCTTCTTTCCTTATTGCATTCCTTTCCATATAATAAAATATATCAATTATACTTTCATCTACATTTACGGGCAAGCACGCCGTACCCTTCTCTGCAGCATGATAACTGCGATGATTATGTTACTATTTTCCCGCTTCAAACATCCTGCCACACCATTCTTTAATCCTACCATTACTGCAGCATTAACAGCACCAAGAGCTAGGCAGTTTTTAATGAAATGTGGAATTCCCGAAAAGTTGAGAGCAAAAGATTGGCAATGTTAGCTCCAGCAGCATCCCCTTCTAAATTAGGCACAGGGAGTAGACAACTCTGAATTTCATTGAGTTTAGGCCTAAAAAATGTTACTACAATGGGATATATTTTCAAGTCACTTTTATTGCTACCATCAGTAGCAACCGAAAATGCATTCATCTGCAAATGTGATGCAATTTTCGCCATTTCTTCCATGCACATTTCTGTAATGATAGCCGCTGTTTTCATTCTAGCACACCCATATCGTTTAGCAATTTCCAAATCAGGAAACATTTTGTGAAACAAAGGTCCCACGTGATCGACACAATTTACAGGCAGGTTACCGGTATGTTCTACGATAAATGACATAAATAACACCTCGGCATTCGTCACAGGATGTGCATCTTGGTTTTTACATGAAAATTTCAGTTTCTGATTTCTTTCCACACACTGGACACTCTTCTCATGTTTTTTCGTTTGCATATGCTTGAGTATATCGCACTTTCCGCCACACTCAACTTAAAAATTACACCTATACATATAGTACAGAATGTGAACGTTGGTCCCTTCCTGGATTCACTCAGACTCTACAATATAAGCAATTTTAAACACTGCATCATACTTCTTTTTTAACATTTTGGCCAAAACAAATATTAAGACATAACACGAGCACTTCTGCAGGTCCCGGCCCGCGTAGACGACTATGGCGTGCTACTTCTGAGGTTAGGCTACTCGCTTGACCAAAGGAGAGCACATGACTGACTACCGTGCCCCGTACTGCTATCTGGTATCATTATTAGAACTACTATCGACCAGCCATGGTCACCCATATATCAATAGAACAAGGCGGCAGTTTAAAATAATACGAAAATTACTGATACTGTTCTAAAAATCGGAAGATCGGTCCCGGCGATCGGGAGAAACGATGAAAAATCGGGAGTCTCCCGCTCAAACCGGGAGACTTGGCACGTCTGTGTTTACCATTTTTAGTTCAAATCCGTTGTATTGGGCTTGTTTGCGGATAAAGAGCAGTTATTTTTTTAGTTCCGTGTGTGTAAGGGGTATATTAAATGCTCTATATATGTAACTGTAATAAGCTGACCTTTTTTGTGATTCCGGATGCAATGAGTAGTTCTTTATTGTAATGGGAGTAAAAGCGGGTTTCCTGTGTATCTTGAAGACAAACTCTTCCTTTTTTCCGTGTTATATTTATATCTAAAAAATTTATGGAACCTTCTTTTTCTTTTTCTACTGTAAACTTTATTCTAGAATCCAGTGTATTTAATTTATTGAGGATATCGTCACTGTTGTTCACTCTTCGGTCTATTACTACAAAAGTGTTGTCTACAAAGCGTATTCATAAATTGAGACCTTCTATTTGTCCTATTATCTTGGTATGTTCGAGGTAATCAAGATAAATATTGGCTAAAATGCCCGATGTGGGAGCACCCATAAGGAGGCCTTCCTGTCTATATAGTTTCTTATTGAAAGTGAAGTAATTGTGTTTCGTAACGAATTTGAGTATATTAATAAAATATTCTATTTCTGGTAGGCTGAGTTGTGTGTGTTCTATTAGATTCTTCCTGATAATTTTTATTGTCCAGAAACCGATAAATATGAATCCCAGTCTTCCAACTGTATGGGCCTTACCCAAGTTACATAAAGAAGGATTACCCATAAGACCAGTAATAAACTTCCGCAGCAGTCCTACTTATAAAACATCGCAATACGTACATAAATTCCTAAGCCATAATTATGTTTTATACAACAAGACACCAATAAAAAATTCTGTAGATTTTTGCAAAGTACTCAAAAACTTTAAATTAACACCACATTAAGTAACATGTTCCTTTGACATCAAGACATGTATACAAATATTCCAGTGGAAGAAACAATAAAACTTATCAGGAAGAATCTAATAGGACACAAACAACTCAGCCTACCAGAAATAGAATATTTTATTAATATACTCAAATTCGTTACGAAACACAATTACTTCACTTTCAATAAGAAAATATATAGACAGGAAGGCCTCCTTATGGGTGCTCCCGCATCGGGCATTTTAGCCAATATTTATCTTGATTACCTCGAACATACCAAGATAATAGGACAAATAGAAGGTCTCAATTTATGGATACGCTTTGTAGACAACACTTTTGTAGTAATAGACCGAAGAGTGAACAACAGTGACGATATCCTCAATAAATTAAATACACTGGATTCTAGAATAAAGTTTACAGTAGAAAAAGAAAAAGAAGGTTCCATAAATTTTTTAGATACAAATATAACACGGAAAAAGGAAGAGTTTGTCTTCAAGATACACGGAAACCCACTTTTACTCCCATTACAATAAAGAACTACTCATTGCATCCGGAATAGCAAAAAAGGTCAGCTTATTACAGTTACATATATAGAGCATTTACTATACCCCTTACACACACGGAACGAGAAAAAGAACTGCTCCTTATCCGCAAACAAGCCCAATACAACGGATTTGAACTAAAAATGGTAAACAAAATCGGAAAATTCAAACAGAAGTTACAAACTAATCTAACACCTGAAATAAAGAAGAAAGATAAATTTGCCAAGTTCACGTTCAATAACCCCAACTTATATACAGTAACGAATTTGTTTAGAAAATATAACTATAAGATCGTGTATTCAACCAGCAATAATACAAAGCAAAAATTCTTTAATTACAATAGTGTCAATTCCCTAGGAAAAAACAAACATTTAGAATCAGAAGTTTACAAATTGAAGTGTCATCAATGTGAAAAAGCTTATGTCGGGCAAACAGGGCGCAGTTTTACTGTAAGATACCTAGAGCATGTCAATGCTGTAAGACATTAAAAAAATTTCCGCGATGGGCCAACACATGAGTACAACCGGACATCATTTCACAACTATAGAGCAGGATTTAACTATAAACAAAGGAGCTCTTCTAAATACATTAGAAAATCTATATATTTAGAACAAAAATGTAATCAGGACAATAACCTGAATGATACAATTGACAATAGAAACCCTATATTCGAAGGGATATAATCAAGTATTGAAACTTCAGGCAAAAGAAACAACACAGACTACAAAATGATAAATAAGAACGAGCCTCCGCCATTTTGTACATCCACTCTCCCCACCCCTTTTAAAGCCGAAGCCATGACAGTAAGTGACACGCCTCCTCCCCTCTCTGCAGCCTTGCCTCCCCGAAAGGAGGAGCAAACAGCGGAACACACACACACACCATTATTATACTAGACGTAAAGCAGCTTCAAACGTTCCCCCTCCAGGGTCACGGTAGAATTGGAATCTAACAACAGTAAGGTATGGAACAATTTTATACATTAAGTTATTATGTAAAGACACGTGCTTTCATTACAATGAAAACAAATTCCTATTTTCCTCATTTCATTACAGAAATTAAGACGGAAGCTCCCTTCTCAAAAACTGACCGGCAATCAGCTTCAAAATTCCGTATTAGACTCAATTTAGGGCACATTAAACAAGCTCAAAATAAATAACAGCCTACCTGGAAGGAGTGAGTGAAATGAGCATTCAGCAGTAATAAGAACAGTGTCAAGAAGCCATTCATTTTTCAAAAAACCTTTTAACTGGAAGACAAATAGATATTTTTAGTGTAACAGAGTTGAAACTTTTAACAACTATTCTAATGAATAGATATAGTTTTTAAGCAGGCTAGCTATGTAATCATGCTGTCTCATTTCATCAACCCATTAACCCTCACATTGTTTTAACATCATTTCAATTTAATTTGTATTCAAATAGTCTTTAAGAGGAACAATGTACCTGAAAATAATGTATTCAGAAACTTAGCAATTCACCTAAGCTTAACAACAGATGAAGATGTTCTCAAGTGAGAACGAAATATGTACTATTTATAATTAATAAATTGCTAAAAAGCAAATAAAAAGTATCAAAAAGGTGGAAGATTTACAATTATTGTAACTCTCTGTGAAACCTATATTATATATATATATATATATATATACACGTTTTGTTGTAGTGCCTACTTTGCTGACCCTGTATATGTACAACATATAGTGTCACGCTTTCAGTTCCCCAGGAAATGTTCAAGGAAGTTCGCTTTTGAAGATATCCCACTCCTTTATGTGTGTTTTGGAAGCAATCTGATGTTATTTCATCTTCGTTGAAGGGCAATATCTTTCCCGCTGTATCGCATGCATCATGGCGTCTCACAGTACTCGGTCATCCCTTGTAAACGATGTAATTGAACATTATCTGATAGTAATCCTGAGAGGATGTTTTTGAAGAGGAAGATAGTGAGTATATTATGGGTGATAATGAACACCAAGACAGTGCAAGTGAAAGTGCTAGTGATGAATCCAGTGAGGAACTGTCACCTCCCTCTGCAAAGAGGATGAAGGCATTGCATATTAGGCCTAAAAAAGTAAGCAGTTGCATTTTCGTGGTTATCAGGTTCATGTTTGGCAGTTCACGGTTTTGATGACACCAGTTCTGGAATCGCCAAATGTTCGTGCTAATTAATCGGAAATTGTCTTTTTCTTGTACTTTCTAACTCACTCAATAGTGCAGGTTATAGCTAAATCTACCGTCACGTACAACAAACACGTGGTTGAAAAATACCCCCTTTCACCTAAATCAACGCTACAGTCATGGGTTGAACCTACAGAGGAAGAGATTTATGTGGGTTGTTTTTTTTTTTGCCACGACCATGCTCATGACTAGGGAAAAAAAGAGCATACTATACAGGAGTAGTGGTCTTCAGATGGTCTCTTTCACACTCCGATTTTTGGACGAATTATGGTGAGAATTTTCATGAACTCAAGACACTTCTAGAGACCATTGAATGTATAATAATGATTCTTGAGTGTATTTTAAGCCTGTATTCGACATATTTGAAACCACTTTTGAATTATATTCCCGTAATAGTATAGTTAAAAATTAGTTGTGAAAGTGCTTATTCCTGGGGACAAAAACTTGGCCAGGAGGACTCACTTGGACGAGAAAACATGGCAGTGAAATAGTCAAAGATAAGAGGTGAGAGAAAATCCACTTAGGATAGCTGCCCTAATTCTAGGGAAACCACAAAAGTTCAGCCTACTGATTAATCCATAAAAAAAATAAGAAAATACTTTTAATCAATTTTCAATTGAATCTTTAAAAATATTGCAATATTTATTCATTTTCAGGCAACTACGATGGATTCTATTTATTCAAATAACTTTTAAGTTATATGGATGATTTTCTACTATTTGGAGTGAATTACTCAAAACCGCAGTTGTTATTTCCTGTAAAACATTAGTTGTGAGTCAAAACCTGAAATTATTCGCAGAGAAATTTGTGATTTTTCCGCACCAAACAACACATCAGTAACTTCCCAATTCTTAATTTCATAGTTGTGTCCCAAGTCACGAAAGCAAAGCTCATAGTGGCTTATCTATCTGTCTCAACCTCTATGGACTGCTTTTCATCTCACTCAAATTGGACTGCTGGATCGATAAGGGCGCCTTTGTTAGATATCGTATCAATGACTATAATGTCCACTTGTTGATGTACAGGTTACTTCTTCATTAACTTCGAACTGTTTTGTATTTCAAAAGCAGTCAGCTATCCTTCTTTTTAGCCTGTGGTGCCTATTGTTTCTTAAAACTCCCCCCTTTGCAACAGAAACCACTATAACGTGTTTTGCCGACGATAGGGTAATATTTAGGAAAAACACTGAATCTGCTGCCGAACTAGCCAGGGTCGCCATAGAAAGATTTAAGGAACTCGGCCTGGACATCAGCGCTTAAAAATCAGCTTGTCTTTCTATCAAGAAAGGTCGGCTAACGGAGGAGAATATCATCATTAATGACGACTGTGAAATTAAATCACAGTGCAACGGAAGTGCGATTCGTAACTTAGGTGTGAATTTCATCAATGAAATTAAACTGGATCCACAAGCCGAACTTGACAAGACGCGAAACAAGATTGACACCCTTGTTAGCTCACCATTGCTGCAATCTGACCAGAAATGTTCAATTTTAAACAGTTCAATATCACCTACTCTTATTTATCCACTCCAAGTTACTCCCCTAAACATGATATCTCAATCTTTTCTATCAGATGCGGATAAAATATTAAACAGTGGAACTAAAGAATTATTACAAATACCAGCAGACGTTCCGGATCAAATGGTATACACCGAAAGGAAGTATAAAGGCCTCGGTTTGTTTTGCGCCACTTGGGAAGCCAAACTACAGCATATTAACATCTGTAATAAATTATTGCTTGCAAATAACGGCTACATTAATGCAACTAGAAACTTGGAACAAGAATGTACAATTTGTTTGCAAGATCTAGGTATAGAAATGAATGATCGAGTTATGTCCAAAAATAGTCATCTTCCCAACGTAAGGAAGGTCCGACAGATACTACGAGACAGAGAAGTTAAGTCATGGACGAAGCTGCCGCACAAAGGAAAGGGCGTTAGACTCTTCCAGGAATACATGCCAGGGAACAAATGGATAAGAGATCACCGAGGCTTATCCTGTGCGGAATGGAGAGAGGCCATCAAGATGACAGCGAATGTGTGCGCCGTTCACTCCGTGCCAGGAAGGTCCCAGGACAAAACCCTCTGTCGGCGTTGCCACAGAGAGCACGAAACTCTTGCCCATGTCCTGGGAACCTGCCCTCACGGGGAGGTATTGAGAAATTCCCACCATCATACAATACGACACATGATTGCGACCTCGTTGAGGGATCACGGTTTCACGGTGCACAAAGAGGTCTCTGGCCTAGCTACCGACGGGAGTAACAGACATATTGACATGATAGCCTTTCAACCAGCTAGCAAGCAAGGACTAATCTTAGATCCCACAATACGCTTCGAGTCGCACGTTGGCCAGGCTGAAGAGGTGGATGCCGAAAAGAAGTCAATTTACCAGTCAACTGTAAACTACTATAAAGATAAATATCACCTAGACAATATTTCCGTCCATGAACTCATGATCGGAGCTCGAGGCACAATCCCTAAATTTCTTGTACAGCTATGGGATTCTCTCGGTCTCAGCCAGACACGACTTCACGACATCGCTATCGCCGCAATACGAGGTTCAGTGACCATACTCCGCAATCATCTATATAACATCTGAAGAATCGCATTGCAAATCTATTCCTGAGCCTTTTAAATAATAATAATAATAATAATAATAATAATAATAATAATAATAATAATTGTACCGGGCGGTACACCTCCACGCCGCTAACACGACTTCACGACATCGCTATCGCCGCAATATGAGGTTCAGTGACCATACTCCGCAATCATCTATATAACATCTGAAGAATCGCATTGCAAATCTATTCCTGAGCCTTTTAAATAATAATAATAATAATAATAATAATAATAATAATAATAATAATAATAATTGTACCGGGCGGTACACCTCCACGCCGCTAATTGAAAATTTGCGCCAGTTGAAACTCCTCTGGCGAAGGAAGTCTGAACTTTATCTAATGTATTAATTTTCAAGTTTCTCAGAAGATGTCACCACTTGGAAATTTTGGAGTTTTTGAACTGGGTCATTTTTGATGTATTTTTGTTTTACCTGTAGTAAGAAGTGTGAACTTTCTCTTCTAGAGGACACTACTGAAGAACTACAATAGTGCACCCTAGTGCAAGGTGAAAGAACTGTTTCTTGGAGAAATTTTTATTTCAAAAGTTTGTTTCTTGTTAAATTTCTTTCTGGTATTGTTTAAGTTGGCTGTATCCCCCTTTCTTTCCCCTTGTTTTGAATTTAGCCAATCCCGAATTTCTTTAATTAATTTACGACCAATAAGGTGTTTCTTCTTCAGATTGGACATGCTGCTTAACCCTAACCAATAAATGATTGTGGGCGGGTGTTTTCTTTCCTGAAACGCCTTGAACTTTCCGCGAGAGTATATAAACTGCTGATTTTAGGGTCTCCGCGCCACTTCTCTACCATCTTTCAGTGTGTAAAGTACATAGCAGGGGGCGGGAAGCGCCTCTTTCTTCGGGCAGCAGTTCAACAACCAGGTAATGGCCGTATAATAACTTCTTTTCTTGCTAGCTCAGCAGTTTAACTCTCGGGGCGGGTCCGAAGCTTTTCCACCATGTAACTTTTCCCTAAAATGTAAAGACTCTTAGTATCTATTCTCTTTTAAGCTACATATTGGGATAGAGAGTGCTTAACCCTCTCGAGCTCCCACTCATATTGTTTTGAGGTGAACTTACCTTTTCACAACCTATTCTTCTTTAACGTAATGTAAATTGTTTTTTTTTTTAAGTCACCTCTTTAGTATGGGATTAGCCCTTGCATTTGTGGCCTAGAGCCAGATTAGGTTTTAAAACAAAATGTATTAGGAGTGCAGGTCGCCTCCTCTCAAATTGGTATTTTAGAGGCCATGTAATTAACCTTTTCTCATTTAATAGACCTCAGTAGGTTGGGTATCTTACCCCTGTGTTTATGTCCTTAGAGGACAGCTTGAAGGTCGAGTTAGGTGTGGCCTTTTGATAGGCTTAAAATTTTGAGAGCGGATCGCTCTTTTGAAATTTGTTTCTGCGTGCCTCTAGGAGGTCTTACTGTGTAATTTGGAGCAAGTGCCCCTGGGTGTGACTGGGGTTTTCTGCCCCTTTGTTAAACCTTATGTACATGTAAGCTTGGGCTAACTGCTCAAGAATTGTGAGTCCGGGGCTCAAAGCCCAAAGCCTATAAATACTGTTGTTGCTCTTTTGTTGCCTTGCTACTCTGTACCTTCCATACTTGTTATTTCTTGATTTTGAAAAGAGAATATAACCTTGTTAAATTTTACATTAACTTTAATTTCGTAGGTTGAGACCCGTTCACCCCCGCACCTTCTTTCACCTCTACCTACCACAAAAATACGGTAATAATAATAATAATAATAATAATAATAATAATAATTTCAATCTTGTTGCACTCAAGGCAACGGGCATCTAGGCTTCTGCCGGGAAGATGACGAACTATGACAACGTTGCAGTTCATTTTTATGACATTCGTCCATTGAAAAGAAGATAGACCAGTCTCTGTAGATATCCAACTATTAGATTTCTTCCACACCGAGAAAAGTGATCCACCTCTGCCGCAATGAGGTAAGCCTTTTCCACTTTTCATATTCCTGATTGTGAAGTTTCTTTCTTATTTTCTTTACTTCGAGCTCTTCATCAATTTCTAGGTTAAGATGTCTTAAACTGTCATGAATTTCTTCTTTGAAATTTCTCGAATGTTGTAAAAACACGTTTGGACTGCGCTTCAGGTGGTTACATGTATTGATATGTTGAAGAAATGCTTCTCCTGTAGCCTTCATAACATCCAAACCACGAACTGTTCTAGATGAATACAGCATAGAATCCGGGCTGTCAGTTGGTGTTCCTATTATTTCTTTAACAGCACTTTTGATCTAACTTATCAATGTCTTCCATAAAACCACATTGGATTTTTGGCAAAGGGATGCACTGTAAGGAATATATCAAACTGGGCCAAATATATTGATATAATATACAGTAAAAGTCGGCTATAGCGAGTAGGGCATATAACGAGAAGCCCCTTTTAACTGACAATGTTTTGCTGTCCCTTCAAAATTCCTATACTAAAATGTGTATTATCGTTCGGTTACAGCGAGAGCCCTATCACCGACTTATCCGTTATTACGAGTGATTAAGATGAGCGACTTTTTCCGTTACCGATATTTATATGCCCCAGCGATTATGTTGCATGTAATCGATTATCTTGTGTATCATTTCCTCGCTATGTCCACTAGTGAGTTCTCTCGTTGACATTCCAAGGCGATGCCGGAGTCGATTAGTAATACCCGTCGGCTGTTGTTATGTAAAGAAAATTTGAATTGAAAGAGAATATACTTTCATAATAAATGCGTAAATAACGTGTCCAATAACAGTTCTTAATGCAGTACAGAAATATTTAAAATAGTTATATTTGAATCAGCCTTGTCAATACAATTATTAATGAAAGAAAATTATTTATTCAACCCAACATGTTTCAGGAATTCAACCATTCCCTTCATCAGTGGTCAGATCAAAGCTTTGATATACAGTGAAACCTCGATTATCCGTTCCCCGAAACTACGTTTTCCCGTAATGTTCGTTCAAATTATGTGGTCCCGCGAGCATCCCATTTAAAACCTGTATTAAAAATCCCGCGTTATCCGTTCCTCGAAGAAACGATTTCCCGCATCAACCGTCCAGAAATTTCAGTCCCATCAACGCTACATCCTCGATCAAACTTTTTCAAGATTTCGAGAATGGACGGCAGGAATCGAATTTGCGAGTCTAGCGTATTTTAATTTCGTCGGATATCTTGCGTGATCATACTTACGGAACATTCTGTACCAGGCTAACAATGAAGGCCTCCGCCAACTTGCGCTTTGTTAAGAGCTTTCTGTTGAATGTTTCCTTCAGTTGGCAGTGTTACTAGCTGGTGAAAACCAACAATTTACGCAGTCGAGTTTCGGTTTGCTTACACAGTACAGTATTGAAATGGCGTGACCTGTAAAGCATGTGAAAACCCTGCAAGAAAAACTTCAGATTATAGAGGAAGTTGAAAAAAATCCAACAGAAAAAAAAGTTGACATCGCGAAACGTTTAGGCTTACCTGCTTCGACATTGAATACAATAATAGGGAAAAAACAAGAGATACGTGAACAAGTAAAAAAATGTGGATCCTCCGCAAAGAATAGAAAAACGGGGAAGGAATCGAGATATTCTAAAATGGAAGCAGTTCTCTTTTCTTGGTATCAGCAAGCTCGGGCGTCGAGAATTCCTGTGGATGGTAACATTTTGCGCGTAAAAGCCCGAAGCATCGCTGCAAGAATGGGTATCAACAATTTTTCTGCTTCGAATGGATGGATTTCCCGGTTTAAGGAGCATCACAGGCTGGTGTATAAAAAGCTCGCCGGCGAGAGTGCTGCAGTTGACGGTTCGGCTGTGGAAGATGGGGGGAAAAATCTCCCAGAGCTGCTCGAAGGATACGAACCGAAGAAAATCTATAACGCGGATGAAACCGGCCTATTTTTCAACTGTTTACCGGATCGCACGCTGGCTCTTAAAGGAGAATCTTGTCATGGAGGCAAAAATGCGAAGGACCGCATGACTGTTTTGTTGTGCTGTAACAGTGACAGGTCAGACAAACATATCCCTATCGTTATAGGCAAAGCAGCGAAACCGAGATGCTTTAAGAACGTGAAGAAGTTACCAGTGCGATACTACGCGAACGGTAAACCTTGGATGACCACAGACATTTTCGCGACTATATTACTGCGTATGACACAGACAACAGCAAACTACAGAACGTTTTAAATATTGAGGGAGCACTGTACCGTGTTAAGGCACGACAAAACAAAAAACAACTGACGATTAAAGATTTTTTCACTACAAAGTGACTACTGTATTCTGTGACTGAAGAAATGACAGTTTAAGTGTTGTGTGTGCAGTGTGTAACCTATATGTATGTGATGTGACACTTTATTTTTGTGAGTGCGAGAGTGTTTCATTACATCTTCTGGGATTTAATGTATTTTGGTATCATTTTTGTATTTGTGCGTTGTGATTAGCTTACTTGACTATGTGACTGGACGTGTTACAACCTATGCTTATTTACGTGTTTTCAGCTATCTTTCCTAACTATAATAGCACAGGTATGTTCATGTGAACTGCACCAGTAATTACGCCTATCATGCAAGCCACATTTCTCGCCTGTTTATCGGTCAAAAAAATCATTAATGGAAAGTACCGAGGCCTAAAACATGGATGAACTCGAAGTTAAATTTCGCGCCGTAAGTTCGTAATACAGCACGAAAACCTTTACTGATAAATAAGTTACATTGTTCTTTCTTAGGTTATTAAAACAAAGTCTTCTAATTTACATGAGACTGTCGTCAGATAACGATTACTGTAAATAACTGTACCTGTTCCAGTTAGATTCCTTCAAGGTGAAACAAACAGAGGTAGCTACCGTAGACGTTTTAAGTGACTGTATTATAATATTTTCCTGATCGGCATAATACAGTAGAACCTCGATAATTCGAAATTGGTTAATTCAAAATCCCACGTAATTCGAAGAAGTTCTCGTTCCCAGAAACATAAGATACAGTTTTGCATGTTATTTAAATTGTTTAATTCGAAATACGGATAATTCGTAATTCGAAGTACAATGTCGGCCCCATTACCGAAATTCAGACTTTTAATTCAAAACTGCCTTTACATTTTAAAACAATAGTATGTTACAGAGTAATTTCAACTCGAAATTTATCCGCGTCATAATAGAACGCGTGTTCCGGAACGTGGAGTGGTAGCTTTCCGCACTTACTCTCACTTCGGTGGGTCTGCAGTGCGCTTCATGGTTGCCAAGTTGAATGAAATCGGAATTCTTTTGTATTCAACCTTTTTAATGGAACACCGTAATATCACGCAACAGGCATTGTGCGGGAAAACAGAATGCGCGAACGCTGGCGATGCCGACAGTTGACGAAAAAGCATGGCTCATATAATAAATTCGTAGGCACCGAACAATACTGTAATTGCCGATGAAACTGCATTGCTTTATGTTAATGCGAGCCCAAATGGTCTTATGGTTTTGCAATTGCAATGCACATGGAAGCGAGAAACTTTATCCCCTCGTCATAGAAAAGTTCGATAAGCTACAATGTTTTAATGGCATCGGGCACTTTCCATGCCAGTACAAAGCATCTAAAAATGCAAACAGTACAGATATCCAAAAAATAATGCATTTGCACAGGGGAACCAGCATAATTTATCATCGTCTTTGAATTGTGTGATTTTTTTTCCTTCGTTGCGTGAGGTTATGTTCGTTAGTGATGTATCCAAGTGCATTATTTGAACATTGTAAATGCACCTTGTTGGATACATTTCGGAAATAGTTTTTCCATGGCATTGGAAAGGTTTAAACTGTGAATCGAGGTGATTGCATGTATTAATGGGTCTTAGAATACTTTGTGACGCGGCAAGTATTTACATTTCTGAAGTACGATAGAAGTGCCATGGCGGGAAATCGTACAAGGATAGAGTCATAGGAAAGTTTGATTTTAAGGGCATTGGGTACTTTCTGTGTAAATACAAGGCATCTAAAATGCATACAGTATAGTACTCCAATGAATAAAGCACTTGCACATGGGAGCCAGCATAGATTTCTCCTCGTCTTTGAATCGTGTTTTTTTTTCTTTCTTTCGTTGCGTGATGTTATATTTGCCTGTGAGATATGCAAGTGCATTATTTGAATACTGTAAATGCACCTTTTTGGATACATTTTGGAAAAAGTTCTTTTTTCATGGCATTTGAAAGGTATAAACTGTGAATTAAGGTTAACTGCATGCAGTAACGGGCCTTAGAATATTTCGTAACGTGGCAAGGGTTGGTACTTCTGAATTGCGAATTGGTGGTTAATTTGAAATCACGTAATTCGAAGTCCGATTTTTGAGTCCCAACGACTTCGAATTAACGAGGTTTTACTGTAACTCCGATACACTCTCCTTGCAGCAATAGTGAAACTGGAGTCTCAGATGTTTTTAAATTTCTTAGATATCAATATAATTCTGGTAACTTATTTAGTAGAATATTTTTCGATAAGCTTGACTGATGAAAGTTGCTGGCCTGAAAGACGTTTTCACGGGAACGTGACGAAGTTTCTCGGTAAAACTGAATTTAAAGTATAAAGTTTTTAAACTAATGTATTTAATGCAGGCGTTTTTGTACAAATAAAATGATATATATATTTCATTACTGTGAAGTACAGTCAAACTGTTGACGGTTTTAATTCGTTCCCGGATTTTCCGATTTCCCGTATCGTACGTTTTTATTCCCAGGTTCCTCCAAAAACGGAAAATCGAGGTTTCACTGTAAGTTATAAATATTTCTGTACCACATTCAAACTAGTCAATGTGGATCATACAATCATTTTAACCTATCATGGTTTAGTTTATCAACAACAGTTCTTAACTCATTAAAAATAAAGGCTGATTAAACAATCACTTAATTTTAATGCAAAATACTGCCATTAAGTAAGAATGGGACACACTTCGAGATATGGCAGAGTGCATAATTGATTTCAGATGTTAGTTTATATTTTCTCGCACCTGGTTAAATTACGGAAAGATTATTGTCATGTAAATTTATAGCGAGAAGGTTATCATTTCTCTACTGGCGCTTGAAGTATGTTTCCATCATATGTGTAGTACAGTTAACTTAGGATAGGTAAGGCAGTGCGAATAAGGAAACTGAAACGTTTGCCACAAAATGCGATCGATCACCTTTGGTACAGTATAGTTTTCTCCAAGACCAACTACAATACTGCAGACCTTAACCGACCTATTGAAACTGTCCATAATGACGGCAACTGGACTGCTAGCATGGGCTCGTTTTGATTTGTGTAGATGGTGTTGTTATCAAATATTTATAGAAATTTGATGCCTTTTGCTGGCAGGACCTAGTGTTTACAGTGCACTATGTCTTCTGGTATGGGCTAGAGCAATTTTGTTACTTTCATTGATCTGTCTCTGTCTTATCCTTGGCTTTGACAATATGAAAGTGACTGAGGTATGAGCGAAGCTAGTAATGCTATTCCTTGTGCAGCCAGTCCCTGCTATGAATGGTGTGAAAACGTTGCTCATAGGGTCAGTTGGTGCAAGCATTTCAGTGGGCTTCCAGACTGATATGTAATAGCAACTTCTGGCTCGGTGAGGAAAGCAACGGGAACTACCTCACTCCTCATTTCCCTAGTACGCCTCTTCAGTGATGCCTAGGCCATCTATGACAGCTGATGGCGGAGCTGTTGAGGATCCAACCAGCCTTAGGGCTGAAGACTGAAAGTACACACGGAAATTTGAATATTATTAATTGTAAATCATATTTATGTATAGTCTCAAAAAGACTATAGATCCTCTTTCAGTGCCGTAAGAATCTGTTTGTTATCAAAGAGCTTATTTATTCGAAGAATATCGGTGGTGATTAAGTTAATGTTGATTCACGTGTTCTTCTCTGAAGGTATTTTCTTTATTTTTAGTTACCTATGCATTATGTTTATAGTTTAATGTGCTGTGTGCCTAGAAGTAAGAGGTAGGGCACAAGCTTCAGTGTTCCAGTTTCCAAAAGACCTAGTATTAAGGCAAAAATGGGTTATGAGCATTCGTAAGGAAAACTTCGAACCAAATGATAAGCCTTATAATGTGTGCATTAATCATTCTGAAACCAAATTTATTGTTAGGGAGGATATACTCATAGAAGGTGGTGATCTAATTCGAGTGCCACGCAAACTTCCAAAATTGATGAATGAAGATGTATGTTTTACCATATTCTACAAACAAATTCACTTCATTTCTGGTTTCTGTAAAAATTAAAATGTCTGTTAAAGTTGATGGCATTTTTATTGTACGAAATATCTTCAAAAGAGATGGTTCCTTTTATTACAAAAATATTAACAAACATTGGTTAATCCCACCTAACTGATTAATGCAAACATATCAATGTCTGTACTTATTACTTTTATTTTAGAGTAGTTAAATAACTTTTGTTTTAGAATATAAAAAAATCAATTTTCTCAGGTTTACTATATAGGCTAGTTTTCAACAGAGATACTTTTCTCTTAAAAGCCTTATTTTAGGATAATCACTAGAGCCACTACCAACTTACTGCAACATTAGATTTTGCTGCACGAGAGCAAAACTGGAAGAACGTGACTCATCTTATTCGTGAACTGGAAGTAACAGAGACTACATACCTGCATGTGAGTAAGGAAAAAGTAAACGTTGGCAGTAATCCGCTTGCCCTGATGACTGAAGGCCACAGTCTTCAAACAGAAAGGACACTGCATGGTTTCTCCATTGTTGTGTACCTAGAAAATAGAAGTTAAACATATTTATGTTCTGTACCAACAAATTAGAGACATACATATCACAAAATACATGCTATATTAAATCTGATTCTACCACCACCACCACCACCACCACCACCACCACCACCACCTTAACCCTATGGAACAGGTTGGATTTCAATCAAACCTAACTGACGACATGCTTAGCAACCAGCTGTCCCAGGTTTTCACTGGGAGCTTTTATAAGCTGAATATTGAGCTATAGCATACCATTCAACAAGTAAATAGGAAGGAGGCTGGCATCGAAGTATCTTTTACCAAGCTTTTAAGACGCAGGCTACAATGGTTTGAACATGTAATAAGGACGGACAGAAGGAGAACAGTAAGAAATCACATGACAGGAAAGTGAGTGGGAAGAGATTAATAGAGGGGCCAAGGAATTGATGAACAGACACAGTGAAATTGGAGGTCAGGAAGAGGAATATGAAGTGAGAGGACATAGAGGAACAGAAAGTATATTCTGATAGGAAGAAGTGGTGAGCATCTATACACTACACCTGGGAAACTGGAGATGGAAATGATGACTGTTCAACTCATATATTCAGGACCTTTTAGAAACTTATGGAAATTTATTTATGCTGATTAATTATTTATTGTATGGCTTTTAGTGCTGGTGATTCATCCATCGGATGGGAACGTTAAGCCTTGAGCAGATTCCTTGGTGTTATTGAACAAGAGTAGGCTATCTTTGCTCTACCTCAGCATCATCATCCCACATCCAGACATACAGGTCACCAACAGGCATCACATAGAAAGACCTGCATCAGGCAACCCAAACATGTCCTTGGGCACTCCCAGCACTAAAAGCCTTATAAAAGGGCTTGTTGCCTTCTGATGCGAGGTGGTACGATGTTGCTCAGTACTGGGCTTCAGGTAACAAGAATGCATCAGAAACAAGTTGCATTGTTATGTTTAGTTGGACATCAACAATTCTTGTATGTGAGTATGGTTTGACACCATGGTTAGGCAGTTTGAGTCCTGTTGGTAGAAAATTATTCCACCATCAGAATGTTGGCCAGCAGGGAAGGAGAGGTGGTAGTATACAATTTCTGATCACTAGATTGCTGCCTAAAGCCTGGATTCAGTTCCAGATCTCTCCCCAGTGTTCATATGGAGTGAAGGGAAGATATGGAAGCTAATGGGAATGGGAAGCGTTTGCCGGACTTCTGTTCTAGTATGTGTTTAGCAGTTACGAATACATTCTTCAAGCATAAGGCTATTCACCCCTACACATAGGAGGCTAGGGGTACCAGATCCATAATAGACTATATTTTAACAGACTATGAATTCAGGAAATCTGTTAGGAATGTACGAGTTTTCCGGGCATTTTTCAATGATACAGACCACTATCTGATCTGTAGTGAACTAAGTATATTTAGGCTTAGGGTAAAGTGAAATCTGTCTGCAAACGAATAGGGGTAGAAAATCTCCAGGACGAGGAAATTAGACAGAAGTACACAGATATGATTAGTGAGAAGTTTTGAACAGTGGACAGTAAGCAGGTTCAGGATATAGAAAGTGAATGGGTGGCATACAGGGATGCTGTAGTAGAAACAGCAAGGGAATGCCTAGGAACAACTGTGCGTAAAGATGGGAAAAGGCGAACATCTTGGTGGAATGATGATGTGAGAGAAGCTTGTAAACGTAAAAACAAGGCTTATCAGAAATGGCTCCAAAAGAGGGCCGAGGCAGACAGGGATTTGTGCGTAAATGAAAGAAACAGAGCGAAACAGATAGTTGTTGAATCCAAAAAGAAGTCGAGGGAAGATTTTGGTAATAACCTGGAAAGGCTAGGTCAAGCAGCAGGGAAACCTTTCTGGACAGTAATAAAGAACCTTAGGAAGAGAGGGAAAAAGGAAATGAACAGTGTTTTGAGTAATTTAGGTGAACTCATAATAGATCCCAGGGAATCATTGGAGAGGTGGAGGGAATATTTTGAACATCTTCTCAATGTAAAAGCATCCTGGTGGTGTTGCGAACAACCAAGCTCATGAGGAGGAGGGAAATGATGTTGGTGAAATTACGCTTGAGGAAGTGGAAAGGATGGTAAATAAATTCCATTGCCACAAAGCAGCAGGAATAAATGAAATTAGACCTGAAATGGTGGGGTATAGTAGAAAGGCAGGGATGAAATGGCTTCATAGAGTAGTGAAATTAGCATGGAGTGTTGGTAAGGGAACAGGAAGAACTGCAACAACTATCGAGGTATCTCATTGATTAGTATACCAGGTAAAGTATTCACTGGCATCTTGGAAGGGAGGGTGCGATCAGTCGTTGAGAGGAAGTTGGATGAAAACCAGTGTGGTGATCAAGTTTTTGGCAATAGCGTTTTGAGTTTTAATGTGTAAATAATGACTGCATCTTTCTCACTTGAACAGTTCCAAACTGGTCTGTGGGACTTCAGCCTTGAGGAAATACATTCTGTATACTAGTGAATGGGAAGAGCCATGTTGTTGTATATTCTGGACTATAAATGGACAAGGGCTTAGCTGGTTGCTAAGCATGTCGTCAGTTAGGTTTGGATGAAATCCAACCTATTCCATAGGGTTAAGGTGGTGGTGGTGGTGGTGGTGGTGGTGGTGGTGGTAGAATCAGATTTAATATAATAATCGCAGGAGCTGCCTACTCCAAGATGCCGTAGACCAGGAGAGATCCAGCGGCAAAATCCCGTTACGAGATAAGTATTATGAGTTGCATCGTAATGAATTTGAGATCAATTGATGAAAAATATTTATATGTGTACAGGAGTGCTAGAAGTAAGAGATGTAGTGCCAATGAAAGGATATGTGAATATAAATGCCAATAATTAGCCGATGAAATGTGCCAATTTATGCTATATAACTACGGTGCTAATGTGATAATTTTAAGGTTAATGGAGACTAGATCTGATTGAGTATTGTGCATGTTTAGTGCCAATCCATACGTGTAGACCGTGAAACTTTAACCAGTTGTGGTTGTAGAAAATGCAGGCGAGATACGAATCGTAACCTAAAACTTCAGGTCAATATGTGTAGCAATCATGGCCAGTACGATAATAGCATTGTAAGGAAATGTTTGAAATATTACGAAGCTGCAGTGTATGAGAGAATAATCAGGTTATTAAGTATTGCTACCGTAACACAGAGGTTATTTAAGTGGAATTGAATGAAGATATTTTTAAATATGGAGGTATATATATATGAAGGAAATGGAATGTTAATGTGGCAAGTTGTAATTAGAGTTAGGAGATATGTTTCTGTTCATTGCTTAAGAATGGGATAGATGAATGAATTGCGAATTCCTGTGTTACATATTATATTTATATTTGGACTAGCACTGCAAGTGAAGGATTTAGGCCATGTTAAGTTGAATGTATGTCTCGAGTTAAGCATAATGTGTCTCGTAGTAATTTTCAGCAGAAGATATTGATAGGTTACGTGTTTGTTATACATTACGTAATATATATATTCAGGAATAGAATGAAGTCTCGCATATTTACATATTTGAAGGTCAGCGCGTTAACGCTAATATGATGTACGGTTTACTTTGACAAAACCTTGGCACAGCGAAGAGATATTTGAGAATATGTAAATATATTGGCACATGATTAGGAATGCAGGGCACGATTTTCGCAGGTTAGACTGACGTACCATCATATCTATGGCACTCTGTAGTAAGATTGTTTGGTTTATTTTGTACATATGGTAATGTACTGTTTTAATTTATTCATTTTGGGCTATGATAGGAATATTAATAACTGCATGGGTGTTTTGAACCCAGATTTAAACATGGTAATGCTTATCTTGTAACGTGGTGAGTCACAAAGAAGAATACAAACAAGAATCCAAACATGTATCCAAGTAAATTTGGTCAAACAGACCGAAAAGAAAGATGAAACCTAAATGATGCCCCAAAGAAAATCCCAAACAATACTGAAAGGATGATATTCCACTCCTCTTTGGATTAATAAAGTTTTGGTCCCTATTTTTCCCCTTGTATCTATTTAAACATGGAAGATATGGTATATTTTTGAAACTTAACGAAAATGTAAGCAAATACGATGATAATTTAAGGGTTTTCAAATATGTTTATCTCGGAAGTCAAGCATTTGAGAATGATATTTGTAATTTCACGCGATTTCTCTTTCTTTATTGCCAATGGATGCATATTATTCAATTTTATAATACATTAGCATGCTAATAAACTAGATATAGTTTTTATTTCGCGTTTCTATTCCTTAAGTAACTTGTAGTACATAGTAGTATGATAATATACGGATCTGTTGAATTAATTTACGCTAAATACTAGGTGATGATTAGATAATTTCTTTCACGTATGGATACGGAGTGACTGTTTCAACGGACGGATACTCTTCAACGGAATCTACGATTAGTCTAAAGCATATGGGAATATAATGAAGCGAATTTACCCTGAGAAGCGAATATGCACCATGTTGTTGTAGCTCGTGTTCATAAATTATATCTCAGTTCAGAGTCTAGGTATGATTTTCGACCCAATGCTTTAAATTTTCTGGCCGGAGCAATATTTAAACATGTGTATATTCAGTTAATGCTCCAACGCGGCGTAATAGAAGACGTCACCGCGGGAACGTTAATAAACGAAAAGGTGCAATTGATGGCAACTTCGGTTTCAATAACTAGTTCTGAAGCGATGTTAGGAAAAGGTGCCAAGTGTTGCGTGTGTGACTTGGGAGTGAAAATCGTCAATAAAATCCAAATCTGTAATGGAAAAAATGAATTCAAGAAGCTTGGGCTAATGGAAGAAAAGATACGAAAGGAAACCTTAACTTACCTATTAATTAAATGCCCTCTCGAACGGCCTGACCTTCTCAGTTTAGAAATCCAGCTTTCACTGGTCGTGTTAGCGAGGATAGGGGACGTGAAAAGAGTGAGAAAGGAGGCCCTAAGTCGGTGGAGGGAGGGGGAGGGAGGGGGTGGTGTTGAGTTGGAGACCTTTCACTTCTTCCCCTATCCTCTCTAACACGACCAGTGGAAGCGCGATCTCTAAACTGAGAAGTTCAGGCCGTTCGAGAGGGCATTTAATTAATAAATCAGACGAAAGTTTCTTTCGTTTATCTTTTCTTCTATTAGCTCAAGTCTCTTACATTCAATTTTTCCCTTACAGATTTGGATTTTATTGACAATTTTCACTCCCGAGTCACACATGCAACACTTGGCACCTGTTTCCTCGTAAACGTGTTCTTATACTTCTGTTGCCCTCCAGACTTTTCGAGTATGTGGCTCAATTAAGACAGACCATCTCTCATGTTTTACTTTGTGATTTTGTCCTTGTTTTTATTGTGACTGCTGTGCTTTCCGAATTGGAGGTTCTCGAACTCGCTATAACCTTACATTTTATTAACTGCATCATGTTGCACATGTTTTTATATATTCATTTTCATTGTACGTTTTTTAAATAACATTCTTTTAGCTTTAATTATGCAGTTTTTAGTATGTTCACAAGATGACTCCAAAATGAGCCGAAACATGTCTGACTATTACTCCATCTAAAGATGAACATTTAAGTATTCAACAGGATGCAATAAATCTTTTCCCTTTGTAAAGTGAAAACTCTATGTACTCAGCATAACTCAAACATCACTCCATTCTCTTTCAGTTCCAGAACTGAATATTTTATATCCTTCTCTTAATTGTCGAGCTATGTTATTACCTTTGCATTTGGTTTTACGAATGCAGAATACAGTAAAAACTCGTTAATTCAAAGTGGTTGGGACTCAAAAATCGGACTTCGAATTAACCGCCAATCCGCAATTCAGAAGTACCAACCCTTGCCGCCTTACAAAATATTCTAAGGCCCGTTACTGCATGCAGTTAACCTTGATTAACAATTTATACCCTTCAAATGCCATGAAAAAAGAACTATTTCAAAAATGTATCCAAGAAGGTGCATTTACAGTATTCAAATAATGCACTTGGATATCTCACTGGCAAACATAACCTCACGCAACGAAAGAAAGAAAGAAAGAAAGAAAGAAAGAAAGAAAGAAAGAAAGAAAAAAAAGCAGGATCAAAGACGAGGAGAAATCTATGCTGGCTCCCATGTGCAAGTGCATTGGAGTACTATACTGTATGCATTTTAGATGCCTTGTATTTACACAGAAAGTACCCGATGCTCTTAAAATCAAACTTTCCTATGCCTCTATCCTTGTACGATTTCCTGGTATGGCACTTCTCTCGTACTTCAGAAATGTAAACACTTGCTGCGTCACAAAGTATTCTAAAACCTATTAATACAAGCAGTCACCTCAATTCACAGTTTAAACCATTCATATGCTACGGAAAAAAAAAAAAAGATTTCCGAAATGTATCCAACAAGGTGCATTTACAATGTTCAAATAATGCACTTGGATAAATCACTGACAAACATAACCTCACACAACAAAAGAAAAAAAATCACACAATTCAAAGACGAGGATAAATTATGCTGGTTCCCCTGAGCAAATGCATTAATTTTTGGATTTCTGTACTGTTTGCATTTTAAGATGCATTGTACTGGCATAGAAAGTGCCCGATGCCCTTAAAGCATTGTGGCTTATCGAACTTTTCTATGATGAGGGGATAAAGTTTCTCCCTTCCAAGTGCATTGCAACGCACCAAAGCAACGCACTACAATGACACCCACCCCCCACCCTTGTACGATTCTCCGGCTGGCACTTTCTCCTTTAACACCATAAGACCGTTTGCGCTCGCATTAAAATTAAGCAATGCAGTTTCATCGGCAATGACAATATTGTTCGGTGCCTACGAATTTATTATATGAGCCACGTTTTATCGTCAACTGTCGGCATCGCCAGTGTTAGCGGATTCTGTTTCTCCGCACACTGCCTGTTGCGTGAAATTACAGTGTTCCTTAAAAGGTTGAATAAAAAATAATTCAGATTTCATTCTACTTAGCAATCAGGAAGCGCACTGTAGACCCACCGAAGTGAGTGTAAGAGCGGAAAGCTACCGCTCCATGTTCCGGAACACGCGTTCTATTATGACGCAGATAAATTTTGAATTGAAATTGCTCTGTAATATACCAGTACTATTGTTTTAAAATGTAAAGGTCATTTCGTATTAAAAGTCTGAATTTCGGTAATGACGACATTGTACTTCGAATTACGAATTATCCGTATTTCGAATTAAACAATTTAAACAACATGCAAAACTGTATCTCATGTTTCCGGAAACGAGAACTTCTTTGAATTAGGCAGGATTTTGAATTAACCGATTTTGAATTATCGAGGTTCTACTGTACCTTCACATTTAGGTGCATCATACTAATAGATCTCCGTTCTTTCTAGTCAATGTTTCTGACATTCCATGTTCCCGTTTTCTACTAATTTCTTTACCCAGAATCGTGGATTCCGCTGGACACCTCACACTTTCCACATCGGTACGACGACCCTTCAGGGCAACACTTCCCTAGCTATAAGTATTCTTTGATATATTCATTTCTGAGATGCATGATTGTGTAAAACATTTAAACTTGCTTACTGTAATCAAATTTTGTTTCTTTTCCAAAAGACCAATTCAACTTGTGATCATAAGAAAGCAGCACAAAGACAATCAAAGCAGTATTTATAGAAACAAAGTATGACGCACATGTTTTGTCATATATCTGAAGGAATATTATCAGAAAAAAGAGACTTTCTAATAACAAAGAGAAATTAACAACTTACCTCATAAAAGTGGTCAATGACATCACGGTGCATTGAGGAGCGGAATTTACAAACACCACAGGCATACGGCATCTCCATCGCTACATGCAGCCGGTGCATATGAGCAATAAGGGATGCGTGGTCACGGAACTTCTCCTCGCAGATTCTGCACAGCAAGCTTAAGGATGTTTTCAGATGAATCTGTAGATCATTTGGAAATAATTATTCCCTCTTCAAAACTTATGTAGTTACATGATGCAAACACTGCAATAAATATACACACAAATTATATGACAAGGAAAGCAATAACTTAATTTCACCTTGCAGGGAAAGTGTTAATAAAATATGTAATTTGCAAGTGTTGGTTAAAAGATATATTCTGATCCGAAGGATCAGGAAATTAACTGACAAAAATTGTTGTAACTGTTCTATATAAGTAGCTTAATTACCACAACTTCACTTCCTATAATCTGGGTGAACATATTCCTATTTCCTTTGCACGTGCCAAAAAATAACTGAATGCATCTCGCTCTCTTTGATATTTTTATGTTTCAAATACCTAGTAGAAAATGACAATAACACATTGTATCTTCAAAGGCGGCTAGGTACTTTTACTGATCGTATGAATTTTAGTGCCGGAAGAGTACGAGGACATGTTCAGCTCGCCTTGGGCCGGTCTTTCTATTTGACGCCTATCGCAACCTGCGCGCCTGGATGTGCGATGTGATGATGATGATGATGATGAGATAGAGAGAGGGTGAAACCCGATGTCGTCATGTAGCCTATTGCTGTCTAATAACACCAAAGGGTCTGTTCAAATCTCCGTGTCCCCATTCGATGGACGAATCACCATCCACAGCGTTGTATGCCTTCACTCCATATGAACACTGTGAAGAGGTTTGGAATTTAATCCAGGCTTTTGGCATGCAATGATTACTGGGGAAGTTGAAAAATCAGCTGTTGCCGCACATTTTATCTTTGGACCAATTTCTAAAGCCAGAAACTAAATTAATTAAACAACCTACCAGGCCTTCGGAATGGAGGATCTGGGAAAAATCTACATCAAGAAAAATAAACAAATACTCATGAAAAATGAAATACCAAAAGACCATGCCTTAGTTACAAAGTTTGTTCATCCGCAAAAAAATGGACCGTCATCAGTCAGAAGCCTAGCTGAAAATGGGAAGGAGGCTTCCTGAAACTGGTCATCATCATCATCATCACTTCCCTTTATCCAGCTGTAGCCGGGTAGGGGCAAATATGGTTCCTCTCCACTTTCTTCGGTCTTTCCACCACTCCTCCTCCAACACTGTCTCCCAGTCCAGGTTTCTTTCTATAATGCTGTGTTGGATGGTATCCTTCCATCTCAATCGTGGTCATCCACGGCCTCTCCTTCCTTGGATTTGCATTTCCATCACCTTTTTTGGCATTCTTTCGTCGCTCATTCGCTTTATGTGCCCAAACCATCTTAGTCGGCTCTTCTCTATTCTATCATTCATTTTTTCCACTCCAATTTCTTCCTGGATTTTCTCATTCCTTATTTTGTCTCTTCTACTCTTCTGTATCATACTCCTCAAGAATTTCATTTCGGCCGCCTGTATTCGACTCTCATCCTTCTTTGTCATTGTCCAAGTTTCTGCTCCGTAAGTTGTTATGGATACGTAATACATCTTGTACATAGTATCCTTTGCTTCCATTGGCACATCTTTGTCCCATAACATATTTCTTACACTATGATAGAAACAACTTCCAGCTTGAATCCTTTTACTAATCTCAGCATCCAGTCGAGCATTCTCCATTAATTCACTCCCCAGGTATTTAAACGTTTCCACTACTTCCAGGTGCTTGTCTGCAAGTCTAATCTGACCTTTCCCTTCTTTCTCCCCTCTAGTCATAACAAGAGTTTTACTCTTTTCTACACTTATTTTCAATCCACATTCTTCAATTTTCCCATTCACCACATTCAACTGTTCTTGAACCTTCCTGTCGTCTTCTCCCCAAATCACAATATCATCTGCAAATAACATCATGTTCATTTCTCTTCCTCCATATGCTGCTTTTGCTGTTCTCATGATGTCATCCATGACTAATGTAAACAGTATTGGTGATAGAACACTTCCCTGTCTCAGCCCACTAGTTATTTTGAACCAACTTGTCCTGCCAACTTGTGTTTGCTCGCAACTACAACATTCCTTATACAATGCCATGATCATTTTTATTAATCCCTGTCCAATTCCTTTTTGCACCAGACTGTCCCAAACTTTCGTCCTAGGGACACTGTCATATGCCTTTTCAATATCAATGAATGTCATCACCATATCATTCCCGTACTCCCAATGCTTTTCCATTAGTTGTCTCATAATGAAAATGGCTTCTATTGTTGACCTTCCACTTCTGAAACCAAACTGATTTTCCTGTATCTGCTTCTCAACCCTCAACCTTATTCTACTTTCCAGTATCCTTTCCATTATCTTAGCAACATGGGATATTAGAGTAATTCCCCTGTAGTTCTTCAAAACTTTCTTATCACCTTTCTTGAAAATTGGGATGATTATTCCTTTTTGCCAATCCTCAGGGACCTCCTTATTCTCCCAGACCTTCCTGAGAACCCGATATGTCCACTGCAGGCCTACAGCTCCAGCTGCCTTTATCATCTCCACTGAAATTATCTATTCCAGCAGTTTTTCCATTCTTCATCTTTCTTACTGCCATTTCAATTTCATTCATTGTAATTTCTTTATCCATTTCTTCGTCAACTAATTGCCTTTCCTGGTCGTCCATTGAATGACTGTCATCCGTTCTTATGTTCAGCAGCTTCTGAAAATATTCTCTCCATCTATTTCTTATTTCTTCTGGCTTTGTTAAAATTATGCCACCTGTCCTTCACAAATCTGGTGTTTACTTGATCTCTCTTTTTGTTTCTTAAGATACCATACAGTAATTTCTTGCTGCCCTGCGTATCATCTCTCAATGTCTGTGTAAATAAGGCCCAGCTTTTCCTCTTTTCTTTCTCCACTACTTTCTTGGCCAAATTCTTTGCCTCCACATATTTTCTTCTACTTTCTTCAGTCTTAGATGTTTTCCACGCTTTCCATGCCATTTTCTGGTCCTTTACTTTAATCTTTACCCTATCATTCCACCAGTGTGTTTCTTTGTCTTTCACATTTCCTGATGTTCTACCACACACCTCTTCTGCACATCCAACCAGTGCTTCCTTAAATCTTTTCCATTCCTCTTCAACATTCCCCACCTCTGTCCTGGGTACCAAGGGTATTATTTCCCTTTGAAATTCTTCTTGTATACTTTTCTCCTTCAACTTCCATACTTTAATTCTTTTCTCTCTTCTTAACTGGGGTTTTTCAATCTTTCCAACTTTCAATTTTCCTATCACAACTCTATGATCTCCACCAAAGGCTTCTTCCGGTGTTCTTTCTCTATGATTATATAATCAATCATGGTCTTTGTTCGTCTGTCTCCCCAGCCATACCTTGTAATCTTCTGACTGTTCTTCTTCCTAAACCAGGTGTTTCCAACAATCATTTGATTCCTCATGCAAAAATCCACCAACAACTCGCCTTCTGGATTTACATTTCCATATCCAAAGGGCCCTACAACATCTTCCTTTCCTTGTCTTTCCATTCCAACCTGTGCATTTAGATCTCCCATCAATAGTACTTCCTTATCTTCTATCTCTCTCTCCACTTCCTCTAAGAAGTCCTCTAGATGTTCATCTATGCAACCAGTTTGTGGGGCATACAACTGAAATAGATCTTTCACGCCATTTTCAAACTGGAGTCTCATCATCATCATCATCCTATCACTGACGTACTTTGTATATTCCAGATATTCTTGGATTTCTCTTCTAAGTATGATGGCCACTCCATTTTTTGCTTCAGGTCCTCCGCTGTAATACAGCCTGTATCCTTCTCTCAGAGGGATCTCCCCTGTACCCCTCTTCTTGGTCTCGCACAGTCCAAGTATGGCTATATCTTATTCTTTTTCTGAAACTGGTACTAGGTAATAATCTTTAGTATTAGTGGAGTAAGAGTGTTTATTTAAAATTCAATTTTTCAACTGATGGTAGTGTTATGTCATTCTTAAAATGAATGGGTATTTGCAGAGACAGGCTAACCAACATTTTGTCAGAACAGAGAAATCAACTTTTGGAAATGTCAAGAATAAAAAAAACTGTATCAGAGCAGTAAGTTGCGTTGACCTATAGATATAAGTTTACCTTAGATTCGTAACCAACCTTTATTTCATGATCATACAATACGAAAAAAAGGTGTTTTATATATGGTAAACTAGATATAAAGATGCAGCAAACTTATTTTGTGATATGACATAACTTTTCCTCACGGAGCAATCGTCAGTCATATGAGTCATATTCTAATGCAATGGAAAACAATTCCTCAGCCACTTATTGGCCATTGCCAGCTGTCTGTTTTCTGTAATGCTGGTGATATCTCGGGAGAGACATATTGAAGTAATTCAGGCCTTGTACCATCGTGGCACCTCAAAACAAACCAGCAAGCGACCGCCAACCACCAATACTCTTCCTTTTGTTAATGTCAACACAATATTCCTCAACAATATCATATGAATATTTAAAAAATACTTAAATAGTTCATCTTTTTATACGTTTGAAACTTTACTAATTAGTGCTTTTTGCTTCTTTGCAGATACCATTCTCTTCGTTACTTTTTCTAGCAAAGATTGAGTGCTCATAAACTTATCACTCGTCATTTTTACAACTAAGCAGTTCTTTTACATTTTCTGTAATTACCCATGTAAAAATCAATATTACTTCTATCTCAATCAGCAATACTACCATCTGATGAAGCCCTTTTTGTTCTGATAGATAAGGAATCAGGATAGCTAACACAATCCAGAGAGCGAGTTCCGAGTGTATCTTGTTACGGAATGTTCGGTCACACATATCAATGTCAAATGAAATGAGTTTTATTAACACACTGGAGTGAATGGGTAGTTTTATTATCTTCTTCTTGTTTTATGACTGCATAGGATCACTTTATACAGACGTGGCCAAATTATTAGAATAAAGTTCAATTTCAGTCTAATGGTGCCTAAAATGGCTGAATATGCCCACAAGTAGATAAGTGGTGGATTAATTCTGATAGGCATAATGGTAGCTGGTATATTTTGTACCTCTGGGATACTTTTGCTCAACAACAGTTGGCAAGAATGAAGAACAAATGAAAGATGAAGTGCACATGTTGTTCAGATGAGATTTCCCACCCTGTGACTACTGCGGAGTGTTCACAGATTTTGTGTTTCTGTTGTTTTGTACTGCAATTTAATCATTGTTTTTGTATAATATAGTTCAACTAAAAGGTATTTTGAAGTATTCGAAATGTGTTCTAACCCTGACAAGTCAGTGGTGTTCCATTATTGTGTGAGCAAAATATTTTGAGGTTATGGGGGAAAAGGGTGATCTTTCCCCACGAAAAATTGGCATAGTAAGGACCTTACTTGCTGAAAAGATTTAAACACAACAAGCAATAGCTCAGAAATTAAGTATTTCACAAACTTCAGTGAATAGAATAAAAAACAACATGAAAATGGTGGACAAATATACGCACAGGACCGAGCAGGCAAGTGTGGACCAAGCAAGATTTTGAGCTCCAGAAGCACAAGAAAACTTAAGAAACTTGTGATTAGTAATCGCAAACTTACAAGTACTGGCCTGAGCAAGACAATGGAGCAATGTGGGGTTAATATGTCCCCCAGATCTGTACGAAGGGAGTTGTTCAACAGCGGCTTGAAGGCAAAGAGACCACGAAAGAAGGTTAAGATTACACCATGCATGGCTTCCCGGCAACTTCAATGGGCCAAAATGCATCAAAACTGGTCAGCGGATGAATGGAAGAAGGTATGTACTATTTCAAAGGTTTTAATCATTTTGTGAGCTAAAACCTGCTAATATATTCAATTTACTTTTATGATTATATGGAATACAAAAATACCTGCCATTGTTTGCTACATTTTACAACACTGTAATGGACCAGTTATTAGATGAAGCTTTATTTCTTTCACCAGGTATGCTTCAGCGATGAAAGTATCTTCTCCATAGGAGAAGAGACCAGCCAATATGTGAGACGAAGGGAGGGAGAGGCGTTCAAGGTCGACTGTATACAGCAAACCATGAAACATCCTACGGCAATTATGGTGTGGAGTGTCATGTCATGCCATGGTTGCGGGGAAATGTACATTGTAGAAGGGACAATAAAACGTGATCAGTACATCAAAGCGCTGAAAAACAAGCTGATACCACAAAATGGACCGATGGTATGGGGAAGAAGACTGCATCTTTATGCAGGATGGTGCCCCACGCCACAAAGCAAAAAAGTCATCGATTTTTTTGAACAGAAGGACATAGAAATACTGGATTGGCCCGGAAATAGCCCAGACATTAACCCCATTTAAAAACTCTGGGCTATTGTCAAGAAAAAATTGAGAAAGACTAAAATAACAACACGGGATGAGCTCATTGCTAAGGTCCAAGAAATCTGGTTTAAGGACAATGACGTCAGAAATTCACACCAAACACTGATTAATGGGATGCCAAGGCGAATCAAGGCCCTCATTCTGTCTAAAGGGTGGCATACAACGTACTGAAACAACAATCTCCCTAATTTGTCAATGTAACAAATATTTATGTCAATAAATTCTGAAAATCAAATTTTATTCTAATAATATGGCCAGGTCTAGTCAGTCAATCGTTCAGGTCTCTTTGAAGGGATTGTTCGGGTTTTGCGGTCCTCCCAGTACTTCTGCAGAAGCTCCGATCTCCGTGCCCCTCAGTTGAAAATGTGCATGTTGTGGGTTTGCTTCAAGTAAAGGTAAAGCGGAGGTTTGTATTTCCGGAGTTTTGTATTTTATCTTATTTGTGATGTCTTCTGTTGTAAGGCCTATTTCCTTCAGATCCTCTATTACTTCTCTGATCCATTTCCACCCTGTTGTGGTATTTTTTGAGATGAGATTGTGTTGTACTAGATGTTTCAGAAGTCTCGAATCCTGCATTCCAGTCTTCCCTTATGCATAGTATTTGTAATGGGTTCTAGCTTTTTGTACACGACTTTGTTAGATATTCATAATCTATTAACTTAATTTTCCGTATTGATGATTTTAATGACCACAAGTATAAAGATTGGAACTTTCCACCTAATCAATACTATTATTTAATGAACGTAGGTTTTTGTGGCTCATTGTATTAACGTAAAGAAATAAGTGAATACTGGATTGGAGCCACTAAATTAATTTATTTAATGATACCGAGTTTTCATCCAAATTGCATTGGCCTTCATCAGGGCATGTGAATTTCTGCCTCCGACAGTGAAATTTGAAGGAACGTGGAAGACATGACCTTACTACCCACGGCCTACCCCACTAATTGGACTCGAGGATCGTAGCGCTGTGATTCACCGCCCTCTGTCGATAGTTTCTTGAGTGCGTTCCACTCTGCCATTGTGGTGGTATGCATGTATTTCTGCAGTACAGGTCTCCATGTATTTGATAATTTGAAACCGTCTTCCCTATTGATGTTATTTGGGTACAGCTCTATCTCTATGGTTTCTATTTCTACAGTACAGACCATGAAATCCTCTTTGAAGAAGCAAAGGTCATTGTGCCGTAAAAGACTTCTATGCTCGACTGGTAAGGGCAACGTAGTCTCGCTACGATGATATCGTTACTGAAAAACCTGGATAAATGCCAAGATGCAGTAGAAAGTGACATTATTGAGTGGTTAGATGTCGATGAGGACGATTATGGTTTAAGACATGAAAGTGAGGAGGATATTGTACGGAATTTGACGGCTGGTGATGAAGACAGAGATTCAGATGATATCGAGTGCAGGAGTGATGCAACGGAAACTCTGAAATTTCCCACAGTCAAGCTAGTGTCTCTATAAACACACTTATCTCTTATATAGAAAATAGAGATGAATTTTCATTTTCAGATATTGTTTTCTTGAGAAATGTATGATCCAAAATTAGAAAAAATGAACAATCGTCTAGGAAACAAAAAGTGATAACAGACTTTTTCGTTAGATACGAATGTTGGCATAATCCACATGGTATCTTGTAATTTTTCTCTCGTGTGTCTTACAATACAATGCGAAGTGTCATAATTATTTTCTGCTTGTTCATAAAATAGATTTCACTATTTCAACTTATGGTTTTGTTTTTACCAGGCTTAAAAATGACTGCGGATAATTCGCAGAAGTGCGTGCATTAATTACCGGGAATTACCGGGAGTGCACTGTATCTATAGACAAAGTATCAATCTTACATTTGATGTGTATATTTATTGAATTTTTATCAATTACATATGAATATCGCGTCTGAAAAAGCAATAAGTTTTGTTGTTGACACCATAGCAACTAAACTATTTATGTGATCACAGATGCGAAAATTAACTATGTTTTAGCAAATGATGATACAGAAAGTTTTGTTTTGTTAAATGAGGTCTAGGATATAGACCTGAGAGTAAAAGTAGTGATCATGACCGCGATGTAGCTTTTGATACTACACGGGACAATATCGTCCATAATATTAGTGTGCCATTTTCATTGTCCTGATTAGTAAAATACGGAATTTAAAAGTAGTCATTTGCCGGGAATAACGCTAAAAAGTTTGTACGTAAAAAGTTTGTATGTCAAACGGCAGAAAAATACAGTTCAAATTATACGAGCAATAGGAATCATAGTGGCCGTGACCGAGATAAATTTACTATTTTGAAATTGTTAAAGTCAACAGAGAGAACAACAGAATACTGAATTGAAATAAACCGCCGTGAGGATCGAAAGAGTAGTCTCGTAAAAGAAAATAACATATTCTGAAGCTAGAATATCAAACGTTACGCTAAAAATGGAAGATATTATGAGAACTTGGTTCCGTGCATATCATCTGTATGAAATTTTAAACGAAATACGAAGGAGGAGATAAAATACAATAAGATTCACCTGGGGATTGCATGGAAGAAAAGCGAAAATTTCTTTAGGAAACGCATTTTAAGAAAATGCCAGCATTTAAAGTACAATACCATTGAATTAGATGATCTTAAGCTACCATAAGCATCTTAGAAATCTCTATAGCAGATAAATTGAAGTCACATTTTACCGCACAAAGCAAAATTATAGTACAAGAAGGCTTTGCAACTAAGAAGAAGATGTTATTAACATTGTCTTTGAATATGTTTTTCATGCATGCACTTGAGAACAACGTCATGAATTGCTAAATCAAAGATGGGATCGACAACTGATGGAAGCCAGCCGACAGCACCCGTGAATACGAGCTCAACTGCCGAGACTCGCCGATGACTGAACCGATGTCCGGAGAAGAACATACCCGAGGAAGAATGTAGCAGTACGATAACTATCCCGGCCACAAGCAGACGTAAAATAAGATATGTTCCACAATTTTATTTTTTATTTATTTTTTTTTTTGCTAGGGGCTTTACGTCGCGCCGACACAGATAGGTCTTATGGCGACGATGGGATAGGAAAGGCCTAGGAGTTGGAAGGAAGCGGCCGTGGCCTTAATTAAGGTACAGCCCCAGCAATTGCCTGGTGTGAAAATGGGAAACCACGGAAAACCATTTTCAAGGCTGCCGATAGTGGGATTCGAACCTACTATCTCCCGGATGCAAGCTCACAGCCGCGCGCCTCTACGCGCACGGCCAACTCGCCCGGTAATTTTATTTTAAAGCATGTATGTTTTTCTTTCTTGTTGTTAGTTGTTGATTGATGATGTTCGGAAGGAATAGGTCGCTATATCTTCGTGAAATGTTTAATATCACGTAGTTTTGACGGGAGATGCCTTGTATTTACACAGAAAGTACCCGATGCCCCTAAAATCAAACTTTCCTATCACTCTATCCTTGTACGATTTCCCACCATGGCACTTCTCTCGTACTTCAGAAATGTAAACATTTGCCGCGTCACAAAGTATTCTAAAACCCATTAATACGTCATGCAATCACATCAATTCACAATTTACACCTTTCAAATGCCGTGGAGAAAACTATTTCCGAAATGTATCCAACAAGGTGCGTTTACAATGTTCAAATAATGCACTTGGATAAATCACTGAAACATAACCTCGCGCAACGAAAGAAAAAAAATCCACACAATTCAAAGATGAGGATAAATTATGCTGGTTCCCCTGTGCAAATGTATTATTTTTTGTATATCTGTACTGTTTGCCTTTTTAGATGCTTTGTACTGGCACGGAAAGTGCCCGACGCCCTTAGAACATTGTGGCTTATCAAACTTTTCTATGACAAGGGGATAAAGTTTCTCGCTTCGATGTGCATTGCAATTGCAACGCACTACAATGACCCCCATCCCCCACCCTTGTATGATCTTGCGGCTGGCACTTTCTCCTTTAAAACTGTAAGACCGTTTGGGCTTGCATTAAAATAAAGCAATGCAGTTTCATTGGCAATGACAATATTGTACGGTGCCTACGAATTTATTATATGAGCCATGCTTTTCGTCAACTGTCGGCATCGCCAGTGTTCGCGGATTCTTTTTTTCTGCACACTGCCTGTTGCGTGATATTACGGCCTTCCTTAAAAGGTTGAATACAAAATAATTCAGATTTCATTCAACTTAGCAATCATGAAGCGCACTGTAGACCCACCAAAGAGAGTGTAAGTGCGGGAAGCTACCCCTCCACGTTCCAGAACACCCGTTCTATTAAGACGCAGATAAATTTCGAGTTGAAATTACTTTGTAACATACTATTGTTTTAAAATGTGAAGACAGTTTCGAATTAAAAGTCTGAATTTCGGTAATGGGGCCGACATTGTACTTCGAATTACGAATTGTCCGTATTTCGAATTAAACAATTTAAATAACATGCAAAACTGTATCTCATGTTTCCAGGAATGAGAACTTCTTAGAATTAGGCGGGATTTTGAATTAACCGATTTCGAATTATCGAGGTTCTACTGTATATGGTTTCATACACATATTGTGTAGGTAAGGCATGTGTGTAGTGTTGAATTTATGATGGATATTCTACGTGTGTATTTATATTGATTGGTCTATGTTGTGGTGATATATTATTAATAATAAGGTATTGATAGTAATTTTCATACTGATACTGAATTATCCTATGAAATGTGTCAGAAGCATATGGTATGTTTACAGACATCAGTGCGAGTGAAGTTATTCGAATCCATATCAGATGTTAATGATACAGGGAAATTAAGGTTAATGCTTGAATCCATGTGCTATGGACATATCGTACGCACGTGAGGCAATGAGCGTGTGTACTGCCTATTTCTATATATATTTGTGAGAATATCAACAAGACAGAGGTCATGATTTCCACTCGTGAACTGCCGTAATTTATAATGTTGGGTTATTACTTGCGAAATTTAGATCTTTATTTGAATGATCCTTACCGCTATATTTTTACCTAATAATGATTGATACTGAGACCGGATACGAGTGTCATCGTTATTATTAAATATAACTACAAGGAGAGCTAACCTTTTATTTAAATATAATTTAACTGTAGTTTTTTATGAAATAAGTAATAGTTTGACTTTTAGTTTAGATGTTGTGCAATTCATTTATATTATTTCCTAAATATAAATTTGTTTTCTTGGTATCATTTCACATCATTCCATTCATCATTACATATATTATTTTATCAATAGGATAGATCCTTGGAGGTATGTGTGAATATTATTGTGTGTCTGATCTTATATGTATGTGCGAGTATCTTCAGGGCAATTTTATTTTAAAGTAGGATGGTTTAGATTAATTTTATTTATTTTTCAATTATGGAAGAATATTATTAATTAAAACCCTGTACTGAAAGCAAATGTGAACTGCTAAATGATATATATGTAAATTCATAACTGCGATATACGTGACAGAATTATCATGGATATTGAAAAGTCATCGTCAGGGGATAGATGAACATATTCAGGTTTAATACGTCAGATAAAATGATACTGTACATTGCATTGATGATAATTGAAAAGAATAATGTGAATATTTATTGTGAACTAGTGTTTGTATTGTACCGGTTACGACCTGTACATGCATATTTTTTGAGAGTTGATCGTATTTTATCACCACGCGTATTATTCCGTGCAAGCCTGGTTTGTTTACATTCAGCAGGACGAGCGAACAAGCTGAGAACAGCTGTATGCATGACGTAGCCGCAGGAGCTAGTTAGATCACCCGCCTGTCATGCCACGTGCAGCTAGCCTGAACTCGTATGTTCCAGATTCAAGCGTCACACCTTCCGGAACATTTGATGGAGAAAAAATTTAAAACTCCTATAATAATTGTGGCAGCGACTTGATCAACATGTCATTTTAAAGGGAATTACATAAAAGTTGCAAGGCTTGAATTTCAAGATAATCCGTCGCGGGATTCAGGAGACAACCAGCTTCACGGCATATGTGACGTAGATGTCCCCAAACCAAATATAAGGAGGGCTCAATATAGCCTGATATTTCAGTCAGTCAGACACAGTCGAATAGTCAACGTGGCTCTACTCGCTGCCATTATCGTCGGAAGCTATCTTCGTGTGGTTATAGTCTCACTGAGGAACTCTGAATTCTTCTAAGTCTTTATAAACGGGACTTGTAATATTTACGTGTGTTGAGGAACTCTGAATTCTTCTGTCTTCATAAATGGGACTTGTAATATTTATGTGTGTTGAGGAACTCTGAATTCTTCTAAGTCTTTATAAATGGGACTTGTAATATTTACAAGTGTTGAGGAACTCTGAATTTTTCTAAGTCTTTATAAATGGGACTTGTAATATTTACGAGTGATGGACTCTAAAATTTCACCAGTGATTTTTCAAAGACTTGTGATATTCACGAGTGATGAACTCTAAATTTATTTGAAGTTTCCATGAGCATAGACTTGTGATCTTTGCCAGTGATTACTTGAAGACTTGTAATTTTTTTCATTGATGAACTATGACATTATTGAAAGTCTTCATGACCACGGACTTGTCATTTCCATGAGTGTTAAAGAGTGGATTCTTGAAAGTCTTTATGAACATTGTCTCGTGATTTTACTAGTGGTGAGAAAACGAATTACTCAAGGTTTTCATGAACTTTGATTTATAAATTCTGTGAGTGACGAAGAGCACATTATCGGAGTTTGCATTGATTCTATCAACCTCATTGTACTTGGGTAATGTGATTACCCTCAACATCGTCAGGAACCAGCGGAGGTCATCACGAGCATCGGGAATTTGAGGCGTATTCCATGCAACCAACCTGGATGGTCCGTCTGCATCTTGACGGAGTACTTGGGCATCTTCTGGAACGTGTTCCAGCCGGTGTGGCCTGGTGAGCTGGAGACCCGGGCCATTTAAAGGACAATGTGGAAGACAAGCCCTATCTACCATGAAGTGATGTGCAATTTAATATGCATTACATGAATAAACTCTTATCAAATCAGATTCAAACTTTTCTTGTAGATAGGACCCTGCCACCTGTACCAAGCCCTAGCTAATATTCATCCAGTTTAGCCCTGAGAACTATTCCATGCTTACATTGAAAATAAATCTTAAAGTCGGGCTCTTTTACTGGTACAGTATAAATATAACAATTGAAATTGGCTAAGTGATATGAATTGACGTTCACTGCATTATATTTTGACACATTTAAATTTGATAATTGATTTTTATTTTAACATTTCACTTTCAAATATTTTAACGTAACGTTAATATAATTTAGGGATTTTAATTGAATAAATTAATTGAATAAATACGATCCTATCCAGAATAACTCAGTTGCTGTTTATGTAATGTAGACATTTTTAACCTTCCATGATAATACAATTCAAGATCATGTTCACTAATATTTATAAGGCAATAGTAATAATATGAGTCTAAGCAATTTGGAGACAATTATCATAATAATATGCGATCATGAGGTATATTCAATTATACAACATTGAGCTTTTAATTAGTCACCATATGAAACTCATTTGATTAATCTGATAGGTCAAATTTTCAACTTTGGATGTTGATCGCTCAATAAGATTCTCAATGCAATTCGACTTTATCATCATTTTTCATCGTAAATCCATTCGGGAGTGAATGTAATCATGTTTAATCGGCGTTCTGTCACCCTAGCTAACTGAGGCGTTCGATTATCTCAATTTAACCTCGTAGTAAGAAGAACCTGTCCAAGATCTTGAGTATGGAGGGAGCTCCATGGCACCGACCATACGGGTGCAGTGTCATGTGTTAATTGTAATTGTTATCTTAAGACAAGGTTTCATCCAAAAGCGGGATGTATTGAACTCATTCATATAAGTGTTTCAAGTGTCACATTTTCATTCACAACAAGGACATACTGTACTTCAAATGTCTCGTATATTAATTTTAAATGCAATTTCAAGACAAAGTCTCATCCACAACATAGATACATTAAACTTTTAAATAAGTGTTTTATGTGCATTTACAAGGTTTTTGTTTTTTTAATTTTCTCGTAAGTGCTAATTTATGTTTTAAATTTCTTAAGTCTTTAAATGAAGATAGCACAATATGTACTGAAACGGGTCTAAAATATAGGTGCTGATTATGTAGAACATCTTTCCCAATTTAAGTATTGTCAATATCAGCATGGAAATTAAAATCATCAATTATGATAGCCTACATACGGTTTCGGAACCTAATCGTGTGAAGTGACAAGCGTGGTGCGTATTTGCCCTGTGATAGCCTAGTTATGGATATGGAAAAAAAATTTCTTACAAATGAAGAAAAATTAAAATCCTACAGGAAGTATTCTGGTATCCGCATATTTATGCGTGTAGAGGTGGTGCAAATGTTGAAACTGTGAGTTTCAACTTGAGTAGGTCAAAGCAAGAGAGATTCGAAAATCTCCTAACATTCCAAACAGTGGCCAAAGTTGTTCCTTCGCACGTGGTTGATTGTAACCGCAAAATAATCCATGCTCAAAGAGTGTGACCACAAAATAATGTTTAATAACCCACTGATCTAAATATAAGGCTTCACCTAACAATATATATATATTTTAGGGAAGTGTACGATCTGCAATAATGCATATTTATTTTTCTTCTGCAAATGTGTTCTTCTTTGATGTTTGGTGGTTTTCACGCCTTTCAATACACTGCTGTTATTTTATAAGCTCCAGTGTGTTTTTTACACCTTTTAATACTCTCCTTTCATTTTTAGAAAGGGTAGATATAGCTTGTAGTGAACAGATTAAAATGAAAAGGGGGATCACTTCCAGTCAACTATGTGCTACCATTTTATTTCAAAGAATCTATATCCTGGATGATACAAACATATCCTAACAATGCACCTAGACATTCAGAGAGCACAAGTCACAGTCAGAGAGAATGCAAAAATGGATCAGTTTCAAACTCCCACATAGCTTTTACTTTCCCCGCACATACACAACGTAAAATGCACTCGTCAAAAAAAAAAAGTTTACCTATATCGCTGCTAGATAGTTTTTATTAGTGTATTTAATAGCACATTTTTCTCACCTAACACATTCTCTTTCCTTGTCCTCTGCAGAAATGTTTTAACAAGGTTTTACTGCATTTCACCAAATTCAACAACAAGCATCAAGTACCAACAAAAAGTTTATTGAAGATCATGTGGATGATTCAAACTATAGCTAGCATGATACGGTCAATTCCAAAACAAGAACTGTCATCTTGAGATCAGAAAGTGCAGGTGACTGAATAAAGTGACATTTAACGGCTTAAAAAGCAGATATAACACCAAGTGAAAGCTATGGATAAAAAAAAGGAAAGTCAGCAAATGACACTGAACATATTCTGTTATACTTAATGTAACCCCCAGTGCCCAAATGAAAAATTTCTAATTATATTTTATGAAGAAAATTAGATTTTAGGCAAATCAGTACATACCTCTTCTATGTGAGTCTGCATCAGGAAAGATGTGGGAAAAATCTTAAGGCAATATTTGCATTGTGTCACATCCACAAGCTCTATTGAGAGATGGGACTCCTTTTGTGCATGCAAGATTAAGTGTTTCATCAGCTGGATGTTGTTTGTAAACTTCCGCTGACATGCACAACACTGAAAAGATAAAAGTTCTTTTATAAATCCTTAAACAAAAGAACAAATTGATGTATGAAGGCATCCTGAAAATGAGCAATATTCAAGACCAGTTATGACTGCAGTAACAAGTATAATACAACAACAAAAGAAGGAAATAGTACCTAGTTTAAAAGAGAAATTAACACATGATTTAAATGAGAAAAATTTTCCCTCTGCAATGAGCATCAAAACATGTATAATAAAACAAAAAACATATAAGTCCCTGGTAGAAGGGTGCAATAAACTTTCTGACCAAAATCTATTAACAATTTGTCAGGGTAATTTTTGTGTTCTCTGTTATGGTAATATCGAGGATTACAGAGGTGTAAGGAGGTGCGGGTGTGAATGGGTGGACAAAGAAAAGATGACAGCATAATTTAAAACAGAAAATTTTGAAATTTCATTTCTTTAATTTTTTTTCCGATAAATAATCTGAATGGACAACAATAAATAACAGTTAAATGGAATAACGATGAGCTCGTCAGCTCTGATCACAACAATGACTTAAAATCATGATCAGGTACAACGGAGAAGGTTCTCGATAGAATAGTTTACAAATAAATGAGCAAGGTAGCTCTAAAGGTACATTATTTCACAGAGCATATTTGCTCCACTCAATTACCGTTTAGGAGACTGAGCTCCAAAATTTACAACAGAGCAGCCTCACACGGGCACAAGTTTCTTATAAAAATTTGATACTAGACAAAACTTCGAAAACAGTGTTTACTGTCATTTTTGCTCGAGAGTCTGATCCACACTTGTCTATAAACAACTAGAATTCAAACAGGGGCAATAAGTGCCCATTCTAAATGGCCTAAATGTACAAAGAAAAGGTTTAAGAGAATCGGCCATGAACAAAATGCTAGGAGACGAAACACTTTAACTCCTGTTGAATTACACTCCAAATTATATATGGGCTTATGACCCAAAGTTACAGAGGCTAAGCCAATAGTACAGAGGGTGATTAGATGGCAAAATATTAAGCTCCAAAATGGTTTGAAGAATTTAGAGTTTTAGAAAATCATAGTCACCCCCAGACCAAGTTGAATGGGAATTAATAGAGGGTGAACAATCTTTATTCCCATTTACGTATTTCCCAGCAGGGATTTGAATAGAGTCCTTAGACTTGCCTGAAAATTTACATTTAAAAGGTGATATTTACTTTAGAAATTTACAATAAGAAATAATTTTGAAACCTTCCCCTCAAGTTAACTTTCTGCTAAAAGATGTCTGCCTTTACCTTGAGCTGGTGGGCCTTCTAACGATGGGCAAGGCTCGCCCTGCCTCCACTTACTCTGTATGCACTTTAAGACCGGACCGGCAAAGATGACAAAATGGCCCAAAAGCGCCCAACTTATATAACAACTCAGATGGAAGGTTCCCGAACTCTCTTGACCTAGGCAGAATGCCTGTACACACCCCCAATTTTAATTGGTTACAAAATATATACAAAAATTTCTGATTGGTCCATAACATAAGGAAGAAGGAAGCCATTTAAGTGCGACAACTCAGCACATAAAAAGAACAATTTACAAGCTCTTCAAGTTCACAAATCTTGAAAACAGAACATTCCCTTAAAAATGAATTGTCTGTCCTCCCGCCAGATGGGGCACATTAGTCGATAGTACAGACATCTAAAGATTAAAGGTCCGAACTTCTTTAGATACACCGTTCAGGGTTTACATCACAGATGGCCTTCTTGAAGACGTGCAGTTCAACTGAACGGAGAAGGTGTACATCCGGTACATTCTCAATAGCACCTCGCAGTCAAAACAGAGTGAAACACTCCTGACCACAATGGAGCTTGAAGTGGCTATTTCAATGAACTAGCAATATTTATCTAGTTCCTGTGAAACACAAATACAGGTTTAGACCACATCACAGGAGTAGTGATGGGCAATGCCCTCTTGAAGACTCTCGAGACTGACGTCACAGATCTCGAGACTCTCGCAAGAATCTTGAGGCAGATTTTCCTGTGCTGCAATCTGTACAACATCCCAGTAACTATGAGTGTCAGTCTGATAATGTAACATCAGCAGTTATTGTGTGAAATAATGTTCTCATATGGAAATGTGTGTGTGCTGATAAATTTTGTCAAAAACCTGGAAAAATACTGCATGTTCATCTACCATTAACAAAAGTAAAAACAGAATGTCAGTATTTTAAATGGTTCATTAGGTTCTTGAGGTGGACATTTTAGCTGAATAACCCTATATCATTTGTTAACAACTGCAGATATGCTGTACACCTACCCGGAAACATCGCAATTGTTGTTGACAGGGTAGCTTCATGTGATGCAGACTGAGCCGGAGGTGTTCTCTATGACAAATCTCCATCAGGGATATATGTATTAAAGTGCCGGAACATCCCAGAAGTACTTCTGCTGATGTATTTTAGTTCTGAATAAACAACACAGTGCACTGTGCTATGTGACATCTGTTCACACAATGATCTCACGTCCACGAATTACACTGTTTCAGACACCGTCTTTAAGTTGTGGAGTACAATTAGAAACTATTACAATTACACGTAGTGAAGTACTTAATTATAATGGGAAAACTATATAACATTGCAAGGAATTCTTTCCTTTGTCACCATAATGTTAGTAAACACAAGCACTGCTCAAATGGATACTGAATGAGGAGTCTGATAAATTATGAGTGATAACAATGTACACCTACAATAGCTGTCAGTTTCTACACTTAGCCTACTCATTAGTGTACTATCCACAGCATACAATGCCAGAAAGCTTATCCTTTACAATTATGTTATACTGCATCAAATTAGACCTCTGCAGAAATGAAAGAAATGAACAGCCTAGTTACTTCCTGATATATATTTACAGAATGGAAAAGGCCCGACATGCTTCTCGCCACACAATCCGGGGACAACGCTCTCTAGATTTCTCAAAATTTCTCATGAGAAACAGCTGCTTGCTCTTGAGACCCTGTCTTAGACTGCCAATCACTACACAGGAGTGTACATGTGGGGAAATTATCAAATGAAATCACTGTTTTTGACCTGTATTTAAACATGGGGAAACCATCCATGGTTTCTGTCCATTCCTGTACTTTAGAACATGCAAAAGAAAGCTTCTACTATGTTTCCTTGCAAAACACAAAGTGATGATCTGCAAAATCTGTAATATGAGAGTCACATGGGAAAGAAAAGATTCATATGACAAACATCTTAATAATAATAATAATGTTATTTGTTTTACGTCCCACTAACTGCTTTTTAAGGTCTTCGGAGACGCCGAGGTGCCGGAATTTAGTCCCGCAGGAGTTCTTTTACGTGCCAGTAAATCTACCGACACGAGGCTGTCGTATTTGAGCACCTTCAAATACCACCGGACTGAGCCAGGATCGAACCTGCCAAGTTGGGGTTAGAAGGCCAGCGCCTTAACCGTCTGAGCCACTCAGCCCGGCAACATCTTAATAACAACGTGCACAAGATAAATAAAGAAACCCAGGAAACAAAATAAAACAACGTTCAATCAGAGACAGCTTTGATAGTGCTAAACGTGTTAAAACTGAAAAGGAAGAATTCATGACATGTACAGTGTCAGCTTTCCTGGGAGCAAACATTCCACACCACAAGCAACTTTATTAATATTCTGATTTCCTTTATCCTAGGCAGTGGAGAACTTCCAGTTGAAAATATGTTTTGCAAGCATTATGTTCTTAAAGCGAGAGGACAGAATGATGTAAAGGAAACAGAGAAGGAGAAGAAATGAACACATTAAGTGCCAAGCGACCCCATTTGGGTGGGAGCACTTAATTTCTTTAACGTCATGACATACATTTGTTTGACTTCAAGAACTGTGCAAACCTATTTGGGTATGCAGTAAGTATACGTTTCGAATCTGTACAAAGCCTCTTCCTGCCGTCTGCTGGGCGTCGATTTAAGTGTGCATAGTCCACCTTTCATTCGTCAATTCCTGGTTTGGTGTGACCCCATACATGTACGTCAGGAGTGCTTTGTAAGCTGACAAAGTAACAGTGTATCTTGTGGATTGTTTGTGGAAGTGTGTAATGCTGTTAGTTTTCTTCTGTGTGAGTTAGTTTGTTCATTACTATCTTTAAGTCATTATGAGTAAATCGAGCAGTAAAAAACTAAGTGCAGATAGTCTGGATTACATACTGCAGAAGTAAAACGATGTCATCGACGAAGGTTACACTGATTTTGAACCGAGCACAGATGATGAGATTGTAGAAAGTAATGACAATTCAGAAAGTGCTGAAAGTGAGCCTCCAGGTGAAAATGAGGAGGGTGTTCGACTCAAGAAACAGCTGGGAACAACAACAACAACAAGGGATCTTAAATTGGCCCTTAGCGTGACATTCCTTTTCAAGAGGTGGAGGCACAGGGATGGCTAATGATTCCGATACCTCACCTTATGGCATTTGTTTGTTAGATAAGAACCTCATTTATCCAGGATAAGTGGGACCCGAACTGATCTGGATTATCGAAAATCTGGATAATCCGGAAAAACTACAAAAACCAAATACAGTACTTGTTATGTAATATATTAACATGAGTTGTACAGTAATACCTTTCTTCAATTGTAGAATAAAAATAAGAACACTTTTCTTACATTTATGACTGTTTAATGCACTAAAATAATGTGTGAGCCTTTTCTGTTTTACATTTGTATAGCGTTTGCGTGCAGCATGATCACAAAGACGTTCTACTAACATCAGTTCTGTCAGCGTGGTTTCAGTCTGGGATTCTAAATAGACCATCAGTTTGTCCAGCTGCATTGTTGCATCTCCACAAGTCATTGTTTCTTCTGATGGAGCGCCGGTTTCATTTTCGAATTCACCATCACTCTCGTCATTACCTGCTGAGGAACAAGAGGCAATAATTTATTCATCTGTCATTATGCCATAGCCTGAAATACAGACATTTTTCCACCAGTCATTTATGCCGTTCCCATCTACGTCCGAGCATCCGGGAATGCGTGCAAATGTGTCAAGGAACTCAGAAGAGTCCGCGGTTTCCCCATTCTCAATTCCAGGCAAATGCTGGGACGGTACCTTTGATAGACCGCGGCCAACTTACTTCCAATTCCTGCCCTTAATTATCCTTGGTGGAAAGACATTCAAGAAAAATCGACCCCGTAAAAGAAATACTGTACAAGTAAAAATAAATGTTTATTATTTTTGAGCCGGATAAACCGGAGATCTGGATTAATGAGGCCTGGATAAACAAGGTTCTTGAATAAATTTCATGGTAGAGGAAACAAACCATAATGTTCAACAAGTTTCTTTTTTGCTTTACGTCGCACTGACACAGATAGGTCTCATGGCAACGATGGGACGGGAAAGGCCTAGGAATGGGAAGGAAGCAGCCGTGGCCTTAATTGAGGTACAGCCCCAGCATTTGCCTGGTGTGAAAATGGGAAACTATGGAAAACATCTTCAGGGCTGCCGACAGTGGGGTTCAAACCCACTATCTCCCGGATGCGAGCTCACAGCTGCGCGCTCCTAACCGCCCAGCCAACTCGCCCAGTTCAACAAGTTTTAATGAGTAAGTATTTAAGTCCATCAAATTGCTTAATGAATGTGTGGACAAAACATTGGACAAAATGAGAAAATTCCTTGGTTTTCGCTTGCAGATGGGTCTTGTCCAACTGCCATACTTAGCATGATACTGAAGTGCTAAGACTGTGTTCTACACGGAAGTTGCTTGCAGTGCTATGAGCAGAAACAGGTTTCAGTTACTCTCGAGATTCTGCCATTTCGCCTACAATGAGCAAGAGGTAGGCAAGCGGGACAAAATACAGCCCCTTGTGGACACGACAGAAAACCGATTTCAGGAAGTAAAGACTCCAGACTATAGATGTATATATGGTTCCCTGGCAAGGGAGATTCTCGTGCAAGCAGTACCCCCACAAAAATCCCACAAAACAGCATTAAAAATAACACTTCAGGTATAGCAAGCTCACATTATGAATGAGCAAACAACCCTCTTATAATCAACAACATAAATAACATGTTCATTCATAAATAAACGTAAGTACGGCTGAGAGTTGGAACACTAACCACTGCGTAAGTGAGACTCTGTATGGGAGGGGGAGTGTACGTGTACAATTCATAATGACCAATACGACCCCATTCGGCATCACAGTATTTAATTAAATATAGAAAATAAGATGACCTGATATACGAGGGTTGGGGCAAAATTTATTGCAACTTTTATTTTTCCTGCAGATATGTGAGCGGATCACAAATTGCTATTTGTAACATGGTGTGTATTCACAAAAATAGATGGCTCTGTGACTGTCGGAAGTAGCACAGAGTGCTATGAAATCAGTTGTGTGGCGAGTGGTGTCTGAGACAGATGTTACCCGTGTTGAGCAGCACACATACATCAAAATTTCAATTCTCCGCAGGAGAAATGTGAGAGAATGTCACAGTGAACTGGTGAAAGCCCTTGAGAATAATGCCTTCCCATACTGTACAGTATAATGGTTGGTAGGAAAATTTCAGCAAGGACGTGTGGCCAACTGTTGATTAGCAATGCCCGGGACCACCTGTCAGTGTACGGACCAACGTGGCACGTGCCGTCATCAAGCCCCTCGTGAAGGAGGACAGACAATGGACGCTACTGGAATTAGAGAGGGCAAGTGGCACAGAGAAACGCACCATCCACAGGATTTTGCAGACAAAGCTATAACTGCATAATATCGCATCGCGGTGGGTACCACATGAACTGGCGGAATTCAAAGGTTGATGTGATATGCAACATGCTCTGACCACCTAGCACACTGGCAACAGGATGGCGACCACTTCCTGTCACAAATAATCACAGAGATGCCAACTATTATGATACAATCACAATAATTATGAATTACCAATCATGATTACACCTTTACGAATGAAACACCACAAATTACGAATTTTTATTGATTTTTAAATGTACATGTATGAAGTGTTGAAAAGGATACACAAGGAACGCCACTACAGCTTGATTTCTCAGAATAATTCTTTTCAGGTTTCTCAGTAATCATTTATACTGCTACCTCTTCCTTTCCCTTGTTCAAGACTATTTTGAGTTTACACGCGCCGAACGCAGTGTGCGCTTCCAGTACCGGGAACAATAGCCACCTGTAAAGTTTGATATCTTGCAGAGTTTTCTTTGTTCGTCACATGATCAGCATTCCATGCATGTATTTGAGTTCCTTTGTCTGTTTTGGAGCTCCGTCCGCTGTTCAAACAGGCTGCTCAAGGTTCCATCACCCCATACTGAAGTGAGAATTAATTCTTTGGGTCTAACCAAGTCCATCACATGCACACTTACTTTTTCGGAACCAAACCACATATCAAACAAAGTGTTGACTTCACACGACATTAATATTTACCTCTCATTTTGAGAAATGGCAGATACAGTTTTCATTGTACCCGTAGATACATAACGTAAAATGCCTTCATGTCGGAAAAAATCGTATCTAGTGTTTCCATATCCCTGTTGGGTAGTTTTTATTTGTATATTCAGTAGTACGTTTTCACGCTTAACATGTTCATTTTTGTTCTCCCCTGCAGAAACGTCTTAATGAGGTATTACTGTATTCGCATTCAAAAAACAAAGTTGCTACCGGTTTCTCTTTAATTACATATGTGATCTAAAGGAATAGGATAGTATTTCATGAACCCCTTAATACAATTTAAGAATATGAAAACAGAATGTCAGTACCTTTAACAAATCAGAAGATATTCGAGGTGGATAACTTAGCTGAATCACCCTATATATGTAGGAAATTACAATGGTAAATAAATTAAAATATAAGAAATTGAAGTGAATAAACAGAAGGAACACAATTTACTATTTTATTTTGTTCTTCAGTGTTTTAATGTGTGTTATTTCTTACAGAAGATTTTTTTTTTAATGACAGTTGAATCTTAACAATTGCCCGTTGTTTCCTGAGATTGTCCTTCTCGCAAGCGTAATTTGCTCATCAACGCAGCTTCAAGCACTTCCCACCTGGGGAAATAGCTTGAGTCCAGCACCTTCGAACGAATACGAGCGAGTGGAAAACAAGCATTGCAGTGCTCTAATACAAAGCCAATACGAAGCACACTTAACATTCTAGATATGGTGAAATATCTTACCTTAAACATTTCTCTACTAAACCATGCAACATTTACTATTATTGTCTCTCTTAATGTCTTTCAGCTTATTCCAACCTAGGAAACTGTATGTTTTCAGCTGCCAAACCAATCATCTTCCACCCTATATGCATCAAGTTTCTCATGTTGACTGTGCCTAGGCATTGTGGTCAAAAACTAGCTCCTTTTGAGTTCTCATTCATAAAATTACATTTAGAAAATAATTTTTAAAATCAGATTTGTGATTAATTTCAATGGCTACAGAATTTGCAACAGTTTGGTATGAGAAACCAAAACACTGGAGCACTCAATCACCACTAGCACTGTACATTAGGATGCACTAGTTTTTGAAGCAAACTGTACAAAATATAATCGATATCAGCATTTTGACTGTACGACTTTGTCAGATAGCCTATGCTGTTGCAATGTCTTAATAATGTGAGTTGAATTGTAGTTAATTATGGTTGGCTAGAATTAGAAAACATGTTCTATGCTAGAATCAAGGTAATATCCCACCATTCACTTTGAGTTAAATGTGGGAAAACTCAATTGAGAGGGCTGTCTTAAAGTATCTTAACCTGCGATTGAACCATTCTTTAAATGTATACTATAGGAGTAGATGTGTCATTAAACAACACACATTAAGGTGAATTCCATTACTTCCCGAAAGGAAGTCTTCCATAGATCTATAGTCAACCTTACTAAATCTCCCTAGAATAATAAACAACATAAGCAAAGTATGCTCACCTTTATACTGTTGGTATTCTTGTATTCATTTTCAATTAGTTCCTTATCTCCTTCCAGAGTTCCGTAATAATATGAATCTAAAGCAGTTTGCTCTTCAGGTACAGTAGGGGTAGGTAGCTCTGCTACTCGTTTAGGCTCAGGCGTAACAGCATCAGTCAATGCTCGCTTCCGCCCACTACGCTTACTACCTGGGGGTGGTGTAGGTGTCTCCACATTGCGAATACTCTGTGGCAGCATATCAATAGTACTGATGGGTCCACGGGGTACTTCAGCCTGAAACAGTGGAGTTAGAAATAATGAATAGTCCCATCATAATAAACTCAGTTGGTCAACATGTTTCTCTCATTTTTCTGAGCCAAACACTGCATTTGTTTACTAACATTTTTTTATATGTGCTTCTATTAGACAGAACACAGAGTGAATGGTGAACATAATTAATGAGAGAACTGACATTTGAAAATCAAGTCATGTAGAGAAAGATAAGAACACGGAGTAAATAAGATTAACAATATGACAGGTGAGTTTAGAAACAGGGAGCAACAGATGGAGGAGACAATAGCCTATGAACACAATGAAAGACAATGATATCCCCACATCTTCATATACTACACGTATTATATATGTATTCTCTCCTCATTAATCCCAGTTCATCTACATCAATTTCTTCTAAGACCCTGATGAGCTCAGTTTCACCTCTTAGCTTCATCAGAAGGGCAGGTATCAACACTCATTGAAGGATCATCTGAACAGATCTTCACTCTGTGTGAAGAGAAGGATAAATGGAAAGCAAGATAAACACAGGAAAATGGAAGAGACAAAGATAACAATGAATACAGGTGGTAAAAGCTAAGGAACACAGGACAAACATAAAAGGGGAAATGTATCCGAACAAGTCAATACATGTAATGGAAGGGAGAAAGCGACAAAACAAGTCATATAGAGAGATCAGAACATGAAACAGGAGCATGTAAAAGCATAAACACAATAACAGTCAGTGTGAGAAGAGAGGGCAACAGTTAGAAAAGAGAATGAGAAAAATGGAAACACATTGTTATTGAGTACAAGGAAGGAACCAAAACACAATTGGGGCAACCCTTCTAACCATAATAGTCTAATCACCACCATACCTGAATCAGACATACCCCTCTGACAAAACAATAGCAGATGACAAATCAAATCTCATTCAATTATTTAAACCAATCTCCCATGTGAACCATGTGACCTTGACACAGTGGAAAGGCTTGTGCATCTCCATGAAGCAGATAGCAGAGCTGAAGGTGCAACCACATCGGATAGGTATCTGTCCAGAGACCAGACTAGAGAATGCTTCATCGAAAGTGGGGTAGCAGTCTTTCAGGAGTTGCAAGGATGGAAGTCTGGATGACTGACAGATATAGCTTTGTACCAACATTTGATATGGTTTACCTGTGTTGATACAACTATATGGCTGAAAGCAGCAGGAAACTACAGCCGTAACTAACGCCCGAGGACATGTAAATCTCTCTGAACGAACGAACGAACGAACGAACGAACGAACGAACGATGTACCAGTAATGGCTTCCTCCCAGGAAAAGTATTCTGGAGGTAAAATGGTCCCTCATTCTGATCCCTGGGTGGGGAGCACATAAGAGTAGGGGGTACAATAATCAGGAAGATGAAGACCAACATTCTGCGAGGCAGAGTGTGGAATGTTAGAAGTTTGAATCATTGTGGTAGGTTAGAGCATCTGAAGAGGGAAATGCATAGACTAAAGTTAGATGCAATTGGTGTAAGTAAAGCACGTTGGAAGGAAGAGTCTGATTTTTTGTCTGGCGACTATAGAATTTTGAACACAAAATCAAACGGGAAGTGCAGGACTTAGTTTAATAATGAATAAGAAAATAGGGCAGCAGGTAAGCTATTATGATGAGTATTGTGAACAAATTATTGTTGTCAAAACAAGACACCAAGACAATGCCCACCACAATACAGCAGATATATAAGCCTATTAGTTCAGCAGATGATGATGATGAAATGAAAAGAATACATGAAGAGTTTGAAGATTAAATACCAAATATGAAAGGAGACAAGGATCTAATTTGTGATGGAAGAATGGAATGCAGTGGAAGGCCAAGGAAGAGACAGTAATGCAGAAGGAGAATTTGGACTGGGACTAAGGAATGAAAGAAGTCGACTGGTTGAATTCTGCACTGATCATAATTTAGTCCTTGGTAAATCTTGATTCAAACACCACAAACACTGACGGTATATGTGGATGAGAGCCGAAGACATTGGAAGGTATCAGACTTCATTATGATTAGGCAGAGATTCAGAAACCAGATGTTGGATTGCAAGACCCTCCCAGGAACTCCGTTGACTCGGACCACATCTTGGGGTCATGAAATATTATCTGAAGGTGAACAAACTGAAGAAAGGAAGGAATGAAAGAGGATGGTATCTAGGTAATTTCAAGAAAAAGAGTGCGAACGATGGTTTCAAAGAACATGTTACTCAAGGACTAAATGAAAAGACTGAAGGGAACAATAGATGAAGAGTGGAAGGTCCTGAAGAATGACATCAGACGGGCTGCTGAAGAAAAGTTAGGAAGGAAGGTAACATCAAGTAAGAAACAGTGGATAACTCGAGAGATATCAGAACTCGTTAATGAATGATGAATATGCAAGAATGCAAGAAATGAGGTGGGCAGGAAAGAATACAGGTGATTGAAGAATAAAGCAGACAGCAAGTGCAAGACAGCTAAGGAAGAAGGGTTGAAGGAGAAGAGCAACCCTGTCGAAGGTTCAATATATCATTAATGATTTGAATTTAGAACTGTCACCCTGGTGGCAGGATCCCCATTAGTTGTTTATCTAGCTCCTTTCTTAAAGTTTTCTAAGAACTTGGAAATTTTTTGAATATTTCCCTTGATAATATATTCCAATATCTAATTCCTCATCCTAAAAATGAATATGTGCCCTAATTTGTCCTCTTGAATTCCAACATCTTCATATGATTATCTTTCCTACTTTTAAAAGCTTCCTTCAAGCTTGTTCGTCTACTAATGTCTTTCCAGGCCGCCTCCCCACTGACAGCATGAAACCTGCCACATACAAGAAATGAAATATGAAATTAATTTTTTATCCTGTATTATAAACCTTAACAAGAGTGTTATGGTTCTTCTTTCAGGAATTTCCACCTTTACAATACTAATTAATTTTTTTCTTTCAGAATAACATCAATGAATCATGGTATATGTTTTGTCTTTGTTAAATGATATTGTCAGTCATTAAAATTCAAAAATTGAGAACAAGGATATATTTAATTTTGAAACACACTGTATGTTACTTATGTGCCCAATCCTGTCTGTGAATTCTAGTCAGAAACTCTCACTGTTAAAGGTATATGATCACAGCAACACACATATTCATTTAAAATCTCTGGACTCTAGTCAAAAATCATCATTTAAAAACCTATATTTCCATTAATACATACACAAGTACACATAAGAAGACACCTTTTGGCATTTCTAAATTAAAAATTAATATACAGACTATAGTTTTTTCAGATCATTAAAGATCTTATTGTGTGTGAAATAACATAATATGTAAATAATACGCTTATTTTTCCTACAATCTCCATTTTTTTTTTTTTTTTTTTTTTTTTTTGGCATGGCTGTTGAAATAGAAAATTTTAACATATAAGTCAAATACTTTAATGAAAGGCTGTAATTCGTGCAGTTAAAGCTGACTGAATTGGAACTTCTCTCAAAATGTTTACAAGCTGAATTGCCAGGATTGGTTTCATTAAAGATGTTACAATAAAATAAAATCGCTCACCAGTCTTACATTAGCCTGGTCAACCTGTGTGTGGTCTTGTTTTGAACTGCAGACAGCTGATCATGAATTGCGAGGCTAATCTAAGACTGGTGAGGAAATTTATTTTTTTAACATCTTTAATGAAACCAAGCCCGGCAATTTAGCTTGTAAATATTTTGAGAGAAGATCCCCTTAGAAATAGTCTAATTTAATCAGCTTTAACTACAAGAATTACAGCCTTTCAGGTGGTCGTGGTGCTAATTACTGTTTTAAGAGGAAGTAAAACTAGGCAACCATCGTCTATACAGCCTTTCAATAAAGTGTTGGATTTACATCTTTAAACTTGGGACTTCAACAGCTGCATAAAAAAAAATGCTTCAAGATTCTAGGAAAAACAAGCATATTATTTACATAATATGTTATTTCAAACAGAATAAGATATTTAAAGACATGCAAAAACTATACATATTAATTTTTAATTAGAAACACCATCAAGTGCATTCTTATATGTGTACATGTGTAATAATGGAAACTTTATGTTTTTTTAATGATGATGATTTCTCACTGGAGTCCATAGATTTTAACTCAATATGCATGTGTGTTGCTGTGATCATGTGCTTTTAATAGTGACAGTTTCTGACTAGAATTCACAGACAGGGTTAGACACGCAAGTAACACATAGTGCATTTCAAAATTAAATACATACTTGTTCTCAACTTTTATATTTTAATGGGTGAACATGTCCTTTTAACAAAGACAAAACATGAACCAGAATTCTTTGATGTTATTCTGAAAGGAATACATTATTAATATTGTAAAGGTAGAATTAAAAAAAAAAAAGAACAAACCACATAATCAAAGATCTCGTCACCTTACACCCAAGTCTTCCCAGCGCAATGTTCCCAACATTTTTGTAACACTACTCCTCCTCCATTGTCTCAAATCCCCCAGAACAAATCGTGCTGCTTCCCTTTGGATCTGCTCCACTTCTCGTATAGAGTAATTCTGGTCAGAGTCCCAAACACTGGAACCATACCCTAATTATTATAGTCTTAACAGAGACTTATATGCCCTCTCCTTTACATCCTTACTACAACACCTAAATACTCTCACAACAATGTGAAGAGATCTGTAACCTTCCTTGTTAATATGATTACCCTAATGAAGTTTATTCCTTATATTAGCACCTAAGTACTCACGTGTTCCCTGTGAGGTACTATCACCCCACCGACACAGTAATTAAAACTGAGAGGACACTTTCTTTTGGTGAAACTTATAACTTGATTTTTCATCCCATTTACCATAATACCATTGTCTGCTGTCAATTTCATAACATTGTCTAGGGCATTTTGTAGTCACTTACAACCCTGCAACTTATTTATTACTATATACAGTATATCATCATCTGCAAATAGCCTTATCTGTGGTAACAGGTCATTACTCATATTATATATATAAGAGAAAACAAAGGTCCGATAATGCTGCGCTGCGGGACAACCCCCTCCCAGTCTTAATCATTACAGGATCAGATAACACTTCATCTACTCTAATTCTTGTCACTAATCTCCCTTGATCGAAACTATCAAAAGCATTGGATAAGTCAATACCAATACAGCCCATTTGATCTCCTGAATCTAAAACATCTGCTATACATTGCTGGAATCCTAGAAGTTGAGCTTCAATGAGATAATATATCCTACAACTGAACTCCTTCTATGAAAGGAATTTAGTAATTTTGCAAACGTGTGTGATACAATCAGAAAGAGTCCTTTCCCAGACATTACAACCAATACACATCAAGCTGATTGGGCTGTAATTATCTGCTTTATGTTTGTCGCCCTTTACATTGTACACTGGGGCTACGATTGTAAATCTCCATTCATTTGGTACTGCTCATTCATACAAACAGTAATTAAATAAGTATTTCAGATATCCCACATATCACAACAGATAGCCTTTAATATATACTCAGTAATCTTATCAATCCCAGCTGCCCTTTTAAGTTTCAACTTTTGTATCTTTTTGTAAAGGTCTTTATTATCATATGTTAATTTCAATAATTTGTCAGTACTAGCCACCTGCTCCATCTGGAAATTATCTTTATATCCAACTACCTTTACATTCTGGTAACTGAATATTTCTGTCTTCTGTAAGTTCTCACATATTCACCTCCCATTAATTAACTCTTACAGTGCCATGACACCAATGCATCAGCATTTAAGTTTTACACAAAAAAGGCCAGGATGCCGATTCACCCGGCACCCTCATATAACTGGTGTAGTTATGCAGTGTGGTGCTAGATTGCTCTACAAATCAGGTAGTATGAAGGCAGAATGTTTGTAATTCCTTCTCATGTCATTAGATGGCACTAACTTAGCTTAATTTTTGCTAGTTTACTTGTCCATTACGAGTGTACAGTCTGCGAGCACCGGACGTCTATGATACAATATGAAAGCCACCTTGTTTATGTATGTATGCAAGCTGTAATTTATTTTCAATAATTTTACGTTCTGCCACATGAGTTATTTATTGCAAAATATCAAGATTATTATTATTTCTCTGTAGTTATATATACACAGCAATTTATTTAAGTCCTAGTAAAGTTGTAAATAGAATATTAGTCAAAAGAAGGCGTGTTGTCATGTAGGCCAATTTCGGGAGAAGAAATTGAGGAACACTCGGATCACCTTGAAGATGTGACTTTAATTTTAGCAAAAGTAATGAATATGAAGTATCTGGGTCTTCTGATAGTGCACCAGTGAACAATGGAGCCATGCCAATAGCTAACGGGCCAGCAACAGTTCCTACAATGTCAGAGTGTGGTAATTCAAGTGACAGTGCAAATGAAAATGACAGTGAATTACTGTAGATGAAGCATGGATTGAATGCATATTCCCAGAAAATAATTATATCTCTTCCTGACATTTTTATGAAAACCCAGGTACAAAACATGTACCTCAACTTGATGCTCTTTCCATCAAATACTTCAATCTTTCCTTTACCCTTTTCATTAATACTAATTGATTTTGTATGTTCTTCTCACCTCCTGAACTGTTCTGTAGTAAAAATACTAGTATAATGCACACAGTTCTCTCAAATGATCACCACAACTCTCCTAAATTAATAAAACATCCAGTTGTTGACAGGGTACGTATAGGTACTTCAAGGCAGAAACTGCTTCCAAGGACACTCCAGGAATCATCCATGAACAAGGGGAGTGTGCATGCGAGGATCTTCAGACGGCAGAAGTATTCAGTCAGCAGTATGTAGAGATTGATGGTTACAATGATAATGTCAAGATAGAAGAGATGATTAATACCATACCCGCCAATTTAAAAAAGAGAAATCCGGAAGATCCTAAAGCGGAAAATTTTTAACGAAAAAGGACGGCAGGGGGGGATTAAAAACAATACTAATACAAGTAAATATATGTTATGATCACCCCTGAAATAAAATACTTACACAAAGTTACATCTTGATGAGTGCTCATATGTTTCCGCTTAACCACATACAAACAAAGCCTTTCACAGCTGCTAGGAAGCACAACACAGTTACTAAAGTTGTTATATATAAATTCACAGTCTGCTACTATTCACGGATTTCCTTTCTTCAAAATCACAGCCTGCTACTTGTTTGGTAACATCTCAGTGAATAAAGTAGCAGTTGAGGTTGAACGGGTGACAAAAGCATGGTGATAATCGTTAATGTGATTATCGATACATTAGCTGGTCAAATTTCAAACACTGCATCTCATACTACCAGCTACCATCGAAAGTCAAACAAATCTGATTTGATGAATATAGAATTTTCACGACCGCATTGTAATCAAAACCGACTTTCAACCTATTAGGTCGTGTTACGTACATTTAGTACGGGCTGAAGAGATGTTAAGAACAGAACAAAAAAGGCAACCAGACACCAGTGGGATCCGAACCCACAACCTCGGTTGCTCTGATTTGACCGCAGAAAGCGAAACCAAGGGTGGATATTCTAAATACGTACAATACCGTTCATTTGTACAACCATAAAACACACTCAAAATCCGTACATTTTACGGAAAAACCTGAATACTTCGCAGGAATGCTAAAACTAATGACATATTAAAATTTACCTACGATAACAACATTTACAATAAGATACAAAAATTTAAAGATATAAAAGCCGCTGGAATTGATAAGATTTCTGGGGATATATTAAAGACAATGGATGGGATATAGTACAATATCTAGTACTTATTTGATTATCGTTTGCATGAAGGAGCTTTAACAAATTAATGGGGAGTTGCTATAGTAGTCCCTGCATATAAAGGAAATGGTGACAGACAAAGCTGAAAATTACAGGCCAGTCAATTTCACATTCATTGCATGTAACCTTTGGCAAAGCAATCTTTCTGATTATATTAGACATGTTTGCGAAATTAATATCTGAGTTGATAGAAGCCAGTTCGGGTTAGGAAAGGTTATTCCACTAAAGCTAAATTTGTAGGATTCCAGCAAGACATAGCAGATATCCAGGATTCAGGAGGTCAAATGGACTGTATCACAACTGGCTTATTTAAGGCATTTGATAGGTTAGAACATGGGAGACTACGGGCAAAAATGAGTGCAAACTGGACAAGACAAAAGGGTGACTGAATGGATGGCTATATTAATAGAAATTAGAACTCAAAGCATTAGGGTAGGCAAAGTTTTATCTGACCCTGTAATATTTAACACAATGCGGACCGGTCCCAAGAAAACTCGTGTTTGCCTAGCCGAGCGCTGTGGACCGGTCCTGAGTTATCTCGTGTTAGCAGCAGACCCAGCAGACTGAACTTTAGTGCTATCTTTTGAGATACGGGACCTATTTGGGGGTCAAGGGTGACAGAACTATTATGTATGGTTCTAAACAGTCGATAGTCTCATTTCTTTTCGAGTATTTTTCATAATTTTCTTTGCAATTCCTGACAACATGTTTACGAAGTTCGAAGAGCCATGCAAGATTTCTCTATGTGTGCTTGAAATACGTTTTCATGATACATATACAGTTAGGTTAGGTGACGTTGTCTAAAGAAGAAAAGTGGAATGATGGCCACAGAGGCCTCTGGAGTGATACTATAATTTATCCTCACAATGAAATTAAACAAACACTTTCACGGAGTTTTGGATTTCAAAAAATAACAAACGAGTATGCCATAATGTGGATACCATCTGCGAAAACGCAAGTTTTGAACAAACCGATTGCCGTTTAATACAGTTTTTAATGTGAATGGACCTTTTCCCGACTTTTTCGAATAACCAGATATAACAACAATCTGTTATAGTGAGTAAACTTTTCACCGTTATGAATTCTCGCTATAACAGACTTCTACTGTATTCCTTTCTTTACAATACTTCTACACTTTAACACTAAAAATTGTATGTCATCCTTACTTGTCTTCATGCTTTCTATACTGTCATCACTGCTCCCTAGTCCCCCCTGATTCCCTGAATCTACCTCCCTATGACACTTAAAAACAAATCCGCTAACTTTTGTGTACCACTGTGGTACAAGTGAAGGCCATCTGCGCATAGATCCCCATCTCCTACTCACACAGTGGGATCTAAAAATCCCATTTCCAATTTCCCATCGTGCCATAGTCTCATTTAAATCCCCACTCACCCTTCAGACAGTATCCCTTCTACATACTATCCAAACGATACTTCTTCCATGCTGCCGTAACCAGATCCCGCACATCCTCAGCTATGTTAGAACATATTCCTGTTTGCCTTATGTTAGCCATACCAACGTGGAAAATTACCATCTACTTACCCACCACCCACCCTTCTATTTTTCTCAACAACTGCCTTAACCTAATTCCTCGCTGTACGATTAGAGAAAAGTTAGGTGCTGCTTACAGGAAAAATCAAGGAATCTTTAGAGAAAGGGAAATTAGGTGTACAAATATTAAGAGCTCAGATGTAAGACCATTTCTAAGGAAAGAAGACAAGGCAGAAAGACGCAGGAACATATCCAACAACTGAATAAGGGAAAGAATTTGATGTTAAGGTTCTGGAACAAGAAAAGGCTGTTAATGCTGATGAAATGGGAGACTCAATTATAAGGTCAGAATTTGACAGAGCTTTGAGAAACCTAAATAGGAATAAGGCACCCAAGATTGACGACAAACCCTCACAATTACCGACTGCCTTAGGAGAATAATAATTACAGTAAAACCTAGTTAATTCAAAGTCATTGGGACACAAAAATCCGCCTTCAAATTACATGATTTTGAATTAACCACCAACACGTACTTTGGAAACGCCAACCTTTGCGGTGTCACAATATATTGTAAGACCCGTTACTGCATGCAAATAACCTTGATTCACAGTTTAAAGCTCTCAAATGCCATGGAACAAAAAACTCTTTCCAAAATGTATCCAACAAGGTGCATTTACAGTATTCAAATAATGCACTTGGATAACTCACCGGCAAACATAACCTCACGCAATGAAATCAAAAGAAAGAAAACATTATTCAAAGGCGAGGAGAAATCTATACTGGCTCCCCTGTACAAGTGCTTTATTCATTGGATTACTGTACTGTATGCATTTTAGATGCCTTGAGCTTGCATGGCAAGTACCCGATGCCCTTAAAACATCGTGGCTTATCGAACTTTCTTATGACGAGAGGAGAAAGTCTCTTGCTTCTGTCCACATTACAACAGTACAGTGACTACTTGTACGATTTCCCACCATGACACTTCTAAGACCCATTAATGCATGCAATCACCTTGATTCTCAGTTTAAACTTTTCAAATGCCATGGAAAACACTATTTCAGAAATGTACCCAACAAGGTGCTTTTACATTATTCAAATAATGGGCTTGTATAAAACAATGGCAAACATACCCTCACGCAATGAAAGGAAGAAAAACGTGATTCTTTTTTTTTTTTTGTAGTGGCTTTACGTCGCACCGACACGGATAGGTCTTATGGCGACAATGGGATACGAAAGGGCTAGGAGTTGGAAGGAAATGGCTGTGGCCTTAATTAAGGTACAGCCCCAGCATTTGCCTGGTGTGAAAATGGGAAACCGCGGAAAACCATCCTCAAGGCCGCCGACAGTGGGATTCGAACCCACAGCCGTGCGCCTCTAACTGCATGGCCAACTCGCCCGGTAAAACACGATTCAAAGGCGAGGAGAAATCTATACTGGCTCCCCTGTGCAAGTGCTTTATTCATTGGATTACTGTACTGTTTACATTTTTAGATGCCTTGTAATGGCATGGAAAGTGCCTGACGCCCTTAAAACATCGTAGTTTTTATAACTTTCCTATGACGGGCGAAGGAAGTCTCTTGCTTCCGTGTGTACTGCATAACAACACAACTGAACACAGTACACTTCCCGGCTGGCAATTCTCTCCTTTAAAATCATAAGCCCGTTTGGCCTGCCTCAGCATTTAAAAAAGTAAAACAAACAAACAATGGAGTTTCATCAGCATTGACAATACTATTTGGTGCATACGAATTGATTATAGGCTATAAGCCACGCTTTTTCGCAAACTGTCGACATCGCCAGTGTTCAGTGATTCTACCTCTCCGTAGACTGCCTGCTACGTGATATTGTGGCGTTCCTTAAAATGCCGAATACAAAATAATTATGATTCCGCTCGAACATACCAGATATGAAGCACACTGTAGACAAGCTGAAGTAGGTGAAAGTGCGCAAAGTTACCCCTGCACGTTCCGGAAGAAGCATTCTTTCATGACTCGGAGTAATTTTGAATTAAATGACTCTGTAAAATAATTTTTTTTCAAAATATAAAAGACAGTTTCGAATTACAAGTCTGAATTTCGGTAACGGAACCGACATTGTTCTTCAAATTACGAATTATTCGTATTTCGAATTAAACAATTTAAATAACATGCAAAACTGTACCTCATGTTTCTGGGAACGAGAGCTGCTTCGAATTAGGCGAGATTTTGAGTTAACCGATTTTGAATTATCGAGGTTCTACTGTATTAAATTAATGTCGTAATGGTCCACATTTTCAATACTATAATATACAATTTATTTGAATTACATTACTAAACTAGGGACTAGTGTCGACCTTGGCTGGCCATCTTCAGCCTTAATGTAATACATCTAATAACTAAACAAATGAACAAACGCTCAATTGACATTAAAATCTGGGATGGACTATGTGTAAAATCTGAAAAATGTTACAATTAGGCCTATTGTGTTTAGGGCCCCTGGCTAAACATACATACATACATACATTATCATTATAGACTGTTATGCCTTTCAGCGTTCAGTCTGCAAGCCTCTGAGAATTTACTAAACGTCGCCACAATCCTCGATTTCCAACTAGTGTTGTGGCCTCATTTAGTTCTATACCTCTTATCTTTAAATCGTTAGAAACAGAGTCTAACCATCGTCGTCTTGGTCTCCCTCTACTTCTCTTACCCTCCATAACAGAGTCCATTATTCTCCTAGGTAACCTATCCTCCTCCATTCGCCTCACATGACCCCACCACCGAAGCCGGTTTATGCGTACAGCTTCATCCATCGAGTTCATTCCTAAATTAGCCTTTATCTCCTCATTCCGAGTTCCCTCCTGCCATTGTTCCCACCTGTTTGTACCAGCAATCATTCTTGCTACTTTCATGTCTGTTACTTCTAACTTATGAATAAGATATCCTGAGTCCACCCAGCTTTCGCTCCCATAAAGCAAAGTTGGTCTGAAAACAGACCGATGTAAAGATAGTTTCGTCTGGGAGCTGACTTCCTTCTTACAGAATACTGCTGATCGCAACTGCGAGCTCACTGCATTAGCTTTACTACACCTTGATTCAATCTCACTTACTATATTACCATCCTGGGAAAACACACAACCTAAATACTTGAAATTATCGACCTGTTCTAGCTTTGTATCACCAATCTGACATTCAATTCTATTGGATTTCTTACCTACTGACATCAATTTAGTCTTCGAGAGGCTAATTTTCATACCATACTCATTGCACCTATTTTCAAGTTCCAAGATGTTAGACTGCAGGCTTTCGGCACAGTCTGCCATTAAGACCAAGTCGTCAGCATAGGCCAGGCTGCTTACTACATTTCCACCTAACTGAATCCCTCCCTGCCATTTTATATATTTCAGCATATGATCCATGTAAACTACAAACAGCAAAGGTGAAAGATTACAGCCTTGTCTAACTCCTGTAAGTACCCTGAACCAAGAACTCATTCTACCATCAATTCTCACTGAAGCCCAATTGTCAACATAAATGCCTTTGATTGATTTTAATAATCTACCTTTAATTCCATAGTCCTCCAGTATGGCGAACATCTTTTCCCTCGGTACCCTGTCATATGCTTTCTCTAGATCTACGAAACATAAACACAACTGCCTATTCCTCTCGTAGCATTTTTCAATTACCTGGCGCATACTGAAAATCTGATCCTGACAGCCTCTCTGTGGTCTGAAACCACACTGGTTTTCATCCAACTTCCTCTCAACGACTGAACGCACCCTCCCTTCCAAGATGCCTGTGAATACTTTGCCTGGTATACTAATCAATGAGATACCTCGATAGTTGTTGCAATCCTTCCTGTTCCCTTGCTTATAGATAGGTGCAATTACTGCTTTTGTCCAATCTGAAGGTACCTTCCCAACACTCCACGCTAATTTGACTAGTCTATGAAGCCATTTCATCCCTGCCTTCCCACTATACTTCACCATTTCAGGTCTAATTTCATCTATTCCTGCTGCCTTATGACAATGGAGTTTATTTACTATCCTTTCCACTTCCTCAAGCATAATTTCACCAACATCATTTTCCTCCTCCCCATGAGCTTGACTGTTTGCAACACCACCATGATGATTCCCTTTTACACTGAGAAGATGTTCAAAATATTCCCTCCACCTCTCCAGTGATTCCCTGGGATCTGTTATGAGTTCACCTGAATTACTCAAAACACTGTTCATTTCCTTTTTCCCTCCCTTCCTAAGATTCTTTATTACTGTCCAGAAAGGTTTCCCTGCTGCTTGACCTAGCCTTTCTAGGTTATTACCAAAATCTTCCCACGACTTCTTTTTGGATTCAACAACTATTTGTTTCGCTCTGTTTCTTTCATCCACGTACAAATCCCTGTCTGTCTCGGCCCTTGTTTGGAGCCATTTCTGATAAGCCTTCTTTTTACGTTTACAGGCTGCTCTCACTTCATCATTCCACCAAGATGTTCGCCTTTTCCCATCTTTACACACAGTTGTTCCTAGGCATTCCCTTGCTGTTTCTACTACAGCATCCCTGTATGCCACCCATTCACTTTCTATATCCTGAACCTGCTTACCGTCTACTGTTCGAAACTTCTCACTAATCATATCCATGTACTTCTGTCTAATTTCCTCGTCCTGGAGATTTTCTACCCTTATTCGTTTGCAGACAGATTTCACTTTCTCTACCCTAGGCCTAGAGATACTTAGTTCACTACAGATCAGATAATGGTCTGTATCATCGAAAAATCCCCGAAAAACTCGTACATTCCTAAAAGATTTCCTGAATTCAAAGTCTGTTAAGATATAGTCTATTATGGATCTGGTACCCCTAGCCTCCCATGTGAAGCGGTGAATAGCCTTATGCTTGAAGAATGTGTTCGTAACAGCTAAACCCATACTAGCACAGAAGTCCAGCAAACGCTTCCCATTCCCATTAGCTTCCATATCTTCCCCACATTTACCAATCACCCTTTCGTATCCTTCAGTTCTATTCCCAACTCTCGCATTGAAATCGCCCATTAGCACTATTCTATCCTTGCTGTTGACCCTGACCACGATGTCACTCAATGCTTCATAAAACTTGTCAACTTCATCCTCATCTGCACCCTCACATGGTGAATACACGGACACAATTCTTGTCCTAATTCCTCCCACTGACAAATCTACCCACATCATTCGCTCACTTACGTGCCTAACAGAAACTATGTTGCGTGCAATGGTATTCCTGATAAAGAGCCCTACCCCAGACTCTGCCCTTCCCTTTCTAACACCCGTCAAGTACACTTTATAATCTCCTATCTCTTCCTCCTTATCTCCCCTTACCCGAATATCACTTACTCCTAGCACATCCAGATGCATCCTCTTTGCTGACTCAGCAAGTTCTACCTTCTTTCTTCCATAAGCCCCATTAATATTGATAGCTCCCCATCGAATTCCATTTCGTTCGCCAAGTTGGCTAAAATGGAACTTTAATGGTACCTTGGACAAATTTATGATCGTAGGGTGAAATTGGTTGGGCATGTTAGGCCTAGTGTTTTTGTTGGTTTCTTTAGCACAGTTATTGTTGAGTTTACAGTTCATTAACGTATGCAGCTTTTGGGTTTGTTGTTTCTTTGCTAATACAATAAATAATTCATTGCCAACTAGGACTTGACATAGGTTCCAGTGAGCATCCGAACGTAAACTTATAGTTTCGAGGCGTCTCTCATATAATCTGTGGTTAAAAAAGGACGTTTTCTTGTGCAAAAATTTGATCTCCTCTCTCAGCCAAATCTTATTTGTTCTAGTTTGGGTTTTAGTCATTTGAAAAGAAGAACGATGATTCTTAAACTTGCTTTTAAGAAAGTTGGGTGTCAAATTGTGAGTGATACACTGTTTGAGAAATTCGATGTCTTTGCCCAGTTTGGCTATTTTGACTTTAAGACCTAAATATAAATAGGCTTTCTGTTTTGCCTGGTTGGCTACTTAGAATAAACTTACAATAAAATAAGCATAATATTGGCGTAGCTTGTTTGTATGTGGGGCAATGGATAAACTTTTTATTAACATATAAACTCTGGTGTCCATACATTTTTCCACGATAATAGGCTCTGCACTTATCGAATAATTTTGGAGTTTTTCAATGAATCTAGAAAAACATCAGCTAAAATCCCAGAAGCCAGAGCTCCCATCGGACGGCCTATTTGATGATATATTTTGTGGTTAAATGTAAAATAATTATTGCTTAAAATTAAATCTAAAATATTGATGAAATTTTCTATTTCTAACTTTCTTGATTGTTTTCAGGCCAAAAGATTGCCTCTAATAATATTAATTACTTATTTAACCTGAATGATTGAGTACATACCCTTGATGTCGTACGAACACGTGACGTGAAATTGTGGTAATGTAAACTGGCTCAATTTCTCACAGAAATCTAATGAGTTTCTTATGGATGTTTTTCTATGGAAATTGTAGTGTAAGAAGTTATGTATATATTTAGAGATCTTGTAAGTAGGACTGTTGTGGAAGTTAATGATCATTCTAATGGGGATTCCGGTCTTACGTAGTTTCGGGAGTGCTCAGCCTGTCGGAAGACTGGGGTTCATGTTCAAGAAGAACCTTTCTTTCTCTTGTTCAGTTAAAATGAAAGATGCGTTTCTCAGGAGTGTTCTTAATTTCATTTGAATCTGTGCTGTGGGATCTTTATTTACTATAGTATATGAACTGTTTGAGAAAAAGGTCTCTGTTTTTGATACGTAATCGTCCTTGTCCATAAAACAATTTTCCCCCCTTATCGGCTTTCCTAACAATGACATTGTTTTCTTGTATTCTAGTTTTTAATTTCTTATTTTGTTTGGTAACATTCCCTAGGGCTAAATTAGAGAGTTTCTTTTTAATTTCATATTTAACATCTTGTTGTTGAACTATCGGTTATTTTTTGATATTAGCTTCAATTTCTGCTATGGAAGTTAACAAACCTTCCCTCTTATTTGGGCTAGGCCAACTGAACTTGGGTCCTTTGTTCAAAATGTTTAATTCAGACTCAGTAAAATGAACACTGAACAATTATTAACTACGGAGGTTTCATTCGCTTTAACGATTGTACGTCTAGAAGGATCTTCTTTTACTTTTAACTGACTATTTTTCAAGCATCCTAACATGTGATCAATAGTGGCCTGTTTGGTGGTTTTTTTTTTTTTTTTTTTTTTTTTTTTTAAATACAACTTTCTGCATCTTATTTATGGTGTGTATTTAAAACAAACTCCATTCTAAGGGAGTCAGCTGTTGGGGTGTTTGCAAGTGAGCCCTATACAGTTTCTCATTCAACATGGCTTTCTTACGATACACAAACCGGATTTTGCTCTTTAAACACCGAAAATTCTCTGCTATAAGCAGTCACATGGAAGAGTCCGGACATACATATACCTCAACTGAGCAAGATCTGGAAGTAATGAAAAGAATGAAGGAGGGCGCCTCATGACTACAACAGAGAAACTACTCATTTTCCTGGACAAATTCTATAATAATCACAGTCTGAAAACATAGAAAATAGGAATCCTTTATTTGATTCAATACCTCCCTTAGTAGATCTACTAGGCGTCAATAACAAAATAGGCTACAGAATGAATATTTTCTGCCCACTTAGAAGGAACATTTCCCCTCCACCTCTTTCTGCAGCTGTTGCTCCTCCTCCCACCACCAAGCATGCAGACCATGCTAGCACACACAGATACAACACTAGGAGGAAAGCAGCGCTGAGTACAGTAGGAGGCCCAGTGTGAGTCAGCCATGAGGGGTGTCAGGTGGTGAGTAAACCTCAAAGTCTTAGTAAACACGACAGATAAATTAATTTTGCTACCAAGCTCCAAAATTTGTTCTCCTTTCAAGATTTGGACACAACCACAAAGAGTCGCTTTCCATCTTGAAAACTTAGGTCTACTCCACTTCATAGGGCAAGAGAATTCCTCTTTCCTCCATCACACCAAGGTCGAATGTTACAAGAACTTTCACAGCTACACACTACTGTTTTAAGATCCTTTCATTTTGGGATAGTTTTTAAATGGCTTTATGAACACATCTTTCACATCAAGAGGTGCCAAACAGAGATAACGAAGAGAAAACCACTGACGCTCTACACATTTAAACCTTTTCTTCAGATAAGGACAAGTTGTTTTTAATTTTGTTTCACCTATGTTCGTGTTTTTGTCTACATTTTAATTATCATTTAAGATCACGGCTGAAGATGTTCTCCATGGAAAACGTAACATCTTTAAAAAATAAATTAATGTTATTGTAATCTAAAAAAAAAATCGTAAGATTTTAAAGTGGTATAATAATAGCGTACGGCCTCCGGAGAGGCCTAGTGCAGGTCTTTTTCTTGCAGACGGCCTATTAGGCGACCTGCATGTCTGTGAAGATGAGGGCCCTACCTAGGATGATTTCTAATGCTGAATACGCCACACATACCCAGCCCCCGAGTCACTGGAATTAAGGTTAAAACCCCCGACCCGGCCGGGAATCGAACCCGGGACCCTCTGAACCAAAGACCACTACGCTGATCATTAAGCCAACGAGTCGGACTTTAAAGTGGTGAAAAGTTGGAACTTCCCATACCAGCTGGAATTAATGGTACTTACCAAGCTGTCAATGAAGAGAAGGTGTGAAAATGACATTCGCAGACAATAAACTTGAAGGTCTTAAGATTATTGGATTACTTTATCTAGAGACATGTTAAATGATTTCAAAGAAGTAGGAAATTTATCGAAGAAAAAACTAGGCAGAAAGAATGTATTACAGTTACGTGCTCAACATTCTGAAGGGACCAGCAGGACAACAAAATCTGCAAGTTCAACCGGCGAACTATACATCTGTATAGCAGTCAAACAATACCGAGAGGAGTTTCCCCTGCTAGTATAATAATCAATTTCAAAATTTCACTACACACTAATATTAATTACAAGCAAACAACTTCTAAGAAAAATTTTAATTCAACAAAATTTAAAGTGTCAATTCACATCTTTTTTTTTAAGAACAAAAATACCATTACCATAAAACGTACTATGCAAGAACTGTACATTAATAAGCAGTACACCAGGCGCGTTGGCCGTGTAGTTAGAGGTGTCCGGCTGTGAGCTTGCATCCGGGAGATAGTGGGTTCGAATCCCACTGTCGACAGCCCTGAAGATGGTATCCCGTGGTTTTCCATTTTCACACCAGGCAAATGTAGGGGCTGTACCTTAATTAAGGCCATGGCTGATTCCTTCCAACTCCTAGGCCTCTCCAATCCCATCGTCGCTATAAGACCTATCTGTGTCGGTGCGGCGTAAAGCCACTAGCAAAATATATATATATATATATATATATATATATATATACAGTATTTCAAACTTTTAAAATAATTTTATACAGTAGCGCCCATTTGTTTTTTGTTTTTTTTTTGTTTTTTTTTTTTTTGTTCTTTTGCACTCTGCTTTACATTGCACCAACACACATAAATCTTATGGCCACGAGAGGATATGAAAGGCCCAGGAGTGGGAAGGAAGTGGCCATGATCTTAAGATACAGGCCCAGCATTTGCCTGGTGTGAAAATGGGAAACCAGAAAACACGCAAAACCATCCACAGAGGTGTTGACAGTGGTGTTCGAACTCACTATATCCCGGATGCAGGTGCACCCCTAACCACACGGCCAACTCGCCCAGTGTGCTTATTTCTTATGTACCGTATTGACTCGTATTAAATCCTCCACCACATATTAGACACTGACATCCCATGGCTTTTCGAGGCGAAGAACATGAGAAAAATAAATCTTGCATAACCCCCAACGTAATTCGTCAGAGAATGATTCTGCATCGAAGCGGGTACAAGTCTTACAGCAGCTCTGATGACATCACACAAACTGTGTTAATAGTTTCGTCCTATGCGAGCAACGCAATGAAAGACGTGTCAAAGTCATGCAGTAGATCTGTGTGTTGTAATTAAGAAATGTACACCTCGGTAGCGGAGGCTTAATGCAGCTCTGATGACATTGACCAAATAGGTGAGTAGTTTCGTTTCAGACCCGCATGTTGCAAGCATGCATCAGTCATGTATATGTGTCTGTGTTTTGCAGTTACGAACGTCTGCCGGTCCTAGGGATAGCACAATTCGCTGCCGTTCTCGGAAGCCTGATTTCAATTCCTGGTACCGCACTGCCAGAGATCTACGAACGACAGAAAGGTTGACATGCGGTAAAAATGGTACATCCAACTCCCTTCCACTGGGGGGCTGTCTAAAAAGAGCTGCACCTCCTCAGGATGAGGAAACGCGTTAACTTTAGTTAAGAAATACTCATAGATGTTGCTATTAATATAGAAGGCGAGATCATTAACAAAGTAATTGTTTAATATCTCGTAACTCGGGTCAATACAGGATTTTTTGGAGAGAAGTAAGTTTAAAATGTGAAAACAATCCAATCATAATGATTGTTTTACTCGCCAATGTACCTCACAAATAATAATAACAATAATATAAGTTTACATCCTCACCCAATGATATTTGGAGATGCCCAACTAAACATACTATTCGTTAGTAAACAAATGGGAGACAACAATCGTACGGAATTAAACATTATGATAATAAAATGCATTAACGCCACACCTGCACATATCCATAAAAGCGGCAAACTTTCCTGTCATTTATTTTTAATCTTCCAGTCATGGAATTTCTGGCACTATGCGGGCATTTGGCAGTATATCTAACCTAAACAATTCCGTCTATCTTATCTCATTTATAGATGTTTAGCTAAATCCTGATGTGAGGAATGTGGAGAACAAGCATGAAATATACTTAAAGGTTTGGCTTTCAACAGCCACAGTTTTCCAAAGAACGCTTCCAGTCACTATGTATTATATTCGGAAATACAACTCGTAGCATACGCTAGTTATCAGGTGGTGGTTTGGCATGCTTTCTACAGCATGGCTTTAATTGGAAGGAGTGGCTTCTGCTACACATATACCATGAGGGAATATCAGAGACCGTCTCCAGAAACAATTTGGGAATAGATTCTTACTGTCTGGAGTCTATAGTTGGGAACGGAACTAGTTTTTAAAGTTTCAAAAAAGATGGGACCTCGAATGCTTTCAATGCATGACTGACGAGATGGCAGTGAAGATGTCATTTGGAATGATCACATGCTGCTGACAGGGAAGTTGGCTGCACAAAGACGATAATTCAAATGAAAGCACTGATTAGGTATACTCAGCTTTACTGTGTGGTAGGGCCTACTACTCAACTGACAGAGACAAATGACTGCAATTAAGTTCTTTCATATCAATATTACATAAATCATCATCATCTATACGCTTAAGACTTCTCAACGAGGGGTGAATAAAAAGTATTCTTTTAAAGGTATCTGGTATTGAAAAGGGTACACTCTCCTCAATTACAGACTTGATCAATAGCGATTGATTGACAATTGATTCCAAGAATCACTACTGCTCATTCTACTTATGATAAACTAGCTTTTATCTGCAGCTTTGCATGCATGGTACTTGTTGCATTCATAGAGACATCAGCGTGCCATGCGAATGTTGTGTGATACTTACCTGTATGACCTGTGGAGGCAGAATGTTTTTTAACAGATACCACTCTTCAAAGATACGTATTGCAGCCTTTTTTCTCTCTTTAAGTTGCCTTACAGCACACCGACACAGACAGGTCTTATGGTGGAGATGGGAAACAAAAAGGCTATGAGTGGGAAGGAAGCGGCGATGGCCTTATTTAAGATAGAGCCCCAGCATTTGCCTGGTGTGAAAATGGGAAACAACAGAAAACCATCTGCAGGACTGTCGACAGTGGGGTTCGAACCCACTACCTCCTGAATACTGGCCGCACTTAAGCAAGTGCAGCTATCGAGCTTGGTGTATTGCAGCTTATATTATGGATAATTATTATATTTTCTAGCTTACTGCGTGGTTCATTGTCTTCACTACATAAAAATAGTTTCACAAAAGCACTATTGAAGATAAACACATGCTGACGTGGACTATCTTGTAGATATCATTACGGACTATTAATGTTACCCATATAATTCCGATGTAGATTTTAAAAGTTCTGGATTTGCAACTTAATGAACTTCATACAAGTGTATGAATTCCAGATAAGTCAGCATAATTACATATAGCTTAAAATAATCAGGAAGGAATAACATTTCTAATGGTGAAAGAATTAGAGAAATCAAATGAGATTTACCTCCATTTACAAATGAACTCAAAAACTGCTCCTTCATAATTGTATAATTTTAAAAGTTTTCCAAATAGGTATTCCAAAAGAAAATGTGGATTTCATGATATTTGTATTCTCCCTTTTTTCGCACGTATCAAGACAGATAACAGAACAAAGGTCTGTATCCATAACATAACCGTTAGAACTATGTCCCCTGTGGCCCGTGTTCCATTCCTGATACTGCCAGAAATTGAAGAACGGCGGGAGTGCTGGTGTGTGGTTAAAAAGTTACATGAAGCCTATTTCCAATGGGGGTGTACCTGGAAAGAGCTGCACTACCTTGGAACAAGGAAATAAGTTTACTTTTACAGAACAAAACATTGGTTTTCATGTTCAATCCATTTGGTCACATCCTTTCCCTTTTCTTGAAAACTGGTGTTCTTACATGAATTAACACATGGGTGACGGGCCCCGAGAAATCTCGTAGTACGCTCGCCAGCTGTAGGTGACGGGCCCCGAGAAATCTTGGTTTTATTCACGACATTGTTTTCGGTCTTCCTGTGACATCTCTTGACCATATCTTGAACTATTTCGGACGTGCACATTGAGTAGAATAAATCGTAGATGTACATCTGCCACTTTTCTTTTATTCACGGCCTCTTTTATTCTTTGATTTAGCTTCGAAACGTCGACTTTCTTTCTGCCGGTTCAGTCAATGACAAGATGGAGCACCCGCGGAATACGGTGTTAGCTACGACGATATTTTAGAAGAATTATATGCCGATGCTCGTTCAAATGGAAATAGTCTAACGAATTAGTGGAAACTGAATGTGAGAGTGATAGCGGAAGTGATATTCAAGCCTCTACAGGTCGTAATTTACCTAGTGTACTTATTTATTCAAGTGATTCTGACGAAGACAATGATGTAAACATTAATGATGTTTTAGGAATTGACGCTGAATATGGTTTTGTAAAAGCAGATCCACTATTACTAGGGGCATTGGAGAGTACCCATACCAACTTTGAAGATAAAATATTGACTGGTTTAATATTTATTAACGTCTTTATAATCAAGTGCACCCTAGTATGGTTAGTAGAAAAATGTCCGGTCCACAGGGTATGTGACAAGCTCAAGCATCCGGTCAGCAATGTGTTAAGTCATAGACATTCTCATCAAAAATAAAGAATTTTCACGACCGTATTTTAATCGAAACTGACTTTCAACCTATTAGGTCGTTTTACATACATTTAGTACGTATAGAAGAGATGTTAAGTACAGAACAAAAATGTAGAGCAATAGGCGCGAAATTGGGAGGTTGCAGGATCAAATCCCACCGGTGTCCAGTTGGCCATTTTGTTCTGTACTTAACATCCCTTCTACACATACTAAATGTACGTAACACGACATAATAGGTTGAAAGTCTGTTTCCATCCTCATCATACTTCCTACCTGATTTCTTATCGTTCTTCAAGTTGAGCCTGAAATTCTTACAACTCATAACATTCATACCTCTTTATAACCTCCAATCTTTTCTCCCGTGTTATTGCTTTTTCTGATTTTTGTCCTTGAAATAATTTGACCACAAATATCTCTTTTATCCTCTGGTGTTTGTGTTGCAAAAAACGAACAACGAACTTACTAACCTGGTTAAAGAAACATACATGATGCTGATTGTCACTGTTTTGTGAAAATGCTACCAGTTGTAATTTTAAAATAAAATTATAATTTTTAAATTATTTGTTGTTAAAAGGAATAAAGTGAGACCTTGTATAACATGTATGTATATGGTCTACTTAAGAATTTTACTTCTATACATCTTGCTTCTTTAAGACCTCCAGTTATGAAAATGAAACATCCGTTCCTAGAATTCCAGCTGATATGAAAATACCAGAATCCTTTCATAGTAAGTACCATTATATATCTATCCATTTCCTCCCACTAACACTTACATTAGTGATATTATTGACTGGACGCAAATGCTGAAAAAGATGTCAGAAAAGTTTACAATGTGAGCCTCGTCAATATATGTCGCATTTACAAGATAATACTGCTACATAATCTTAAGACATTACTGTTTAACGTTGTGTAACTTGGCCAAGACATAACCTTACAGTAGGGCTTTTCTTTGGGAAAGAATAACGAATGTGAGAATGTGCAAATTAGCACTTAGGGAAGAAACCTACAAGGACTGAATGTCAGGTACGGAAAATGAAACTGGAACAGAGAGATCATTTCCAGAACAGTGAAACCTCGTTAGTGCGTTCCTCATTAACACGTTTCCTCGCTTAGCACGTCGTAAATTCGAAGTCCCGATTCTCATCGTATTAAATCTATATAAAAATACATCACGTATCACACCACTAATTTTTGCTATTATCGCTTAGTACATTCATATTTTTCCTAGCCCTGAAAATGTTATTTGTCATCCCTTGTGAAACAAACGTAATTTTAGCTCAGGTAAGATCCATCACAGTGGTTTCGTGATTACAAAGAAGGCCTTAAATTTCTGAACCTTCACAGGACAAGTTGCATGTTTGGGGAGCAAACTGGTAGCCTCAGGAATGTTCAATTTTGCTTGCCGGTTAGCAGCAAGATTGCCGAATAACACAGTGAGTCTATTTGTGCTTATGTATTGCATTCCATTCAGAAGTTAGAAATTTGTTTTTTGTTGAGTGGTACTGTGAAGTTTTTTCACATGATACAGAAGCCTATATCTGGATTAGGAACATAATCATGTGAAATTGACTAGCATGGTGCATATTTGTCTTGCGATAGCCTACGCATGGATAAAGAAAAAGTGAAATTCCTTTCTAATGAAGACAACATTAAAATCTTTCAGAAAATGGACTGGCATCCGCATCTTTAAGCGTGCAGAGTTCGCCAATGTTGAACTCGCACCCTTGAGTTTCGACTCGATCGATTCGACTTGGTCAAAGTTTTCAAAATGGTGGCCAAAGTCATTCTGTCGCAATAGCACATGGCTGAATATAACCTCCAGTTCATTGTCTAATAGTCTGACCTGAAAAGTAATGTTTTATAACCCACTGCTCGGAAATAAAAGGCTTCTGCTAACATTTGTTTTAGAATAAGTGTGATCAACAATAATACTTGGATATTTTTATTGGCCCCAGTGCATATGTTTTCATATTTGTTGTTTAGTGTTTTTTCACACCGTTCAGTGCACTTGTTATTTTATAAGCTCCAGCAGAAAAGGTTTTCATATTTGTTCTCTCGTCTTTTTCACGCCTTTGAATACTTTCCTCTCATACTGAGAAATAGTAGATACAGTTTTCACTGTATGACGCAAGTGTGATAAACTGATATAACTTGAAATCAATATTCTCCCACCCATGGGTACATAAAGCAAGTACAGTAAAACGTCGTTAATTCGAAGTAGTTGGTACACAAAAATCGGACTTCGAATTACGTGATTTCGAATTAACCGCCACCAGACCTAAGACGAAACGCTGGTTAATAGAGCAAACACCTGGAAAGCCTTACATCTGATATGTTAATGCCAACCCTTGCGGCATCACAATATATTCTAAGACCTGTTACTGCATGCAATTAACCTTGATTCAAAGTTTAAAGCTCTCAAATGCCATGGAAAACTCACTGGCAAACATAACCTCACGCAATGAAATCAAAAGAAAGAAAAACATGATTCAAAGACGAGGGGAAATCTATACTGGCTCTCCTGTGCAAGTGCTTTATTCATTGGATTACTGTAATGTATGCATTTTAGATGCCTTTTGCTTTCACGGAATGTACCCGATGCCCTTAAAACATCGCGGCTTACCAAACTTTCCTATGACGAAGGGAGAAAGTCTCAGGCTTCTGTCCACATTACAACAACAGTACAGTGACTATACTTGTACGATTTCCCGCCATGGCACTTCTAAGACCCATTTATGCATGCAATCGCCTTGATTCTCAGTTTAAACTTTTCATGTGCTATGGAAAACACTATTTCCGAAATTTATCCAATAAGGCGCATTTACGTTATTCAAATAATGCACTTGTATAAAACAATGACAAACATAACCTTGCGCAAAGAGAGGAAGAAAAACACGATTCAAAGACGAGGAAAAATTATGCTGGCTCCCCTGTGCAAATCCCTTATGTTTTGGTTTACTGTACTGTCTGCATTTTTAGATGCCTTGTACTGGCGTGGAAAGTGCCCGATGTCCTTAAAACTTCATGGCTTTTCGAACTTTCCTATGACAGGGGAAGGAAGTCTCTCGCTTCTGTGTGCAGTGTGCACTGCATAGCAACACAGTACATTTCCCGGCAGGCAGTTCTCTCCTTTAAAACCGTAAGTCTGTTTGGCCCCAGCATTTTAAAAAATGAAAAACCAAACAATGCAGTTTCATCGGCATTGAGAATATTGTTCGGTGCGTACAAATTGATTATAGGCTATAAGCCACGCTTTTTCGCCAACTGTCGGCATCGCCAGTGTTCGCGGATTCTACCTCTCCACACACTGCTTGCTACGTGATATTGTGGCATTACGATTCCGCTCGAACATACCAGATATGAAGCACACTGTAGACATGCTGAAGTAGGTGAAAGTGCGCAAAGTTACCCCTTCATGTTCCGGAAGACGCGTTAATGACGCGGAGTAATTTTGAATGTAAATTACTCTGTAAAATCTTTTTTTTTCTTTTCAAAATGTAAAGGCAGTTTTGAATTAAAAGTCTGAATTTCGGTAGCGGGATAGACATTGTTCTTTGAATGACGAAATATCCGTATTTTGAATTAAACGATTTAAATAACATGCAAAACTGTACCTCATGTTTCCGGGAACAAGAGCTGCTTCGAATTAGGCGAGATTTTGAATTAACTGATTTTGAATTGTCGAGGTTCTACTGTATTGAGCTCGAATTATTAGTATTTTACAATTATGATAATTGTACTGGGAGGTACACCTCAACTCCGCTCATTCAAAAGAAGTGTCTTAATGAACTCTATCTAGTCAACAAAACGTGAAACTGCTACGGCATGAAGTTGGGACATTGATCAGAAGATGTCACTACTGAATAATTGTAAAGTTCGGCATTTCTAAGTTTCCTAAACTGATTAGATTTATTTGTTTTGTTTTGCTAAACACCTGTAATTATTTTTCAGCCTATCACAGGCTTCTTGTTGGTTTTTTGGGTGTAACTTTTGATTCTGCCAAAAAATCGAGAGGGTGTATCCGGATTAGTCCAGAACCCTCTAGAACCGTCCCCACGCGTATATAAGCTGCGGCCTTTCCAGCTACCTTGTCTCTTGATCGCCGTATTTCTGAGAGTGTGTGTGTTAAGACAGGAGGCGAGGCGCCTCATTTTTCACCAGGCAGACCAGCAGCCAAGGTAATGACCACCAGACTTATTTTTCTGTAGCTACCTCTGCAGACTTATACAAGAAAAAGGTTCAAATTTCTAACCTTCTGTTTTCTAAAATGTAAACCTCATTTCGGCTAATGTAAAATTTCATAAATTCCTAAAACTGTAAATCGGGGATAGAGAGTGCGTTACCCTCTCGAAATCCCCTTCAACTTGGTCCGAGGTGACTACGACCTTGTAATTTGTTTTCCTTTTCTGTAACGCATTAAATTATCTTTCATTTGAGTCACCTCAGTAGCTTGGGATTAGCCTCTGCATCATCGGGCCGAGAGCCAAATTAGGGTTTTAAAAGGTTCTAGGAGAGCAAGTGTACGCCTCCATTCATTTTGTGTTCGGGCCAGTAATCTTATCTGTTCTTTTTTCCATGAAGGCCCAGTAATTTACAGTGTAAAAGTAATTTTAATTGTAAACTGTGCCTAGAGAGGCCAGATTTGTAAGATATTTTGATGTAATGTTGCCTTGAGTAGGCTGTAAGAAATTTGTTAACGTTGGAGAGCATCTAAGCTCTTTTCTAACTTTTCTGCAATATTGACGGGTGCCTTTGGAAGTGCAAGTGACTAATCTCATGTTTTAATCCGTATTGAAATCTGTTAGTATACAATAATAAAGTTTTATTATGAATCCACCTGTTCAATACATTATAATGTTGTTACATTAAAATAACTTCATTAGTTAAAAAGTTATATATGGGACATGTTTCGCTCCCTTATAGAGCATCATCAGCCAAATCCGAATCTCAAACAATTGTTATTTACGTAACAAAGACTTAAGAACCATTAGAACACTTTTGACAAACTTAAAACTTATTCTATTCAAAAATCATAAAATATAAAATCCTTGTATACATGGCTCAATTACATGTGCTTAATAGGAACATACATTAAAATTATGGAAGAGAGAGTACTAAAATATAAAATAAATAATATATATATCATGTCCAAAATCCTAGAAAGATGTGAAGATCAATCTTAGGAGCCAATTTGTGGATCTTCTTAGTAATGAGATCTGGTAAAAAAGTTATTTATCCCTTGTGGATAAGAGTCTATAAAGATTCAAAATTTATCGTCAAATTTGATGATTGAACTTATAACAGGATAAATGTTGGTCTTCAAGAAATTTAAATGCTTGTCATATGACCTCGGCGAATGCTGTTGGAAAGATATGTTCTTATAGTTGTCAATGACCGTTCGTTGAACTAATGGATTTTATAAAGATGATTGAAAGGGACGTAAATCAATGTTTGTATTGAAAGCTGCTGCTTGGTTTATCTTGTTGAATGTCTGTAACAAGAAAAGGAATCTTGTAAGTAATCGGAATTTGTGTTGCTAGTTAAGAGTGTGTTTCTAGAAACTTCACTTACCCCTCCAATTGCTGTTTGTCGGTTTGGTGTTGTCCGAGGTTATGTGGTGACTGTCTGTTCTGTGTCTACTCCTTGTGTTGTAAGAGTGAGGTGGTGGGGGTTGAGGGGAGGGAGTAGGGGTAGGAGGAGAAATGTTTGTGGGTGTGGTTTTGGAAGGGGAATGTCTAGTAGGAGCGCAGGGAGGGGTTGAATTTTTTAATGTTGGATGATTATTAGTTATTTTGGGAATGAAAACTTTGGCAAAATTACTTTTTTCTAGATTAAGCGTCTTTAAGAGTTTCGGTAATTGTTCGTGCAACGGATTTCTTATTTCAATTTCGTCATTTAAATTTTTTTCTTTATTGAAATACTGGTCTAAGTGGATATAAATATTTTCTAATTCTGTCATTAGTTTACCTTTTTCTATCTTCTTTATAATTTTTAGGTCTTTCTCTATGGTTGTAAATTGGTGGCCTGACTCTCTCATGTGAGCACTCATCGCAGAATGTTTGTTGTGTTTTGTAGCATTAACGTGTTCTAAGTATCTTGTGAGAAACTAAGCAGTCCAAATTCGCAACATTTACATTCACCAATCCAGCCATTTTTCAAATAACTAATCCTATCAAAAAACGAGATGTAAATGTAGCATTCAAAACACAAAATACAAACAGAAACATTTTTTTCAACCACAATAGTATAAATTCCAACAAGAACCCTTATCTAAGCTCTGGCATCTATAGATTAACATGTGTAGAATGTAAATGTTCATATGTTGGCCAAACTGGCCGTAACTTTCTCACAAGATACTTAGAACACGTTAATGCTACAAAACACAACAAACATTCTGCGATGAGTGCTCACATGAGAGAGTCAGGCCACCAATTTACAACCATAGAGAAAGACCTAAAAATTATAAAGAAGATAGAAAAAGGTAAACTAATGACAGAATTAGAAAATATTTATATCCACTTAGACCAGTATTTCAATAAAGAAAAAAATTTAAATGACGAAATTGAAATAAGAAATCCGTTGCACGAACAATTACCGAAACTCTTAAAGACGCTTAATCTAGAAAAAAGTAATTTTGCCAAAGTTTTCATTCCCAAAATAACTAATAATCATCCAACATTAAAAAATTCAACCCCTCCCTGCGCTCCTACTAGACATTCCCCTTCCAAAACCACACCCACAAACATTTCTCCTCCTACCCCTACTCCCTCCCCTCAACCCCCACCACCTCACTCTTACAACACAAGGAGTAGACACAGAACAGACAGTCACCACATAACCTCGGACAACACCAAACCGACAAACAGCAATTGGAGGGGTAAGTGAAGTTTCTAGAAACACACTCTTAACTAGCAACACAAATTCCGATTACTTACAAGATTCCTTTTCTTGTTACAGACATTCAACAAGATAAACCAAGCAGCAGCTTTCAATACAAACATTGATTTACGTCCCTTTCAATCATCTTTATAAAATCCATTAGTTCAACGAACGGTCATTGACAACTATAAGAACATATCTTTCCAACAGCATTCGCCGAGGTCATATGACAAGCATTTAAATTTCTTGAAGACCAACATTTATCCTGTTATAAGTTCAATCATCAAATTTGACGATAAATTTTGAATCTTTATAGACTCTTATCCACAAGGGATAAATAACTTTTTTACCAGATCTCATTACTAAGAAGATCCACAAATTGGCTCCTAAGATTGATCTTCACATCTTTCTAGGATTTTGGACATGATATATATATTATTTATTTTATATTTTAGTACTCTCTCTTCCATAATTTTAATGTATGTTCCTATTAAGCACATGTAATTGAGCCATGTATACAAGGATTTTATATTTTATGATTTTTGAATAGAATAAGTTTTAAGTTTGTCAAAAGTGTTCTAATGGTTCTTAAGTCTTTGTTACGTAAATAACAATTGTTTGAGATTCGGATTTGGCTGATGATGCTCTATAAGGGAGCGAAACATGTCCCATATATAACTTTTTAACTAATGAAGTTATTTTAATGTAACAACATTATAATGTATTGAACAGGTGGATTCATAATAAAACTTTATTATTGTATGCCTTTGGAAGGCCGTACATGTAATCCTTGGAGCAAAGTGCTCTTAAATTGGGATATTCCTATCCTTGTCTAAGCAGTGAGATGTTGCATATTTTGTAAATTAGATGTTATAGCTAAAAAATTTGTAAATCGGGGGCTTGAAGCCCAAAATTGTTAAATTCCCTATTCTGGGGCTCTCTAATTTTATCCCCAATTTGCCATTGTTATTTCAGTAAGTGAAAAGTTGTTAAGTTTGTTTTCTGAAAAGAAATATAACCTTTATTTATTTAAAGTTTTAAATTAATTTTTGATATTTTAGTCAGACTCATTCTACCCAGCACCTTCTTTCACCTCTGCGTTCCACAGATACCCCGGAATTATTATTATTATTATTATTATTATTATTATTATTATTATTATTATTATTATTCCTTGTGGTGTAATCCACTTATTAGTATCATTATTACTTTACAATCACATTATATGTGAGCTTATGTCATGAAACATTTGTTGTATATAGATATTTATATGAGTATAGTTAATGTAAGAACCTGTATATAATTTATTATTACCTGTATTAATGACTTGTAATCCACTCCAGAATTGTGACACACTGTAACATTTAGAATGGTACTGGGTAGACGAGAATTCGGTAGAATATCTGGGCATTAAACACTCTAGAATTTACGAGAAAAAGTATCTTTTTAGAAGCCTGGCCAAGTACATAAATAAAGAGGTGGTAGAGACGAGTTATTGTTTAGTAAGAGTCATAGTTTAAGAGTTGTTCTGATCAGACGTATATTGTGCTAACGAGTGTTTGAAGTATGTGAATTGGCTTAGTAAAGTTGGTAGTTGACATGCAGTGGTTGAAGTCTCCATGTTGAAGTGATAGGCAGTTGTTAAAATGGCGGCTTGGTTGATGTTCTCGCAGTGAAGCGTGTTATTTGTGATACAGTGATTAAGGTTATGTGCATTCAATTTGTAAATAACTGTAAACAAATCTGTGTGCACAAGTTGATAGATTTTGTGTGCGTCATTGTGGATACATCATGTACTCACAGATACACGACGTAAAATGCCTTCATGTCACAAAAAATCGTATCTAGTGTTTCCAGATCCCTGTTGGATAGTTTTTATTCATCTATTCAGTAGTACGATTCCTGGCATAACACGTTCAATTTTGTTGTCCCCTGCAGAAACATCCCTACGAGGTTTTACTGTATTTGGTATGTGTATGTTCCCAGGATGCTAGTACAGCAAAACCTTGATACATAGTTTTACGAGGGATGATTATGATGATGAAGGAAAACAATAAATGCAGGTAACACAAATGTAAACCTCATACCATATACAGAGGCACTAAAATTGCAGCCACCAGGCGAGTTGGAGTGGTTAGGAGCGCACAGCTGTGAGCTTGCATGTGGGAGATAATGGGTTTGAATTCCACTGTCGGCAGCCCTGAAGATGGTTTTCCATGGTTTCCAATTTTCACACCAGGCAAATGCCGGGGCTGTACCTTAATTAAGGCCACGGGCGATTCCTTAACACTCCTAGGCTTTTCCTATCCCATCGTCGCCATAAGACTTATCTGTGTTGGTGCGACACAAAGCAAAAAAACAACCATGGAACCATGAAAATAAAAAGTATGAGATTTTTACGCCGTTTCTCTTCAGTTTTACTTGCATCTCGTAATAACTGAAAACCTTCATGGTCAGTTCTCTTACTGCAAACTGATGCTATAGGTGGACATGACAGTGATAACGTGTATTTTCAGCGTAATACAAATTACTTCAAAGAATGTGTAATGTTACATTCTTCAGAATTGTAAAAGAAAGTTTTTAAACTTCGTTTCATTCCTTACTGTACATACAACATGGATGAAAACTTCCTGAATTGAATCATCAATTTACCAAAAAAAGATAATCATGGACATGTAAATTATACCGCATATATTTACGTAATCCCACCCGCTTACTTTTCTTAAATCTCAAAAACAGGGAGGGAAAATTATGCAAATCTAAATTAAAAATTGAACATAATTACCTTACTTAAGTTACAATTTATTTAGGCCTAAAATAGTACAAAATAATCAAAATTATGTATAACAATTAATTTTAATAAAAAGTCAAAGGCAATAATACACTCCCTAGCAATAATTATATGGAAACTTGTCGTCTTTTAATCTCAAGCTAGAATTCGCTGATGATAGGAGTCAGATACCTGAAATAAATTAGAATAATGTATTAGGGTAAAATCTGTAAAATTATCTACGCTAATATATATTCCACATTAAAGAAGACTTACCATGTCATTCATCGTCACTTTCCTCTAATGTCGCCTGCGATGAAACATTCAGATGTCTTTCTTTGAACAGAAAGATTGTTCCTTTTTAAGAACCAACAAAGCCACCCTCTGCTTGCTTTAAAATAAGGATATTTAAGCTTTTTGCTACTTCTACAGCCTTTAACTGGAGCATCTCATGGGAAACTGAAAAGCTATCATTTCTCAATTGATTTACGTAAGAAACAAATTTCTTTTTCAATTTCTGGATGCTTCCCGCTTTTTGGTCCCCGAAATGATAAAGTTGTTTTCTTGGTACACAGTAATTCTTCTTTCGGCTTCCCCCAGTAACGCACGTGTGATGGTGCTATGGAAAATTCACGAGATGCAGCACGATTGTATTATTCTCGGCAAATTCTATTACAGACAATTGAAATTGTGCAACGTAACTACTGCACAACAATTCACACATAAGAACACGGCTGAAAGCGATTACTGCACGCGTGCAAGTCACAGCTGATAATAATGGCGAGTTACAGCTCACAGTCACAGGTGTGTTCTGGCTCGGAGGCCTGCAATGTTGAGTAATCAAGTCATTTCCTCCTCTCCTAGGATGGTAAACATGAACTGGAATTAGAAAAAACTAAGAAACAATGTTAGGTTATTGTCCACCCAATCAATACACATCACTTCAAAAGTGAACTAGTTAAATAAAAACATGTACTTAAAAACATTTATTTCAATAGTTCACTTGTAAGGTGATGTGTATTGATTGGGTGGACCAAAACCTAACATTGTTTCTTAGTTTTAACTGTATCAATACGGATCTACACGTGAAGTTTGTAAATTGTACTAATGAACTAGAATTTCCAAACTAATTCCAGATTTCTGTACATCGGCATTAATCACGAAGACGAGACAAGTCCGAGGATCACAACTAGTGGAAACCATAGATAAAATAAGGTGAAAAATTATGCAATTACATTTTATTCCAAATTTTCATTCTACAAATCACGGGAGGAAAATTACACGAGGGGGAAAATTATGCGAGTAAATATGGTAATCATAAACATGATGTCTGCTCCCAGCTGATGAACCGTAATCCGTGCATGTGCAGTTGCTGCTTGCTACAGAGGCCAGGGGTCAACGGTCGTTTCTTGGGAAGGGTGAATGGAGGCACCAGTATAAAGACTTTTTAAAATTGAGGTGTTTTTATAAGGCCCACAATAAAAGCAAGTTGCTGTTAAATTTAAAACAATGAAGGGATATGTGGACAGTTATTCCTTAATTCAAATGTTCAAACAAAACCTAACGCATTACCTTTTCTTTTAATTGTCTTTGTTGTTTCTATCTTCTTATCTTGGCAACAATACTGAAACTACGAGGCGTATTTTAAGTATACCGTTTTGATACAAAATAAAGGAGTGCAAATTTTTATACAATTCATTTTTACATGTAAGCCTGTACCTTAAAATACTTCTCAACATAAGTTCCAAGCATATTCAGACACTTGTCATATCGTGAAACCAGCTTCTGAATTCCATCCTCAAAGAAATCTGCCCCCTGATGTGCCAGCCACTGCAACATGATCGTTTTTAGGTCATCATCATAGTCATGACACCGAACTCCAAAACGCTATTTTCAAGTGCAGGAACAAGTGGTAGTCACTAGCCGCTATGTCAGGACTATACAGAGGATGACCATATTGTTTCCGACCAAATGATGCGATGAACTGTTGGGTTAGATTAGCCATATGAGGTCACTCATTGTCATGAAGCAAAAGAATCCCCCTTGTGAGCATGCCACACAGTTCGTTTTGGATTGCACAACAGAGTTTACAAGGTCTCACAATAAATCTCAGCATTTATTGTGTCATCCAGGTGCAAAAAGTCCACAACCAACACACCCTGCCTATCCCAAAACACAGTGCACGAGTGAGTTTGCGAGCTTAAATTGTTTGCCTGCGATTCACTTTCTTTGGTGATACTGAGTGTCTCCATTCCATAGACTGCTACTTTGATCCCGGCGTAACATAAGCCACCCGTGTTTCGTCGTCAGTGACGATTCAGCTTAGAAACGCATACCTTCATTACTTTACCGCACAAGGAAAGTCACAGCCCTGCTTACGTGCTTGGTGTTGTGCACCTCTGACAGCAACCTCGGTACCCAGTGTGAGCACAACTTCCAATAATCTCAAGTGCCCTGACACAATTTTATAAAGAACACGCCTTGAAATTTCAGGCAACTCATAACTTAATGACAAAATCGTAAAGCATCTGTTTTCTCCAAACTTTGCATCACCTTTCTGCACGAAGTCTTCAGTAATGACATACGGTTGCCCACTATGCTTCCTGTCATGGACAGTGCGGCGTTCTTTATATGCTCTCACCTATTTTTTTCTTTTTTTGCTTTACGTCGCACCGACACAGATAGGTCTTATGGCGACGATGGGACAGGGAAGGGCTAGGAGGGTGAAGGAAGTGGCCGTGGCCTTAATGAAGGTACAGCCCCAGCATTTGCCTGGTGTGAAAATGGGAAACCACGGAACACCATTTTCAGGGCTGCCGACAGTGGGGATCAAACCTACTATCTCCCGAATACTGGATACTGGCCACACTTAAGCGACTGCAGCTATTGAGCTCGGTATCTATTTTCTTACCAGTCCTTTGCTCTTAGTGTGTTCTCCATACACTTCACTAATTTGCCCATGAATTTCAACAACTTTCACATCTTTTGGATTTAGAAAACAAATCACAGTGCTTACTTCACACTCCACAGGACCGTTAATTGTCAGAGGCATTTTCAGCATGCACAAACGTACACTAGCGTCAGAAAGTTCAGACTCACTCAGGAACTTTCACTTACCGTGAAAGATAGGAGTTATTTGTTGAAAATCAACGTGAAAATACCTTTTTTATAACTAACTAGTTTTATTACACATTTCACTAGCTTTTCCTTTCCACTGATCATCCACAGGGAGCTAGAAACACAATCACATCTTAAGCAATCACACTGCCTGTTCATCTATGTGCCCCGTCCTTTGCTTTGATTACTGCTTTACAGATGCGTGGCATTCTAGCCATTAAATTTTCCAAAGTCTCTGTATTTATACATCCCCAGGTTTCTAACAGACACTGCCACAACCTATCCACACTGCCTGGTGCCTTTTCTTTCACTTTCCTGTCAAGTTCTTCCCACAAAATTTCAATTGGTGAGAGATCGGGTGATTGAGGAGACCAGACCATTAATTTCAATTTTCCTTCAGCTTGTTTCCTTTCTAGATACTGCTTGCACAAATGAGAGGTGTGTTTAGGATCATTGTCCTGCTGTAGAACAAATCCTTCACCAATCAGCTTCATTCCAGATGGCACGGCATTGCGCGAAAGGATATGGTGATATTGTTTCTTTTCCAGTATTCCCTCTACTTTCACCAAATCACCAACCTAATTATTTCCAAAACATTCCCACACCATCACATTTCCTCCTCCATGCTTCACAGATGGACTTATGCAGAATTCCACAACCCTTTCGCCGGGGCGGTGACGAAAGTATTGGCAACAATTGGAACAAAATTTTTCAAATTTAGATTCATCCATCCAAAGCACCCTTTTCCATCGTTCAGCGGTCCAGTTAGCATGCATTTTGGCCCATTGCAGCCTTTTCTGCTTGTGTAAAGTTTTCAACGATAGTTTCCGTGCTGCAACGCGACCAAACAATCCTGCCTCAAACAGACGATTTTTCACTGTTGTCACAGACACAGGTTGTTCTCGTTTTATTTATCTCTGAGCAAATATCCACCGCTGTACGCCTTCCGTCATGCTTGCTGAGGTTTAAAATACGGTTATCTTCAATTTTAGAAGTCTTCCTTGGACGTCCACTGCGTGGTCGATCCTCATGACTACCCCTGTCCTCTCGGCATTTCACTGCTCTGCAAACGCTGTACTCTGAAATTTTCCATTTTTCTGCAATTTTTCGGTTCAACCACTTAATTTCTTTATAAGCACTAGCCTTGGCTCTGTTTTCTTGGGTTATATTAGCCTTCTACCCCATATTTGATTGTTTGATGTCTGTAGTTACCGCAGTTATGCCCAGATAACAACAATGTAGAAAATAAACAATCTGGTGCAGAGATTAACATACAACTGCTCAGGATAACTTCTGTACGCTAACTGTCAACTTCCAAGACAGCGAGGAAACAAGAAGGACAAGTAATCACGTGAGAGAGGCATGTTTATTATCTGGGAAAGGGCCGGAAGTTATCCAGGTAAAAGCAGGCAGTAAGAGCTGGGGACCATAAATCTGTGAACTTCTTTGAAAAGATAAAGTAAAATCTCGCAATATACACTGAAATAGCGTTATGAAAGTGCTGAAAACATCCATACATAAGTAGCAGAACTAAAGCACCATTTATCATCACACAGAAAACAATTATTTAAGAAAATGATTAATTTTCATAGATGAGTCTAAACTTTCTGACACTAGTGTAAATACGGGCAAATGGTCTGTAATAATGTCAAGGCACAGGACCACTCAGAATAAACTGAAACAGCACAATGATGCCTTGGCACTTCGAGCAAAAATTATGGCGCCAGGAGGATCGTTGATAAGGTGGCATAGTGCGGTTGCGCGTGAATTACATGCACACTGTACTCTAGCCTCCATGATCCTTGCTCCAGCCAAGACACTTGCTCAAGCCTAGCAACTCTGAATTGCTCGTACATTGTCATGTAACAGGTTGCCACTATTCTATGCTCAAACTGAAAACTGTGGCCAAGGACAAATATTTTTTTGTTTTTTGATGATCGATGTTATAAAACGATAATTCTTGAGGAATGATAATGCAGGGAAATTTAACATTAGTTTATATGAAACAGTTTCGGAACAGGATAAACTGAATGATGAACATGGGAACAGAACAATGCATTGGGGTACTACTGTACATAGCAAGTGAAATTGAATCAAAGTGAGCAAAGCTAATGCAGTGATATCGCAGTTTGATCAATGGTATTATGTAAGAAAGAAGTCAGTTCTCTTAAGAAATTATCTTTACATCAGTTCATTTTCAAACAGACTTAAGTGCATGGGAGTGAAAGCTGGACACACTCAGACTTTCGTTCAAAAGTAGGAAGTAACAGACATGAAAGTAGGGAGAATGATTGCTGGTACAAACAGATGGGAACAATGACAGTAAGGTACTTAAATGAGGAGACACAGGCTAAGTAAGGAATAAACTATTATGGATGAACCTGTATGTATAAACCAGTTTCAGTAGATCAAGGGAGATGATGAAAGAGGATGGGTTGCCTAGGAGAATAATGGACTTGGTCAGAGGGAAAGAGAAATAGAGGGAGACAAAAGCAACAATGGGAAGACCCAGTATTTAACGATAAGAAGTATGGAACCATACAAGTCCCTGTGCCGCAGTGATTCGAAGTGCTGTAGATCATTCTATGTTAGAAAAACAGTAACTGCTCTTATGGACCTACAAGGAGTGAATGCAACCCTGGTTAGACACAAATAATTCCTCGTAATTAAGGAATATTGTATTCTACTTTATATTGTATTATGAAAAAAAGAAAGAAAGAAAGAAAGAAAGAAAGAAAGAAAGAAAGAAAGAAAGAGGATAAGGCATGTCCCTGCCCACGAGTTATTAAAATAACCAATTGAAGTACACTATTTCATAAATATATTCGCAGGGAGGAAGCACATAGACAGGAACAGCCATCACTTTGCTGCTTTCCTCCATTTTCCTTCCGAGTTGCTCTGGTACATGTAATGCATAATCCATTATGCTGTGAATCGCTGGCAGTTTATCACAGTGGAAGAGAAGTCATCTATTTATCTGTGTGTGCATGTTGTTTTCTAATATTCTTGTACTGAACAGTAGTTGTTACTGATGCTGTGGTATGCAGCAATACATCACGGCATAACTTGTACTGATAAAGAAATTTGCTACGATTTTTATCTGTGCTTGGTACTGATATTTACCTGTTTAAGCGTATTTTATTTTTGCCACCTTTCTACCACTTTTTTCACGAGTGTATTAAATTTTTACCATTTTCTTCACCAGGCGCTATGATGTCACAGTAGTAGCTAGCACTGTCTGAGCAAATTTGTTAAATACATTTAACTACATCCCCCACCTCCGAGCCTATAAAAATTATCCGTTAACTATTTTCTTCCCAATTTGCCTTGAACTTGAATACTGAGGTTTTGTATGTACAATAGTTTACCAATGTTGCTGTAGAAATGTAAATAAGCCCCTCTAAAATACCTGTGCCTTATATTTCACTAAATAAATTGCAGCTTAGATTCTCCCTCCTTTTATCTTGAACCTAAGTACTGAATTTCACACATGTATGTGCCACCATTTTCCTATATTGCCGTGAAAACCAAAATGACCCCCTTTCTATACCTCCAGTCCTTTTAGGTTCCCAAAAAATAATTTTCAACTTAGTTTCTTCACCCTTTTATCTTGAAATTAAAAACAAATTTCACCAATATATATGCTGACATTTTCCCTTGGTACTGCTGAGCAGACCTGTTTACTTTGGTAATCTTGTAATAAGACCAATACTGTTTACTTAACATGAAATTACAAGGTGTGTTTTTTAAGTTAGGGCCCTTTGAAAATAACTACACAATGAAAGACTATTTTTCAAACACCACATTTATTTGCACATTCTACATATTTTACTCTATTCTTCAAAACAGCCGCCAAGTTTGTTTAAACACTTATCATACCTTACAACTAAGTTTTGAATACCCTCTTCACAGAAACTTGCCGCCTTTTCTTGCAGTTTTCACTTCATCATATTTGTAGTGGTGGTCTAAAACTTCCCAGTGAAAAGTGTCCAATAAAGCTCAGGTCTGAGCTGCAGAGTGATGCCTTCCATTGTCGTGGAGAAGGACAATTCCCTTTTCAGCATGCTGCGTCTTTTGTTTCATATCGTTCTGCGTAGCTTTCTCAAGGTTTGGCAGTAGGCTTCCGCATTGATAGTAGTTCCTCGTTGCATGAAGTCGACCAACAGAACACCGTGCCTATCCCAAAACACGGGACACCATGATCTTGCGCTGGGACAGAGTCTGTCTGGCCTTCACCTTTACAGGCGAATGTGTGTGTCTCCATTCCATGCTCTGTTATTTTGATTCAGGCATGATATCCGAAACCCATGTTTCGTCTCCCATTATGATCTGACTCAACATGTCACGTTTTTCGCCAAAACAAGTCAAAAAAGGCATCAAACACTTAGATGCTTTGTTTCTGTGGTCTTCCGTTAGGAGTTCAGAGACCCAACGGGAACACAGTTTCCTAAAGTCCAGGTTTTCAGAAACAATTTAGTAAAGCACTGACCTAGACACGTCAGGAAATGCATTTGAGAGAGCTGTTCATGCAAAGCATCTGTCCTCATGAATCTTCGCTTCAAATGAAGCCACCAAATCGCCGGTGATAAAAGATGGGCGACCAAGAGCGGCTCTCACCACGGACGTTGTCACGGCCATCTTTGAAGTCTTGTCCCCACGTACGCACTTCCTTAACTCATAGCATTTGCACCGTACACTTCGCAAATCTGTCGGTGAACGTCTGCAGCAAACAGGTCCCATGGTTAACTGGTTAGTATGCTGGCCTTTGGTCACAGGGGACCCTGGTTTGATTCCCGGCAGGGTCGGGAATTTTAACCACCAGTGGTTAATTTCTCTGGCAGAGGGGCTGGGTGTATGTGTTGTGTTCATCATCATTTCATCCTCATCATGATGCAAAGGTCACCTACGGGCATCAAACAGAAAGCTCTGTACCTGGCGACCCGAACATGTCCTCGGACGTTTCCGGCAGTAAAAGCCATACGCCATTTCATTTTTTCCTTGCCGACAAAAACTGTATCACTGACCGAAGCTCGCATGGGGCGGGTGAGTCGATAATCCTCTATATTTGAGCAAGCACAGAAAAGAATTGTACAGGTTAGCAACAGAGCTGCAACTGAACATTGCTGTTCCTGAAGCATGCCGGCGAAGGCGAATGACGCATGCGCTTGTTGCGACGTGCGCGAACTACTAGTGTCTGCAATGAAACAGCACTTAGTTAAAAAACACGCCTTATACCTACAGGTGAAAATAGAATTATGGACGCAGTTAGTTAACTCACAGAGGTTTCAGAATGAATGCCGAAACCCATGACGAGTTTATAACATGTATGTATGTATGTATGTATGTATGTATGTATGTATGTATGTATGTATGTATGTATGTATGTATGTATTTGTATGTATGTACGAGGGCTATTTTTTTTTCAAGGTCCGATCGGTCGCGACAGTCAAACGCCCGCGAATATATGATGAACCACTGCGCAGATGTGTTGCGCAACGTCTCTGAAATGACCGTTATACGCCTCACCTCAGTCCCGTCAGTAGTGAACGTGCAGCGCGCTCGTAAACATGGCTACAACGATCGCTTCGCCCGCCAAGTGTGAAGTGCGCGGTGTAATTTGATTTCTTCAGGCTGAGGCGTGCGATGCAGCCGAAATTCATCGCCGAATAAGTCGTGTGTATGGTGAAACGTGCATGAGCGACAGCAAAGTGCGACAATGGTGCAGGAACTTTACAGCAGGGTGTAGGCGGCCAGGGAAGGAAGCGTGTGTCAACCGATGATCTTGTTCAGCGTGTGGATCAGGCAATTCGAGAAAATCGTCGGTTCACAAATTCTGTGTTCAGTGCTTCGTTTCCTGAAATTTCCAGGTCAGCTCTCTACACAATTGTGAGTGAGACACTTCAGTACCGCAAACTTTGTGTGAGATGGGTTCCGAAGATGCTGTCTGACCGTCACAAAACACAGCGAATGGGCGCCGCTTTAGCGTTTCTCCAGTGCTACCATGATGGACCGGATATTTTTAACAAAATTGTCACAGGGGACGAGACATGGATTCATTTTGAAACGGAAGAAACAAAAGAGCAATCCAAACAGTGGATGCATTCGCACTCCCCGAGTAAGCCAAAGAAATTCAAGCGAACATTCTCCAACAGAAAGTGTATGGCTACTGTGTTCTGGGACCGGAAAGGAGTTCTGTTGGTGGAATTCATGGAACGTAGTTCCATCATCACTGCAGCCGCATACTGTGCGACTATTCAACGTCTACGACGGGCAATTCAGAATAAGTGGAGAGGGATGTTGTCATCAGGCATTGTCCTCCTCCATGACACTGCTCGGCCGCACACTGCAGCTGCCACCATGAACCTCCTGCAGCGTTTCCAGTGGGACGTTTTCGATCACCCAGCATACAGTCCAGACCTGGCTCCATCAGATTTTCACCTCTTTGCTCACATGAAACGCTGGCTAGGAGGACAGCGTTTTGACACCGACGAGGCGCTGCAGACCGGTGTACAAAGATGGTTACAGGCGCAGGCGGCGACGTTCTATCAAGAGGGCATTGACAAGTTGGTACCACGCTACGACAAATGTCTCAATCTGCGAGGCAACTATGTTGAAAAATAGCTGTGATGTATCAGTAAGTGTTACTAATAGAAAAGTGTCAAATTTGTACTGCGGTTTAATTTCGTGACCAATCGGACCTTGAAAAAAAAATTAGCCCTCGTATGTATGTATGTATGTATGTAGAACAATACGACAAAAATATAATTATGTTACCTATTCATAACCCTTTCAGACCATGTACGCACAATTGTGCGGGTTCGTATTTTATTTATCCTGAGCTTATTTGATGTTTTCTTGGCGCTAGACCGGACTGCAGTGCTTGTGCAGGACACGTAGCATGTACCTCAATTGTTTTATTTAGAGCTTGACCACCAGGGGACAGGAAGTAGAGTTTAAAAATACAGTTCATCGGCAAGATGGCGGGAAGCAATAATGCCTAACATGAGTATTTATTTATTGGAATCATATTAATCTAGAAGCTCTACTGAATATCAGCATATAATCAATGAAGTGCGTACATTGTTTAGCGAACGTAAATTGTGAACTTACAACATCGTACACGATACCATGAGGTTTTGAATGTTGATACGCACAAGTGTGCGGGCTAGGCTTCCCTGCAGGCAATGCAGGGAAGAGTGCTAGGTGCTGCCCAAGGTTAATAGAGAACAGTAAGGTTAGTCATTCCGCGTTATGGGCTGCCATTGGCTGTCGCTGTGACGTCACCATGGAACATCGCTGGTAGCCGCTGACGGCAGACTGTATTAGCGCGCGGGTAAAGTTTCATATTTTAATAATATACCGAAGTGATATATTAGAATTTTTGAACGTCATACAATGTATTCTATAGAAACATACATTCTGTACAAGATAAAATACGTATAACATCGTAGCGCTACAAAATAAGAGGTACTTAGAAGTGCGCGATATGTTAGGTTTAAATCAACAGATTCGGGACAAATAAGACTATTTTTATTTACTGTTATTCACTCTTACCTCAGCGAAGATGATGTTGACGAAATGCATGGAATCTGCACCTCACTCTGACTGACAGATGGGTTTTGTTTTACCGAGCTCGACAGCTGCAGTCGCTTAAGTGCGGCCAGTATCCAGTATTCGGGAGATAGTAGGTTCGAACCCCACTGTCGGCAGCCCTGAAGATGGTTTTCCGTGGTTTCCCATTTTCACACCAGGCAAATGCTGGGGCTGTACCTTAATTAAGGCCACGGCCGCTTCCTTCCACTTCCTAGCCCTTCCCTGTCCCATCGTCGCCATAAGACCTATCTGAGTCGGTGCGACGTAAAGCAACTAGCCAAAAAAAAAAAAAAAAAAAAAAAAAAAGTTTTGTTTTATATCACAAACACTGTTAATTTGTTCAACACTTCACGGTGAAAACTTACAGGATACATTGCGATATGTAATAACTTCAAGTCTTGGAACACTAGCACCAAATAAACGGTTTGTCTTTCTTTCCGTTAACATAAGTCTAGAAGAGTATCACAGTCTAGTATATTCACTATCTATCCGATTTTCATCAAAAGGGCTACAGTTCGTAGTCAATGAAAGCGAGACAGGGTATGAAATAAGTTCTTTTCCGAGTTCTGCGCATAAGGCAAAGGTCCCGTGGCTTTGCACACGAAGTTTAAAACAACAAATACAACGATAACGAACATTTCTTGACATTTACTTTGTTGATAAATGCCACATTCTCGTTTTTCGCTTACGGGCAGCCTCTTTACCGGCGAGTGGCTCAGACGGTTGAGGCGCTGGCCTTCTGACCCCAACTTGGCAGGTTCGATCCTGGCACAGTCCGGTGGTATTTGAAGGTGTTCAAATACGTCAGCCTCGTGTCGGCAGATTTACTGGCACGTAAAAGAACTCCTGCGGGACAAAATTCCGGCACCTCGGCGTCTCCAAAAACCATAAAAGTAGTTAGCGGGACGTAAAGCAAATAACATTAATTAATTAATTATTACGGGATGCCTCTATTTTTTATTTCTGTTTTGCAGCCAACCAACGCAAACGGAGTAAGGTTCGGATCTTAGCACATGATTTCCAGACTTGTGGATGGACGTCAGGAAAACGGCTTTTCAACTTCACAAACATATTGTTCACAACTTCTGGTTCCCTGTTCAAATCTGTTCGTCCGTGAACTTCAGCAAATATCAGTTCGAATTTAGTGATAATTTCCATAAAACTATCGGAAGGGACGAGCAAACCTCCCCGAAACAGCACGTGTACCCACCCCAGACTTGGGTCATCAGGTGGTATCAACAACTCTCCTGTAGGCGTGCCCAGGGACCTGTGAAATTTTCGGCAGCGATATGCGATGAACCCTGCAACGTATTTGAATCCCTCCACACTACAGTCAGTATTTTCCTGTAAGGATAGATCATCACTATCAACAGCTGGCAATTCAATGTCATTAATATCCTTGTCACCCTCAGTCATCGCCAGAGCTTGTCATATCCGGGAGGATGTTGCCAAACATAGCCGATGTAACAAATTCTCCTCCTTCGGCAGGAGCTACAGGTAACTCATTGGAATGAGGAATATCGCTGGAATTGGCTCCTAACAACAACAGTCTGATGCTATTTTTCACATCAGGTGGAGATGGATGATCGTAAAAATGCCCAAGACCTCTCAGGCGCGAAAAGAAATTTTCCAGGCAATCTTGATTCAAACTTGCTGTGAGAATGTATTTAATATAATTAATGTTATTTGTTTTACGTCCCACTAACTACTCTTTTACGGTTTTCGGAGACGCCGAGGTGCCGGGATTTAGTCCCGAAGGAGTTCTTTTACGTGCCAGTAAATCTACCGACACGAGGCTGACGTATTTGAGCACCTTCAAAAACCACCGGAGTGAGCCAGGATCGAACTTGCCAAGTTGGGGGAGAATGTATTTAACGCCGAAAGATTCCATGTATTTGAACAGCACAAACGAAAAAAGAAACTAGGTCCTCTGACACTCTTTTAAACACCCACGCACTTTAAAGGTAAACAAATACATCCGATACATGTGATAACTGAAGAATTTGCCTCGATCCATCCTGGTCCCGCGTGGCTCGCTGTTCCACCGTGACGTCATGCGCTAAGCGAGGAAAATGCTACACCTTCTGCGCACGGCTGAGTGCACCCCCCTGGGTGCTGCCAGCAAAAGACTGTGAAAGCAGAACTAGTACTCTACATGAGAAATGTAATGTATAAGATTTTAATTGTTTAAAATACATTGTTCCACACTGTAAAATAGAACATTTGATCATGTACATGTGTATATTCACATGTACTGAGCTGAATTTTCTTAATTTTTATTTTTTGTAAGTAGTGAATCAAGTCCTGACATGCACAATTGTGTGGGTTCTGTTTTTTAGCTGAACGTTCTCATTTTGTAAAATAAACTGTAAAAACATGTATTTGAGAGCATATTAGTAAGTTTATGATGTACAAACGAAAATTCACACCTCCAGTTTTCTTTCAGATCCGACGACAGGGTACTGCTGCCAAAAGGTCAGTAAAAGCAAAACTCGTCCTCAGTGTAGAAAATGTAATATTTACTTGTGTTTGAACGAAGATTTAATTGTTTTAAATTATTCCCCACTGTAAAATAGAACATTTGATCATGTACATATGTATATTCACATGCATTGAGGTAATTTTTCATTTTTGTAAGTAGTGAATTAAGTCCTGACACGCACAACTGTGTGAGTGCTTTTTCTCAGATGTTAATTTTTATTTTGTAAAATAAACTAAAAATATATGTATTTAAGAGCATTTTAGTCAGTTTTTGACATACAAACAAAAATTCATACCGCCAGTTTTCTTTCAGGTCTGAAAGGGATAAGAGAACAGAGAAATGATTTTCTGAGAAAGAATATCAGTATAAGATTTGACCAAAATGGTCAAAAAAGTCATCTCCGTACAGACCAGAAAGGCCCTTAGAGGAGTGAAAGGTAAAAGCTTCCACTACTCGTAACATCGGCACCAAGTGGGATAGAATGGTCAGCTCTAACACCCAGTCGCCATTGCCCCCAAGGAATAAACTGGTACTCTTTTTTGGTGTAGGCTGAGTGAACATCAGGATCACGTGCATCTCGAAAACTAGAAACCTCAATTCTTAAATTTTTCAAATTTCTGATGGAGAATCGAACCCCCGCCCTTCCAGGTGAACAGAACACACCTTTTACCGTCTCAGCCAGGCAGCCCACAAGATTTAACCCACATACTATGAAACCTAACACTTACTTAGAAAACCATAATGAACATTAGATTTGTCGTTGAATTTACTCTCAAGAAAAGAAGGTAAAACTATAATAATTACCAAGCACCTATCCCCATGGTCTTTTGAAATATTGTCAATATTTATCATGAAAGACTACAAATTATCACAGGAGACACAATACAAATAACAATGTATTAAACAGCATTCATGAGATAAAATACAGCAATAATTAAACTTTAAAATCTGTAGAGTATATACAGTAGTGGTAATCAGCAACTGAAATGAAATGCTAAAAGAGTTGCCTAATAGAAAGAGAAAGAAAAGAAAGAAAGAAAGTACTTTAATTTGATATATTAACCTTCTGTGGTTCTTTCACATTACTTGGAGTACTTGGAGCCTTTACTGGAGCTGTGCTCGCCTCCTAAATAATAGAAAAATAAAACAAAGGAATAACATAACGAAAACAAAACCATAACCATGCTAGCAATTTTAACAATGGAAACACACAAGAATAAAATTTAAAAATAATGAAAAACTCAGCCAACTACACTGCAACCCATATAACAGGAAATAAAGTATAAGGTGATAGCATTTAACAACTAAGACCTGAGCTGATTTCCTTCTACTTACTGTAAATTCAAATGCTCTGTTTGTGGTAAGATACCACAGTGACAATACGTAGCTTTTCTTGCAATACTTCATACAACAGTCATTGTCAAAGGAACATTTGAGAAAATATAACGATTAGTCCACAAGAGAGTTTCAAGGAACAACAAACAAGTTATCCAGTATCTTTGTAAACTGAAGGAAATACAAAAATAATCATCTCATGTCTACATATATATTTCAGAATGATATAAGAAAACAATGTTGAACCAAGTCATATAGAGAGATGGCAACATGAAAAAAGAAACAAATGATAATATACACCATCCTGTTGTGTTCCCCTATACGTATTTCTCTCTATATATAACTCCTTTATTTATTTACAATAGCTTCAAAGATTTCAAACTCAATTAAGAAAACTCCCATTCATGTTATTTTATAGGCTGGGGGGTGCATTTCTGATAGAGAACCACACCTTATCCATGGATTTGCAACTGGCACCATTATTTTGAAATCTTCAAACATTAGGATCATTCTAATGTCACTGAGGGTCTTTACCTTATCTGTGACATCACTGATACTCAATTCTGGTAAAAATATATATATATATATATATATATATATATATTTTTAAGTCTCGGATAGATCTTATGTATTTGTTGCTATACTGAGTAGTATGCTATAAGAATTCTATTGCTGAATGGAAGACTCCTGTTACAAATTGCATAACTTAAACTTCTAGCCAAACATGTTATTGTATACGGTGTATCAACAGGAAGATGTAAGATGGTATGTTTTATCATTCTGTCCAATGTCACAAGATATCATTTTCTAATCTTTAAGTTTATTAACATTTTGAAAACTACATAAAACAGATGAAAATAAAACCTTATTAACTACTATACATTTTTGCTCCAATTTAAAAGTGGAACAAACTAGGGTTTCATCGAGATCATTAACCACCTTCATAATAATTTATTCGTTCCATACTGGGCGAGTTGGCCGTGCGCGTAGAGGCGCGCGGCTGTGAGCTTGCATCCGGGAGATTGTAGGTTCGAATCCCACTATCGGCAGCCCTGAAAATGGTTTTCCGTGGTTTCCCATTTTCACACCAGGCAAATGCTGGGGCTGTACCTTAATTAAGGCCACGGCCGCTTCCTTCCAACTCCTAGGCCTTTCTTATCCCATCGTAGCCATAAGACCTATCTGTGTCGGCGCGACGTAAAGCCCCTAGAAAAAAAGAAGAAAGAAAAAATATTCCTTCCATGTGAAGCGCATAGGGCAGCAAACTTCCGCCAACTAGTCCTGTTCGATGTGGCGCTCTCGATATCATCCCACCAGATGTAACCACCCGCAACGACACATCTCGTTATTTTACCCTGGCTGAGGGAGGTAGAACTAATATTTGGTTTAATGATCCACCCAATCTACACACTTCAATATCATGAAGTTTGTAAATTGCAACACTTACAGTAGTGAGGGAGACCGATGTATTTCAGAATTGTAGTAAATGTGGCTGTTTGCATAAAACTAGATCATAGGGACAGTTGGACCACCTGGTATAATGAACAGCTATAGAGTTTTCCATTAACAATGTTTACGGAAACTGATTTAATGGTGATCAAGGTTAAACCAATTTCTTGGAAATTAGGAATTGCCATATTTGTAAGGGGAGTAGCATTTTCTTTGTTTCTTGCTATGATTACTGTGTTGTCAACAAAAACAAATACAGTGGACCCCTGGTAATTCGCATCCAGGTAATTTGCTTTGCAGCCAACGCGTGGGTCTCGAGGAGTGATTTATATGGTAATTCTAAATTCCCATGGAGGGAATTAGATATTTTTCCACCAATAGAGCATATCAAAATCAGATCAAAAATTAGATGTATGGCTTTTCAGGCGTTTGCTCTATTAACCAGCATTTCGTCTTAGGTCTGACACTAGACTCGTCAGAGTGGGATGTTTCAGACCCTACCCACTTATGCACTATTGGTGGAAAAATATCTAATTCCTTACATGGGAATTTAGAATTACCATTTGACCAATAGAGATAATTCCAAACTTCAGGCAGCTGAAATGAAATTCCTACGCACTATGATCCAGAAAACCAGGAAAGACAAGATTAGGAATGAGAAAATTAGAGAAGAAGTAGGAATAGACAATTCTCTCCTAAATAAGATTCAGATATCAAGACTGAAGTGGTTTGGTCACATGAAGAGGATGCCAGTAAACAGAACTGTAAGGAAGGAATTTGACAGAAAGGTAGAAGGAAGACGACCCGTGGGAAGGCCACGAAGGAAATGGATAGATTTAGTTAAGAGCGATGTAATGCTGAGAGGTCATGATTGGGACAAGTTGGTGGAGGAAGAATGGTACAAGGACAGGATGAGATGGAGGAGGCTCATATACCACACCCGGGAAACTGGAGATGGTTTAGGATGATGATGATGATGATGAATTGCTAGGCGGGCATTGATTCCATTGTGGAGTTTTATCTCCCGTATGCAGTTATCAGACTGTGCCACATAAGAGGCTTCTGATAAGTTCACCTGCATACACCCCAGCATAAGTGGGTAGGGTCTGACACATCCCACTCTGACGAGTCTAGTGTCAGACCTAAAACGAAATGCTGGTTAATAGAGCAAACGCCTGAAAAACCAAACACGAGTGATTTATATAGCAACTAATTATCACATGTAGTAAATTAATATCACTTCATTGTATAAAGGACTTTTATAGCGATACGATGCAATGAGATAAGTTTTTCTTCAGTGTTACATTATGCCTACTTGCATACTGCAACAAAATGCTTCAAACTTGGTAACATTAGATCATCTTGTCGTGAGTGTTACAGCACAAATTTCCTCATCTTCGAAGGCGAGATAATACGAGAGGAATGCACTTTCAGTTGGAGCCTAGGCTACTTACCTTATACCCCAAGGTTGCTGACCTGTTCTAAATTCAGTTGCGAAGGGTGGATGTGCAAACAGTAAAGCCTACTTGCACAGTAGTTCAGAAGTGTGAACGCAGGTACGAACGAGCGGCAGTCTTTTTAAATTTTCGAATAATACAGCTGCGAGAGTTTTCAAATGTAATTTGAGACTCAATTTTCAATATGAGTAGTGTCTCTTTTTTTTTTTTTTTTTTAATACAGTAAAACCCTGTTAAAAAGCTTCTGCAGTGAACAAGGAAAAAGAACATGTTAAGCAAGAAAATGTACTACTGAATACACGAATAGAAACTATCCAACAGGGAAATGGAAACACTAGATACGAGTATTTCCGATATAACGGGATTTTAAGCCGTATATCCGTGCGTATAGTGAAATCTCTGAGAAGAGAGTATTAAAAGGTGTGAAAAACACGAGAAAACAAATAGAAACTTATTCCGCTGGGGCACATAAAATAATAGTGCACTGAAAAGTGTTACAAACACCAAACAAATACGAAAACATTGGAACAGGTCCCATAAAAATAAGAAACAATGCTAGGTTATGGTCCACCCAATCAATACACGAAACTTTACAAGTGAACTACTTAATGAAAAAATTAAAAATATTTAAGGACATGTCTCTATTAGAGACTTCATCAGTCATAAAATCACGTGGCAGATATCAAAAATTAAATCAGAAACTGAAAAAAATGAAAAAATGGAAGAACCCAACGTCTTTCTAAGGACTATTTGGGAAATGCAAAAGATATAAATATATATATACATTATTTACACTGACTGACCTTACTTCTTGCAAAAGCTCTTGTCTTCAATGTTAAAAAATAAAATTAACTTGAAATTGACAAGCCTGCCATAACGTCTCACATGGAATCAATGTTCATTGCTGCTGTCCGTATTTGAAACTGAAGTTCTTTTTGAATTCATAATAATAATAATGTTATTTGTTTTACGTCCTACTAACTACTTTTTAAGGTCTTCGGAGACGCCGAGGTGCTGGAATTTAGTCCCGCAGGAGTTCTTTTACGTGCCAGTAAATCTACCGACACGGGGCTGTCGTATTTGAGCACCTTCAAATACCACCGGACTGAGCCGGGATCGAACCTGCCAAGTTGGGGTTAGAAGGCCAGCGCCTTAACCGTCTGAGCCACTCAGCCCGGCTTTTTTGAATTCAAAAATGTTGCAAGCATTGTTGGAATCTGGTAGTTTTAGTGTGTTGACTGGGGAGATCGAAATTCTGGCCTCAGGAACAAATTGGTACTAAATCCTTATCAGAACAATTAAAAGCATTAACTTGTAGAATATTATTTGGTAGAAGAAATCTGAAGCCATGTGAGACTACCTGTCGTATGGCAAAGACCAGCGCTGCATAACCACCATATTCTTGGCTTAAATCCTAAGAAAAAAAGACAAGGTCATAAATGACACTCCCTATAGCTGATTTCGAATGAACCTCGCTCTGACTTGCTTCTTGCCACACTACTTGTGACATAACAGCAGACATACTAACACAAAGACTTCCAATATGGTGCCAAGAAAAATCACCAATACGTCATTGGTATGAAACATGTATATATTCTCTGTTGAATGTTTAAAAAAAGAGCCATTGTTTTCTAAGAAATAAAAAAAAAGTTGATGCAAGTGCAAGAATACAAAAGAGAACGATTGAAGAGAACAACAGTTATATCATAGTCAGAATAAAGTTGTTACACAAAGAAGTAAACGTGTTCTTGTGCGATATTCTTTCGTAAGCAAAAAATTAAATATTGAGAACAATAACTTGGCGACCGCGACAGGATTTTCGAAACTCGGTGATGAAGATTGATCAAATGACCATGGTGATTTTACGGAAGGCGCTGGCATCCTGAGGTTTACCGACGGCTGGAAGCAAGGCGGGGTTACAAGAGAGGCGTTGCCAGGATTTGATAGCAAACAAGGAGGACTCAGGCAGTTTTGACTTCAAAGTCACCTTGGAGAAGGAAACCAACGACCGGATAAGCATTATGCTTGCACAACTAACTACTTTGATCAAGGCCCAGTCTAAAAACATCGAGACCCAATCTGAAAAACTCAAAGGGAAAATCGAGGCCCAGTCTCAAGAAATAAAGGACCAAATCAATTCCTGGGTCAAAGATCTGAAAGAAGATATTTCAAAAATTAATGACAAAATCAGCAGCATAGAATTAGATGTAGATAAATTAGTAAGTGATATGCACACCTTGGAAAACAAAGTTGAGGAAAGATTGGGAGCGGGAACCCAGCAGTTTTAAAACCGAAGTTAGGCCAAAAATTAACTAAGTCTGAATCTGAGGTTAATAGAAAAATTTTAACCCTGGAAGAAAACATTTCTGTAGGCAGTGGCCAACCTAGCAGAGGTATGGACCTCCCCTTTGGGATACCGGTCGATCCTAGAGTAATCAAAGACAGCCTACCGGAATTTCATGCGAGAATCAAGGAGTGTCCTAAAGCATTTCTGAAGACATTGGAGTCTCTACTGGGTAGGACAAATAGGCCTATACCTACAGAAATATACTTGCAAATTGCCAGCCAGCAGCTAAAAGCATCACCAGGGGCTTGGTGGCAGAACATTAAAGGGCTCAGCCTCGGCTGGGAGGAATTTAAGTAAGAATTCGTCCAGAGATCTGACTCCGAGTCTGTCCAAACATCGATACAAAAAATTTCCTAACTGAAGCGCAACTCAATGGGATGAGAGCAGGAGCTTTCGTAATTTAAAAGCTCCAACTCTTTAAGCGAGTTCACAAAAGGGAAAATATTAATACGAACCTCCCTATATAATTGAACTGCTACATGATAAGGTTCGATCGCTTGTTAAGGTGGCACAACCAAAAACCTTTAATGAGCTCCGTCACATCGTAGCAAAATTAGATTAAGAAACAAGTCACCATACCTCAAAAACGAAAACCTAAACAGCGGAGGAACCGTGGAAATGCTACCGATGCGGGCAGACAAGGCTAATGCCCGGAAAACTAGCTTGGGACCGTTCAATTGTGGGGTAAGAAGGGTTCCGGAACAATGAAGAAGCCCCAGATACATGACACCTAGCTAGAAGGTAAACATATTGGTCAAATCTGTAGTGGTGATGAACCTAATCCACCCCACCAGGCTATTAACTTGACGATTGATGATAAGCCTTCAATCGCTATACTTGATACTCAAATTTCACACTCGGTTGTGAGCACGAATGAGGCAAAATTATTGAAACCTTACAATCACGGGAATAGAACCAGCTTTTGGGTGGTTAGGCCGTGTGCATGTGCAGAGTTTTGCCCAGACGTGCCATTTGGGCTCATCAGTTGGATTGGCCATTTTTGAAATTATTAGAAAACTGTTTATCCTGCTAAGGTGGCAACAATCAGGGGGGCAACTCATCTCATGCAATACCAGATTGAGGATTGTACCTTTCTTCAAGCCAAGTGCTCTACTCCAATCAGATATACCGGTGAGGGTTGTCAAGGATTTGATACCTGACATAATATTAGGACATGACTTCTTAGTTAAGTATGGGATAGTGATAGATTATACAGCCAATTAAATATTCTTTGGTAATAGAAACAGAATTAGGTTGGCATGGGTTGAAAATAAAGCCTTTGAGTCGGAAACTTTAGAAACCAATGTATTGGCCGAACTGAAAACACGACTGTTGAGGGTGGAGGAGAAGGAAGACCTTGAGAAGTTGCTGAGTAAGTTCCCTGAGGTCATTACTGATGGAATCAGATTTACCACAACAGTAAAACAAAATTTTTTGTAAGGATAATACCCCAGTTAAACAAACGCCCTACCCACTTAACCCAGATAAACAAAAATTTATAGTAAGAAAGGTCAAAGAAATGGAGAACCAAGAATTGATTGAACCTTCAGTATCAGGATGGGCTTCTCCAATAGTACTACCTAAGAAGAAAAATGGTGATTACCAACTTTGTGTGGACATACGTCAGGTAAATAACAAGACTATATCAGATGCCTACCCCATGCCGGGTCTCCACCATTTGATAGAACAGGTGAGTGAGTCTTCAGTACCCTAATTTGAACTCTGGCTACTGGCAAGTAGAAGTCGAAGAAGAGTCATGCCATTTGGTCTTAAGAATGCTACAGCCACCTTTATGCGTCTGATGGATGAAGTCTTGTCTGGATACACAGGAGAATTCAGCCAGGTCTGTCTGGACGACATCCTCGTGTACACCAAGACATCTTTGGACCATTTGGAACACCTAGGTAGAATATTAGAGAAGTTGAGGGTTCATGAACTTACCTGCCAAGTCAAGAAGTGTCGGTTCGCATCAAACTCAGGTGAGTACCTAGGTCATGTATTAACGGATAAGGGCTTGAAGAGACAAAATGAGAAGAATAGGGCAGTTCAGGAACAGGAAAGGCCTCATACGAAACGCCAGGTACGTGAATTTTTTTAAGCCTCTGTTGGTGGTACAGTAGCTTTGTAGCACACTTTGAAACGAAAGCTGCTCTGGTAACCGACCTCCTCAATAAAAACATTCCATTCAATGGACCCAAAGGGAAGAAACAGCCTTCCAGGAGACAAAAAGATCTATTTGTGACGCTCCAAGTCTAGCTCATCTGGATACAAGCTGGGAGGTCTGCTTACAGACGGATGCGAGTGACATCGGTCTTGGGGCTGTACTGTTCAATGAGAGAGGAGGAGGAGGCAAGAATGTAACTGACATTCCCTATGGGAATCAACATCTTTATCATCTGATTGCCAGGCAGGCATCAATTTTCAAAAGTGAGACAAGGTCTCTCACAGTGCATTGGCATTGCCGGTGGCTCCAGGTAGCCTGGGCAGTGGCCTCCATGGTATGCACTAGCCATGTGTCTGGGTGAGTGTACTATTTACCAACTGATGAGCCCAACTTAGCACACTGGGGCGAAAAGCTGGCAACCAGGAATGAGTTAGCTGGAAAATTTATAATATCCAATTACGGACCAACTGTATTGGTATTATAAATTTACTCATTCAGAACAAATATTTCAGGTTTCCTATGGGAATCAATATCTTTATCATGTAATTGAGTATGCCAGTAGGAAATTACTGTACAGCCGAGGAGGTGGCATTAGCAGTTGTATGGGCGGTTGTGAAGTTCAGAGATTATCAAGAAGGATTTTTTGCTACTTGTTTTACGTCGCACCGACACAGATAGGTCTTATTGCGACGATGGGACAGATAAGGGCTAGGAGTGGGAAGGGAGCGGCTGTGGCCTTAATTGAGGTACAACCCCAGCATTTGCCTGGTGTGAAAATGGGAAACCACGGAAAACAATTTTCAGGGTTGCCGACAGTGCGGTTCAAACCTACTATCTCCCGAATACTGGACACTGGCCGCACTTAAGCGACTACAGCTATTGAGCTTGGTGGTTATCAAGAAGGAAGGAAGTTCAGACTCTTTATAGACAACTCTTCACTTCAGTGGCTGAACCAAGTTTCTGGAACTGATGCAATGGGCCTTGATACTTGCTGATTTTTACTTTGAGATCTGTCATGTTCCTGGTGCAACCAATCAAGCTGCAGAGAGTATATCAAGAAATCCTGAGGACGGACAGAAGTCAGCCACGAATTTATTAGAGAGAGAGATTCCTGGGCCAACCAAGAGACCTTAAACTGACCCTGTGCTCCTTGCTATCCAACGAGGAAATACTGATATCGATTTAGATTTAATAAGGAAGTGGCACACTGAGGACATGCCCTGTAACACAATGGCATCCTGGATCAGCAAACGCAGCACTGATTGTCGATCTGTCCCAGTTCAGTTTAAGATGTGCTATAAGGACTTCCGACTCAAAGACGGCATACTATACTTCCCACCTGCCTAGATCTTCTCCGGTCATCGTCATTCTGAAGTCGCAAACCATGAGGATTTTGAACAAATACCATGATAATCCAGAAGCCAGTCATCCTGGTCAAGAGGAAACCTATTCTTCGATTCGGTGACGTTTCTTCTGAGAACACAAGCGTCAGGAAATCAAGAACTACGTTCAAGCCTGTGCGATCTGTGCTCGGACTAAGGCGAACAACCAGAAGGCGAGTACCAGCCTGAGAGGACGAGACCATATTAACCTTGGGAAGTCCTTGCCCTTGATGTTATGGGACCCTACCTTAGGACATCTCGGGGAAAAACGGGGATCCTTTTGGTGACTGACCTATTCACCACATGGGTAGAAGCATTTGCCATCCCTGAAGCTACATCGGGACATATCGTACAACTTTTAAAGACGGAAGTTTTCAGCCTGTATGGGTATCCTCGGTGTCTACTCACGGACAATGGCAGTCGGTTAACTTCAAGACAGTGGTTGCAAACTCTGTCGGAGTGGTGAATTGAATACTGGACGACATCGATCTACCATCCACATTAAGGGTTATAAATTTCATGTTGTTGGTCCGTATTGAACTGAGAATAACATTTATGAGTAACAACACAGTAAAGGTTTCCACCTATTCAATACAAAATATATTCACAATATTTTAAAATTACATGGAACTAGTTTCAACCCATCTAGAGGTCATCATCAGCCACATCAAAGCAAAGATCACTATTGACGAAATCCTAAGAACATGATAATTTTAACAGTAAGATTATTATGGAATAACAAGTGAATGTGGTAAATGAAAAGAGGTGTTAGTATGGGACAGGTGAGTAATAGCTAATAAATATACAAGGAATATACATAAGAGGTTTGGAACAAAGTATAAAAGGGGGCTTAGTGTTGTAAAAATTATATAATCATGGAAAACAGTAAGTCCTTATAATGAAGAATGCAATGTGAAATGACACACATAAAATTATATATGGCTTAGGAAGAGTGGTGGTGGTTTAGGAGGGGAAGAGGGCTTGTTATTCCATAATAATCTTACTGTTAAAATTAACATGTTCTTAGGATTTCGTCAAGAGTGATCTTTGCTTTGATGTGGCTGATGATGACCGATAGATGGGTCGAAACTAGTTCCATGTAATTTTAAAATATTGTGAATATATTTTGTATTGAATAGGTGGAAACCTTTACTGTGTTGTTACTCATATGCTACCATCCACAGGCGAATCGCACCGAACGGAGAAACCAGGAGCAAAGAAGATGTTTCGGATTCACTCGGTCGACAGAGAACTTACCGAGTGGGACCAACACCTACACGAGTCCTTTCTGGCCATCAGACAGCGGGTTAATCGCGCCACGGATTTCTCACCTGCAGAACTTATCCTTGGACGTCCAATCAAGAGAACTGGCGACTGGAACTTCATCCATGGACAAGGAGAGGAACCAGAGGATCCTGATACATGGTACGTGCAGAACCAGCAGCAGATTAAACAGACGCACTGCCAAGCGAAAAACCTTTCAAGGAGAGAAGCCAAGAATAACGATGCACCGGAAGAAAGGGAGTTCAGACCTGGAACACTAGTTCTTCATCAAAACCATCCCCTCAGCAACAAGCTTCAAAAGTTCCATGCTGGGATGGCTTCGAAATGGCTCAGACCTTTCGAGGTGGATAAAAAGTTGGGAAACAGTGTGCATCTCCTGAAGACTACACCGCCGACAAATCAATGTGATTGCATGCATTAAAGGTGCATACGTCGGAATTGAAAGCGTTACCTCGGCCCCTAAAAGAGGGCAGAAGAGTGGACACTCTCTACGGGCCCAAGAAGAATGCGGACTCCAGGGAGGTTCAACACATGATACCTACCTTGGAGGTTAAGAGAGATGAAGACATAGATATCAGGACACCTGGATATAAGTTAAGACTTAGAGAAAGGAAGGTCCAGGATAGATATTGAAGGTTTTATGGGGATAATTGTAGTAGGTCCGATATCCTAACTGTGGTAAAAACTTCAATAATCATATTTAATATAATAGATAAAATAATAGGAGTTACGATGATCTATAAATTGTGTTAATATATTAATGTTTTCTGTCTTTCGACGTATAACATCCATGTACTTATTCTGCTTATATTTTAGCATGCTCATTTTACGATGAATAACGTAACAGTAGAAAGGAATTTTAAAGACTTGTGACGTAGCAATGGACGTATTAACACACAAAAACTTCCAATATGGTGCCAAGTAACATCACCATTAGGTCATTGGTGTGAAATATGTACACAGTAGAACCTCGATAATTCGAAATCCGTTAATTCAAAATTTCGCTTAATTCAAAGCAGCTCTCGTTCCCGGAAACATGAGGTACGATTCTGAATCTTATTTAAATCCTTTAATTCGAAATACGGATAATTCGTAATTCGAAGAACAATGTCGGTCCTGTTACCGAAATTCAGGATTTTAATTCAAAACTGCCTTTATATTTTGAAAAAATTAGTATTTTACAGAGTAATTTAAATTTAAAATTTCTCTGCGTCATGAAAGAACGCATCTCCTGGAAAGTGCAGGGGTAACTTTGCGCACTTTCACCTACTTCGGCGTGTGTTCAGTGTGCTTCATATCTGCTATGCTTGAGTGGAATCATAATTATGTTGTATTTGGCGCTTTAATGATCACCACAATATCACGTAGGCATAGCAGGCAGTGTGCGGAGAGGTAGAATCCGCAAACACTGGCGATGCCAACAGTTGGCGAAATAGCCCACAATCAATTCATACGCATCAAACAATACTGTCAATGCCCATGAAACTGCATTGTTTCGCGTTTGATTTATTTTTTGTTAAATGCTGAGGCCAAACAGACTTATGGTTTTAAAGGAGAGAACTGCCAGCCGGGAAATGTACTGTGTTGCTATGCAGTGCACACTGCACACGGAAGTGAGAGACTTCCTTCCCCTGTCATAGGAAAGTTTGAATAGCCACGATGTTTTAAGGGCTTTCCATGCCAGTACAAGACATCTAAAAATGCAGACTGTACAGTAATCCAAAAGATAAAGCATTTGCACAGGCAAGCCAGGATAAATCTTCCTCATCTTAGAATTGTGTTTTTCCTTCATTGCGAGAGGTTATGTTTGCCATTGTTTTATACAAGTGCATTATTTGAATAATTTAAATGCACCTTGTTGGATAAATTTCTGAAATAGTGTTTTCCATGGCATTTGAAAAGTTTACACTGAGAATCAATGTGATTGCATGCATTAATGGTCTTTTAGAAGTGCCATGGCAGGAAATCGTACAAGCATAGTCGCTGTACTGTTGTTGTAATGTGAACGGAAGCGAAAGACTCCTCCCCTCGTCATAGATAAGTTCGATAAGCCGCAATGTTATAAAGGCATCGGGTACTTTCCGTGCAAGCACAAGGCATCTAAATTGCATACAGTACAGTAATCCAATGAATAAAGCACTTGCACAGGGGAGCCAGTACAGATTTCTCATTGTCTTTGAGTCATGTTTTCTTTCTTTTGATTTCATTGCGTGAGGTTATGTTTGCCGGTGAGTTATCCAAGTGCATTATTTGAATCCTGTAAATGCACCTCGTTGGATACATTCTGGAAACAGATTTTTTCCCGTGGCATTTGAGAGCTTTAACTTGTGAATCAAGGTTAATTACATGCAGTAACGGGTCTTAGAATATATTGTGATGCCACAAGGGTTGGCATTTCCGAACTACGTGTTGGCGGTTAATTCAAAATCACGTCATTCGAAGTCCGATTTTTGTGTCCCAACAACTTCGAATTAACGAGGTTTTACTGTATATTCATTGAGACTGTTTAAAAAAAGAGCAATTGTTTTTAGGTAATAAAAAAGATAACACAAGTGCGAGAATAAAAAAAAAAGAACGATTGAAGTGAACAGCATATGTATCGTAGTGACAAAGTTGCTAAGAAAGAAGGAAACGTTGTCTCGTGTGGTATTTTTCTTTCGTAAAATAAAAACATCACACATTGAGAACGATGGTCATCATGGTGAATATGCAACAACGACTTTGCTGATAACGTATTTGGAAATTCAAGCAAAATTCATATGATACTGCACTCAGCATTGGAAGTAGGCTAGAAATAATACATACTCTGGGTGCAGCCCAGGGTACTACAATGTCACGCTTGAGGGGTTTAATGTGTATAAGAATTGTACAATGAGCTGGAAACACTGTAAATAACTAAAGGAGCGGACAAGAGATGATGGCACTGCATGGTTTGGCATGTGGGACAATAGCACAGAACGTGGTCAGTCTGAGACGTGTCGGCTAAGTAGAGGAAAAAATTGAAGCAACATTCATCATTAATGGTTATATCCAAACGAATACAGTGCAGCACGATTCAGTTCTTGTGGAAAGAATGTGCATTGACCAGAAAACTGGCTCAAAAATGGTTGTGCTCCACAGTAACGCATGTCAACATGCTGTCAATGCAATAATGGACAGACGGCGGTGTTTCCACTTATAGCGAAAGGTTCTAGACACCAGCCTATGTTTCATTTGAACAACCATTGCTGCACTTACTCATGTATTTTCCCCACTATTTTCTTCTTTTCACTATTTTGAGGCAAGGAACCGAGGTGAAGGGAAATTATGCAATGTTTTCTGAGTTCAAGTAAGAACTCTACGACATTTTAAAGAAAATTACAAGAAATACTGACTTGTAGGCAGGAAACGTTACAGAGATAATCCCACCTGATGGCCGCCCTACCAGACTCGAAAAGATTGGCCTGCTAACCAGTTCGTATGAACAATAACACACATTTAATGATGTAACACAATGAATATGTATACACGTATTGTTATAAAACTTGAAATAACATACAGTACATTGCATGTACAGTGGAAGTCCGTTATAGCGAGAATTCACAACAACGAAAAATTCATTCGCTACAGCAAATTGTTGTTATATCCGATTTTTGCATAAAAGTCGGTAAACCCCCATATACATTAAAATCGATATGAAACAGCAATCAGTTTGTTCTAACCTTCTAACCTACGGCTTACTTGTTAATATTTTTCAAAATCCGATACTACGTGAAAGTGTATGTTTAATTTCATTCTGAAAAAAATCATCATCATCATCATCATCATCATCATTTCCCTTTATCCAGCTGTAGCCGGGTAGGGGCAAATATGGTTCCTCTCCACTTTCTTCGGTCTTTCCACCACTCCTCCTCCAACACTGTGCCCCAGTCCAGGTTTCTTTCTATAATGCTGCGTTGGATGGTATCCTTCCATCTCAATCGTGGTCGTCCACGGCCTCTCCTTCCTTGGATTTGCATTTCCATCACTTTTTTGGCATTCTTTCGTCGCTCATTCGCTTTATGTGCCCAAACCATCTTAGTCGGCTCTTCTCTATTCTATCATTCATTTTTTCCACTCCAATTTCTTCCCGGATTTTCTCATTCCTTATTTTGTCTCGTCTACTCTTCTGTATCATACTCCTCAAGAATTTCATTTCAGCTGCCTGTATTCGACTCTCATCCTTCTTTGTCATTGTCCAAGTTTCTGCTCCGTAAGTTGTTATGGGTACGTAATACATCTTGTACATAGTATCCTTTGCTTCCATTGGCACATCTTTGTCCCATAACATATTTCTTACACTATGATAGAAACAACTTCCAGCTTGAATCCTTTTACTAATCTCAGCATCCAGTCGAGCATTCTCCATTAATTCACTCCCCAGGTATTTAACGTTTCCACTACTTCCACGGGCTTGTCTGCAAGTCTAATCTGACCTTTCCCTTCTCTTTCTCCCCTCTGAAAAAATATAATACCTTACTTCTCCGAATCCAAGACGACCCCCACTTTTTACTTAAAAAATTTAAAACAGGCTTAGAAAGACCATGTAACCGTACAACAGGGTTACAGATTCCATTCATTATTTATTATTATTATTATCATCATCTTCATCATCATTATTATTATTATTATTATTATTATTATTATTATTAACCTGATTCATTAGATTTTATATATTCTGTTTCTCATCATTTAGACTGTAATAATTAGGTATCGCGTATATTATTGTATTTAATCATAGGTTAAGTGAATATGTTTGTAATTATTCTGTATTGTAGTAAGTGAGATTTGTTGGTTTCATATTGTCATGCTGTGGCTTGTAACTTTGGCTAGATGAGCTGGCATAGTATTTTGCAATCGAGGCTATGTTTAACTGGGAATGTTGTGTACAAGGAGATTTCCCGGTGACTCATTCGGTACAGTCATTCTCGGACCGCTTGGGTAAGCTTAGACAGCACATGACCGATGACATCAGTGCGTGGACACGTGATTGCGACCAAGTGTCAGTATTCGCCAGCTACTGTATGTGGAAGTGGAAGGGATGAACAGTGAGTGGGGAGATGAGTCGTCATCGCGAGGTTATATAAAGTCAAGGCGACGGTGGGGAGAGGTATTCTGTTCTTACTCAGTTCATAAGCAGTTCATATCGTGCAGATCATATGTAACAGTCAGATGTATAAGATGGAAGAAGTGGTCTTAGTGTGATGGTCAGAGCTAAGAGTTGTGTTTGAAGAGGTAATCATCGAGGAAGTCTACAAGTGGTGGTTGTATCCGAGCAGAGACGGGTACTATGCTGATAAAGAAACATCATCTTCTTGTGAGGATGGACTTCACAAGGTGCTTCAAGAATATTTTACAATTTCTTATAATATATTGAGTGGACGTAATTACATTGGAGCTCCCTACACGCGTACATGGTATGTAGGCCAACTCCTTGTGACATAAGAAGATTACAGCAGACGGCTCCCGACTTCAGCTCACAGGTTTTCCCAAGAATTTCAAGTTCAACAGCGGTGTATGCAGACAACAGGTAATTAAAGCATCAGACATGTTATGCATTCATAACATGAAGAAGAGTGTAATCAGCGGCGATATCACATCTCACTTCAAGTTCATGCCAATAGCTTTTTTTGTTTAGATTAAATTTTTCTTTTTTTTGTACCGCAAATCTCACAATATATATTTCTTATGTTAAATTAAAAGACGTAAATGATTGTTCATTGTGACGTAAATTTAGTCATAAACTCAGTTTTATTTTTAATTATAATAAGAGATTCCAGTTCCATGTACAATCCTCAATTGTGGAAATGCAACAGTAATTTAATAATGTCCTGATCCATATCCCTGTATATTGCCAGATATGTGAGTTTATCACCTCACGCCTTGAGATAATTGATATAAGAGGTATGCTCTACCGAATTTTGTTGTTTTTCTTAAAAAAGCAACTGGCGCTCAAACAAATGTTATGTATATTGTGTGAAGGAGATGTAAGTATAAGAGTAGTGGTTGGAGTAGCCACAACGTGTCGCCAGCAACGTGGGACTCGAAAGGTTCAGAAAAAGTGTTTCTGAATGGCAATATACATGGATCAGTTCTTTTAATGAGTACGCACATGTTAAATTCACCGAGTAATGTTAGGAAGGTCATTTTGTTGAAGTTTGTATTTAAGGGGTAATGTCAAAGGAAGTGCAAGGGGAAATAGCTTTGAGATCGCGAAAAATTAGTAGGAAACCGAAGATGGACAAGGATAGCAATATGCAGTCAGGTGATGAGGCTGAGGTTATTGTGTCCAAGGAAATCCAAGGTGGTAACATAAATAGGAAGTTGGTGACTAAGGTGGGACCTACTGAAAGTCAGAAAATAGTAGAAACTGAGGAAAACGCTGTCACGCAAGATCAAAGTAAAGGGGTGATTGACCTAGGTTTATTTAATTTGCTGATGTCCAAAATGACTGAGCAGAATAATGCCATTAGTGAGAAAATTGAATCTCAGAATATTATTATGAGTGAGAAAATTGAAACGGTTATTAGTGAGAAAATTGAATCTCAGAATAATATTATGAGTGAAAAAATTGAAACGGTCATTAGTGAGAAAATTGAATCTCAGAATAATATTATGAGTGAGAAAATTGAAACGGTCATTAGTGAGAAAATTGAATCTCAGAATAATATTATGAGTGAGAAAATTGAAGCGGTCATTAGTGAAAAAATTGAAGCTCAGAGTAATGCCATAAATAGTATTAATAAGAAGATTGATGATGTTAGTAATAAGATAGATCATAAGGTGTTAGAAATAAGTAAGCAAATTAATAATTTAGAAAGTAAGGTAAATAGGGAGTGTAGTGACATCAGAGCTGAGATGGAATTGGGTCGGAGCAATCTCCATACGGAAATAGAACAAATTAGTGAGACATGCATCAAACAGATTGATGAATTAGGCGCCAAGATCGAGTCTAATAAAGGAGAAATCAATGAGTTAGTAGAAGAAAGGTTTGAAAAGATAACCAATACAGTGGGGCAAGAAACTAGGAAATGTATTAGTAGGGTAGAACAGGTGGAAAGAAAACTTGGAGAAGTAGGTGATCTAGAGAGTGAACAAAAATCATTATCACAGAAGGTGAGAGAATCGGAAGAAAAGTTGCAGGAGGAATTAAGAAAAATTCAAGAAAAGGCTGAGGAAACAGTGGAAGAAAAATTTCTGAGTTGCCAGAGAGTACTCCAGAAAGAAGTGCGTGATAGTAAGAATGTACGTGAGATAATTGTAAATAATGGTTTAATCACTAGAGATCATGATTTACCTAAGTTTTCTGGGAAAGAATTTAACCCAATGGAATTTATGAGAGTAGTAGAGAAGAAATTTGCTGTTCAATTAAGAGACAATATTATTAGCTGGGAAACTGTATTGGAGATCTTATCTAATGCTTTCGTAGGAGAGACTAAGTCTTGGTTTCAGGTATATAGAAGCTCGATGTCTAGTCTAACTGAATTTAAGGAGAAATTCATGGCTAAATTTTGGAGTGAAGGTGTTCAGAGTAGAGAGAGAGAGAGAGTTATGTTTGGCAGGTATAATTCTAACGAGGGTGTTAGAATGACTGAATACTTTTTGGCTCATGTTTTGGTGTGGAGAAATTTAGAATGTATTGGACCTGAGGCTGATATAGTTAGACTTATGGCTAAGCACTATCCCGATAGAATAAGAGAAGCTGTTTGTATGCAAAGAGTGGAGACTATTAAGGAAATGGAGATTTTGTTGGAAAGTTTTGATGCTTTAGGTAGTAGCTTGAATAATAGTAGGACACTAAATAGGAATGTAGAAGGAAGGGGTAACCAATCTAATAATCAGGACAGGACTATGAATAGTCGTAACTACAGAAGAGAATATCAGGAGAGACCTAATAATTTCCACAGGGAGAGAAATTATCAGAATAGTTCGGAAAATTTCAGGACTGGGAGGCGTGATTATGGTAATCAACCAGAAGCTGGGAGGCGGGAGAATACAGGCCATAATAATAATAATAATGACGCTAGAGGAAATAGGCTACAGGGGAGGCCGACTGAGGTGTGTAACCAACAAGTCGTCACCGAACCAAGTACTTTAAACGCGCAACGGACTGTATAAACAGGTCACTGAGACAGTCCGTAAATGGTGAGTTCACGTATAAGGTAGATAAGTATGTTAATGTCGACCAGCCTATAGTTGTAAGTGAACATGATTGTGACCTAAGTAGCAATAATTCAAATATTTTAAGTGACGACTTAATCGTAAACAATAAATTTTATAAGTGTAATTTAAATTTAGATATAAGGCAAGATTTGTTAAGTGATCTTATATTATGTAATGAGGATAATTTAAGTAGTGTTACTGTTACACCGACGATTGAACTGCTGATATGGGGCAGAAAAGTTAAGATTTTGTTGGACTCTGGTAGTGAGAAGTCATGTGTAAATTCCAAGCTGTATGAGGAAGTTTTAAGAGAGAAGTATGAGGTAGCGGAAATTCCAGTGAGGAATACGTTCATCGTAACAGCTGTTGGAAACAAGTCTCAAAGAGTGAATAAACAAATAGCTGTCCCCATTAGCATAAGTGGAGAATGTATTTTCCAACCATGCTTAGTTGTGCCTAATTTAGTTTATGCCGTTATTTTAGGTACCGACTGGTTAACGTGTCACAAGGCTAAATTAAATTTTGATCTGTGTAATGTCAATCTTATTTGGGGAAAGAGTAGCAGGGAAGTCAGTTTACCATATGATGTTTTGTCAGAAATTAGTGCGAATAAAGTGTGTTCTAGTACGGAAGGATCTTGTGAAATTCCTAATATGAGGAAAAATATTGATGTCTGTCATGTGTCTATACAGAGAGATTCTAGAGATAAATTTTATGAGACAGTGGAGAAATGTAATTTAGCGGAAAGTCAGAAGGACGAATTGTGTGAATTATTGATATCACATAGTGATGTTTTTAGCGATCGGCCTGGTAGAACACATCTTTACGAACACAAATTTAATGTTATTGATAACTCAACTTTTGTAGGACCGAAATATCCAATTCCGTTAAAATACGCTAGCGCTGTTGAAGAGCAGATTGACATTATGCTAGATTATAATATAATTGAACCATCATGTAGTCCTAATTTGAATCCACTTGTTATTATACCTAAGAGGGATAATACGGTAAGATTGTGCATGATGATTTTTGTAAGACTTCATTGGATGAATTTGAGCTTGGTGACAAGGTGTTACTCAGAGTGCCACTCCCGTCATCAGCAGAAGCTGGTCAATTTTCTAAGTTTTTCTTGTTATATCAGGGATACTTCACCGTAGTGAAACGGATTGGGAAATGTGCTTATTCATTAGAAGACAAGGAAGGAAATATCGTAGGCACATACAATATAAGAAATCTTAAGAAATATATCATGTGAGTTTGTTGATTAATTTTCATTATTATGTTAATTCACCATATTTTATGAAGCTGGCATTGCGAACAGGACTTCAGTGAAATTAGCGTGTGTTGTGATATTAAGTGAAGCATGGCAGTGCAATAAACTCCAGTGCTTGGAGAAAGTGTATATAATGGAATGTCTTCGAGAACTACTTTTGAACACTCAATGAACGTTTGAAACGACAGAAGTGAGAAAGAAATGTAATCTCTGTATGTAAATAATACTGTATAATCAAAGTGAAAATGATAATTGATCAATGTTTTATATGTGTAACAACGAACATCCAGATGGATGATACTATGTACCCAAATTTGTAAAGGACATTTTTATACATGTATCTATGGTGTACTCGATTTCAGGTGATTGTGTAGATATTTCATGAATCAATCGATTCATTTAATCGATTATTTCATGAGGGAGGCGTTCTGTAACCGTACAACAGGGTTACAGATTCCATTCATTATTTATTATTATTATTATCATCATCTTCATCATTATTATTATTATTATTATTATTATTATTATTAACCTGATTCATTAGATTTTATATATTCTGTTTCTCATCATTTAGACTGTAATAATTAGGTATCGCGTATATTATTGTATTTAATCATAGGTTAAGTGAATATGTTTGTAATTATTCTGTATTGTAGTAAGTGAGATTTGTTGGTTTCATATTGTCATGCTGTGGCTTGTAACTTTGGCTAGATGAGCTGGCATAGTATTTTGCAATCGAGGCTATGTTTAACTGGGAATGTTGTGTACAAGGAGATTTCCCGGTGACTCATTCGGTACAGTCATTCTCGGACCGCTTGGGTAAGCTTAGACAGCACATGACCGATGACATCAGTGCGTGGACACGTGATTGCGACCAAGTGTCAGTATTCGCCAGCTACTGTATGTGGAAGTGGAAGGGATGAACAGTGAGTGGGGAGATGAGTCGTCATCGCGAGGTTATATAAAGTCAAGGCGACGGTGGGGAGAGGTATTCTGTTCTTACTCAGTTCATAAGCAGTTCATATCGTGCAGATCATATGTAACAGTCAGATGTATAAGATGGAAGAAGTGGTCTTAGTGTGATGGTCAGAGCTAAGAGTTGTGTTTGAAGAGGTAATCATCGAGGAAGTCTACAAGTGGTGGTTGTATCCGAGCAGAGACGGGTACTATGCTGATAAAGAAACATCATCTTCTTGTGAGGATGGACTTCACAAGGTGCTTCAAGAATATTTTACAATTTCTTATAATATATTGAGTGGACGTAATTACATTGGAGCTCCCTACACGCGTACATGGTATGTAGGCCAACTCCTTGTGACATAAGAAGATTACAGCAGACGGCTCCCGACTTCAGCTCACAGGTTTTCCCAAGAATTTCAAGTTCAACAGCGGTGTATGCAGACAACAGGTAATTAAAGCATCAGACATGTTATGCATTCATAACATGAAGAAGAGTGTAATCAGCGGCGATATCACATCTCACTTCAAGTTCATGCCAATAGCTTTTTTTGTTTAGATTAAATTTTTCTTTTTTTTGTACCGCAAATCTCACAATATATATTTCTTATGTTAAATTAAAAGACGTAAATGATTGTTCATTGTGACGTAAATTTAGTCATAAACTCAGTTTTATTTTTAATTATAATAAGAGATTCCAGTTCCATGTACAATCCTCAATTGTGGAAATGCAACAGTAATTTAATAATGTCCTGATCCATATCCCTGTATATTGCCAGATATGTGAGTTTATCACCTCACGCCTTGAGATAATTGATATAAGAGGTATGCTCTACCGAATTTTGTTGTTTTTCTTAAAAAAGCAACTGGCGCTCAAACAAATGTTATGTATATTGTGTGAAGGAGATGTAAGTATAAGAGTAGTGGTTGGAGTAGCCACAACCATTGTAAAATCGTATGAAAACCTTTGTAGTACAGTACGCATTTTTAAACTCCGAAGCTTTCCTAATGCCATATTATTTTGCGGCTGCACAATTATTCTTTATTTCCGCGGGTTTAATGACCATTAACTTATAATTGGCATCATAACACCGAAAAGAACCCGCTGAAACTTTGCCAGAAATACCCATTCCCTGCGTCTCTACAATACGACGATTCATCAGGAAAATATTCTTGCTGTCTACAAAACTGTTCCTTTTACTCGGCATCATATTTAACCAGCTACCTCTACACGCACATCCCGCTTGCCGGGTCAGGCCAGCTTCAGCAGCTAGCGAAGTTAGGCCTAATCGCGGACGTTGAAGGTCAACGAACGAGTTTATTGCGCTGTGATATGCCCATTCCGCCCTTGCGTTTTTCGTGCACATACCTCACAGTTTCATCTTCGATTTCTTTAAAGCGTCCTTGTTGCAGATCACTGAATGCATTTCTTGTACATTACCCATTTTTTAGCTATCTTTGTCTTCACGCTAACGCCGAAATTTGGCTTTAGTTAGGCCTATGCCATATTTTCTTGCGGCTATACAATTATTCTACATTTCCAAGTGTTTAATAACCATTAACTTAAAACTGGCATCATAATATTGACGAGAACCTGTTGAAAATTTGCCTGCTATGCCTGTTCCACGTATCTTCACAATACGACTATCCATCATGAAAATATTCCTGCCATCCTGCTGTCTATAAAACTTAATTTTACTAAGTGTCAGGTATAGTAGACACGTTATAACTCTACCAGTGAGTAGCCGGTTTTTCTAAGAATTCGAATGTTATGTTTTGATGCCTTTCGGCAGATTTGAGAAACGTTTTTATACAGACTAATAGAACGTCATTCTCTCTTCACTATTTCTCGATATCCACAGAGGCACTGTAAAACCAGTTGCCGCAGCTAGCGATGTATAATAAAGAGGCAGTCGTTTATTGTCAACGAGTTCTGTGTCTGTGCGGGTGTGGGGTGAAAATAAGCAGCGTGGTTACCGCGGTAGTTGACAGTGGTATTCATTAAATGTTAGCCGCGAATGCATGACAACCCTTGATTTTTCGCATGCAATTCTGAGAAAAAAAGGTTTCTTTGGATTCGGAGAAATACGGTATCACTCCCGAGGCTTCTGTGGTAAACATTTCAGTTTTCTTCTTCAAACGGTGTCACCTAACCTAACCGTATATGTATTGTGAAAATATATTTGAAACGCATGTAAAGAAATTATAACCTCCTCGCTAAAATTTACATGGGAATAGCCTTTCCGAAATTTAACTAGACGCGAGAAAGTATGAACTATTCTCTGAAATCAATGATGTACTCTGCCATATCTTGAGGTGTATCACATTCTTAAATTTCAGTATATAGCAATTAAATTAAGATCTTCCACCATTATTTTTTTTAACGAGTTATCAACTGCTACCGGCCATGTTAATTACGCATTTATTAAGAAAGCGCGTTATTCTCTTTCATTTCAAATTTTCTTTAGAGAACAGCAGTCGACGTACATTACTGATAGACTTTAACACTTTGGCGACTATGAGACCCGCCGGCGGGTCACGCCAACTCTTTACTTCTGGACGGTGAGACTCGCCGGCGGTCTCATGACACATTATATATACTGGAGCTGTATCGTGCGCCGTTCACAGTTTATGCTTTCGTCCTTTCTGGTTCATCTCTACATAACGCAAACTAACTTCGTATAGAGTGGGACATTTAGGGAGTACATAGGAGCTAGGATAATTAAGAAATTATTCAACATGCTTGTTCCTTTACTCAAATCATTTTATATGAAGAAAATATGTACAAATATAAGAATAGACACACACTTAACATGTTGATTCACAACACTACGTTCGATCAAAACAAACAATGCTGCATAAAGACCGCCAATTTCAGTGAGGTCGCCGGCGGGTCACAGAGTGCGCGCGAACCCCGTGCGCTACTTGTGGACGATGAGACCCGCCGGGCGGTCTCAGCAGACAGTGCACACAGTGCACCCTAACGCCTATAGGCTATACTTAAGATGTGTAATAGTATGTAATATATCCATTAGAGTTCAAGTAAAGACCGCCAATTTCAGTGAGGTCGCCGGCGGGTCACAGAGTGCGCGCGAACCTCGTGCGTTACTTGTGGACGATGAGACCCGCCGGGCGGTCTCAGCACACAGTGCACCCTAACGCCTACAGGCTGTAATTAAGATGTGTAATAGTACGTAATATATCATTAGAGTTAAAGTACCTCTGATTTTTCACTTCGTTCCTCATGAATAAACTCGGAAAACAATACGCCGTCGTCAACGATTTAATATCGCTCACCTCCAATGGGGTGTGTCTGAAAAGAGCTGCATCACCTCGGCATGAGGATACGAGTTTGTATTTGCATCGCTTCTGAATGTCGACGAGAGAGCTTGCAAATGCACACAGCTAGAAAACTACCAAAGATGATCGATCGCATTTTGTAGCAAACGTTTCAGTTTTCTTATTCAGTCACCTATCGTAATTTAACCGTACTATACGTATGATGAAAACATACTTCAGCGCCAGTAGAGTAATAATCTTCTTGCTATAAATTTACATGATAATAGCCTTTCCGTAATTTAACCAGACGCAAGAAAATATAAACTAACCTCTGAAATCAATTATGCACGCTCCTATATCTAGAGTGTATACTATTCTTACTAAATTGCAGTATTTAGCATTAAAATTAAGTGATTGTTTAGTCAGCCTTTACTTTTAACGTGTTATCAAATGTTATCAGACATTTTATTTACGCATTTATTATGAAAACATGTTCCCTTTCTTTTCAAATTTTCTTTATGGAACGGCAGTCGACGGGTATTACTAATCTACTCCGACGTACCTTCGAATTGCAAGTGATATAAATCATTTTTAATCTATATTGAAGATACTGAATGTAGGATGCTAAATGGTTAATTTTGTCACCTATTCAATATATATAAATTTTTACATTTAGGAATTTATTATTAATTCCACTTGAGACATGTTTACTTCACGTTCAACAACAAGATATACCACCAAAAGGGCTTAGCTATGGGAGACCCTATTTCTGGAATTCTAGCGAACATCTACATGGACAACTTAGAACACAGTAAAATAATAAATTCCATTAATGGTATTCATCTTTGGCTCCGCTCCCCACATTAGTCATCATTGATAAACAGTGCAATAGCAGCGACAACATCCTCACATTCCTAAACACTTTAGACAACAATATAAAATTCACAAAGGAAGATGAGAACAACAGCTCTATTAATTTTTTAGACATTAACATCACACGAATGGACAACGCTTTTGAGTTTCAGATACACAGAAACCCCTCCTTCACCCTGCTAACAATGAACAATAATTCTTTACACCCCAACTCTCATAAACAAGCCTCTTACTACAGTTTAATATACAGAGCTTTAAAAATTCCCCTCTCAACAATCTAAAAAAAAAAGAACTTGATTACATAAAAGAAATTGCCAAATTCAACCGTTTCAACACCAACATGATCAACAAGATCATCAACAAAGTAAAACTAAAATTAACAGCACAGCTTTCCCCAATAAAACCCAATAAACCCAAATATGCAACTTTCACATACACAAATCCAGTCATCCACCAGATAGCCAACTCCCTAAAAAAAGCACGAAATCAACACTGCTTTCAAAACGTAGAACACGAACCAGAACATATTTTGCAACCAGAACTCTGTCAACCCAAGAAAAAAATCGCTACGCAGGCTCAGGCATTTACAGACTCACCTGTTCACAATGCAATTTCTCGTACATCGGACAAACTGGCCGAAGCTTCCAAACCCATTATTTAGAACACTATAATGCCCAAAAACACAATAAATTTTCCGCAATGAGCACCCACATAAGGGACACTGGCCACCACTTCACCACAATAGAACAAGACTTAAAAATCCTAAAAAGAGTTGAGAAAGGCAAACTAATGACTGAGTTTGAGAACCTATACATCTTTCTAAACCATCACTTCAATAAAGACAAAAACCTCAACGAGATAATAGATATAAAAAAAAACCCTTTATGAACAAATTCCCACCTTACTACAAAAAATAAATTTTCAAGGCAACAATTTTTCTAAACTCTTTAATACCACATTAACTCACTCACCCAGCATGTCGACAGTTACCCCCCCTCCCCCCACCTCCACCATTCACACACATTCCCCCCCCCACACACAATGACAGCAAGCCCATACCTCCTCCCACCCAAGCACTTCCCCCTCCACCACTACCCCATCGATACAATATGAGAAATAAAAACCACTTGACCATCTAAAACACAACAACACCCAACGCAAGCAAATAACATTCAACCGCATTAATAAAAAGACATCAATACCATCCACGTAATTTTCAAGTCCATACATCCCCCCCCCCCCCCCCTCCCACTTTTTACAAACCAACACCTTATCAATCAACACTCCCAACACATTACAAGCTCACCCCTCCACTCAACCTCCTCCATTCCGTCAGCTCACCTCTGCGCATTAACTCTGCCCATGCTCCTCCCTCCCAATGCTCCCCACCCCCTCCCGCCGCCATTGCCAACTACACGTGCGTATTACCGACTGGGCCTCCTCCATAGTCAACCAACACACACCAACAAATAGCCTCTCAGCGACACATCAGGTATGTAACATAACATTTACTCTCCATTACTTACCATAATCTTGTCCTACATACCAATACTAATAACATCTCGATTACAGATAACTTCCACTTCATACAACACAACTTCCAACAACACGCTAGAATCCAGCGCACACCGGCATGAACATGGCATGCCATTACGGCTCCTCTTTGCAGACAGAATGAGAAGATGCCTCATCCCAGCTACAACGCTCTGACTCTGTAGTTATACATTCTAATCTCTCCACTGCAGTTCATAGCATAAGCAACTCCTTTCTATTTCACCAGACCAGCAACAAAAACAGTAACTTCGTCCCGAGGTCCTTCATACTTTCATTTACGTAATAATATCATTTTAAGTCTCACTGGCATCTCACACCGATGTTTTCACTAACATTCCAAGCTACAAGGAGTTAACTAAAGTAAAAGCGAAAGATTCAACCCGCAACATATTCCCAATAATACAATTACCTACAAATAACTGCCATCATTGTTGCCATTTAAATGCACCGTTCACTCAGTGACAACCAATGAGTCTCCGTCCACGCTGACCAAGTTCACCGTACCGAACCTGGGACTTCAACCAGATAACTTTCAGTTTGATGCCTATAGAACCTCATTTGGCTATGGAATATTTTTCCTGTCCCCTGTGATTATAAAATAAGATTAACCCACTCTGCATATTTCTGATATGTCAATGCTGCAATCGTCTTCCAACGATTAAAACAATGGGACGCACTTGGTGCTAGACATTGTTATATCCTTGCTCACCAAGTGGCTCTCCTGTAAATATGTATATAAACTGTAAATTCTCAACTGTTCAATTGGATAATGTAAATTTACTGTATAGTTACCAACCATGACAGTAATTTTTGTTACAAACATTGACACCGAGCACTATACCCTTTCTCCCCTGACTGTTATAATGTAAATAATTTGTAAAAACGTTATAATTTCCTATGAGTGCGTCAATTATTCTTCGGAGCACCACTGCTAGCTCTGCTAAAAGTACCCAGTAATTTTACGCATTGGTGCGACTACTTAGTCTATAAACATATATTGTCAACTATCACCATTGTACAAGTGTTTCTCGTACTTAATTTTCCCATTGTAATGTATATTACTGTGTGCATGTTAAATACTAATCAGGTACCTGATTTTTTCCTTGAGGAGGTGATTTGACTGATGATTCCCTCAATGAAGGGCGAAACATGTATCAAGTGGAATTAATAATAAATTCCTAAATGTAAAAATTTATAAGTATTGAATAGGTGTCAAAATAAACCATTTAGCATCCTACGTACCTTTGAATGTCGACGAGAGAACTTGCTAGTGGACATAGAGAGGAAACGATACCGAAGGTAATTGATAGCATGCAATATACTAACTGGGATTCATAAATATTGTTAATGAAAAAAACGTGCACGCATAATCGCTCGTAATAATGGATGCGTCAGTGATTGGGCTCTCACTGTAACCGAAGGAAAATACACAGTTTAATATAGGAATTTCGAAGGGACAGACAACAAGTGTCGCTATAGCGCGGTTCTCGTTATATGCCGTACTCATTATAGCAGACTTCTACTGTAATTGCTTTTAACTCATACCGTGCTTCTGCGCTGCTCACAGAAGAGAGAGGCATGCATTTGGCTTTAAAGGCACACTTGTTCTATCAAATTGTCAGTCACCTATCAACGCCGAGGCATGTTTCAACAAATAATACAAGTCCATTGAAAATAATTTGCTATCCACGGAAAATTTGAAAAACTGAAGAAATACTGACAGTTAACTTTTTTTGTGAAATTGATCTCAATTCATACCCTAACAAAAGATCCGTACATGCCTTTTCTTTTTCCCTCCTTTCCCGCTCCATGGTAAAATGTACATGCTGAAATCCATCATTTAAAAATCATGCTATACAGTATTTGTCATTTCCAAGCATTGGTGGACATGTTAGGGTAGTTGAGCTAACCAGGGGATGTGGAAATTATGCAAACACGCATGCACAATTGGTTTTCCGTCCTGAGAAATGGAGCTGGAAAAGTATGCAACCGAGGTAAATATGTGAGTAAATACGGTATAAAATATCCTTATCCTTAGTAACTTCCTTTTAAATAATAAGAGAAGGTTAATTTTTCTTACCTTGGGAGTTGCAGGTACAGGGGATGGAGGTGATTTTGCACCTTTAGCAGGAGTTGTTCCGTTTTGTACTGGAGTAGATCCAGCAGATGCTGCAGCAGCTGCATCACCTTTCAGATTGGCATAATTCCAGTTTCTGAATGGATTGGTGGAAACCTTTGAAAGGCGTGCTAGTAGATTTTCACCTAGCAGAGAGAAATATGATACTATTATATTATTCCCATTAACACAAAGCATCAAAACGTCAACAGGAATTAACAGTACCAATACAATTGATGTGCATACCCTCATCTATTAGAATATATTCTTTTTACAATTTGCTTTTCGTCAGATGGACACACATAGGTCTTACAGCGAAAATGGTGTAGGAAAGGGCTAGGAGTAATTTAAGGTCCAGCCCCAGCATTTATCTGGTGTAAAAATGGGAAACCCTCTTCAGAGCTACTGACAATATCTCACTATCTCCTAAATGCATGCTGCCAGCTACATGACCCAAACCATGCAGCCATTCACTCAGTATATTTTCGTATCTCATGTATTACAAATACAAAGGTTATTTTAAGTATGGGAATTATCTTCCTATCCACTCTTGCCAACAAAGACGTACCAGTTTCAAGTTTTGTTTGCTCAGCCAAGTGTTGGATAATCATGTCAAATGCCAAAGATGGAACTGGTCCAAATCTTTCTCTCCACACCAATTCATCCAGGAACTGCTGTATAATTTGTCTGCTCAATAAGGACAGTGTATTCTGCAACACAACATTTTTATTCCAATTAGTGCATGAATTGCAAAACAACATACCATGTTACGAAATAATGCCTACAGAAGATAACAGGGCGAAATTTAGGATTGTCCCCACACTGCAGAGAAGAGAAAGAACCTATAATATCTTTCAACTAACCCTCTTAGTGCCACGCCTGAAATGCATACCCATACAAAAAATGCCATGCACATTTAATGCCATTTACTTTCTTACACTAAAATATTCATAGGAACAGAACAGTTGGTCATAGCATACTCAAATTTGCTCTGATTCTAACCATTATATTGGTACACGTCCTACAGCTGATATGAAAATCCTAAAATTAAAAATGCATATGTAAGTCTTCACTTTCATAGGGAACTACATTTTTATAAAATCCAAACAACATGCATTTTTCAAAAGTATTTTTGAAATTTGAATACAAGTTATATAATGATGTAACACACAATACCTACTATTCATTATAAAGAAAGAAAACAAGAAATATATCAATTAGTTTCTTAAATAATAAAATTTGATGGCACGTGTATTTCTTCGATTTTCTCATGAAAAGTGTGAATTTTTCTCGTTACTAATCTAACATATTTTTTAAAAATAATCTCACTTATTTCTAAGTCACATTGTATAAAAATTCAAAATAATACTCTCCTACTCTACTGCCTCAAAACTGCACATGAATTTAAAAATTTAAAAACTAATTTTAATAACAAAAAATTATATAGTTCGATTCACGGATATGGAAATTAATTTTTACAAAACATTATGCATTTTAACCAATACTGAAAATGTTAACATTCATGAAAACAACTCAATAACTGTCAATATTTCAATGTATACAATATCACCCCATAATCCCATGTTTATCTCAAACACATGTGCTTCGGAAAACATAGACCATGCAGACTTCCCCCCCCCCCATTTTATGCAAATGGGGTGGGATTGCTTTTCTTTTCCACAAATTTCTTTGTTGAAATGCACACCATCCACTTTTCTTGTTACTTTCCAATATTTTTTTTTAAGCCCCCTAATCCCCCTTCCAAAAATTGGTTCAAGATTGACACCGCTTTTCTTAAAAACAATCCACTCTTTCCCTATTGTCTCAACTACCGGTATGTCGGCTGTAAAATCAAATCTCATCAGTATCTTCCCATCTGTGTTTTGTTTTTCTACAGTATATAACTATTCTACAAAATCATCTGCCAAAACACATTGAATCACGTCTTCTTCCAGTACTTCAGCATTCATCCCTCATCCAAGTATGCTGTCAATACCCAAAAAAATCTAGTGTATTGAAGAATCATATCAGGTTCTATCACTTCATTCTTTCTTCCCTTACCTACACGTTTACCTTGCTCTCAGTTTTAATTACTGCGTTGATGGGGTGACAGTGGCTTTTGGGGATCACTGTAAGTGTCTAGGTGAAGGAAAGATCTTCATTGGGGTTATCACATAAATGGGATTGTAAATAAAGTGTACAGATCTCTGCACATGGTTATGAGGGTGTTTAGGGGTTGTAGTAATGATGTAAAGGAAAGGGCATGTAAGTCTCTGATAAGACCCCAACTAGAGTATGGTTCCAGTGTATGGGACCCTCACCAAGGATTACCTGATTCAAGAACTGGAAAAAAAATCCAAAGATAAGCAGCTTGATATTTCTGGGTGATTTCCGACAAGAGAGTAATGTATAAAGATGAAATTTTCATAATGTTCTGTATTGAACTGTATCACAATTAAATACAAACAAGAAATTAAGTGGTTCAACCTATTCAATACAATAAGAAATGTAGTGTTACATTCTTATTTGGTTAAAAGCGGTACTGGTTTCAACCACCAATCTGGGTCATCATCAGCCGATTAAAAATTAAAAAACAATGCATATGAAAACAAAAAAAATAAGGACAAGTCTTTCACAAAAGAAGTTCAAGAAGCAATATAAGACAATAGGAAATAGCAGTGAGCGATTTTAAATCATAAAATCCAGAAGAAGTCGAAGATCAGTCACTTATATGTAGCAAGGCACAAGTCCCTGAAGAGTAGCACAACACACTCAAGTCCGGCACTGTGCCTTAAAATGTATACGAGAAGAGGTGAACAGTTCATTGAACAAGCCTGCAAACACTGCCAGGCGTGAAGTCACAACACGATTTACTAAATCTGAAGTTCCAAAATTGTGTAGAAGTCAAAGACAAGTCACTTAAATAAAGTAAGATGCTAGCTCCTGAGGATCAGCACAACATACGCGATGTCCGGCACTGTGCTTTTAAATGCCGACGAAACTCGGTGAATAGCTTAAAGAACAAGCCTGCAAATGCTTGTCGCGAAAATATATAAGTTAATAATCATTTAAGTATATATCAATGTTAATGTTGAATGTATTGAATAGGTTGAATCACTTAATTTCTTGTTTCAATTTAATTGTAATTAAGCGAGTAGTGTTACAAAAATGTTGCAAAGTTTGGGCTGGGAAGAATTGGGAGAAAGAAGACGAACTGTTCAACTAAGTGGTATGTTGCAGGTTATCAATTTCATTTTTTGTCCGTATTGAAGATCTACTTGTGATAAAATTCTTATGATTTTGTTAAATACCACCTATTCAATATTAGTAGACAAATAAGTTTGAGTGGCATCTTCAAAAGTAGGAAAGATCACAATATGAAGATAAAGTTGGAATTCAAGAGGGCAAATTGGGGCAAATATTAATTTATAGGAAGGGGAGTTAGGGATTGGAATAACTTACAAAGGGAGATGTTCAATAAATTTCAATTTCTTTGAAATCACTTAAGAATAGGCTAGGAAAACAACAGATAGGGAATCTACCACCTGGGCAACTGCCCTAAATGCAGATCGGTATTGAATGATTGATTAGCTTCTGAATTAGCTGATAAAAGGAGTGCAGGTTTAGTTTGCAACTCCCCCACCCAAATGCCAGCAAAATCAATTCATTACATCAATAATACTTTGGCCTCACCCAACCCATATAGATATATATTTTCTTTTTTAACAATTTCCGTAACATCGTACCGACACAGATAGGTCTTATGGAGACAATGGGACAGGAAAGGGTTAGGAGTGGGAAGGAAGCGGCGGTGACTTCAATTAAGATGTGTGAAAATGGGAAACCACAGAAAACCATGTTCAGGGCTGCCGACAGAGGGGTTCGCACCCATTACATCCCGAATACTGAATACCGGCCGCACTTAAGCGACTGCACCTATCGAGCTGGGTCCCATTTTTTTTGTGTACACCTTCTCCTTCTATAAATCTATGGCCAGAGGTATACTGGTAAAGAAATTACCGTATTTCTCCCAATCGAAGACAATCCTTCAAAAATATGTAATCAGGCTTAAAAAGTTCTTTGTGAAATCATAAGAATGCCTTCTTTGCACCGTACGCATTTTTAGACTATCTTTGACTTCACGCCAACGCCAAGCAGTAGCTTCAGTTATGCCATATTTTCTTGCGGCTACACAATTATTGTTTATTTCCGCAAGTTTCGTAACCATTAAATTAAAAAATTAAAATTGGCATCATAATATTGAAGAGAAACCGTAGAAAATTTGCCGGCAATACCTGTTCCACGTCTCTACAATACGATGGACAATCCATCAGGAATATATTCCTGCTGTCTATAAAACTGTTACTTTTACTAAAGCATCAGGTACAACCGGCTGCCGCTAGACACACATCTTGCTTGCAGGCTACGTCCGACTTCAGCGACTAGCAATGTATGATGAAGATGCAGACGTTGAATGTCAACAAGTTTATTGCGCCGGGTTATGCCCATTCCGCCCATGAGTTCTTCACACACATACCACAATATTTAAACTTTGACTTCTTTAAAGCGTCCCTGTTGTGGGCCACTGAATGCATTTTTTGTACATTACGCATTTTTAAGCTTTGTCTTCACGCTAACGCAGAACATTGGCTTTATTTATATCTTGCATTCTTGAGGCTGCACATTCTTCATTTCCGCATGTTTAAGAACCTTTAACTTAAAGTTGGCATCATAAAATCGATGAGAACCCGTTGAAAACTTACCGGCAATACCTGTTCCACGTGTCTTTGCATTACGACTAACCATCATGAAAATATCCCTGCTGTTATTTTTACGAAGTGTCAGGTACAGCAGACACATTATAACTCTGCCACTGAATAACCATGGCCTTTCTAATAATTCGAACGAAGGCTCGCATGTTTTGATGCATTTTGCGGATTTAAGAAACGTTTTTGTAGAGGCTAATACAAGGACCTTTTTTTTTTTAAACTATTCACCTACCTGCCTCACTCCGAGCAGAATGTCATTCTCTCTTCACTATCTTCCAAGAACCAGTGACGTTACACCGAAGGACTGTACAAACGGTTGCCGCGGCTAGCAATGTATCATATAGGCGTAATAGACGCGAACTTTGAAGGTTGAGTTTTATTGCAGGGGGGGGTTACTGTGGTACCTGCAAGTGGTGTTCATTAACATTAGGTTAATGACCCTTGATTTTTCACCTAAGATTATGCCTGATGTCTATGTAGGAAATCAGGTGATGTAAGATCCAATGTATTACTTCTCTGTGAGGTGTCATTCGAGGATTCACGGAAGTTGTGCTGGCATCTCTGATGTGGAAGTTCAGGTTATTACTAGCGCTGCTGACTCGTGGATGTGTCAATCATATGAATTACTATTACATTCGCAAACTTCTTCCGAAGTTGGCGCTGAGTTAATGAAACTGACCTCTGGGATAAATTTATTAAAGGTACGAGAGGTCTTCGTATTCATTGGTCCCAAAATCATTCCGATACGCCTATTAAAGGAGATGGTACGACGACATCACGGAATTCTTTTTATAAGGAACTGGCTTCGTGTAAGAATAATATACATCCGCCGAAAATTTGTCACCTAATAGAGCGTTGCGTTTAAGATAATACTGAGGACTGCTGGAGAGGTCTACTGCCTTTCGCTTATATTGCTCTTCAGGTCCCGGATAAATCCCTAAATTATAAAGCTCCATCTCTTGCAATCAGTATTAAACATAACTTCAAGGAATTATAATTGTCATTTTACTACTCATCAAAAATACATATTGTATAATATTTTATTGGTAGTGTCTACTCTACAGTTCATTTTTGGAAGGTGTAGACTGCGGGTTAGAATTCACCCACGGTAACCTCTGCCTGTCGTAAAAGAGGACTTAAAGGGGACCGAGTGGCCACCGGTATAAGTGGCCCCCCTCAATGTCGTCAACAGCCTCCTCTGAGGGTGGATGAACGAATTGAGGTCAGGGCACTCTCTTGTCCTTGGGGTGAGAAATTGCCCCTAAAGGCGGATGAACCTAGACATATTGGTCAACGGCATAAAATGGGAAAGGCAATGGGAAACCACCCCATTGAAGATCCTAAGGATATCCCAAGTAGAATGCAACCATGGAAGCTGACATTAATGAGGAAACGATAATTACTGATCATGGATTTCGGCAGGAGAGGTAAGAGGGCTTCTCAGGTCATTAGCAAACGAAATCCCTCTAAAACCGCCATGAAGATGGGAACATGGAATGTACGAACGCTATTGAAAGCGGGAAAACTGGATGAGGTGAAAGACCAGATGAGGAAGAATGAAATAGATATATTAGGTATGTGTGAGACAAGATGGGAAGGAAATGGAGACTTCTACAGTGATGAGTTTAGAGTAATTTATAGCAGTGGAGAGAAAAGAGGAAAGCATGAAGTGGCAGTTATAATAAGAGGAAAATGGTCAAATAATGTTTGCAGTACCTACCATGTCAGCAACCAGTTATTGATGGTGAAAATTAATAGTGCACCTGTGGACTTAGTAATAATTCACACGTATTTCCCAACATCGGCTCATGACTTGGAAGAAGTGGAGACTATGTATGAAGATATTGAAGAACTATTAAAACTAACTAAAGAAAAAGATAATGTCACAATAATGGGCGATTTTAATGCAATAAGACACTAGGAAATTTTGGTCTGGGGGAAACAAATGAAAGAGGTGAAACTTTGGTAGATTTCTGCAGTCAAAATGATATGGTTATTACAAACACATTATTTGAAGTTCCTCTTAGAAGAAGGTACACGTGGGAGGCGCCAGACAAAAGACTATTTCAGTTAGATTATATACTAATGAAGCGAAGATACAGGAATCAGATAAAATCATGCCACAGCTACCCAGGTCCTGATATAGATAGTGACCACACACTTGTGTTAGCCAAGTGTAACATTAGATTTAAAAGAACCAAAAGATCTATCAAAAAGAAGTGGAGACTAGAAGGACTGAAAGAAGCAGTAACAAAGGCGGCTTTTGAAGAACGAACCAATAAAGTAGATAATGGAAATGATGAGCCAATGCAGTGGAATAACATCACTATAAGGATAATTAAAGCAACAAATGACCTTTTAGGAAAAAGGAAATTGGAGCCCACAAAACCTTGGATGACAGAAGAAATACTAAACCTAATTCAAGACAGGAATAAGCTCAGGAAGGAAAACTATATAGATGACTACAAAAGGATTAAAAATCAGATCACAACCAAATGCAGAGAAGAAAAAGAGAAATGTACCAAAAAACATTGCTGAAGAGATGGAAGAAGATATATAAAAGGGAAAATAGCATCAACTTTATAAGAAAATCAGTTCCTTTCGGTACAAAAATTGAACCAAATCTGCAGTAGTAAAAAACAAAGAAGGAATGTTACTGATAGACAACGATAAGATATGTGCTCGATGGAAAGAATACATACGATGATAAGGACTTCAAGAATGACAATAAGCTAATTGAAGACATCAATGAGTGTGGAAGAGAAATTCAAGGTCCTCCAATCATGAGACATGAATTTGAACATGCCCTTCAGAGTCTAAAAGAAGGAAAAGCAACCGGTGTAGATGACATCCCAGCAGAATTACTGAAAAATTTAGGTATCAACATGAAAGACCAGTTATTCAGAGTAATAAATGAATGCTACGAAAGAGGAATCGTGCCAGAAGACTTTACACAATGCAGAATCATTACCATACCTAAAATAGGAAGGGCAGTTGACTGCACCAATTACAGAACACTATCAATATTACCACATGCCTCCAAGATACTCCTAACATAGTTGAGAACAGAATAAAAGGAAAAGTAGATAAGTATGTTGGAGAAGACCAATTTGGATTTAGAGAAGGCAGAGGAACAAGAGAAGCAATTCTGGCCTTACGCATGTTATTGGAGAGAAGGATTGAAGTGAATAGAACGACTTATCTTACCTTCATTGACTTAGAAAAAGCTTTTAACAATGTGAACTGGGAACTACTGTTTAGAACTATGAGGAAAATAGGACTGGACTGGAAGGATAGAAGAATGATTAATCAACTGTATCTGAACCAAAGCACAAAAATAATCATCAATCAGGTAGAAGAAAAGGCCAGGATTAGGAAAGGAGTTAGACAAAGTTGTCCCCTATCACCGTATTTATTTAATGTGTTCATTGAGAAAGCTATTCAGATCATGAAGGAGAAGACAAAGGGAATAAAAATCAATGGTGAAAGGATACATTGTATCAGATTTGCAGATGACATCGTATTAATTGCAGACTTAGAAAAAGAAATCAATAGAATGCTGAAAGTCCTCTCAGGCACTCAAACTATGGAAATTAAAAGTAAACAAACGGAAAATGAAAGTAATGGTAGTACGGAAAAATATGGAAGAAATTAAAACCAATATCAAAATTGATGACATCAGAATTGATCAGGTCAAACAATTCTGTTATCTTGGTAGTATGATAAAGGATAATAGATGCTTCCTAGGAGTAAAGAGAAGAATAGCATTGGCAAAACAGGCATTTATGAGCAAGAAAAACATTTTAACCAGCACACACATGAATATAGATGTCAGAAAAACCTTTGCAAAATCATTTGTATTGTCCCCTTCAAAAGTGGAAATAATTTATTAAGGGAGAATGATTTATTTCATCAGTGAGTTGAAACATTATTTCGATCGCCAGGAGGGTGAGATTTTACACTCCCGTGCTAGCGTGAACAAGCCGCCTGCGAACCGGTTTTCCCAACCTACCAAGAGAACGAGGAAGCAGGGTGAAATTCCTGTTAGGTGTCCTTCAGACACATGTGTGTGTGTGTGTACCACGTGATCGGGCGGGCAGCGTGATTATAATCGGTCAATAATTGTAAGGTCGTGTGACGTGAAACTTGGGCAGCCAATAAAAATGACAACCTTCACAGGAATGCAACAGATCCACCAATCAGATATAATCAAGAGGCACACCTCCGTCTTAAGACAGTGAATATATGGTAATTCCAAAGGAAATTTTATAGAGGGTATTTACTTCTAAACACTTGATTTGAGCGTTACTCTGAATGCAGCTACGGTCGAGACTGGACGTCGTTTGCTTTACTGAGAGACTTTGCATTAGAGAAGGCACTGAGGACTGAATAAACTGCAATTCAGGCATTTGAAAAACTTCTCTACGATTTATTTATGACTGTCATAAGATAAGTGTCCATCTCCAAATTATTAAACATCGCGTGTGTATCCTGGACTATTGCTAAGACTTTTATTAGTTTCAGCTTTTCTACGAGAACTCAGAAAAAGGAAGGTCGTTGCTTCGAGCTCGCTTCAAGATGGCTATCCCTTTCCGAGATGAATCCTACTGTTTCCTGTGCACCTTCATCTCCTCCATGAGTCACTAATTATGTAAGGCGTCGGACATGGGCAAGACTTTGTTCGCTGGAAGGTGATGTGACCACGTACTAGGTCATCAACCAGAATCCAGTTAACACCAGCCACATGAGTATTCTTTAAGAATTCATCTTTCTATCTTTCTGTAAAATGTCTGTAAAACGTAGCCTTACCTTATTCATTTAGATTTTCTATTAGTTTAGCAGTAGTTTGACTTTTCATTCTTCTTTCCTCGGTGGGAGGTAGTTTGTGCTCTGGAATGAATGTGTATTCGGTTCTATTAGTTAGAGATAAGAGTGAATGTCATCGAGAGAGACCTCAACTGTCCTAAAAATTTAAGACGGCAGGAGAAATAAAAATAAATGACCCCCGCGTTAATCTTGAATGATTTTGAAATAGTTTGAAAATTAATTGAGACAGATTAGGACAGTGTTCTAGTGTTTTTCTAAGTGTCAAATTTTATTCTACAATTATACAACATTTCTGTGGACTTTAGTTCGTTTAGAGTCATCTGAATAATTTCGTACGATAGCTTTGCAAGTGTGATTAGGCACGGTCAATAAATATAATAATAATAATAATAATAATAATAATAATAATGAGTAAAAATAATTAAACCTAATTACGGGCTAAAATTTGAATAAGGTCATGGGTTTAATGTTGGGTTGTTCTTGGAAAGAATTATCGTGTGCTCACTTTGTGTAAAGTAGGCCTGGAACATGGTATCCTCCGGACGGAGTAATGATGAATTATACGTATATTTTACTGTGCTATTAATTTGATTATGACTTGCAGATGGACATTATATATTGTGTGATAATTTATGCATCCATTAGAGTCACTTTGGAAGAAATGTGTCACTGGACATGATTTCTTCGAGCTTGAGTGCAGATTAATCGAGAGCCACGATATAGTAGGAGAATAAGAATAAATGCCGCAACTCATGTACCGTAAGCGTGTATTCTAATATTTTGACCTGTGCTGTAGGTATTTTAGTTGCTTATTTTGAATGATTTCTGTTTAAAGGATTCCCTTGAATATCGTTGTATAATTAATTTCTGCATAAAAGTGATAACCTCAACTCTATCACGTTCTAGATCGATACCTGGAATATACATGATATTGTCATCTAGAGAATGATTTCCCTAATTTGGAATAAATCCAAAATTTAATAATAATGGGTTAGTGTTCGTGTAAATAATATTGTAATATTGTTGTGTGATTTGTTTATATTCTGTGTTTTGTGAATTTTCTTGAATGGTTTTATGATGATGTTCTCCACTGCGTGCGTCAAATTTTGACCGATTTACATTATTTTCGCGTGTCCGTGATTTGATGAATTATGAATCTTTGGAAGATTTTATTATAATTTAAGGTAGATTAGGATCTAATTTACTAAAATAAATTGAATAAGAGAAGGGAACGTCCATGGATTGATGTCACGAGGCTGAATTTTAGTTATTGTACAGTCACTTATTGCATAACAACGAGTAACCTTTAGGTTGATCAAATAAGAATTAATTATGAGAAGTTCAGTCACTTCATAATTATAAGAATGAATTGATTGATAACGGGAAAGTCTAAGGAAGACTTATTAACCACAATTTCTTGAATTAAACATTTTTCAATAATTTTAATAAGGGAAAGAAAATGATCATTTTCTTGTAGAATTATGTGAGATCCAGAAGGAATATTTTAATTTAAGCAATTTGATTATCATCATTGGAGAGAGTGATACCAGATAGTATTTTGATTTTCAATCCAGTTTATAGTAAATTAATGATCCCTATTTTATTATTATTATTATTTTATTATTATTATTATTATTATTATTATTATTATTATTATTATTATTATTATTATTATTATTATTACAGACAAGAACATTCATTGAGCTTTAATTTGATCAAGATTCCTTATAGACGATAGCATGAGGAGAAGAGATTTTCAAGAATTAGACCCAGATTTTGTAAATTTAATTGTTTATTGGAAGAGTGATAGTTTTTAATAAATGTATAAACCTATTTTAGTTTCTTTTCATTTGTCTCTAGTCCTTCATCTATTCCTGCCTTTAAAATTTTCTGCACAGCCGATAAGCGAATGATCTACCTCTGAGACTCTCGCTCACCGGCGAGCTGAGCCCGGCATGATGGGGGCAGTATGGAGTACACTTCAGTATGGAAGTGAGAGTTGGACTCTGGGTAAATTAGAAAGGAATCGACTTAAAGCTGCTGAAATGTGGATATGGCGGAAAATTACAAGAACGAGCTGGACGGAAAGAAAAACCAACCTGGAAGTCTTAAGGGAAGTTAAAGAAGAGAGAAGATTTTTAAATGAAATGGAAAGCAGAAAAAATACTTTCATCACTAACATACTTGAAGGGAAAGTGCTGGGAGAGAAAGGCAGAGGAAGACCTAGGATGAAGAATTTGGACGACATCAAGAAGAGGTTAGGATGTGTCAATTACATGGAACTGAAACAAACAGACAATGAAAGAAAAGAGTGATTGCATCGACAAGGCATTAGCCTTTAGAATATTGATTGATTGATTGATTCTACGGGGAAAAAAGTCTTGGATTTGGAGAAATACGGTCAAAGAATTCGTGGTACCCCCTTTTTTAGTAATTTCACTTTAGATAACAGTGTCTTCACCACAAGATACACAAGGCTATGTTGCTTCATGACAGCTCTGTCTGATGTGTCTTTGGCCCCTCTATAAACATAAAATGCAACACAATATTTGACTGCACTGTCACAGAGCATTCAGAATTTGATACCCCAACGATGATTGCATTTTATCTACCAGGTATCGCATTAGTGATGAGTGGCTCTTCGTTCCAACTAGACTTTCATCTATGCTGATGTTCTGATGAGGAATTAAATGACATTACAGGATCAACAACGGCATACAATGGGGGCGATAGAATATCACCAACGGTAAATAAAATAAAAGGGACCCCAGGGGCTCTAAACTTTGGAGTGTGGGTGCGACCAAGGGCCCCTTAGCTGACGCCTGGCATTGTTTCCACCTGTGCCAGGTTCCTCACTTTCATCTATCCTACCCAACCTTCCTCGGTCAACACTTGTTCTTTTCCGACCCTGATGCTATTAGGTTTCCGAGGGCTAGGGACTATCTTCACGCCTTTTGTAGCCTTGTCCTTCTGTGGCCGATACCTTAATTTTTCGAAGTGCCTGATCCCTTCCATTTTTTCTCTTTGATTAGTGTTATATAGAGGATAGTTGTCTAGTTGTATTTTGCCTTCAAACAGTAATCACCACTACCACCATCAAATATGGCAGATGGGTTGTAATCAGGCAGACCAGAGAGAGTGAAAAACTTCAAAATTAATTGAAATCAGTTTCAGGAAAATATTATTCGGAATCATGATACAGTGTGGCACAAATGCTGTGACCAATATGACACTATTTTGTTGGTAATTTTAACATTCCCATATTTAAAATACATGCAATAAAAGCCTTCATTTCTGGCAATGTCATATTTTTTGAAGTCTTAGTCCTGAAGGAAGGAGACATGCTTTGAGAATGTTTAGCAATGTACTGCATTGCGTACCACTTTCTCTCTTTTACTGGTAATTGTAAGAAAGTTACGATAAATATTATGTTAAATGACTCAATAGATTAGGAATTTCGTGGTGGAAAATATTTCTGTCCTGGTACTTACGGATATGGCACTGGGGACGGGGGTGAACATCTCCCTCCGACTCACTATCCCATAATAAAATATTATCATAACTGAATTTGAATCATCGTTCATTCCAAGATTTGTATTATCACCGCCTGTGTTATCATGTGATACTAGATATTGATTCCCATACAGAATCTGAAATATTTGTCCTGAATGAGTAAATCCATAATTCCAGTACAAATGGTCCGTTATTGGACATCATAATTTATAATTAAGTCCAATGTCCAATACCGGGTGAGTTGGCCGTGTGGTTAGGAGCACGCGGCTGTGAGCTTGCATCCGGGAGATAGGGTGTTCGAATCCCACTGTCGCAGCCCTGAAGATGGTTTTCCGTGTTTTCCCATTTTCACACCAGGCAAATGCTGGCGCTGTACCTTAATTAAGGCCACGGCCGCTTCCTTCCAACTGCTAGTCCTTTCCTATCCCATCGTCGCCGTAAGACCTATCTGTGTCGGTGCAACGTAAGGCCTCTAGCAAGGAGAAATGCCCAATAATTTATAATTATTGTAATTATTATAATTATTATTAGGCCTATAATTTATCATTTTTAACTGTTAATAATTTAAAAATTAACTACATCATTTGATGGTCTAGCAGGCATCAATTTTTGAAAGTGAGACAAAGGGCCGATTGCAGAAACGATGACTAGTTTTAAGCCTTAGGCAACGTCCACCTAAACAACGTCTAAATCAAGCATGATCTTCCATTGCATAAACAGTGTTCAGCCAGTTTTTAACTAGATATCATTTAAAAGTTTCAATATTGGTTTGAAAATGGAGATAGAAGTATCTTTCATGCAACTCTTTGCTTGTCGGAACCAATGGAATTCGTCGGTGCTCGTGCCGAACGCCAGTCAGCTGTCTGTCTTCCTACACGTTACTCAAATATGGCTAAGCACGAGCATGACTTGCCCGCAGATAAGAGTATCGCTTTTGATGGAAATTAAATCTCATAATATTATCGACACTAAAGCGACACCCTACCGCACGGGGAAGTGTAACTTTGATTATAGAGTTGTTGCAGTGGGTGTAATCTACTCATAAATGCGGTGCTTCGACGAAGGGAAGATGAAGCAACAGTAATGTGCAACCGAGTGTGTTGTACGGGCCATATAGATGTAGCTTGCATTCTGGAGATCGTAGGTTCGAAACGCATCGTCGGCAGCCCTGAAGATTGTTTTCCATAGTTTCCCTATTTTTACACCAGGCAAATACTAGGGCTGTTATTATGGCCACGGCTCTTCTTCCCCAGTCCTCCTCTTTAAACAACAATCACCACTATCACCATCACTTGCCTTTTCCTGATTGTTGCCGAAAACTTATACAATTATATACATAAAAACCACTTAACCTACTTTTTAGTTTTCACTATTATGCATGTTTACTTGGCAGTAGGCCTAAATATAAGTGAATCCCTCCCAGTTGATGTATGTGACAGACTCTTACAATCAGGACACGTAATTCTAATATGTATGTAGTCGGAGTGACCTATAATTCCATTGAAATTACCCCCTGTATATAATAAAATTATCGGTTGCCAAGAAATGTATTCAAGTTGACAGTTACCAGACTATCCCTTTGTCTGTCTCAAGAAACAAGTCTCTTAAAAAGCGAAACCTTATTTTAAGATCTACCTCCCCGTACATGTCAGATGAATTGCTGCGATTTAGCAGCGGGCGACCCACAGAGAGGCCGTCGGACTAACCTTTCTTTCCGGAATCGTCTTAACATGATAATACAAATTACACGTTTCGTGGTACATAACCTCTGATCTTGATTCACTCCTCTCATTTGAGGTTAAACAGTGCTCTTGGCAGTGTTTAAACATGACTGGTTGAACATCGGTTTTAGATGTCTCTGCAATGCAGCAGCCATGCTTAAGCATTGTTTAACCGTAGACCGTTTCTGCAATCGGCCCGAAGTCTCTCATAGTGCATTGACACTGCCTGTGGCTCCAAGTAGCCTACACAGTGGCATCCACTATAAGCACTAGCCACGCATTCTTGTTACCAACTGAAGAGCCCAAATTGGCACACTGGGGCAAAACGCTGGCAACCAAGAATGAGTTCGCTGGAAAATTTATAATGTCCAGTAACGGATTTATACAGGAGTGTTATCATCCTCACAGTCAGTCTCATCTTCACTTAAACATCAGGAGAATTAAAATTCAAGGAGACTGACTTACCTAGCATGTTGTGCGAGTCACATGCATTGAGAACAGGGTGAGATGGTTTTACAATGTTGTCAGCAACACTTTCACTTGCTAATTCTATGTCCAAATCACTGTCTGACAAATCGCACGCCTTAATATGTTCATTATCACTAGAATAATCTTCTACATATGCTCGTAAATAACCATTATCTTCTTCAGCCACTCTCTCTCTCTCTCTCTCTCTCTCTCTCTCTCTCTCTCTCTCTCTCTCTCTCTCTCTCTCTCTCTCTCTCTCTCTCCTGATTCCATGTTGTTTACAAACAAGCTCAAACTGCATTTCAACTTTATTTTGTTTCTTCATGAAAGCTTTACAGACACATCTGATGGCTATGATTGGTACTCTACGCTCTAATCTACAGAACTAGCCACTAAAAAGCAGGCAAAGCTGAAATTGCAAACGTATCGTGACAAAACTTTTGACATCCGATATATCAGGCCAACTTGACAATTTGTGGCAACCTGTGATCCGATAGATCAGATCTTGGCGATAAGAGAGTTAATAATCATTACAGAGACTTAGGGTGGTGTGTATTAACCAAGAGTAAGTTCTACTTCCGTAGTAAAGTACTCTTGAAATCAACATTCAGCGACTTCCATACGAGAGAAAGTTGCTTCCGAAGTATTTTAGTCCTTTCAGATACCCCTGGACTAAACTACTACAAGAGTAAAATGTTGAAGAGCACCATCTTGTAGAAAATTACTAAAGAAGTAAATAACACAAGAATACAGGTCACAATTTACTTTCAAGTCGTGCATGGAGTAAGCTAGGTTTAGTTTTGTTGTCTAATGTTAATATCGTGCCGTATAAGAGAGGAAAACGTTTCAAATTTGTTTATGGATTACTTAGATTATACTAACAATCTCAACACAGAAAACGACGGGAAATGTATTAGTGCGTACAGTGTTTCACAAACTCTGCAGCAAGATTCAATAGACATCTTATAAATAATATTTTCCTCCCATATCATACAAGATCCACAATGTGGTAAGCCTCTTTGAATTCAGAATGATAAAACTAGCTTTAGGCACTTGCAGAAACTCAAGCCACTGAACAAAAATTCAACTTTGCAAGCCAATATTAGCAAATTCACATAGGAAACACTACTGCACTCCTACAATCAATTCCAAATTTCTCCTAGAAACACTTCCATCTTTTTAACAAGTTTAAGCTGATCAACATTATTGCAAATTTCAATAAAAAATGAGCTGGACACAGACTTGGTTTGGCTCAACTCACTAAATTTTACACACAAGAAATCTAACGTTTTTTCCACTGAGCTAACTCACTAGCAACTCACAGACGCTTTTTAAGGTACAAAGTTTCCATGCTCGTTAGTTAACTTGCATTTGGACAAAGTCTACATATAATTAAAATACCTGAAACATGCGAGGAACAATCCGCCGGAGGTAGTCCATCACATTCACATTACTGTACTTGTTCTGAGAAGACTGGTTCTCCGTCACAGACACCTGGTAGACAGAGTTGAAACCCATGTTATGCAAAGTTCCCTTGTCCACAGTGAAGTCCGTAAGGATGATGGAATCTCGCTCCACCCACTGATCCATTGGCTCCAGGATCTTCACGAATCGCTTTTTATAGTTGCGTTCCCCATCCTATGACAGAAAGAAAAACATATATGATCACAAGTAAGTGTTGAAACCACTGATCTCTATACATGGATCGCTGATGGCAGGTCTCCGCTGCAGGAGAAAGTACGCCAAGTTGAGCGCGCGGTTCGCCATGTTGGCGTACCCAACCTAGAGCTCTCCTTATGGGGAAGCAATGATAATAGAGTCAATTTTAAGTCGCAATTAATGGCGCATTGGAATAATTAAAAATATAGAGACATGTTCACTCAAAGCATAAGGACATTGGGATCACTGACACGTCATTCCGAGGTCAGTAAATCTCCGGGATAGCAATAAACATGAGTGTATAATAACGGCCGACAAATATTAACTTAGGTGCTGAATACATGCAATTCGCGATCGGTAACACAATACGAGTGAAAACCAGTTTCTGGAAACATTGCTGTAAATTGTATACATGTATGCCACGAAATTATGCATTCTTAAAATGATGTACCTATAAACGTAGCTCAATATACAGGCCTAGATTAAACATATCGTAATCGGTGCTTGATAATGAATTTCTGTTTCCTGTTTCCATGAAATAACGCGCATATGATCAAATTAAAATATCATTGAAGCAAATGTACACATTTATAAAACCAGCAAATATTCTAAACTTGTCAATATATCACATTACCTGCAGCTTAATTTACTATTACAGACATCTTTAATTAAATTCAGCTAGCAAAGCGATATTGATAGTCATCATCAGAAATATGTAACACCAGTTAAAAGAGTCCCAAATACCACGAATAGTATAATGGGATAGCCCCAAACACCCACCACACTTTCCCTTCTCCCACCACTCCAGTGTCTGAAACCCATAATTATTACTGATGTAAATAAGGTCTAGAATTCCTCCAGACTTCATTTTCTAAGATTGTTATAAGGTCACGTCAATTACTTAATCGAAACCGTCAGTTTAATTATCATCATCATCATCATCATCATCTGGTTACCCTCCAGGTTCGGCTTTTCCCTCGGACTCAGCGAGGGATCCCACCTCTACCGCCACAAGGGCAGTGTCCTGGAGCTTCAGATTCTTGGTCGGGGGATACAACTGGGGAGTATGACCAGTACCTCGCCCAGGCGGCCTGACCTGCTATGGTGAACAGGGGCCTTGGCGGGGGATGGGAAGTTTGGAAGGGATAGGCAAGGATGAGGGAAGGAAGCGGCCGTGGCCTTAAGTTAGGTACCATCCCGGCATTCACCTGGAGGTGAAGTGGGAAACCACGGAAAACCACTTCGAGGATGGCTGAGGTGGGAATCGAACCCACCTCTACTCAGTTGACCTCCCGAGGCTGAGTGGACCCCGTTCCAGCCCTTGTACCACTTTTCAAATTTCGTGGCAGAGCCGGGAATCGAAACCGGACCTCCGGGGGTGGCAGCTAATCACGCTAACCACTACACCACAGAGGCGGCCAGTTTAATTATGAGAAATAAAAAAAAAATATAAGTAAATCTTTACTTGCAATTAATGTTCAGTAAAATTGAAAACAGTTGGCTGTACATCACTTCTAAGGTGTACAGTTTGTCCATTTCTATCAAAACAGTCTTCCTCTAAGTGATCCGAGCAGAGAACAGCTGTTTTAGAAGGCTCCCAGTTCTCCCACCTGATACTCCTAATCGATGATCGTAGATGTTCAGGTCTCGAGAAAGGAAACCTACAAAAATTAATTGCCATTTTGCTCCCGGAATATGCGAAATAAGATACAACAAACCTAAAACTCAAAACACTACCCTAGGAAGATTCTTATGTACAGTATAAAACTCCCCAAGCCGAGCTGAGTGGCTCAGATGGTTAAGGCGCTGGCCTTCTAACCCCAACTGGGCAGGTTCGATCCTGGCTCAGTCCGGTGGTATTTGAAGGTGCTCAAATACGACAGCCCCGTGTCGGTAGATTTACTGGCACATAAAAGAACTCCTGCGGGACTAAATACCGGCACCTCGGCGTCTCCGAAGACCTTAAAAATAGTTAGTGGGACGTAAAGCAAATAACATTATTATTAAAACTCCCCGATGAAATGATTTCTCCTTCTGCCGATCGGTTCTGTTTGTACATCCATAAGCTGAATACTGCGGTATGTTAATACCCCGTAGAATGTTTCTTCATTCATATTTCAGATAAACACATACATATTTAAATTGAATTTTGTAATCCACAAGTATACTACAAGGCAACGAACCTAAATTCGTAAAATACACTACTATTTACTTTGCAATAACACAGCACAGAACACTCGTGGAACTACAATCAAGAGGCCTGGCGTCACTGAACTAAGCATAAACAAAGCAAGTGCGCTCCTCATGGTCTACTGCACCGTGCGCTCGCTGCCATCTTACCACGCCAGTCATCTTCTATTCGGCTTACTGTTACCCAAGCTACCAGCCATCCAGGTATAGAGATCAGTGGTTGAAACTCACAAAAGAGAACTCATATTCTTACAATAATGAAAACTTTATCTGCAAAAATTAGTGAAACATTTAGCTAAGAATGATGTATACCATATTTACCCAATCGTAAAAGTGAGCCGGCTCTCTTTTTTTTCTTTTTTGTCAAAAAATACCCCCCTTTTTAGAATACATTTTGTCAACACAGGCAGTAAAGTAAACCCTTAATCGACACGTAAGGGAAAATGTTCCAAAAAATCATATCCGAAGTCCCTAAAAGTACGTTTTCTCCACACTGACTCAGGCCCGGTTTTCATTAACAATTAATTATAAAGGCCTACCTACAAGTTCTTAGTTTACACTATGTTAAAATTTAATGTGTTACCATTCTTGAGTTTCTTCAAACACTTCCTGAGAAATGTTAGCTAGTGCATTGTTATAATAACTCATGAGATTTACGAACAATGATCTAGAAGACAGTGGCAGAACCAGGCATTATTTTTAGCACACTCCAATGGGAATTTATTTGAATAAAGCTGTACAATATGGTGCATGAAGATGACATAAAGAGGCTGTCTCAACATTTGATCCACAATCCTCAGGTAAGAACAGAAAACAGTCTTTTTCCATGCTGTTGCGAGTTCCGATATATGCTATATTATTACTGTTTTGAGGTCTTGTCTAAGGATACAAGATTCAAAGATACTTTCATAAAAGGTATCAGGACTCCTTTGTAACTTGTGCCCAATTGAAGCCATGCTGTGATTTGGGAGTTATTTATATTATACTGTTGTTTACAGAAACTGGCCATCTAGTACCCATATCTATGATTTGGAACATAGGATCACTAATCACTAGAGCATTAATAGAGAAAGTATCTGTTCCATTTTCAGTATATTTAAACCATTCCCCTACAAAGACGGATCTCTCCGTCTGAGCTATGCCGTGTCTTCTCGTACTGTACCGTGTGTGTTTATGAACGCTATCTTGACTGCTGTCTTCTGTTTATCAGCTTAGTATTAGTACGAGAGCTTCTCCATAGATGACAGAACGTATAACATACACGATTTCCTGGGAATATTCGCTGTGAAAATAATGCGAACGAGTTGGATATCTCATATCTAAGGATCCGTGGCTTTTACGCATGTGTATCAAGATGGCAGCTTCAAAACAAAACAAGGAGGAAGAGATACAGTAAAACCTCATTAATTCAAAGTCATCGGGATACAAAACTCGGACTTCGAATTAGGTGATTTCGAATTAACCACCAAATTATAATTCAGAAATGCCAACCCTTGTGGCATTACAAAGTATTCTAAGACCTGTTACTGCATGCAATTAACCTTGATTCACAGTATAACCTTTCATATGCCAGGGGGAAAAAAAGGGGGAAAAAACTATTTCCAAAATGTGTCCATCGATCAAGGTGCATTTACAGTATTCAAATAATGCACTTGGATAACTCACCAGCAAACATTACCTCACGCAATAATAAAATTTAAAAGAATTTATTCAAAGATGAGGAAAAATCTATACTAGCTCCCCTGTGTAAGTGCTTCATTCATTAGATTACTGTACTGTAATGAATTTTTAGATGCCTTGTACTGGCATGGAAAGTACCCAATGCCCTTAAAACATCGTCGCTTATCGAACTTTCCTATGACAAGGGGAGAAAGTTTCTCGCTTCCGTCTGCATTACAACACAGTACAGCGACTATACTTGTAGAATTTCCTACAGTAGCACTTGTCCACAGCCGCCTTGTCTCATAATTCAAAATACCAGCTCTTGTCGTGTCACAAAGTATTCTAAGACTCATTAACGCATGCAATCACCTTGATTCTCAGTTTAAACCTTTCTAATGCTATGGAAAACACTATTTCCTAAATGTATCCAACAAGGTGTATTTACATTATTCAATAATGCACTTGGATAAAACACTGGCAAACATAACCTCACGCAACAAATGAAAAAATAACATTCAAAAATGAGGGAGAAATTATGCTGGCTCTCCTGTGCACATGCTTTCTCTGTTGGATTACTAATCGCTTGCATTTTTAGATGCCTTGTACTTGCACGGAAAGTCCCCGACGCCCTCAAAACATCATGCCTCATTGAACTGTCATATGACGAGGGAAGGAAGTCTCGCTTCCATGTGCTTTGCAACACAGTGCATTGACCCTTGTAAGATTTTCCAGCTGGCACTTCTCTCCTTTTAAACCGTAAGTCCACGTGGGCTCATTTTAAAATTTTAAAAATGTAGTTTCAATGGCAATGACTATATTGTCCGGTGCGTACGAAATGATTAAATGAGTCACGCTTTTTTGACAGCTGTCTGCACCGCTAGAGTTCGCGGATTCCGTTCCTCCGCACACTGCCTGTTACGTGATATTGTGGCATTCCTTAAAGCACTGAATACAAAAGAATTACGATTTCACTCAAACTTAGCACATATGAAGCACACTGTAGATACACCTGTGATTCTAAGTGCGGAAAGCTACCCCTGCACGTTCCGGAAGATGCATTCTTTCATGACGTGGAAAAATTTTGAATTAAATTACTCTGTAAAATACAATTTTTTTAAAATTGTAAAAGCAGTTTTGAATTATAAGTCTGAATTTCGATAACGGGACCAACATTGTTCTTCAAATTACGATTTATCCGTATTTTGAATTAAACAATTTAAATAACATGCAAAACCGTACCTCATGTTTCCGGGAACAAGAGCTTCGAATTAGGCAAGATTCTGAATGAACTGATTTTGAATTATCGAGGTTCTAAAGAAAGTGACATAGAACTCAACATACGTGATGAAGATTGGGTTGGAAATGACAGTAGTTCGTGTGACTTTGTCAGTGACAATGAATAAAATACTCCTTTACCGGCAAGAACGCCAATGAATATCAGGCTTGCTGGCAATGTATCACCAGCTGTTTGTGGTTGTATTTCGGATGAAAACAAGTAGCAACAGCAGCACGTCAGTAATTCTCCAAAGAACAATATTTGAAGTGTTATTGACGAAACTGATGCTGTAATTCTGAGACAATTAGGATAAGCTCCTAGTGAATTAGAAGTAGTGAATTGTACCATTTCATTGCCCAGTTTGCGTCATGAATGAGAGTTACGTCACTAACAGTTGCCATGCATTGCGGTAGAATGACGAAAATTATATGATGGAAAAGTATATTACAAGGAAAATATACAGACAAGCTGAATTAGATAAGCCGTGAATACGTCAAAAGAACTGCAGACATAACGAGTAAGAAAGCCACGAGTTAACATTACTACAAACAGACCTAAGGAATCCATACGGCCGTGAAAAAAAAAAAAAAAAAAATGAATTGTTATCCCGGGTTGGTGAACAATCACATTTAAAAATATTTGACATCGGAACGAAGTACAGGTAACAGGCAAGATTCTGCACGCAAGAAAAGAGGAAATTAAAGTCGGAAAAAGAGTTGCTGTTAATATAATTGCAACAATATAAAAATATAAAGAAATTATGCCAAAACATGAATACAAATTGAAAATATCAGGCCCAAAAGAAGATTAGGAAAAGAAGAAGAGACCAGTTGGTAGAAGTCGTCAATCCAAACCCAAAGCTGTTAACCAGAATCACTTAAAGAAATTAGAGTTCGCTAATTTATTATTTTTTTTAAGTTAGCGACAAACAGAAAGTACTTTAAGTACCAGTTTAAATACTGCCTTTTTGAGAAGTGATTTGCTAGAGAGATAGTAAATAGACTCAAGATAATTTATCTTGTGATTGGAAAATGCAGCTAATGTCGTTCTTTAATATTTTTTCATCACATGTAACCGACGGTGCTATTATGACTGAGTAAATCAAGAGGATGGGGTCGTCGTCCGGTGGAGTTCTTACCAGCCGTTCTGCACATCCGAGGCTGGAGACCAGTAACCAGCGATGACATGTACTTGAACCCGAGCCGGTGGCCAAAGAAGATCCATGATGAAATCCAACCCAGACAAGTAACGAAAGCAAAGATAAGTCAAGTTCCATATATTTACTTTTAGGTAGTTAAATTATTCATATCTGAGTGTATAAATAGTGTGCGTTTAATTTAAAATATGATTATAGCAAGGTCAATACTCAGCTCTTTGAGACATAAGTTCAATGAATAGTGTCTTTAAAAGGGAATCCATATAATTTGCTTGAGAATACGGACCTAGGTAGTCTTTGACAACCCAAATGTATATTCAATGTGTAGGAATGTTTATTTTATTTGAGGAGAGCTTTGAAAATCAACATTCTCAACATTGTGCTGGAGATTTATGTCTTTCATAGTGTAAAACAATCCAAATGCAATGAGGAATGAAATAAGATCGTCTTCTAGAACTATAAAAAAATGATATAACGGTAATTCGTCACCAAACGTAAGTAGATAGAGCCTGAAATATTAACATATGCCTTTCTTTTTACAGGAAATGAGTAATTGCTTGTGTTCTGTATTATAATAAGCCCGTAATGTGCCATTATACTATGATAGTGGAGTTTGCATACATTGCACTACTAGGGAGGTAACGAATAATGTTATTATATGGAAATGATGAAATGATCAGCGGAATAATGAGATTATAGGCAAGAATATAAATCGGATATATGGAAGTATACGATTCATGGGGAATTACGTTAAATATGATGTGTACACGACGAAATATATATATATATATATATATATTTGAGTAATTGGTGATATTAATGCAATGTTATGCTAATGATAGGTTATAGTTGTTGTTTTTGCCATGTGAATTATAAAGTAGCGTACGATGTCGGGTTGAATGGCACATGCATATGTTGATGTGGGGTTATTGAATTAATAGGCTGTCAATGGTGTACGATCATCGAAAATATATCCTAAAATAATGCATTTATGTCTGAAATTTGATATTTTTCTAAAAGAGTTTCGCATGTTAGGCTAAGTCCACGTTGATTTCTGTCACAGACAAGATTGGATGGAAGAAACACCCTCATGATTTATATAACTACTGTCCGCAAATAGATAATTATCATACACATTTTTCTTTGGAAATTTCGCGGATAGGTGATTGTATTTGAAGGAAAGTATGACACTACCAGATGACTGACTTGCTTATCGACATATGTGCGGTACGTTAGCATACTCCTACATATTTTCAGGAGATGTTATGAATTAATAATTACAACTAGTAGAGATAATTAATTGATATTTCTTATTTTTAATTGGATTTTCGTTGGTATGCTATTGAATGGCTATATTAAGCCAGGTCATGTGGAACTTACTTACCTTATTTCACGGCATAATCGTCGCCACCGCGTAATCGTCGCATCCTTTATTTTCAATACAAAAATCGGACTTTAAACCTTTAATTACATAATCGTCGCACGTCCAAATTTTGTTCACTAATCTGGTTAAAAGGTAAATGGAACTGAAACGTAAGTTGCACATGAATGCGCAATTTAAATACGTGTATGGTTTATGGGCAATTTGGCAACACAGTCGCGTTTGCGACATGTTGCACAACGTATAAATAAATAATACCGGTATATGTACGACGCATGGCTTACCGGTAGACTATCGGCAGTTTGACAACGTGGTCGCGAGACAGTGTACTATTTATTCACCACCTACATATTATGCTTACCGGTAGACTATCGGCAGTTTGACAACGTGGTCGCGAGACAGTGTACTATTTATTCACCCCCTACATATTATGCTTACCGGTAGGCTATCGGCAGTTTGACAACGTGGTCGCGAGACAGTGTACTATTTATTCACCACCTACATATTATGAGTTCCCATTTGAAATACGTAAGGCTGTAAGTTATCGCTTATCAGCAACGTCGCCAGGAAATACCGGCTAGGTAGGTTGAATGGACCTCGAACCAGCCCTCAGATACAGGAAAAATTCCCTGACGCGGCCGTGAATTGAACCCGAGGCCTCCGTGTAAGAGGCAAGCACGCTACCCCTACACGATGGGGCCGGCTCCTGTGTTATTGCGCACGAAGTGAAATCCAAGACGATAACGCACGGAATTATTCAGCCGAATTATTTACAATGTCTCAGTTGTCATCGCTAGACTCTTATCTTACTACTACGTCATAAGTGTCCGGGCATGGGATGAAAACTTTTATCCAAGCAGTCAAGATAATTATTATCCAATGCTATTAAAGTTTTATTTTATAAACTCGTCAGTAATGTAATGTAAAATCATCAATAACTGGGAAGAAATATTAACCTAATTACCGTATGTTTAAAAGAAATTGAAAAGAATGTTTGTTACTGACGTCTCGGAATACAGTCAACAACTATACAGTAGATCTACACCGCGCTAGCTAGAGCTCCGATTTGCGAGCTTTGCGCAAGTGCAGTAGTGTGTCACAACCAACGAGCTAAACTGATAAATTGTTGCATGCTTCCTTGCTGCCTAACAGTATTGGCTGCTCTGGAATGGACAGATCACAGATGCATTTATTTGTTTCAGATTTACGTGATTACTGTAGACATGTGTGCATGAGAATTTAAGTTTTTAATTTGTGTTTTGGGTGTTTGCAGAAATAATTTGTTTTAATAGTGAACAATTATGGAAAGTCATTTATATCGCAAAACATTAACGTGTGAAGCATTTATAAGCGATTATGGGTAAATATAGAAACTATTCTGCGGGCTTCAAGCTAAGCGTAATTGCCTTCGCTGAACAGCACGGGAACAGAGCTGCAGAAAGAAAATTTTCTGTGAGTGAAAAGTTGGTGCGTGACTGGCGGAAAGTAAAAAACAAGCTAAAAAGCACAAACCCTTCTAAACGCGCGTTTAGAGGTCCTAAAACAGGGAAGTTTCCTATAATTGACGAAGAAGTGTTTAGGTACGTCAGTGAAATACGTAACAATGGCTGCAGTGTATCATATGAAATGTTACAAATTAAGGGACAGGAGGTAGCGCGCAAACACAACATACCGGTAACTCAGTTTAAGGCGACTCGTGGGTGGATTAAGGGGTTCATGCGACGACACAATCTGTCAGTGCGAAGGAGAACAACACTAAGCCAAAAGTTGCATGCTGATTACACGGACAAGATTGTAAATTTTCACCGATTTGTCATACGTTTGCGCAAGGAAACTTCGTACTTGCTTTCTCAAATCGGTAATGCCGATCAGACTCCAATCTTTTTTGATAAGCCTCGCAACAGCACTATTGCGCTAAAAAGATCACGGAGTGTATTAATGAAAACCAGCGGTAGTGAGAAGTTGCGATGCACGGCAATGCTAGCCATTACAGCTGACGGGAGAAAGTTGCCGCCTTACATCATTTTCAAGAGGAAAACGATGCCTAAGAATATACAGTTTCCCCGTGGAATTCATGTACGAGTGCAACCACAGGGTTGGATGGACGTAGAACTCATGCTGGACTGGGTTAAAACTGTGTGGAATAGAAGACCTGGTGCACTACTAAAACAACCAGCTCTGCTTGTTTTAGATAGTTTCCGAGGTCACCTCGTGAACGAAGTGAAGCAAATTCTCACTACAAATAAGACACGACAGATAGTCATTCCTGGTGGCCTAACATCTGCTTTGCAGCCACTAGACGTATGTGTTAATAAACCCTTTAAAGACCACTTACGTCGATTTTACAACGAGTGGATGATGAGCGGCGATCAGCAATTGACGCCCGCCGGAAATATCACGCGTCCACCCTTGGACTTGTTATGCTCGTGGGTGAAGAAGAGTTGGGATCTTATACCACCTGAACTAGTCTCCAAGAGCTTCAAAAGGACTGGGATTTCGAATGCACTAGACGGTTCCGAAGATGACGCAGTGTGGCAAGGAGACGAAGAATCTGATACTGGTATTAACAGAGGTGAGGACAGCGCATCAGATAGCGAAACCTGCGATAGCGACACCGAAGATTTGGAATAAATTGCGTACCGGTAAGTCCGCATTTCACAACAAAGCGATAATTTTGCAAGTGTAATATTTTAACTTTAATACTCAAATTAATGACAAATTAACTTAATACGTTCATTTTTATTTTCAGGTTGGAAAAAAGTTTGCCGAATTGTTGCGAAAAATTATGTATTTTGTTTTAGACTATTTTAATTATTTTGATGTATAAACGCGAGTATTACGTGCATCTTAAATTTGTATCAAATACAATTTAATTATAAATACATTTTTTGAGTAATACAAATACTGGTATTAAATATTCATCGTATAATGGTCGCACCCTACAATTTTTTTTGAAAATTTTGGTATAAAAAGTGCGACGATTATGCCGTGAAATACGGTATATTGCTTACGTTATAATGGAAATTTGAGAAAACATTTGAGAAAGCAAGATAGGCAAGAGATGATACGTGCGAAGTGCAAGTGACATTCTTGATATTTCAATAATATTTCACTGATATTTCAATGATATTTCAATAATATTTCACTAATATTTCAGTGATATTTCAATAATATTCCAATGATATTTCATTGATATTTCAATGATATTCCAATGACATTTCAATTATATTTCAATGATAATTGAAGGATATTTCAGTGATATTGCAGTGATATTTCATTGATACTCCAGTGATGTTTCATTGATGTGTAATATATTTTCATGTACATTTTAAAAATGTTTCACTAATATTTTATTTATGTAAATACTTAACACGATTCTTAGAATATGTTAACTCGTTGCGGACCGTGGACGGCGTAAGACGTTTAAGCTTGCTCCTATGCTGCGGGCCGTGGACAGCGTAAGACGTTTAATGTTCCGCGCAAAGCAATGCTGTTTATAATCGTCATTTATGCATTCTTACACCTTAGTCAGCGTTACTGGTTGTAGCAGGAAGTTGGTTGACTTTTTTTGAGATAACCCTCGCGTTGAGTGGGCTCATGTTTATCTTAGCTGTTTTAGCGGAAATATCTCAGCACTTCCTCGCGCGTCAAGACGGTACTTGAGGTTCCAATGCAGTGCGTGTTGTTCTTGCCGAGTGTAGTATAATGGTTTATAAAACAAAATTTCTTACGGAAGATTAATTATTAGATATTGTTCACAATGATTCTGGTGATTAACTTATTCCTGAAATACTCAGATAGTGAAAGTGAGAGTGATGAGGAAATTCCAATTCCCGAATCCGATAGGCCTATAGAGAAAGTGAAGTGCCTGATGCATATCATCCTAGTTATTGTCCACCCATTCCACCATTTACAGAGAATTCAGCTATAAACGTTCAAATAGAAAATAAGCAGGATATTTTGACTTATGTGAGTATTTTCATGAATGACGAATTTTATCAGTATGTGTGTGTGAGCTGACCAATCTATACGCGAGTCAAGTGATAAGTGCGGTGCCCCGGCCTTTCACAAAGAAATCGATCATGTAATCGTGGAAACAGTCCAAAATCCTGATATAAAAATGTACTGGACCGAAGACCCTGTTTTTCATACTCCGATATTTTCTAATACAATGTTCCGAACACGCTTCCTTCATATTCTTTCATTTCTTCACTTCGGTGACAGTAATCATTATGCCGAAAATACAGATTGGCTGTATAAAATTAGACGTATTTTGAAACCTGTGAGACCAGATATCACACCCTAAATATTTACTAGAGGTAAGCACAAAGTATCATTTTTCCAACATTTATAGTTTAGGAGTAATTGTAAATTGTATTAAGTGATGCACGTCAAGAGGGCCGGGCATGAAAATGGCTGGTCCAGGCATTCAAGTGTCCCGCTCAGAAGCAGGTACTGAACGTGTTAACTGGTTTTCCATCTTCTTCTTCTTCTTCTTCTTGCGTTACGGCCTCTGTAGGACCACGGACAGCTCCTTCATGGATTGCATTTTCTTCTTCTCCTCCCAGAACCTCTTCATCCTTTCTCTTCTTCTCTCCCGCTCTTCTTCCGAGATATTCAGTATCCTCTTCTCTTGTCTACTCCACTGGTGACTCTCAATCCTTTTCCTGTATCCATCCCTATCGTTGATCTCTGGCATATTAGTCGGTATGTACTTCCTTTTCCAATTTTCCTTTTCTTCCACCTTGATCCCCAATTCTGACCAATCTTTCCGGAGTTCAACTACCCACTTGGTTCCTGTCTTTCCTCATGTCCTCGCTGTTGTTTCCCATACTCTTTTCGTCATTCTATCCATATTCATCCTGATTACATGTCCCGCAAACCGTGCTCTTTTCAGTCTGATTTCTTCTGAGATTGTCCTCATGTTCCGGTATAGTTCTTCCCTGGGTCTCCTCATCCATCTCTCACCTCCTCTCTTAGGGCCTAGTATTTTCCTCAATATTTTTCTCTCTTCTTTCTCTAGTTGTTCCGCACCATTTCTTCCTAGTGCTATAGTCTCAGCAGCATATAATACAGCATTTCTCACCGTTGCCTTGTAATGTCTGATCTTTGCGTCCGTAGATATATTCTTTTTATTGTATATATCTCTGGTCATACAGAAGGCTGATCGCATCTTTTTTATCCTCTCTGTTATTCCTTCATTGCTCCTATTCCTTCCTGTTATAAATTCTCCTAGGTACTTGAATTTGTCCACCTTCTGCACGGTGCCTTCCGGTGTTGTCCAATCCTCAGTGGTATTCAATGTCTTTGTCTTGTTGTAGGCGATCCTCAGTCCTACCCTTCCGGCTATATTGCTTAAGTTGTTGAGTTGTGTCTTTGCATCTTCTTCTGTCTCACTTACTATAACTATGTCGTCCGCAAAGGCTAGACAATCTACTTGGGCCCTATTGTCCTTTTTGTCCCCAACATGCGTCTTTGGTATTCCCATTGTCTCATTTATTGTTCTCCACTGTCTGATGACTTCATCCAGAGCTATGTTGAACAACATTGGTGATAATCCATCTCCTTGTTTTACACCAGTGTTGATATTAAATTCTTCAGAGAGTACTCCTCTGAATCTCACCCTTGCCTTTGTGTCTGATAGAATTTCCATTATGAGTTCATGTGTAGTGCCATCTAATCCTCTGTTCTTCAGGATTCTTCCAAGAGTTTGTCTGTCGATGGAGTCATATGCCTTAGTGAAATCTACAAAGGTTACCACCGTTTTTTTGTTCTTTAAGGCCCTATGTTCTATCAGTTGTTTCAGTATAAATATCTGTTCTATGCATCCTCTTCCCTTCCTAAATCCTGCTTGGTAGTCTCCAATTGTACTTTCTAACTGTTCTTCCAGTCTATTGAGCAGGACTTTCGACAACACCTTATAGCCAATCTCTAGTAGCGAAATTCCTCTATAGTTGTTTGCATCCCTCTTGTCTCCCTTCTTATGTATTGGTATTATGATCGCATTCTTCCATCCTTCTGGTAACTTCTTTGTTCTCCAAATCTGGCCGATGATGTTGGTCATGTTGTCTACTGCCTTGTCACCTCCCCACTTAATCATCTCAGCTGATATTCCATCTTCTCCGGTTGCTTTGTTATTCTTTAGATCGCTTATGGCCTGCGCGACCTCATCTCTAGTTGGAGGACATGACTCTCTTCTGTGTTTGTCCCCAGCTCCAGCTCTTCTTCAGGTGGTTCACAGTTTAACAGGTCATGAAAGTATTCTGCAAGTATCCTACAGTTCTCCTTCGCACTAACTGCCAGATCCCCATTCTTATCTCTTATAAAGAGTTCTCTGCCTTTATATCCACTCAGGCTCTTTTTGAATTTCCCAAAAAAGTCTCTACTATTGTTTTTCCTGAAGTTGTTTTCAATTTCATCCAATTCCTGCTTCATCCTCTGTCTTTTGGTCCATCTTATGGTTCTGGCTGTTTCCTTCCTTACTCGTAGGAAAACTTCCCATTTTTCCAGGTTCTTCTTAATGCTCCAGTCTCTCCAGGCTTTCCTGCGATTCTCAACCGCTTCCTCACAGTCCGTATTCCACCACCAGTGTTTCTTTTTCTTTTCTTCCTTTCCCCATATTTCAGCCTGTTTCCTCATATTCAGCTTCATGTCATCCCATCCATTGGCAGTTTCTATTCCTTCCTCGTATTTGGATCGATTGTGCCGTAATTTGTCTCTGTCTATATTTATTTTTCCAGTTGGTCTACTTGTCTGTGGCAGTCTACCTCTGTGCGGAATCCAAAGGCACTTGATTTCTGTAAGATAGTGATCTGATTCTATTCTTGTGTTCTTTCTGACCTTTGTGTGGTTTTCCATCAGTGTGACTTTATGGTTTTTTTATGACTAGTTCACTTTCTTTCTACGAGGTTAAAACTTAACTTCAGTCAATAATTAAGTCAACTATACTTTATTTTTGGATCGGAATTCAGTGAAGATGATTAGAGATGTTAATAATAATATAATGTTTTCATACCAAATACAATGATATTTTGATTAAACTAGCAGATAAGGATTTTGATTGAAATTTTTGCTATTTATTCATTTCATTATCAGAAGAGGTATTAGATGGAATACGTATAAGATAATCAGTGGATGAATCCAGGGTATTACCCATTTATTGGCAACAGTTAAGTGGAAATGGTTAGGCCGACGAACTTAGGAAAGAGGCTGTGCACTACTTCAGTTGAGCCCACATAATTTATTTTTAATTTATTTTTATTTTATTTTTTTTAAATTTTTTTTTATATAGCTCCAATAATTATCCCTGAAAGGTATCGTGCGGAGAATTGGTACAAATTGACATGAATACATGATATGTAAGTGGAATTTATCAGAATAACCAAAGAGTTGCAACGGCGAAAGAGTACTTTTTTTTTTTTTTTTTATGGGATGAAATATTCAAGTGAAGTGGCAAACATGGCTATTGATATTAATGTCAGGTCGCAGATTTAGGTTGATGCCATTATTTTTTTTTATTCCCATCTGCGTGATATCCCGGAGATTGCGAGAAACCAATATATGTATTTGATCGCCCTACATAATACATATTGAATTATTGGCCGGAGTATTTGATGAAGTTTAAAAAAAAACGGCACGATACAATAATGTACCCCCTACAGGTTCATTATTTGGTGCCCAACGTGGGGCAAAACTGAGGATACCCAGGGGCACAGCATTAAGGTAGCGTTAACATGGAAATAAAATTGAGGACACCCAGTCCAGTGACAAGATAATTATTGAGCGCAGCATTAATTGGCACTCACCCTTGGAGCAAAGCCAAGGACGCCCAGCCGAACTATAAGATAACTGTTAGCACATTATTTGGCATACAAATGCAGAGCAGTTTCTGGAAAATAGTTGTTGCATTAGTTAACGTTCATCGTTGGAGAAGAATAATCGCATTAATTGACACCCAGAAATGCAGTAAAACTGAGGATATGTGGCATGAAGAATTATATAGAAAGTGATGGACATGAGAAAGCTTTACCCATAAAGAAGGCAAGACTGATAGGAAGCAAATGATTGAGATTCGATTCATACGAGGGAAACCAAGAGGAAGAAGAAGAAGAGTTAGGCAAAACGTCGTATGGTCGAGGAAGGGAGCTGAAGAAGAAATGGATGATAATGATAATGAATAAAATAGAAGAAAAAAAAAATTTGAATAATTAGTTGGTTAAGATGGTTAATAATAGTAATTTAGATCATGATATGATTCTTCGGTTGAGGTAAAGATAGTAAACAGGTTAATAAGTTACGAAATATCATGAATGTTTTTTTTCTTCTGTTTTCTCAAATTTCATGAATAACTGGGATGATGGAAACAGGAGGAAAGACAAGAAAGAAGACAACAAGAAATGATGATGAAACAAGAGGAGAGATATCGAAACTAGATGGAAGAAATGAAAAGAATGGAGAAGAGACAAGAGGAAATGATAAAAACAGGAATTGGTAAAATTGAAGAAGTTTCTAAGATGAAAACCAGATTAGACAATTTGCAAACTGAAATGATAGAAAAAATGGAAGATAAGAATAAAGAGATCCAAAATGAAATTAATAAGATTAGAGGCGAGCTAACGGAAAGTAAGAATTGTATCCAAGGATTGAAAGAGGACGAGATCAAGAAATTGACAGAGAATATGGAGTCGATAAGAATAGATTCGCAGGGAAAATGGAGTCAATATAACGAGAAGTTTAAAAAAGAAAAAAATGGCACGATACAATAATGTACCCCCTAGAGGTGCAGAATGTATTCCTGACTGAACAGTTTTGGAAGCAAGTAACGAGGAAATCAAATGCTTATGCAAATTTAGTTTTGGAATCTGCTGCTGAGAATGCTGGACTGAATAATTCTTATGAAGAGAAGCAATGGTTCCCTGTTAATGCTGATGAAATGAAGGCACAACTTGCCCTTTGTATTTTGACATCTCAGAATAGGAAGCTTTCATTACAGGATAATTGGTCCAAACACAGGGTAAAAGAATGGAGAAGAGACGAGAGGAAATGATAAAAACAGGAATTGGTAAAATTGAAGAAGTAGTTTCTAAGATGAAAACCAGATTAGGGATGATATCCACACTACAGCTTACTTGTTTGTTATTTTCCAAAATCTGATACTACGTGAAAGTGTATGTTTAATTTTATCCAAGATGACCCTGAATGCAATATGATCCCAACTTATTCCTTCAAAAAATTTAGATCAGGCTTAAAAAGTACTTAGTAAAATCATATGAATGCCTTTCTTGTACAGTACACATTTTTAGACTATCTTTGTCTTCACGCCAACACCGAAGATTGACTTTAGTTATGCCGTATTTTTTTGCAGCTGCACAATTATTATTTATCTCCGTGGGTTTAATAAACATTAACTTAAAGTAAATATTGCAGAGAACCCGTTGAAAATTTGCCAGAAATATCTATTCCACGTGTCTCTACACTACGATGATCCATCAGGAAAATATTCTTGCTGTCTATAAAACTGTTTTCACTCGGCGCCAGCTACAACCGGCCGCTACACGCACGTCTCGCCAGATTCGGCTAACTTCAGCTGTTAGCAATGTAAAGGTCTAATCGCAGATGTTGAAGGTCAACGAACGAGTTTACTGCACCTGGTATGGCCATTCCCCCTTGCGGTTTTGCATATACCTCACAATCTCATCTTCGACTTCTTTAAAGAGTCCTTCTTACAGGCCACTGAATGCATTTTTTTGTATAGTACGCATGTTTTAACTATCTTTGTCTTCACACTAAAGCTGAATATTGGCTTTAGCCTATGCTGTATTTTCTAGTGGTTGCACAATTATTCTACATTTCTCAGCATTTAATAACCATTAACTGCAAATGTATGCTGTAATGCCCCGAACTTACCTTGTGCAGCCCAGGGCACTTTATACTACAACACCCTCCGCCAGCCTTGCTTTGCACTTACTGATGGCCATCTTGGACAATCAGCTGATGCCTCCCCCCTGCCCTGATGCATACCTGCCAACTTTACAAAACCAAAAATCAGGAGATTCTGATTTGAAAATCAGGAGAAATCAGGAGATACAATTGTTCAAAACTGTTTATTCTACATGTCTTGCGCAATACAGTACTACGATATATTTACAACACTTATTGTCTCAAAGCCTGACTGTTGCTATACGAGGTTACAAGGGTAAAAATTACACATCTCTATTCCATCACAGGAAGTATGTGAGTGAGATGTTCAGTCTCCGATAAGCCTACCGAAAATAGTATGAACTCATGCTCCACATGTGTGAATCAGTCATGCACTTAGATGCCATTCCTTAGCAAATGCATAGATTAATATATTGCATCAAGCGCCCTCGTGATTATGCGAAGATCAAATAACTAGCAGATGTACCCTCCTTCGCTCAGAAAAACTGTCCTTATAGTTTTCCCAACTGAAGGCAACATGTCATTACAATGATGCCAGTATGAATGTCGCAATTAAAAGCAATGCTTTCATAAGAAATATTCGATAAAATGAAAACAGCACATTTTCTCACTTTTAGCTAAAAGTACTACGGTGTCAATCTAACAGTTCAAAATTTCGGAGCTAGAACGACCAGGCTGCAGACAGCCGTGACTACTCCTGTGTAATTATTCCGTTTAAGTTTGCACATTGCTCATTCAAATCACTACCGTACCTCAGAGTAGGGATCGAATAGGTGGAATACTATGATGATCCAGTGTCTTACGTACCAGTAGTATCAGAAAATTTATGAACCACAGGAATGCCATGCTAAAGAAAGAGATCTAACTCCCCACTCCCCAGCTTCTTCCCGCCAATATTTACGCAGGCTGTTATACTCGAAATGCAGCAGTAATTCTATCTATCGTAAATAAATGGCAACAGAATACACAAAGCACGTCACAACAACAATGGTCAATGTAATGTTATTTTTTATCAATTTTATGGGCTTTCTATATTGGAGGCCTTCACTTTAGTTTACTTCCGAATCTGTGATATTACAGCATCTAATGTAAAGCGATTCGTCCTTTCTTCCATGACTCTTGTGTTATTGTTCAAGCGACCGTTCCTTCACGACTTTTTTTCTCATTCTTATAATCATCTTCAAAATTTAATCACCATCACCACCAATATTATTATAGTCGGAACGGTAAAATTGAATAAGCAAATTATCACAAAAATAATTTATTCTATTATCACCACCTATTCAATACAAGCCACGTGCTATGTGGATGAAATCTGCACAATACTCTAAACACTTCTCAGGGACATGTTTTGCCCCTTGTTAAGGGCATCATCAGCCTGTAGGTAACCTTAAGGTCAAATGTCTGAAACATTATCTATTCATACATGGATTAAAGTGTAACATACTTTTCATTTCTCGTGATGATTAATGGTTATGAATTTCATGTTTTTGGTCCGTATTGAACTGAGAATAACATATAAGTAATAATAATAACAACGTAAACGTTTCCACCTTTTCAATACTAAAATGTATTCACAAAATTATAAATTACACGGTACTAGTGTAACATACTTTTCATTGTAATCCATGTATGAATAGATAATGTTTTAGACATTTGACCTTAAGGTTACCTACAGGCTGATGATGCCCTTAACAAGGGGCGAAACATGTCCCTGAGAAGTGTATAAATTTCATCCACGTAGCATGTGGCATGTATTGAATAGGTGGTGATAATAGAATAAATTATTTTTGTGATAATTTGCTTATTCAATTTTACCGTTCCGACTATAATAACATTGGTGGTGATGGTGATTAAATTTTGAAGATAATTATAAGAATGAGAAAAAAAGTCGTGAAGGAACGGTCGCTTGAACAATAACACAAGAGCCTCCTGGTGCCAATGCTTCTCCTCAGCCCACTAACTGACCCCTGGAAGTATTTTTGTTTATAAGAATTAAAGCATAGAGAGCATAAAACTCAAATTTGGGACCATTTTCTGGGTAGGTACAGGCTGGCTAGAGCTGCCAACTTCGTTGAAAATAAGAGAAAATCACGCAGTAGCCAGATAGGCTTTAATTAGTCACAGGGTGATTAATCGCGTTGCACCTTGTGGAGTGTGAGGGATGCTATAGAGGCCTGTTGACCGCTTTGTTGCCCTCTGCCCAATACGTCTCATTACAGGCCGGACCTAACCAAGCCAGACCAATAATCTTTTCTCAAAGCTCAGTCTTGTAACTAGTTCCTAAGTTGGCAGCTTCACACAAGCCACTGTGACATCATTCGAGCTGTGCCGTGTTGATTTTCTAACCTCCGACACATTGCGTGAGCCGAGCTGCGGGAGCCGCACCGTGTTGGGTATCTAACCTATCGTTCACAAAGGGTCTACGGAATCTTTTCCTAAATACAGGTTATCACCATAATATCCACGTATATCTTTAATTTCCAATAAAAGAACTGAACTTAAAGGTTTTCAATTATTACGAAATGTGAAACGAAACACCACCAAAGTCATGCTTTGTGTTTTCATCTCGTAAGCTTATATCATGGTAAAACATTCTGATACCGGTATGTATAGTATGAGCTGAATGGTTAGCACGTGTTGGCCTTTGGTTCAAGGGGTCTCGAATGGGTCGAGGATTTTAACACTCCTTTGTTAATTATGCGCGTAGATCGCCTATCATGCGTTAACTTGAAAGACCTGCACCCGGCTCCGGAAGCCACACGCCATTATTGTTTTTATAATAATAATAATCATAGTAATAATAATAATAACAATAATAATAATAATAATAATAATAACAATAACAATAATAACAACAACAACAACAACATATTTACATAACGAAAAATGTCCCAATACAGTACCTGTATTTTATTATTTTGCTTTGCCCCCTATTTTTTATGTTGCCCACATTTAGTTTTCTCGCATCCGTCGTCATTTTCCCCTCGCCCCCTGAAAAACGATGCATCAAGGATTTGCTGTATATGTTATGATCACCCCTGAAATGAAATACACAAAGTTACATCTTGATGAGTGCTAATCTGTTTTCACTTAACACTGGGGAACACTTTTCGTGATCGTATACAACAAGGTAATTAAGTAGAATATGCCCCCCCCCCCCCCGAAAAGATTGATAATATCGTTTCTCAGTTGAAATCATTACAAACACCACTAAAAATACTAAATAGCTTAGAAATTCGTCACACAATTCCACGAGTTTCAGAACTACCGCCAATGTTACACACGCACACAAACAAAGCCGTTCGGCTGCTACGACACACAATGCAGTTACTAAAGTTGTTTTATATAAATTCACAGCCTGCTACTTTTCACAGACTTTTCTTCAAAATCGCAGCCTCCTAATTTTTCACGGATTTTTCTTCAAAATCGCAGCCTGCTACTTGTTTGGGAATATCTCCTTGAATAAAGTAGCAGTTGAGGTAGAACAGGTGACAAAAGCACGGTGATAATCGATAATGTGATAATCGATACATTTACCGGTCAAATTTCAAGCAATGCATCTTGTTGAGTCCAACTACAATTAAAAAACGAAATGAAGCGCGGATATTCAAAATCCATACATTTTACGGAAAACCGGAATACTTGGCAGGTATGTTTATGCACCTAATGAGAACACTTTTCTTACTGGTCATATCTCTCGGTTTCCCTCATCGCCGTCCTGTCTCTCATTGTACCCCATATCTTGGTTAAAATTTTATATGATTTATGGCACATAGATTTATGACACACTTGTATAAGAATTTAGCCACCTTTGTCTAACTATGTTGATTAATGTCAAAGTCGATCTTCTCGAGTAGGGTTACTGGTTTAGTTGAACTTACATCCTCTTTTTTACATTTTTATTATACGTTCTCAAGCTAGATTATACTTTGTAAATGATTTTGGCACTAGTCTTTGTACATCTAGCAATTTGGATCAACTAATTAAAATAAAGTTTGTCATCACCCTTTCTAATTTACTCATACTATATCTTGCCTTAACATCACTTGTGAATATTGTCTGAAATTCCTTCTTGAATTATTTATGATAATCTTTTGTACCCCGCTGGCCAGTAATGTACACACATATATTTCTTGAAGTAAAGGTGGTGGTTATCACTATCGAAACTATCTTTTCCTTTAATTGTATACATTGCTACCACAGTTTTACGTCCCAGATCCCACTGGGCACAATAGTGTTTTGTTATTATCATTATTTTGGTCATTTATATTGATCTTAAACCTGTACTATGTCATCAAACTCAGACTTCGCCCCACTGTACGGTAACAACTTTACCTTGTGAAACATTTTCAAATTAATAATTTTTCCGACGACTTTGTCAATCTTTTTGACCTTAATAACACTCAACTACGGCAACAACCTGAAGTTCAATCGTTACCTAACCTCAAATTAATTTATAATAATTCCCCTCTTCATCATGAATAAAACATTCCAACCATGACCATTATTAATACTAATTTGCCTGAAATTCCCGTTCATAACTTACAGGTAAATACCATTCCAAACAAAATGCAACCTCTTACATTGCCAGATTATCGAAATAATCCCGTATTTCAGGCAACCCCTTCCTTTAATAATTCTTGTTACCTTTCACATTATAAAACGGGCACTTAATCAAGTCCTCACTTGTACGCAACAGACCTTAAGAGTTTAGTACAGTAGAACCTTCATTATACGTTCCCGGAAACTACATTTTAGCATATTATTCATTCCAATTACGTGCTCCCACGAGCATCCTAATTAAATCACGTTGTAAAAATCCTGCATTATCCGTTCCTCAAAGAAACGATTTCCTGGATAAACCGTCCAGAAATTTCAGTCCCACCAATGCTAAATACTCGATCACGTGTTTTTCAATAACCTGAATCTCACGACAGGGCGGCTATGGCATACTTGTGGATCTTTGTGTTAACATCCCGTCATTGTGGTAATTTGAGGAAGTAGCCTACTGTACCGTACCGGAAAAGCGATCGGCGGTGAACTTCCACAAGGGACCATCTTCGCATCGCATTCGAGTGGTATTGTTTAGAGAATCCTCAGAAATTATAAAGCAGAGAGTGTCCACAACAAATGGAAGGAGACAGAGCGCATTCCAGCAGCTCTACTTGAAGACGGAAAGAGTTTCGTTAAATGTTCATACTTGTAAAACATCTACTTTATGTCCAGGGTTACAGGTTTATTTATTTATTTTTTTTTTTACTTCTTTCGAGTGTATTGCCGAACAGATTTTCGTCACTTCCCTCAGGGCACTGTATAGTCACTAGGCTTTCAGGCAGGAATCGAAACTGCTCCTTCTTAAGTAGCACAAATTTAGTATTTTAATATTATCGTATACAATTATGTTATCAAGACCAGAACCTTACGTACTGTACATAAAATTATGGGACGTTTTAGGATTGCCTATTACTGTTTTGGTCCTAACAAATACTGAGGAATTTCACGTTTTTGTGCTGAAATGTTATAAAAACTGCAGTCGATTTTTCCGTGCACGTTACTTAAAAACTTTGTATCATTTCGCAGTCGTACCGACTTGTGCAACAAGCGCACTTTCCAGCTGAGCAAGGTCGAGAATAACCGTAATTTCAGAAGTGTTAATGATATTTTTTCTCTTTCCAATTTCATTGTGATTAGTGATGGGCACAACTGAATATAATGCATTCGAGAACTTGAGGATAGACACATTCGAAACCATATTCTCAATTTCAACACCTTCAAAAGTCGATGTAGGCCTAATTTCAATGGTACAAGATTTCCATAAACTATGAACAGTATACCGGTGACTAAATTAGAACGGAACACTTAAAAAAAAAAAAAAAAAAGAAAGGATTTTGCCATCATGTTGGGCGCTTTTCTAATGTGCTTTATTTTATTAGATTAGAGAATTAAAAACTACTTGTGGTCGATTGTTGTTTGAGTTGGCATTACAGGTGTTAGATTTTTCAAAGAGTTTTGATAATCAAACATTAATTACCGATACACAACATAAAAATTTTGAAACTTTACGTTCACTTTTACCGGGAAAACTTCATCAGTTTCTTCTTAAAACGTTTCCGTATTGAAATGAGATTAAAGTAAAATGAAAATGTTAATGGTCCACCTTTTCAATACCATGAATGTTTATTGTGAGTATATATAACGTTTAAAGAAGATTGGTACAAGTTTTGACGCTCATACCCTAACAATTGTGTTACCTTCTCTGATTTGCTTTCATTGTTTTAACTTGCTACAATTTAACTTTTAACATTAAACCTTATAATTGCTGTCATGTGTTTTATATTTTAACTAGTCATAGTTTAACATTTGTCTTGTAGGTGCTATCATGTGTTATATATTCTTATTTGATAAGTTGTATTTTGCTCAATTGATTTGTTTGCTGATGACGCGCAATGAGCGTCAAAACTAGTACGAATCTTCTTTAAACGTTATGTTATATATACTCACATCAATAAACATTCATGGTATTGAAAAGGTGGACCATTAACATTTTCATTTTACTTTAATCTCAGTTCAATACCGAAAAGTTTTAAGAAAAAACTGACGAAGTTTTCCCGGTAAAAGTGAACATAAAGTTTCAAAATTTTTAAGTCGTGTACCGTAATTAATGTTTGAAGCCGGCCCCACGGTCTAACTTGCCTGCATCTCACCCGGAGGGCCCGGGTTCGATTCCCGGCCAGGTCAGCCATTTGTACCTGGATTAACATTTCCAGCAAATTCAATAGTTTTTCGAGCTCTACGTAACAGTTTTTCGTACTATTATTTTCGTGCAACGTCCCATGGACCCCTCCTCCACTATCGCTCCATAAGGGTTTCCACCTGTCACTCCTACTTCCCCTCCTTAACACCTCTCGGCACAATACATATGACACGAACAGCCCACACTCGTTGTGCTGCAGCTGCTGTGCTAAGTCTACGGCCGTTGAGGTGGGTTTACTAAAAACCAGTTTAATATGACAAGTTTTGCAACCAGTCTCCCTTCGTTAATATTGGGCTTTCATCATCATAGTTCTACCTAATCAGACAATAACACAAGTTTTACATTTTGCTACAACCACCAAGCTTCAGAAGACTGCATATTTTATTATTTATAACATAAATAACGAAACACGAGTTTTATAGGCATAAGATTTTTAAAGTATTATACCTGTGGAATGAACATTTTAATACCATTAATTTGAATTTAGATCTATACTATTAACTCTAATATTGTATTTGACCTTGGAGTTCAATCCCAACGAACTGATATACAGAGCGAAAAAAGTATTAAGTATTACTAAATAATGGAATCCAAAACATCATAATTACATGAGATTTTCACTTACGTTTTTTAAAATTTTTAATTTTTCACTTAGCACAATTTAACACACGATATTAAGGAGTTATTTGTAAGAATATGTTGTTGAATATTGTAAGTGTATTGCCAAGTTTCTCTTTACTGTCACGCAGCTGATGATGGCGCTGTAAATAGCGCCGAAACTAGTACTGCAATTACAGATATGTTGTAAAATAGCTGAAAAAGGTGGAATCTGTGAGATTTTATAATTAATTGTAATCTCAGTTCAATACGGGTAAATCAAGATGAAGTTTCTAATGTTAACTAAAATCAATAGCAGTTTGCACAATAATGATCAAAATCTGCCATTTCTTAACGATATTGCTCTACATTCGTTCATTCCCCATACTTCTGTAATTGTCATACTTAAGCTCCCTTCTGTAGCCCTATTGAACACTAGCTCTACTAGATCATTAATTAATCACTCCCTTTTCCTTTAATAACTTGATCTCGATCAAACCTTTTAGATATTTCCTTCCACTATACAAAGTAGTTCTGCATCAAACCATTCCCTAAATATTCTGGGTATGGTACACTTTTCTTTGAAGATGCAGAAATGTACTTGGTCCTATCCATTCTATATTGTTAAAAATTTGCCCTTTCCTATTATTCTCGGATATGATTCTTTCTCCTCTACGCGACTTATGACACTTTAAATTCCTATATATCATTTTATTTTGATCCTTCACTTCATATCCCCCTTACCAAACCTTTTGATTACCCTACTCAATATTCCTGTTTTATTTCAGACAATTCTTCCACTGATCATTCTCAGCAACAAGCAGTAAATAACCCGATTGCTCAATTTTCTAATGTTATATCACCCAACTTAGGTACTGTGCTTAATTATCAGGCACATATTGATTTAATCGATCAGATTTCAAAATGTTCACCTTTTTATCAATTAAATCCACTTAGGATGCAAAAAATAAACACCTTCAGGAAATGCTTGATAACTCAATTACTGTTCCCTCTATTTCCAACCAGGCCTCCCCAGGCTTTCTTGTGGACTAACTTGACGGTACTTCACGTTTAGTCATGGATTACCGTAATTTGAATACAGAGATCATTTATGATGTTTACCCTGTTCCAAATTTCCAGAATGCCTTCCAGTACTTTAGTAATGCCCAATATTTTCCTATATTGGATCTCAATTCTGCCTTTCTTCAGATCCCCCTGGATGCTGCTCGTAGGCGATGCATGGCATTCATTACACTTACCTGTCTGGTGAATTCACGAAAGTCCCTTTCGGCATTAATTTGGGTTCCCAAATCATGCAAAGACTTATTGACTTTTTATTTTCTGACAGTAAATTTCAGTATTTGTTCCCGTATATAGATGATTTACTTATATTTAGCTCTGACTTTGATTCTCACATTGCTCAATTAACAGAATTTCTGTCTAGATTACGTCAAGCTAACATAACTGTCAACCCTTCAAAAATTTTCTTGGCTCGCACCTCTGGAAAATTTCTTGGCCATATTCTCTCATCAGAAGGCATCTCTGTCAACCCTCAAACGAACGCTGCTATAAATCAATTCACCCCCTAAGAATCTAAAAACACTTCATACCTCTTTGAGAATGACTGGGTTTTATAGCAAATTTATTCCCCTTTATTTGCACATTTCTGAACCCCTTTACTCTCAAACGTACGGGTGTAAAATTTCATTGGTCTAATGCCCAAAGTCAAGCCTTCATTAAGTTGAAATCCCTACTCGATCAGAGCCCTATTCTTCAGATACCAAACTTATCTCTACCATTTGAAATACACACTGATGCATCCAATATTGCCAATTGAGGGGCTCTTCATCAAATTGTTGACCAACTAGAATTGCCTGTTGCCTAGTCATCTTTTATCCCCCAGTGAGCGCCAATACTCTACCTATGAAAGAGAAGCCTTAGCCCTTATATTAACTTTAGAACACTTTTCAAATTATATCGAGCATAAGGAATTCACCATCCTTACAGACAAATCAAGCGTTAGCCTGGCTCTTAAATAATGCTCCTAAGATTGGTTGTACTGGTTGCTGGTTAATGCGCTTGTCTAGATTTAAGTTCTCATTAAAATTTGTACCAAGTCACCTCAATATTGCGGCTGATGCTCTCCCTAGACTTTTCAGTCCTTCTGGGGATTGTAATTTGGATTCCCTTTCAAATGTTTCATCAGGCCATATATGTGATGTCAATGCTGTGGTTTCCCTGGCTAATTTTCCTTCATCTTTTAAATCGTGCCACATCTATCAGGTTACTGATCCTTACTACATGGAATTGCACCAAAGTATTTCTCAGACAGACTATAAAGGACCCTTTTATGCTCTTAACAATTTATTAGTATACAAGCCGATACCAAAATAAACACCTAAAGTTGTCCTCCCCAAAGCATTATTATGGCTCCCCTGCCGGAGGCCATTTTGGTATCTCAAAAACCTTTTCTCGTATTTCATCTATTTGCTATTGGCCCAAAATATATCATGCTGTCCAAACCTTTGTAGGTACTTGTGAATTTTGCCAGAAGGCTAAACCATGTAATGTATTACCTCCTGGTATTTATTCTGCTGCACCTCCCTCATATCGCATTGAAGTTTTTTTATATAGACCTTGTCCGCCCCATAGGGTATGTAGATATGTCTACCTTACCACTACCATAATAAACCTTCTAGTCAATCAAATTTTTTCCCTCAATGGAATTCCACAAGAAATAGACTCGCACAATGCAGCTGTTTTTACTGCTGAAGCATTTTATGACATGTGCTTCTCTGTTTCTCCCTAGGCAACAAAAAGGTCTTTACCACACCCTATTACCCTTCAGCGAATATGGTCGAAAGCTACAATCGAACCCTGAAAACAGTTCTTTCTATCTTTCATTCGGATAATCACAAAACCTGGGACACAGAGCTCCCTTCCCTAACTTTTGCCTTTAATTCTACTATCAATGTGTCCACTAAACATACTCCTGCTAATTTATTTTTGGGACATGAGCATCACTCTCCCTTTCCTTAAACTGGAATCTCCCAACACTTATTTCAGCAGAACACTTGTTCTTCAAAACAAGCCTGGGAATCTGCCTTGAAAAATTTATACAAAGCACAGGAATTACACCATAAGAAACATACAGTAGAAGTCCGTTATAGCGAGAATTCATAACAGCGAAAAATTTACTCGCTATAACGGATTGTCGTTATTTCCCATTTTTGTATAAAAGTCGGAAAACCCTTCATGCACTTTAAAGTCGGTATGAAACAGCAATCAGTTTGTTCAAAACTTGTGTTTCCGCAGATGATATCCACAAGACGACTTACTTGTTTGCTATTTTTCGTAATCTGATACTACGTGAAAGTGTATGTTTAATTTCATTCTGAAAAAAATATAGTTCCGTATTCCTCCGAATCCAAGATTAACCCCACTTTTTCCTTCAAAAAATTTAAATCAGGCTCAATAAGAAGTTTGTAAAATCATACAAGCCTACGCATTTTTAGACTATTTTTAGACGCCGAACACTGACTTTCGTCACGCCGTATTTCATTGTTTTGCGGCTGCACAATTATTCATTATTTCCGCGGGTTTAAGGACCATTAACTTAACATTGGCATCATAATACCGAAGATAACTCGTTGAAAATTTTCCGGCAATACCTATTCCATGCGTCTCTACAATACAACGAACCATCAGGAAATTATTCTTGCTGTCTATAAAACTGTTACTTTTATGCAGCGTCAGATATAGCCGGCTACCGCTACACGCACGTCTCGCTTGTCCGGTGCGGCCTAATTCAACGGCTAGCGATGTATAGGCCTAATCGCGAACGTTGAAAGTCAAAGAACGAGTTTATTGGGCCATGGTATGGCCAACCGTCCTTGCGTTTTTCGTGCACATACCTCAAATTTCATCGACTTCTTTAAAGCGTCCTTGTTGCGGACGACTGAATGCATTTTTTGTACAGTACCGGTACGCATTTTTAAAATTTTTTTGTCTTCACGCTAACGCTAAATATTGGCTTTACTTAGGCCTAATACCGTATTTTCTTGTGGCTGCACAATTATTCTACATTTCCGAGTGTTTAATAACAATTAACTTAAACTTGGCATCATAATATCGACTAGAACCTGTTGAAAATTTGCCGGCAATACCTTTTCCACGTACCTTTACAATACGACTATCCATCACGAAAATAATCCTGCTGTCTATAAACCTTAATTTTACTAAGCGCCAAGTAGAATAGACGCGTTATGACTCTGCCACTGAGCAGCCATGGCTTTTCTAAGAATTCGAAAGGTCGCATGTTTTGATGCCATTCTGCAAATTTGAGAAACACACAGGCACTGTACACTATACAACCGGTAGCGATGTGTAGTAAAGAGGCGGTCGTTTATTGTCAATGAGTTCTGTGCGCATGTGAAAAGCAGTAGCGTGGTTACCGCGGTAGTTGCCAGTGGTATCCATTAACTTACTGTTAGGCCGCGAATGCAACAACCCTTGAGTTTTCGCAGGAGATTCTGAGAAAGAAAAGTCCTGGAGTCGGAGAAATACGGTGTCACTCCAGAGATTTCTGTGGCAAACACCTGAAAACATATTTGAAACGCATCTAGAGAAATAACCTCGTCGCGAAAAATTTACATGTAAGTAGCCGTAACTAGACGCGAGAAGATATGAAATATCCTCTGAAATCAGTGAGGTACTCTGTCATATCTCGAGGTGTATGACATTCTTATGTAATTTCCGTATATAACATTAAAATTAAGATATTGTTTATTCAGTCTTTAATTTTACGAGTTAACAACTGCTATCGGCCACGTCATTTACACATTTATTACGAAAACGTGTTATCCTCTTTTCCATTTCGAATTTTATTTAGAGAACAGCAGTCGATGGGTATTACTAACTAACTCCAACATCGCCTTAGAATGTCAACGAGAGAGCTCGCAAATGCACAAAATGAGAAAACTATACCGTACCGAAGATGATCGATCGCATTTTGTTGCAAACGTTTCAGTTTTCTTATTCACACAGCATTACGTATCCTAACTTAACCGTACTAAACATATGATGAAAACACATTTCAAGTGCCGGTAGAGAAATTATACCTTTCTCGCTATTAATTTTCATAATAGCCTTTCCGTAATTTAACCAGAAGCGACAAAATACAAACTAACGTATGAAATCAATTAAACACTCTGCCATATCTTGAGGTGTATCCCATTCTTACTTAATTGCAATATTTAGCCTCAAAATTAAGCAGTCGTTTAGTCAGCCTTAATTTTTAACAAGTTAACAACCGTTATCGGACACGTTATTTATGTATTTATTACGAAAATATGTTTTCTTTCATTTCAAATTTTCTTTACGGAACAGCTGTCGACGGATATTACTAATCGACTCCGACATTGCCTTTGACTGTCGACGAGAGAAATCGCCAGTGCACATAGCGAGGAAACGATGACGAAGGTAATTGATCACATGCAATATCATCGCTGGGGTGCATAATATCGGTAACGGAAAAAAATCGGGCGCGCTTAATCGCTCGTAATAACGGATGCGCCAGTGGTAGGGTTCTCGCTGTAACCGAAGGACGATACACAGTTTAATATAGGAATTTTGAAGGGACAGAAAAAGTCGCTATAACGGATTTCTCGTTATATGCCGTACTCGCTATAGCGGACTTCTACTGTAATTCTAAATATGTACCCTCCACATTTAAACTTGGGGATTCAGTTTTATTACTGAATCATCCTCAAAGTTCAGCAATCAACAGCCAATCTGCAAAACTTTTTTTAAATGGACCGGACCATATCGTATACTTGCTTTTCCCTCCCTTGTGAATGCCTTACTGCAAATTATTTTGGATTTATCCAACGTTAAATGCACTCGTTTACCTCTGTTAAAACCATTTATCTCTTAAGCCATCCCCCCCACCACCCTTCCCTCGGAAGAACTTCAACTATTGCTAATTGTCAACCCTATTATATGTTCATTAGAAAAGATGCTTTACTTGTTCATAGTGCCCTCTACTTATACGGCTCTCCCAACTCCAATGCCTTATTTGTATGTATTGAGAGCTTCTCTCTCTCATTCTCCCTCAACAAAGTTTATATCTGGAAAGAAAATCTCTATCAACCATGCAGTTACAGTAAATTAGGGCAAAGTTTGAGTTCAATTACAGGCTACAGGTTTAAGATCAATATATATCGTAGTTGCCGGGACAATACTGACCCGCAGCACATACATTATGAAGAGCGAGAATGCCTTGACAACAGTCACACAATATTGCACCTTAGATGATAGAACCTTACCGGCCAAAGTTCTAAGCTAAAATATTTCACATAAGAGGTTTTGTCCTGGCAACGAGGATATGACCAAAATATTGATGATGATAATAAGGAAACACTATTGTACACAGCAGAAAACAAAGCCCAGAGGGATCCGGGACATAAAAGGGGGGTAGCAATGCGTACAATTGAAGGAAAACATAGTTTCGATAGTGATAACAACAACCTCTACTTCAATAAATATATATGGGTACACATTACCGACTAGCGGGGTACAAAAAATCTCTATCTCACTTAGCACGCCCGTTTTTTGTGTGCTCGTGCATTCACTCATCCATTGCTACTTTTAATCCATCGTTCCTCTCATTCTTCCTCAAAATTTAAATGTTATGCAAAAAAATTTTAAATGTTCTTCTTTAAAAATTTAATTCTTATGCCCTTTTTTTTTTAATTTGATTTACGTCGCACCAACACAGATAGATCTTATGGCGACGATGGGATAGGAAAGGCCTAAGAGTGGGAAGGAAGCGGTCTTGGCATTAATTATGGAACAGCCCCAGCATTTGCCTGGTGTGAAAATGGGAAACCACGGAAAATGATCTTCAGGGACTCAACTTTTTCCTGCAACCGGGAGGATATTGTGCTGTGATGACCCAAACTTACCTTGTGTAGCCCCAGCACTTTATATTACACTACCTTCTGTTGGCCTTGTTATGCACTTACTGACTGCCATCTTGGACAATCAGCTGACTCTCCCCCTCCCCTGACGTCAACTCTATGGCTCGCAACTTCTAGAATAAACTGTAAGGTCGTATAAATACAGTAGAAGTCCGTTATAGCGAGAATTCACAACAGTGAAAAATATACACGCTATAGCGGATTGTCGTTATATCTGATTTTTAAAATTAGGAAAAACCCCTATACATATTAAAATCAGATTGAACGGCAATCAGTTTGTTCAAAACTTGTGTTTTTGTGGATAATATCCACACTACAGATTACTTGTTCGTTATTTTTCGAAATTTGATACTACGTGAAAGTGTATGTGTAATTTCATTCTGAAAAAATTATAGTACCATATTTTACCCAAATCCAAGACGACACCCACTTTTTCCTTCAAAATTTTCAATCAGGCTTAAAAAGTGCTTTGTAAACTCATATGAATGCCTTCTTGAACAGTATGCATTTTAATACTATTTTTAGACGCTGAACATTGGCTTTAGTTATTCCTAGGGGCGGTAATTTTAGGTAACAGCGATAGGCACGATTTCGTTTCCTACAGTATCACCTTTCTTGCCTATATATGACCTTGTAGAGATTTAAAGAACCGTTTTTTTTTTTTTTTTTTGCAAAATGAACTTGCAAAATCTGATTTATTGCGCATTATGCGCAAATAATCACAAAATACACCCCACTTGGTATGAGAAAAGCAAAATAGTACCAAAAAAGCTCACCAATAAACGTTGAAATGCTTCTGAGAATTTTACTATTGTATTTTCCTCCTCAGTTGCTTGATAGGCTGTAAATTCTCTACACAAACGCATACAAAGCAATGAGCACTGTGTATCGGAAGTATATGTGTATTCAGGTCCGCGATCTCTAAGGCAATCAACAAAAATCGGTATATATTATGGATTACCGCAAATGGCATTGCAGTCGTAGCAAGATCGGTTGTAGATACTGCAGTGCACATTATAGTCTTTAGCAGTGAGAGTTTGCTACGACAAATGTCCACCATTTAAGTACAAAAATGCCGAAAACTAAAGTCACAGCAATATTTCGAGGGCTGAGGAATACAACAACGAGGCATTCTATGTATCTGATGCTGCAAGAAAGATTCCAAGTGTAAATACTGTAATGTTCGTATTACGTGGAAACAAAAAGACACGTGCGATAAACATTGCAGAGACTAAGAAACACACAAAAGGAAGAAGAATGAAGCAAATGAGCGACAAATAATAATCGGTGATACCTTACACATCGCAAAGAAGTTGAGAAGTGAGAGTTTGTAATACACAACAAAAGCACTCATCCAAGCCAGCATTCCTATAGAAAAACTGGATAATCCTGTCATGAGGACATGGATTGTAAAATACGACGGTGTTAGTAGGACTACTGTAAATAAATCGCCTGGCTGAGTAGTAATAATGTTATTGTTTTTGTCCCACTAACTACTTTTACGGTTTTAGGAGACGCCACGATGCCGAAATGTTGTCCAGTAGGAGCTCCTTTACGGTCCAGTAAAAGTAGTGTAACGGGGCTGACATATTTGAGCACCTTCAAATACCATCGGTTGAACCTGCCAACCTGGGCTCAGAAAGAGAGCACCATAACCGTCTGAGCTACTCATCCCTGGTTGGGCAGCACCAGCATATCCATGAACATCTTCCAGGGCTATATGGCTTTGCAAAATGCAGTGAAAGCACATCTGGTACAGAAGAAGAAAGAAGACATTGTTAGTGAAGTTTTAGGAGGTTTGATAGAAGACCACAGTGAATTTGCATCCAAGTGTTTGCATACATTATGGTTTCTGATGTCTAATGTAGTCAACGAAAGGGGATTCCCTGCTCACACAAAGATACTTTTTGACTGTCACACAATTCTGCATCCTGATAATATTGAAACCATGCTTAGTTTGTATTTTCCAGACAAGTAATTCAAAATGCAACAAAATGTACGCTATGCATAAATTTGTATTACAGGGCAGATCACCTAACGTCATTTCGAGGCATCATTGATGTACATACTGGTATTTATTTCTATAACATTTTGTATATTTCGTTGTTCTAAGATTTAATAACAATTTAACACATTACAAGAGTTCATTTTAAAATCCTTAATCACAAAATGAGTTAGATTTACACCCCAAACTATAAGGAAGATATCACATGAAACATTGATCAGTATGATAAATTATCTCACAAAATACCTACCGAAATAGTGTCAGCTTTAACACCGAAATCAACAGTTTTATTTTACCATAAAATAAGACCTTTAGTTTTGCCGTATTTTCTTCTTTGCGGCTGAACAATTTTATTTCCGCGGCTTTAATAATCATTAACTTAAAATTGGCATCATAATATCACTAAATTTGGCATCATAATATCGAAGAGAAATCATTGAAAATTTACCAGCAATACCTATTCCACGTGTCTCTACAATATGACGATCCATCAGGAAATATTCTTGCTTAATATAAAACTCTGTTATGTACATGCCCGTCTCGCTTGCCGGGTTCAAACCACTTCAGTGGCTAGCGATGTATAGGCCTAATCGCGGGCGTTGAAGGTCAACGAACGAGTTTATTGCGCTGCGGTACGGGCCATTCCGCCATTGCGCTTTTCATGCACATGTCACAATTTCATCATCGACTTCTTCAAAGTGTCCTTGTTGCGGGCCCCTGAATGCTGCTGCTTTTTTTTTTTTTTAGTACGCAATTTTTGCACGCTGGCGCAGAATATTAGTTAGGCCTATGAAGTATCTTCTTGTGGCTGCACAATTATTCTACATTTCCAAGTGTTTAATAACAATTAACTGAAAATTGGCCTCATTATATCGACGAGAACCCATTGAAAATTTGCCAGAAATTTCTGTTCCATGTGTCTTTACAATACGACACGCCATAATGAAAATAACTCTGCTGTTTATAAAACTTCATTTTACTAAGCGTCAGGTACAGTAGATATGTTATAACTCTGCTACTGAGTAGCTGTGCCTTTCTAAGAATTCGAAGGTTTGCATGTTTTCATGCCATTCTGCAGATTTGAGAAACGTTTTTTGTAGAGGCTAATAGAACGTCACTCTATCTTAACTACTGTATTTACCCGAATAATCCCCACACGCTCATTTTAGGAAGGCACATTATGGAAAAAAAAAATTAAATGAACTAAAATTCCGTCCATAGAAAGAGTAACGTAGGCATAATGAACATTTCGTATCACTCCGCGACGTCCACGTGGTCCTTACGCAAATATAAACATGTTAAAAATTAAATAATTGAAAAAGAGGTTCAACCTATTCAATACATAAAAGAAAGGAATGTGGTGATTACATTCTTATTTAATAGTGATTAGAAATGGGACCGGTTTCGACCCTAGTCCAGGTCATCATCAGCCGTTCAAAACATAAAAAACAAGAAAAACAATGCATATGAAAAAGAATAAGTGAACTCTGGATCGGTATAAGATGAAATATAAATTGATGATGGGGGTAGAAATTGTGAGTCACTTAAAAGAAAACAGTACGTAATATTATGAAAGGTACTACGGCACACACAATGATAAGTAAAGTCAATCAATGTTTATGAATAGTGGAGAACAGTCAAATGGGTCAGTTTTTACACTCTGTCAGGTACAAAAGTCACAACACTATCGAACAACATATGAAGATCCATAAATATTTTGAAGCCGCAGGCTAATAGATTTACAGAAGCAAACTGCCAGCTCTCGGTGATCAGCGCGGCACATCCAAGATCATGCGCTGTGGTCTCGAACGCCAAAGTAGATTGGAGAATATCCTGAAGGTCCAGTATTTGCCTCGGTTGCGGGAAGTTAAGTACGTATATATAGAAATATACAACGCAATTCAGTATAATTGAACAAGTAATTGTGCTCCTGCTGAGTTCTTGGAAAACAGTTGACTTGAAAAAACAATTGTAAAGAGAAAAAAAATGTCGTAAAAAGCGCAATATCGGAAAACAAATGAAAACATATATGCACAGTGCGCTATTTTTTAAATTGAAAAAATTTAGGTCATGGTTGAAGTAGTCGAAGTTGGCGCAAGACAAGAGTTAAAATTTGAATGAGGAGAACCGAAATGAAGGTAGTGTTTTTTTTTTTTTTAATAGAAAAGGTAGAATAAATTAATACCGGTAGAGGAAGAGTGATAGTGAAATAAGAGAAGAATAAAGGAAATTGAAGATAAATAGTGTTGAAGAAGGATAAGATAGGGAAATGAAAGAGGGGTATTAATTTATTCTACCTTTTCTATTTAAAAAAAAAAAAATACTACCTTCACTTCGGTTCTCCTCATTCAAATTTTAACTCTTGTCTTGCGCCAACTTCGACTACTTCAATCATGACCTAAATTTTTTCAATTTAAAAAATAGCGCACTGTGCATATATGTTTTCATTTGTTTTCCGATACTGCGCTTTTTACTACATTTTATTTCTCTTTACAATTGTTTTTTCAAGTCAACTGTTTTCCAAGAACTCAGCAGGAGCACAATTACTCATTCAATTATACTGAATTGCGTTGTATATTTCTATATATACGTACTTAACTTCCCGCAACCGAGGCAAATACTGGACCTTCAGAATATTCTCCAATCTACTTTGGCGTTCGAGACCACAGCGCATGACCTTGGATGTGCTGCGCTGATATCACCGAGAGCTGGCAGTTTGCTTCTATAAATCTATTCGCCTGCGACTTCAAAATATTTATGGATCTTCATATGTTGTTCGATAGTGTTGTGACTTTGTACCTGACAGAGTGTACAAACTGACCCATTTGACTGTTCTCCACTATTCATAAACATTGAGTGACTTTACTTATCATTGCGTGTGCCGTACTACCTTTCATAATATTACGTACTGTTTTATTTTAAGTGACTCACAATTTCTACCCCCATCATCAATTTATATTTCATCTTATACCGATCCAGAGTTCACTTATTCTTTTTCATATGCATTGTTTTTCTTGTTTTTTATGTTTTGAACGGCTGACGATGACCTGGACTAGGGTCGAAACCGGTCCCATTTCTAATCACTATTAAATAAGAATGTAATCACTACATTCCTTTCTTTTATGTATTGAATAGGTTGAACCTCTTTTTCAATTATTTAATTTTTAACGTTAATACTTTCAATACGGAACAATGAAATTTTTATCTTTAAATGCACAAGCTAACCAAGCTAAACAAAAGGCCTTCTCTTACATGGGCCTTAAGATCAAGATCGCTAAATTAGGAAAAGACATCGACTTCCGGAAACAATGCATATCCTACAATCTTACCCCCAAATTTCTTCAAAGTTGTACCAGAAAAAACATTTCTTCTCCTCACATGTTAAAAACCCAAAGAATAACCAACAAAATTTGGTTAAAAAACGAAATCCGTTTCTTATACAAGAAAAAATCATTTTTAAACAACAGATTATACGAAACATATCTAGAAATTGCTAATCTTCTCCCGAGTGCACAATAGAACCTCTTCCTAACTCAAGTAGACAATAAATTATTTCATGTACTGTCAATTAAACAACAAACCCTAGAGAAAAAACTCAAAATTCTTAAGAACAACTCTTCTTCACATAAATTTCAGTTTAAGAACCTCCACACACCCTCCAAAACTATTGAACAATTCCATCCTCCCATTGTAAATCTATCTAAAACAACTCTGAGTGATGTTGAAAACTCAATTCTTTCGAAGGGCCTCAAACACAATTGGCCCAATCTCAACACTTTCAATGCAGCCACCAATTTAATTATTGAATCTGAAATAGCCATTAACAAAATGCCAATAGATGAACAAGATGAAATCAGATATGAAGTAAAAAGAAAACTCGAAAAAATCTTCATTAACAATAACAAAAACATTTCTCTTAATAATAATAATAATAATAATAATAATAATAATAATAATAATAATAATAATAATAATAATTTAATTAATGATAATAAAATCATTTCAGATCTTAAAAAGAAAATCAATGACAATAATCTCATTATCACCAAATCTGATAAAGGCAACACTACTGTCATAATGGAAAAAACTGACTACTTAGATAAAACCAAAATTTTTTTCAGTGACCCTTCTTTTTCTATAGTAAAAAAAGACCCAACCACAAAAATCCAACGCCTACTCAAACATACTTTAAAAAACGCTTCCTTTCTCCTCACAGATCAAGAAAAAACTAAATGAATAAACATGAACCCAGGACTACCCACTGCCAAAGCCCTCCCTAAAATTCACAAAACTAACATTCCCATCCGTCCTATTATCAATTACAGACCCAGTCCCCTATACAACACTTCTAAATTCATCCAAGCATTTTTACTAAAAAATTATTGATTTTTATCCAACAAATCTTTCAAAAACACTTCTGACCTAATCAACAAATTAATGAATTTTGAAATCCAACCAAATTTCTCTCTCCATTCTTTTGACATTGTAAACATGTACCCTAGTATTCCAATTTCAAAATTATTCCCCATTATAAACAACAACCTAAACAAATTCAGTAACCTAAGTAAACTTGAAATTCAAGACTTCATGTCTATTTTAAAATTAGTTCTGAACAATAATTATTTTACCTTTGACAACACCATTTATCAACAAGATGGCTTGGCTATGGGCTCACCAGCCTCTGGCATTCTTGCTGAAATTTACCTCGACTTCTTAGAAAACACAAAAATTAATAATAATAATAATAATAATAATAATAATAATAATAATAATAATAATAATAATAATAATAATAATTTCTCCAACATCCTCTTTTGGGCCAGATATTTCGACGACACATTAGTAATCTTAAATGAAGAATCAACCAACGCAGCCTCTACACTTCTTCATCTCAACAACTTAGACTCTAACATTAAATTCACCCTCGAATCAGAACACAACCAAACTCTTAATTTTCTAGACCTAACTATCACTAGACATCCTTCTTCTTTATCTTACAAAATTTTCAGAAAACCAACCCAAACAGCAACCACAATACGACAAGATTCTTCGCACCCTCAAGCTCATAAACGTGCTACTTGTAACAGCTTAATTTTTCGTGCCTTCAACACCCGTATGTCCAAAAAAGATTTAAATAACGAATTAAACACCATCCGCAACATCGCTAAATTCAATGGCTTTAACAACTCCTTCATAAACCGCATCATCAACAAATTCAAACACCGTCCAAAAACCACTTTATCTAAAGACACAATAAAACCAACTGCTTTTTCCACCTTCACTTTCACTCAGGCTGCTTATAAAATAACTAATATTTTTTTAAAACATAATATGAAAATTTCTTTTAGAACTAACAATAGAAATCTTGATATCTTACACAACTATAAATCTCTAAATAAATCTAATGCTTTTTCTAAATCTGGTGTATACGGATTCAAATGCAACAACTGCAATTCCTCCTACGTCGGACAAACTGGCCGCAACTTCAATATCAGGTACTCTGAACATGTCAACGCCATTAAATACAACAGATTCTCTGCCATAGGACAGCACATACAAGACTCAAAGCATAGTTTCACCAGTATTGAAAATGACATGAAAATACTTAAGATCATTAACAAAGGCCCCCTCTTAAACATAACTGAAAATTGCTTTATCCACCTTGACCAGTACTTCAACACTAATTTCAATTTAAACGACATTTCTGAAAAACCCAACATCCTTTTCGACTTCCTAATTCTTCTTCTCAAAAATTCTAAATTCCAAAACCCCAATTCTATTTTCCATGCCTTACAAAGTTCCCACTCACATTTTCTACCTCCAATAACCCACCCTCCTAACCCACCCTAAACTACCCCTCTTTCATTTCCCTATCTTATCCTTCTTCAACACTATTTATCTTCAATTTCCTTTATTCTTCTCTTATTTCGCTATCACTCTTCCTCTACCGGTATTAATTTATTCTACCTTTTCTATTTAAAAAAAAAAAACACTACCTTCATTTCGGTTCTCCTCATTCAAATTTTAACTCTTGTCTTGCGCCAACTTCGACTACTTCAATCATGACCTAAATTTTTTCAATTTAAAAAATAGCGCACTGTGCATATATGTTTTCCGATATTGCGCATTTTACTACATTTTTTTTTCTCTTTACAGTTGTTTTTTCAAGTCAACTGTTTTCCAAGAACTCAGCAGGAGCACAATTACTCATTCAATTATACTGAATTGCGTTGTTGTATATTTCTATATATACATACTTAACTTCCCGCAACCGAGGCAAATACTGGACCTTCAGGATATTCTCCAATCTACTTTGGCGTTCGAGACCACAGCGCATGACCTTGGATGTGCCGCGCTGATCACCGAGAGCTGGCAGTTTGCTTCTGTAAATCTATTAGCCTGCGGCTTCAAAATATTTATGGATCTTCATATGTTGTTCGATAGTGTTGTGACTTTTGTACCTGACAGAGTGTAAAAACTGACCCATTTGACTGTTCTCCACTATTCATAAACATTGAGTGACTTTACTTATCATTGCGTGTGCCGTAGTACCTTTCATAATATTACGTACTGTTTTCTTTTAAGTGACTCACAATTTCTACCCCCATCATCAATTTATATTTCATCTTATACCGATCCAGAGTTCACTTATTCTTTTTCATATGCATTGTTTTTCTTGTTTTTTATGTTTTGAACGGCTGACGATGATCTGGACTAGGGTCGAAACCGGTCCCATTTCTAATCACTATTAAATAAGAATGTAATCACTACATTCCTTTCTTTTATGTATTGAATAGGTTGAACCTCTTTTTCAATTATTTAATTTTTAACGTTAATACTTTCAATACGGAACAATGAAATTTTTATCTTTAAATATAAACATGTAAATTTACGGATATAGCTGCCCTGCCTGAGATGATAAAAATACATTATCACTGCTATCAAATATATTTTCCATGAAAATGAGCAAGTAGGCCTACTTACGTGACAGGTAGTACATTAATCTGAACTTGCAATAGGCTCGATTCCCTGTAGATAGAAAGATTCGTTGTCCCATGCATCACTAGAATCCTCTCCTAAATTACTTACAAGTTTGTTACACTCCACGTCTAAAACACTTCTCACACGTGGTCTCTTTTCACTGGACAGTAACACGACCAGTGGTGGAAAATTCTTTTCATGCAATGTAACACTTGAAATAGACACACTGGCAAAATTTGATGTTAGTTTCGCGATACGGTAAAACCTCATTAATTCGAAATCTTTGTAATACCGAAATTGGACTTCCAATTATGTGATTTTGAATAAACAGCCATCTTGTAATTCAGAAATGTCAACCCTCGCCAGTTTTCGCGGATTCTGCTTTTCCGTGTACTGCCTGCTACGTCATATTGTGGCGTTCCTTAAAGCGCTGAATACAAAAGAATTAAGATTTCACTCTATTTTCAACTATGAAACACACTATAGACACACCGAAATGAGTGAAAGTGCTGAAAGCTACCCCTGCACGTTCCAGAAGACGCGTTCTATCGGGATGCAGAGAAATTTTGAATTTACATTACTCTGTAAAATATGGTACTATTTAAAAAAAATGTAAAGTCAGTTTAGAATTAAAAGTCTAAATTGTTTTCCGTTTAAATATGACATATGGGGACAGTTTTCTTCCATCTACGGTTGCACAAAGCGTAAATCTACACTCAGCATCGAAAACTAGGTGAGCCAGGAGTGTATCGGCAATCTTGATGCAAATAAAACCCGCACCCCAATTTCGTGCCTCAAAATTCTTTTAAAAATATGCAGGGATTATTCACGTAAATACAGCATTTCCCAAATATAGAGTGACGTTACAAAGAGGCACTGTACAACCGGTTGCCACGGCTAGAGATGTTATTGTAAATGAGGGTGTGTGTGTGTGTGTGTGTGTGTGTGTGTGTGTGTGTGTGTGTGTGCGTGTGTGCGCGCGCGCGCGCACGGGGGGAGGGGAGAAGCAGTGTGGTTGCTGCAGTCATTGCCAGTGTGGTGTTCATTAGCATTAGGCCGCAAATGCAAGACACCCTTGATTTTTCACATGACATTCTGAGAAAAAACCGTCCTCTTGGAATCGGAGAAATACAGTATCATTGCAGAGGCTTTTGTGGCAAATACTGCAATAATCTTCTACCAATGGTGTAGGCTAACCTAACCGTATATGTATCATAAAAACATTTCAGACGCATGTAAGGAAATGATAACGTCCTCACTACAAATTTCCATGGCAATAGCCTTTCCGAAATTTAAGTACACGCAAAAAAAATATAAACCATCCTCTGAAATCAGTGATATACTCTGCCATATCATGAGAGTTTCACATTCTTACTTAATTTCGGTGTATAACATTAAAATTAAAAGAGATTGTTTATTTCAGCCTTTATTTTTAACGAGTTAGCAACTGCTATCGGCCAAGTTATTATTCATTTATTACGAAAACGTGTTATACTCTTTCTTTTCAAATTTTCTTTACGGAACAGCAGTCAACGGGTATCACTAACCGACTCTGACATCTCCTTCGAATGTCGAGGAGAGAGCTTGCTAGTGAACATAGTGAGGAAACGATACCGAAAGTGATCGATCGCAAGCAACATTATCGCTGGGGTGCATAATTATCGGTAACGGAAAAAAACACCACATGCTTAATCGCTCGTAATAACGGATGTGTCAGTTAGGGCTCGTGCTGTAACTGAAGGATAATACACAGTTTTATATACAATGACATAGACGTTTATTCAAGCACAAGTGTTTAAAAAAAAAAAATAAGTCCCTCACCATAGACGCTTTAGGTTTAAAGTATGTTTATTAGAAAACAAGGTTTTTAACATCACTGCAGACGCGAATTTTAATGAGTATTCTTCTCACAAATGCCTGAAGATTGTTACAAACACTGACTTTTTATTCATGCCACCTAGTGTTATTACAAAAGTATTTCACCATAGATGCTTCTAAATATTTTAAATATGTACTTTAGTATATAAGTTTTAAAACACAATAGGGAACATGCATGATCCGAGGATTTAATTAAAAATATGCTAATCTGATTCAAAATTTCATGCAGAATTCAAAAATGTGATCAGAATGTACAAATAATAACTCCAAACATGATAAAAATCTAAATCAATGTACAAAACTGTCACGTGACGCAAGTACGCGATCTCATTGGTTTGACGTCATCGTACAGGTTGACTGAATTAGCAGACGAAACAACACATAGTGTGCTGTGAGAAGCAGGATACACTTCGCGTCTAGTATGGTTAAATTCGAGGTCTATACATTGGATAATAATCTGAGTGGTAAATTTTAGACTTAAAATGAATCCTGCGCAGACAGTGAGGCAGAAAACTTATAAACGGTGTAGAGTTCCGATGTGCAACAGCACATCGCAAACCATCCCGAACAAATTGTTTATAAATGTTCCGAAGACGCTAAAACTAGGGGGAAATGGATTTTCGCGAGCCGGAGAAATGCTGGCGATATATCGGAAAAGTCTACAGTTTATTTTTTTGAAGATTTTAACGTAAGATAAATTTGTTTGAATTTTCAATCACTTTTCCATGTCAGCTGTTCTAGTGGTAAAACTTGAAATTTTAAAGTATGATGCTTTATTTAACCCTTACACCTCGAATTAAAGTTCTCTGTGTTGTCTCTACTACTCGCATTTTAAATGTGAATGTTTATCTTATATGACCTGTATTCATCTTTCACGATTTTGGAGGTAGCATTTGCTTCTAAATGATGAATTTATGCTATGCAGATTTTAAGTAAGCTATACTGGAGCAAATAAAAGCAATGTGTGCAATTTAAGACAAATTATTTTGCATTATCATTATTATTATTATTATTATTATTATTATTATTATTATTATTATTATTACTATTACTATCGTTATCGCATACCGATTGGATTCGTTAATTATTTCAATGAACAAATTATCGGTAAAAAGCAATTTAAAAACTCTATTCAGTCTCTGGTTTCAAAAGCAATTTAAAAACTCTATTCAGTCTCTGGTTTCATACCTCACGGTAGATTTTAGGCTAAACGGCGATTTCTTGAAATCGGGATCAGTTGATTTATAATTGTGCCAGCCGTCAGCATCAGGCACATGTTGGGTTACGGTACACAAGCCGAACATCGCCAGTTCACTTTCAGGGTACAAGGAAGGTGAAGAGGTGCGAAAATACTGTGTATTTGTGTGTTACCCGACATATACAACATTGAACATTAAACTATATATGACTATAAGAGCACATGGCGACCATGATTGTTTACTATCGCTCGACCTTTCGTGCGCGTGAGTGGACAGCTGACAGTTACACTGCCCTCTAAATAACAGATTATTGACTGATTGTCAAATAATATCTGGATTCTACAAAGTTCCACGCTGAATCAAAAGATGGCAGTATAGTATAGCATCGTTTATTTTGTCGGCTAAGAAACGGCAGACGAGCGGTGGGCGATAAAATGTCATGTCGGGTCTCGCCCGACATGCGACCGGAACGGGAATATCGTAATGTCGGGCCTCACCCGATAGACGAGTGGTAAAGGTTAGATGTTTCAATTACATCTTGGAATATGAAAGTAATAAACAGTGCATTAATTAATGCACTGTTTATTAAAGTATTCTCCAAACCTAACCTATGTTTTGGGTGATCCATGTCAAGATAATAAATCAAAGGGGTTAAAAACCATTTTGACAGCTCTAATTCTAGCAATTCATCTTGGCATGTGACAGTTATTTATGTCTTTATTGAAGAGCTTAATTTGTCAAGAAATTTAGGCTATATCTAAATACTCTATATACTAATATAACAAAAAATAGGCGTGTACATCATGAAAGGAAACAACGTGAATTTAACAAATGTGTAACTTTACACAAAACCAACGCTTGTCTGTTGGGGTCTTATAAGTTAACAATGCTCAGTTATAATAATTATCATAATATTAATGAAATAAATAACATAATTGCACACAGGTGAAAATAGTGATGTTGGTTTTTAAAATATTATTCAACTTAGCCTAAGTTTTAGGTTATACAAGCCAAGTCAATAAACCGAAGGGTAAAAATACCGGGTGAGTTGGCCGTGCGGTTAGGAGCGCACAGCTGTGAGCTCGCATCCCGGAGATAGTGGGTTTCGAAGCCCTGAAGATGGTTTTCCGTGGTTTCCCATTTTCACACCAGGCAAATGCTGAGGCTGTACCTAAGGCCACGGCCGCTTCATTCCCATTCCTAGGCCTTTCCTTTCCCATCGTCGTCATAAGACCGATATGTGACGGTGTGAAGTAAAGCAAATAGCAGGGAAAAAAAGGTAAAAGTCACAGTACCCAAAGACATTCCTGTATTGAACGACTAAAATGTCACCAGACACTTTTCTTGCCTGATATGCTCAGCTTGTTAAAAGCCAAATGTAATTAATGTTATTGGCTTTACGCCCCGCTAAGTACTTCTACGGTTTTCGGAGACGCCGGTGTGCAGGAATTTAGTCCTGCAGGAGTTCTTTTACGTGCCAGTAAATCTACAGACACGAGGCTGACGTATTTGAGCACCTTCAAAAACCACCGGACTGAACCAGGATCGAACCTGCCAAGTTGGGATCAGGACAGCATCTCAATCGTCTGAACCACTCGGTCCGACTTGTGAAAATTAGATGAAGTCATATGTATCTTTATCATGTTTAACTTTTTTCCTCCACAAAGATATTTAAAGTTTCTCTTTCATGGGCACCAGAAGTGGGTAGGCCAGTTGTCCCAACAATAAATATATATTTTTCTGGGAATGATAGATTATAACCCTATAGTACTATGATCTTTCTTTCTTTCTTTCTTTCCTTCTTTTTTTTCTTAATCAGTTTGTCCTTCAGGGTTGGTTTTCTCTCGGACTCAGCGAGGGATTTCACCTCTACCGCTTCAAGGGCAGTGTCCTGGAATGTGAGACTTTGGGTATGGTGATGAAACTGGTGAGGAGGGCCATTACCTCGCCCAGGCGGCCTCACCTGCTATGCTCAACAGGGGGCCTTGTTGGAGGATGCGAGGATCGGAAGGGATAGACAAGGAAGAGGGAAGGAAACGGCCGTGGCCTTAGGTGCCTGGAGGAGAAGTAGGAAAATACGAAAAACCACTTCGAGGATGGCTGAGATGGGATTCGAAACCCCTCTACTCAGTTGACCTCCCGAGGCTGAGTAGACCCCGTTCCAGCCCTAGTACTATTTGTTTTCACCTTTCATGGCAGAGCCGGGAATCGAAACCGGGCCTCTGGGAGTGGGAGCTAATCACATTAACCACTACACCACAGAGGCGGACTAGTACTATAATGCTACCTATATGTTTATGTCAGTGCTGAAATCCGATTTCTTACTTTACTAATGCTGAAAGCCTGAAAATGTAATGTTATTCTTTAATATGGGAATCAATCTAGAAAGAAATGTTGAAAGTGATGTGATATCTATCCAGGTTCGTTGTTATTCTAATACTATGGGTTACAGTACATTGCACGTATATAAAAGACGCCACTTACAAACTTGCTTTCATCCGCGAATTTCTGCAGCCACAAAAGTCACTCTTTTTCAAGAATGATGACATCTACACATGGTAGATTGTCTGACTGTGCTGTTTTGAACTTTTCTTCTGTCATTTCGAAGTTATTCGCGATCATGAATAATAAACAATCGGCTTTTAGCAACGGCTGATGCACAGCGGCTGGTAGAGCTGCATGCGGTACTGGATCGTGACGTCACAGCGCGCCGCTTACGTCGGAGGCCGTTTCACTCGCCTTGCGGAAAGGCACTATTAAATATTTTTTAAATGGTAGAAAACAAGGCAACTTACCACAATGTCATACGTTTACGTACTATTTCATTGGTGTACTTTTCAAAAAAAAATATTTTTGAAAATTATGCATGTTCCCTATTGTAGACGCGAGTTGTAATTGAAGTATCATTCATACATATCTCCTTACCCCCAAACCCCACCTCCATCCTTTTCATTTAAAGCACCTAGAACAATAGTTTTAAGGATCCCATGGGGCATAGTTTTAAGATCAAATGAGCTTACTGTCCAAATGTTCTCATCTAAGATATTTATATACAGCTGTAGATGACCACTAAGTGGTCGAAACATGTTCTGTGTGTGTTAATGTATTTTTAATTTTGCCTAAGGCAAAAGAAATAAAGTATCGATTAGGTGGCTTTTTAGATTAATTTGTTGATTATACTCATCGAGACGGCCATGAAGTCGACAGCTTGCGATAACTGATTAAACAATTAAATGGGAGAAATTTATTCCTTATGCCTTGTGTATTTCATTAAATTTTCTTTTTGCATTTGATTTCCTGTGGGGGGGGGGGGGGGCAGCTTATAATGCAATAAATATGGTACATATTTAATTATATAATCATGCATCAGTACTAATTAAGACATGAACTTATTACCTGTAAGGGTTCAACTGCACGAAGTCTTATCAATTTGTTCTCTGGATCCATAACTCCCAGAACTTCTACTTTCACTTGTCGCATGTTACCATCCTGAGATGTCGTACCCAGGCTAATAACACCAACCTGTTACACCAAAATAAGAAAAAAACAATGCACCATACAAATACAACACAGTAAAACCTCAATAAGCTATTTCTGCAGGGGACAAGGCGTGTTAAATGAGAAAATGTACTGATCAATGTCCAAGTAAAACCTAGCCAAAGGACTCGTGGAACAACTTTACACATTTTTTCAACATATGTGCATTTCATGTTGTGTACCTGAACACTGAAAGCTGCATCTACCATTTCAAGTAGAAAAAACATGAGAAAACGAGTATGAAAACCTCTTCCTCTGGGACCTGTGTAAGTAACAACAGACTATTACTAAAAGGTGTAAAAAAACATAAGAGAATAAATATGAAAACCTTTTGCATAGGGGCCCATAAAATTAACAACCTAATATTGCATGTCACTTTCTTTCTAAAACAAATGTGTAATTTTGAACCGTTAGTTGATGGCTTATGTTTTGGAGTAGTGGATTAACATTGTATTCTGGTCACATCCTTCTACCATGAATACTCGGAGGCTGCACTCGCCCAAGAGCTAGAACGACTTTGGCCACCATCTTGAATGTGAAAATACATTAGCAATACCAGGCAATGGTTCGGAGTTCAGCCTCACTTGCCTCTCACAAGATGTTTGCATTATGTGCTTGGAAGAATTATTTCAAAATTATATTTTTGTAACTCAGGAAACTTTCCTTTATGCTCTTTCTTTTTCGGTTTTCCTTACAGGCACTTTCAATTTTTTCATGATTGTTCAAAGTTGAAGGAGTTAATACTGATGCCTACTCTTCACGCCTCAGATACAGGTATCTATCCAGTTACAAATAAAATGGTCCGTTATTAGACATTATAAATTTTACAGCTAACACATTCCTGGTTGCCAGTGTTTCGCCCCAGTCTGCTAAGTTGGGCTCATCAGTTGGTAAATAGCACACCCACCAAGACGCATGGCTACTGCATACAGCGGAGGCCACTGCAAAGGCTATTTGAAACCACCGGCAGTGCCAATGCACTATGAGAGACTTTGTCTCATTACCAAAAATTGATGCCTGCCTGGCACACTGGGGCGAAATGCTGGCAACCAGGAATGAGTTAGCTGAAAAATTTATAATGTCCAATAACAGACCATTTATACTGGTATTATAAATTCGGGACAAATATTTCAGGTTACCTATGGGAATCAACATCAAATCAATCATCTATCCAGCTCCCAAAGGATTTCAATTTTATCTTCATTAGTAAGCAATTTCACTACTCTTTCACATACTCGTAACTAGACTATCACAAGAAAAATATGTACATGATAAAAACTATTATGTTCCTAATCCACAAGCAGACTAACACATGACAATGATTATTCACTACCATTCACTGTAGAAGTCAACACAGAATAAATTTCTAACTTCTGACCTAAATGTGAAATACAAGCATAAACAGGCAAATGTATTATTTGGTATCCCTACTGCCAACTGGCTAGCAAAACTGAACTTTTCTGATGCTACCAGCTTGTTCCCCGCCAGTGAAACTGACCCTGTAAAATTCAGGAATTGAAGGTCTTCTTCCATTACTGTGCAACTTTTCTCAACCTGCCTCCTATGGCAAGGGCTCTTATCTGTGTTGGAAATTACATTCTATACATGAGGTGCCACAGAACATTTCCAGGGCTGGGAAAATTGTGATTGTTCCAAGAGGTAGCAGCAAAAACTTATGTAAGATAAGCGAGGTATTTTAATATAGATTTTATACAATAGGAATCAGAGCTTCAAATTTAAAAGGTACCGTCAAACGGGGTGATTTTGGACACAGAGGTGATTTCGGACAGTATGGTAGATTTGCCGTATTTTGTCGCATAGCAACGAGCCGCCGGTGCTTTGCAGTTCCACGCGCGTTTTAGTTTGACCTTGAGGTTATGTTTTCCACGTTCTGTGCTTTTTATTATGAAACGACTTCATACTTTGGAAAATTTCCCGTGTGCACTGACACTGTTGAAAGTTCATGCATTATCATTAAGTGAATACTTTTGATTGTCGCGGTTGGAAGGAATCCATTATAACTATGGTTCTTAGTGAGATCAACTGACTGAAGTGTTCATAAATGATTGCTGTGGAATTTTGGTGTGATTTAGTGAAAAATAGTTTTTACGCACATTTTACTGAAAATTGAAAGCAGTCTGGGTGATTTCGGACAATGCCTAGAAATTATCAGAGGTAGAAAGAAACTGCTTCGAGGGATAATTACGAACCAAAATTATTAGAAAAAGCCGTACGTGATATTAAAAGTGGAAAGTTGTCTTATAGGAATGCATTTGATTTCTATGGTATGCCTTGGTCCACCCTACAAGATAAAGTGCGGAATGTACATCCAAAAAATGGGAAGACAACCAATGCTAAATGGGGAAGAAGGAAATGCTCAAGGAAGTTCGTCACCCTCCGGCCATGCTCCAACACCACACAACCTGCTAGTTCACGCCGCCGCCACAAATAAAATGTTCTTCCTGGGAAGTCGATTTTTGGCTGTGACTTCCGCCGAGATGAAAGCAGTGCGGCCAGCAGCAGTGAAAATGAATGCGATGAAGCACATAATGAATGTAATGACGTTCTGGTGTTGCAGGAAGAGGCTTTCCTGGTTGCAGATTAAAAATACAAATTGAGGAACAAAGAGCATACAGGCAGTATTTTGGCCTGGCACGAAATATTCGTTCAAGGGATGTGGATGTCAAATACTTGCGCCCATATAAAAACAGAAGAAAAGTGTTTGTGTTCCCTAACATCCCTGCTGAGGAACAAAGAACAAATTTCGAAAATACTTCCAGTCCAAGTTGAGAAGAGAGGAATGTTTATTTTCAAAGAAAACGTATTTTAGATTTATAGGCGGTGGCAACTACATGTTCATTGCATCGACCATTTTTTGCTCTGAGATTTGTATTGTTTGTAAGAAAAAATATTAAGACTTCTCAGTAGGATCTCTGTACAAATTTAAAACTATTAATATTTCAATTTAGACCAGAAAACTTTACATTTACCTTGTCAAAAAAAAGGTCGATCAGTAACTCGTTGTTGTTGTTGGAGTCATCAGTCCATAGACTGGTTTGATGCAGCCCTCCATGCCACCCTATCTTGTGCTAACCTTTTCATTTCTACGTAACTATTGCATCCTACATCTGCTCTAATCTGCTTGTCATATCTATACCTTGGTCTACCCCTACCGTTCTTACCACCTACACTTCCTTCAAAAACCAACTGAACAAGTCCTGGGTGTCTTAACATGTGTCCTATCATTCTATCTCTTCTTCTCGTCAAAATTAGCCAAATCGATCTCCTCTCACCTATTCGATTCAGTATCTCTTCATTCGTGATTCGATCTATCCATCTCACCTTCAGCATTCTTCTGTAACACCACATTTCAAAAGCTTCTAATCTCTTTCTTTCTGAGCTAGTTATCGTCCATGTTTCACTTCCATACAATGCCACGCTCCACACGAACGTCTTCAAAAACATCTTTCTAATTCCGATATCAATGTTTGAAGTGAGCAAATTTCTTTTCTTAAGAAAGCTCTTCCTTGCTTGTGCTAGTCTGCATTTTATGTCCTCCTTACTTCTGCCATCGTTAGTTATTTTACTATCCAAGTAACAATATTCATCTACTTCCTTTAAGACTTTGTTTCCTAATCTAATATTTCCTACATCACCTGCCTTCGTTCGACTTCACTCCATTACTTTTGTTTTGGACTTATTTATTTTCATCTGTACTCCTTACCCAAGACTTCATCCATACCATTCAGCAATTTCTCGAGATCTTCTGCAGTCTCAGATAAAATAACAATATCATCGGCAAATCTCAAGATTTTGATTTCCTCTCCTTGGACTGTGATTCCCTTTCCAAATTTCTCTTTGATTTCCTTTACTGCCTGTTCTATGTAAACACTGAAAAGGAGAGGGGACAAACTGCAGCCTTGCCTCACTCCTTTCTGGATTACTGCTTCTTTTTCAAAGCACTCGATTCTTATCACTGCAGACTGATTTTTATACAGATTGTAGATAATTCTTCGTTCTCGGTATCTGATCCCTATCATCTTGAGAATCATAAATAGCTTGGTCCAATCAACATTATCGAATGCCTTTTCTAGATCTACGAATGCCATGTACGTGGGCTTGTCCTCGATTCGATCCTCGAAGATCAGACGTACAGTCAGGATTGCATCACGTGTTCCTACATTTCTTCTGAAGCCAAATTGATCTTCTCCCAACTCAGCTTCAACTTGTTTTTCCATTCTTCTGTAAATAATACTTGTGAAAATTTTTCAGGCATGAGATACTAAACTAATGGTGCGGTAGTTTTCACACCTGTCAGCACCGGCTTTCTTCGGAATAGGTATAACAACATTCTTCCGAAAATCGGATGGGACTTCTCCTGTCTCATACATCTTGCACACTAAATGAAATAACCTTGCCATGCTTGTTTCTCCTAAGGCAGTCAGTAATTCAGAGGGAATGTCATCAATTCCAGGTGCCTTGTTCCTATTGAGGTCACTCACAGCTCTGTCAAACTCTGACCACAAAATTGGGTCTCCCATTTCATCAGCATCAACAGCCTCTTCATGTTCCAGAATCAAATTATCTACATCGTCACCTTGATACAACTGTTGGATATGTTCCTGCCATCTTTCTCCTTTGTCTTCTTTCCCTAGAAGTGGTTTTCCATCTGAGCTCTTAATATTCGTACACCTAGATTTCCTTTCTCCTAAGGTTTCCTTGATTTTCCTGTATGCCGCATCTACCTTTCCTACAACCATACAACCTTCGACATCCTTGCACTTCTCCTTCAGCCATTCTTCCTTAGATACCTTGCACTTTCTATCCACTTCATTCTTTAATCGCCTGTATTCTTTTCTGCCCTCTTCATTTCTAGCATTCTTGTATTTTCGTCGTTCATCAATCAGGTCTAGTATCTCCTGAGTTATCCACTGATTCTTAGTTGATCTTTTCTTCCTTCCTAACATTTCTTCAGCAGCCCTACTGACTTCATTTTTCATGACTCTCCACTCTTCCTCTATAGTGTTTCCTTCAGCCTTTTCATTTAGTCCTTGTGCAACATGTTCCTTGAAACAATCCCTCACACTCTTTTCTTTCAACTTGTCTAGATCCCATCCTTTTGCATTCTTTCCTTTTTCAATTTCTTCAACTTCAGATGGCATTTCATGACCAACAAGTTATGGTCAGAGTCCACGTCTGCTCCTGGGAAAGTTTTGCTATCCAACACCTGGTTTCTGAATCTCTGCCTAATCATAATGAAGTCGATTTGATACCTTCCAGTGTCTCCAGGTCTCCTCCAAGTATACAGCCGTTGTTTGTGGTGTTTGAACCAAGTATTGGCGAGGACTAAATTATGATCAGTGCAGAATTCAACTAGCCGACTTCCTCTTTCGTTCCTTTGTCCCAATCCAAATTCTCCTACTGTACTGCCTTCTCTTCCTTGGCCTACCACTGAATTTCAGTCTCCCATCACAATTAGATTCTCGTCACCTTTTACATATTGTATTAAATCTTCTATCTCCTCATATATTCTTTCGATTTCTTCATCATCCGCTGAACTAGTAGGCATATAGACCTGCACTATTGTGGTGGGCATTGGTTTGGTGTCTATCTTGACAACAATAATTCTTTCACTATGCTGGTCATAGTAGCTCACCCGCTGCCCTATTTTCTTATTCATTATTAAACCAACTCCTGCATTTCCCCTGTTTGATTTTGTGTTGATAATTCGGTAGTCACCTGACCAAAAATCTTGTTCTTCCTGCCAACGTACTTCACTTGTACCAACTACATAACTTTAGCCTATCCATCTCCCTTTTCAGATTCTCTAACCTGCCACAATGATTCAAACTTCTAACATTCCACGCTCCAACTCGCAGAATGTCAGTATCCATCTTCCCGATGATCGCCCCCTCTCGTGTAGCCCTCCCCCCCCCCCCCCCCCCCGAGATCCGAATGGGGGACTAGTTTACCTCCGGAATATTTTACCCGGGAGGAAGCCATCATCAGTACATCATTCATACAGAGAGAGCTGCATGTCCTCACGAGTTAGTTACGGCTGTAGTTTCCCGTTGCTTTCAGCCGTGTACCAGTATCAATACAGCTAACCTATGTTGAGTATTAATACAAGGCCGTATCAGTCACTCATCTAGACTGCCGCCCTTGGAACTACCGAAAGGCTGCTACCCCCCTTTCGATGAACCATTCGTTAGTCTGGTCTCTCAACAGATACCCATCCGATATGGTTGCACCTGCGGCTCGGCTATCTGCATCATTGGGTCACGCAAGCCTCCCCACCGCGGCAAGGTCACATGGTTTACGTTTATTATTATAATGATTCTAACCAGCTATTCATATTTTGGACACTCTCAGAACTCTTTAAATATCACAAAAATAAAGCAAAAAAAACACAAAGAATTGAAATAAAGGAACTATTTATGTCCGAAATAACCTAATACGCTTTGAAACTTCGGACAGCGGTTTAAAATCTAAGTGTGTCCAAAATCACCCCGAAGTACGAGGTGAATTCAGACCCTACTTTTTGTTTTCTCAGGAAAACCTGCATTGGCGTATATTTTTCGTTCGTAGGGTATTGCATTAATTGGATATATTCCTCATTATTAGGATGATAAACAATACAATTTAAGATTCCCTTCATGAGTTAAACCGAAAATAACCTCAAAACATCCGAAATCACCCCGTTTGACAGTACAAGAAAAACCATCACGATAAGAAATGCACTAATGAGGTTAAACTGCATTGTGCCTAGAGTATAAGATTTGAATAAATCTTTCTTTTAATTTTAAATAATAATAAGTAACAGACCTCAACACGTTTGCGATTGCCACCCATCTTCTCATACTTCTCATGGATGGCAGCAGTGCACACTGCACGCATGTTGGTGTAAAAATTTTTAACATAAAAATTGTCTACTTTCACCCATTGTACAACATTCTGCACATTGGTCTGGCATGACCAATGATAAATCAACTTCAGCAGCACAGTAGGGGGATGTGGTGCTCCCTCAAATATTGAGCCACTGAACACCTGGAAAAATAAAATATTTAAAAAATCAAATTATCTTTTTTTTTTAAATTATCTTACTGCTTGGTTATCTTAAATATCTCAAACTTCTGATTTCATGCACCAATTGTAAATACCTGAGAAATAATAATTCCACTATAATTGGTCCGTTATGAATTAGCACATTCAGGACAAATATTCATCATTACTCATAACAGAACTTAAAATATTAAGTTTCCTAAGGGAAATATATCAATACCTGGGAATACAAAAAACAAAATAGCAAGTAAGAGCCTCAACACTAGGAAAGTTTAATGTACAGTTGTTTCAAACGACGTAACTCTTGAGATAACTACCCAGACATACCAATTCCTTCAGCAGCTGAAAGCTACACGTCTCACAGGTTAGCACAAGGGATGGAAAAGGAGGAGCAGGAGGAGGAGGAGAAGGAGGAGGAGGAGGAGGAGGAGGAGGCGCAGATTTGTTGATCTCTCCAAGATTACCCTGAAACTCTACTCAAATCCTTCATTTATATGAAAACAAAAGAGATACAGATACTGAACAGAGTAAGAATTTTTTTAAACTACAGTATATCTTCTCACAACAGCAGTAGCACAATATTGCATATGTGACAATGTTTATGGAGAAATTTCAATAACAGAAAAAAAGACAAAGAAGAATGCAGACACTGGGCAATATCAATAAAACAGAGACATTACTTTTATTTCCAGTTCCAGAAATTCCTCACATCCGTAACAACATTTACTCATTTGGGGAGCACTATTCCCCTCCAAGAGATACTACTCAGCAACACTGGAGGGCTGCAAGCAATATGCTCCACTTTTGTATCAATTACAGTAACACATCCAGGGTGTTTGACAACGCAAGGGCAGAAAAGGGCTAAGATTGGGAAGATAGCAACCATAGCCTTAGTAAGGTACAGCTTGCCTGGTGTGAAAATAGGAAACCACAGTAAACCTCCTCCAGGGCTGCAAGTGGTGGGATTTGAACCCACCATCTCCCAAATGCAAGCTTATAAGAGACATTTCTCTCAGATTTTGGAATTTCAATAGGTGACACCTGTTTGATAGAGCAACAAGTTTTAAATGTGATGACTAAGTATATGGTGGTTTTAGGTTGCATAAAATTGTATAAACCTCAGAAAGACTCATAACTAATTACCTAAAAGGATTAAAATAAAGAAATAAATATGCTAACTGAATTAAAACCACATAATATATATTTAATAAAGCCGAGCTCCCCACCATATTACACAGGCCATCAGGGCATGTGAAAGTCTGCCTCCGACAGTGAAAAAAGAATTTGTTTGAAGTAACGTGAAAGTCACATGCCCCCACTAACTGGGCTCAGGGATCTTCGCACTGTTCTGTGGTGCTTCAGAGGGAATTAGTGATTCACCGCCCTCTGTCGCCAGTTCCTTGAGTACGCCGTGCTGCGCCATGGTGGTGTTATGCAAGTACAGTAGAAGTCCGCTATAACAAGAGCTGCACATAACGAGAACTCCGTTATAACGATCATTTGCACCTGTCCCTTCAAAATCCCTATATTAACCCGATGAGTGCTACGCCCGCCTATAGATGGGCTGACCCGGCCGGTCCACCAGTGCTACGCCCGTCTGTAGACAGTGAGTGAGAATTTTAATTTTTTTTAGTTTCCCGGTTCACTTTCGAGTCCGAATTTGATCTCTGACATGTTCTGCCATCTGTTGGACATTATGTAGAACTAACTGATCAGAGATTATAGCTTCGGGAAGTAACTTAAAGAGCTTTTTGTAGACGTCTGTGGAGTTCATCTGTGATGTAAACAAACATGGCGGAACAACAATTCACTTGCTCTTGCAGCAATGTTATTTTGGAGCACAGAATCTCTCAGTTATTAACCACAGCGGAAAGTGATGATGGAGATAATCATTTTTAAGGAATTGTTAAGCGATTTTGAAAGTGAGAGTGATAGAGAGAGTGCCAAAAATAATGTATGTGAGAGAGAAACAGAGCCTCCTTCTAAACGAAAGAAGAAAAACATGGTGAGTACAAAAGCTATTTTATCGCAAATTTCATGGCGGATGGATTACTTCTCTTCACCAGAGTTTCAGGTAACTGTGACAGGCTCTGGGGCCAAGTAATGTTTGATGACAACCCAAAAATCATTGATTTTTTAGAAACTTTTGTGCCAGTGGAGTTGGTGCAGATATTTGAACAATTCAGCATCACAAACAACCAGTAGAAAACATTTAACTATCACCACATTCCAGGTTTGGAAAGTATTTTAAAATATCAACTTATATACTTCTAAGAAGTTACATGTATTAGTTGCCTACAGATTTTAGGAAAATAATATTATTTTGGGGTCTTTACTTTGTATAAAGATAATGCACGCATGGGCACATAAATGAAACTTTGTTTTCTCTCAAAATAATATTCAACATAAGTGTAGGATTTTCCATTTGCATTTAGATTTATAAACAACCAACATTTATAAACATTTTAAGCTAATCACCCCACTGATAAGTTAAAAATTGAGGCTTCTACAAATTTTTTTTACATACAAATGAAAAAACTCAGCACTGAGGTACCAAACAATCAACTGGTAACTCAGCACTTAAAAGGTTGAACTTTGTATTATCCTTCAGTTACAGTAACACGCATCTGTTATTACGAGCAATTAAGCGTGCACGATTTTTTCCATTACCAACATTTATGCACGCAGTGATTATATGCGTGTGATCGATAATCTTCTGTATCGTTTCCTCGCTATGTCCATTAATGAGCTCTCTCGTTGACATTCAAAGGCGATGACAGAGTCGATTAGAAATACCCATTGACTGCTCTTCCATAAAAGAAAAAATTGAAATGAAACAGGAGAACATATTTTCGTAATAAATGCTTAAATAACGTGTTCGATTACTGAAAACCGAAGGTAATACACAAGAATTGGGCTTACAAAATTCTAAACTGCAGTTAAGTCTACCTTAATTACTACAACAGAATTCTAGTAAGAGTTGTTACTAATTGTTCTAGTTGTTAACTGTCAGAAATAAAAACTGAAGTAAACAATCACTTAATTTTAATGCTAAACACTGCAATTAAGAAAGAATGGGATACACCTCAAGATATGGCAAAGTGAATCACTGATTACATAGGTTAGTTTTATGTTTTCTTGTGTCCGATAAAAATTAGGAAAGGCTACTATTATGTAAATTTATAGCGAGAAGGTTATCATTTCTCTACTCTGCCTTGAAATATGTTTTCATGATACATATAGTACAGTTAAGTTAGGTTAGGTGACACTGTTTGAAGAAGAAAAGTGGAACGTTTATCATAGAGGCCTCTGGCGTGTTATAACTTTTTCAGAATTAAATTAACTTTCACGTAGTATCAGATTTAACACACAAAAAAAAAAAAGAGCAAGCCATAGTATGGATATCATCTGCAAAAATGCAAATTTTGAACAAAATGACTGCAGTTTGTTACCAATTTTAATGTGGATGGGGTTTTTCCTGAACTTTACGAAAAATCTGATATAGAAGACTATCCCTTATAGAGGGTACATTTTTCACCGTTGTGAATTCTCGCTATAACTGACTTCTACTGTATTTCTGGAGTACAGGTCTCCATGTATTTGACAACTCGAAGCTCTCTTCCCTGTTGATGTTATGTGGGCGCAGCTCTATCTCTATGGCTCCTCCCCTTACAAGTTAAGCATAGAAGTCTTTTTTCAGGTGTGATGACCTTCAAAATCTGGTTGCAGCGACAAGACCTTGCCTTTAGGATATGAATGAATGACCTTCGCTTGGTCAAAGAGGATTTCATAGTCTGTACAAGTTAAGCACTGAAGTCTTTTTTCAGGCGTGATGACCTTCGCCTGGTCAAAGAGGATTTTATGGTCTGTATTGTAGAAGTGTTCTGCTATTGCAGACTTGCTTATAGCATTTTCTGTAGAGGATGAAAGAGTGCATTCTTGACTGACCTGATGTATTCTTTCACCCAAATAACATTAATAGGGAAAACGGCTTCAAGTTATCGAATACATGGAGAGTTTACTGCGCCACGGTATGGCCATTACGCCCTTGCGTTTTTTCATGCACATTCCTCACAATTTCATCTTTGACTTCTTTAAAGCATCCTTGTTGCGGACCAATGAATGTATTTTTTGTACAGTACGCATTTTGTTTCGCTCTTTGTCTTCACGCTAACGCCAAATATTGGCTTTAGTTAGGCCTATGCCGTATTTTCTTGCGGCTGCACAATTATTCTACATTTCTGAGTGTTTAATTAACATTAACTTAAAATTGGCATCATAATATCGACTAGAACCCGTTGAAAATTTGCTGACAATACCTTTTCCACGTATCTTTACAATATGACTATCCATCACGAAAATATTCTTGCTGCCAATAAACCTTAATTTTACTCAGCATCAAGTACAATAGACGCGTTATGACTCTGCCATTGAGTAGCTATGGCTTTTCTAAGAATGTTTTGATGCCAATCTGCAGATTTGAGAAACACACAGGCACTGTACAATCATTGTCGCGGTTACCGATGTGTAGTAAAGAGGCGGTCGTTTATTATTGTCAACGAGTTCTGTGCGCGTGTGAAAAGAAGCAACGTGGTTACCGCGGTAGTTGCCAGTGAGTGGTATCCATTAACTTACAGTTAGGCCGCGAATGCAAGACAACCCTCGAGTTTTCGCATGAAATTCTGAGGGGAAAAAGTATTGGATTCGGAGAAATACGGTATCACTCGAGATTTCTGTTGCAAACACCTCACCTTTCTTCTTCAAACAGTGTCACCTAACCGTATATGTAGCCTATCATGAAATCATATTTGAAACGCACGTAAAGAAATAAACTCTTCGCGAAAAATTTACATGTAAATAGCCGTAACTAGACGCGAGAAGATATGAAATGTACTCTGCCATATCTTGAGGTGTATCACATTCTTACTTAATTTCCGTATATAACATTAATAGTTTACTTCAGTCTTTATTTTTAACGAGTTAACAACTGGTATCGGCCATGTTATTTACGCATTTATTACGAAAACATGTTATCCTCCTTCATTTCGAATTTTCTTTAGAGAACAGCAGTCGGTCGGTATTTCTAATTAACTCCAACATCGCCTTTGAATGTCAACGAGAGAGCTCGCAAATGCACAAAGTGAGAAAACAATACTGCACCGAAGATGATGATCTCATTTTGTTTGCAAACGTTTCAGTTTTCTTATTCAAACAACGTCACGTATCCCAACTTAACCGTACTATACGTATGATGAAAACACACTTCTAGCGCCAGTAGAGAAATTATACCTTTCTCGCTATGAATTTTCATAATAGCCTTTTCCGTAATTTAACCAGACGCGACAAAACTTATATACTGTATATCAGTTGACTATATTTTTAAGTAGTACAGGAGATATGATAAGTAGAATTTTGTAAGCAATATAAATTTATTAAGGATGAGCTGTGTGTTTAATAGAAAAAATTGTTAGCGTAAATTGTATTGTATTATAGGAAAATTTTCTTCTATTGTTAATTTAATATTTAGTGCTTGACAATAATGTATTTTAGTGTACCATTTGCCACCGAGGTAGACACCTCATTTGCAAATAAAGAGATTTTGATTTGATTTGATTTGATTTGATTTGAATTGTATTGTCTCCACATATGTTAATAATGGTTATGTATGAAGTTCAAAAGTAAACATTAACTGCAATATTGAACTGATTTAGGGTTCTTATAACGAACAAGACATAACAGGGTATTATGAACTTCTAATGTTCGAATCTTTTAAAATGAGGTGCTCGCAAAGAATGTTTTGCATACCATTGACAGCATTTCGCACCAATGATACCATTATAAACCAGTTTAACCTGAGAGTCAGATTATCATCAATATGTAAACAAAGTGTTTTCAATTATTTGGACACACTACGCGAAGTGGGAATGACAGCATAGGAAAACTGATCATTCTTGAAAATGTTTCCGGCAAGAGAGGTCGTGGATGAGTTCCCACTCAATGGTCGAACATTATCAAGAGTATAACTGGGTTGACCATCTTTGATGCAGCACGTCTGGTCGAGGATTGCAAGAAATAAAGGCAACTGACCAACAGCCTCCTCGAAGAGTGCCATATGGATTTGTGACGTCATGCGGAGTCGAGTGCTCGCACACGATTCTTCACTAATTCAAACACTGCTCACGCATGACACTACGTGATAGTCAAGCTAAACATTCAAACTCGGATGTAATTGATGGAATTATGTTTACAATTGTGACTTATCATTCAAATAAGACAGTTTTACAGTATTAAAATTCTAATTTGGAAAACCCATTGACTCAAATACAGTGGAAGTCCGCTATAGCGAGTACGGCATATAACGAGAAATCCGTTATAGCGACGACCTAGTTGGATACATTTTGGAAATAGCTTTTTCCACAGCATTTGAAAAGTTTAAACTGTGAATCAAGGTGATGGCATTTTTTAATTACGAAAGACGTGCCATACCAGGAAATCGTACAAGGATAGAGTCACTGTACTTTGTTGTAATGCAGGCGGAAGCAAGAGACTTTCTCCCCTCGTCATAGGAAGGTTCGATAAGCCACGATTTTTTAAGGGCATCGGGTACTTTCCGTGCAAGTACAGGGCATCTAAAATACATACAATACCGTAATTCAATAAACAAAGGACCAACATAGATTTCTCCTCATCATTGAATTTTTTGAGGTTACATTTGTCAGTGAGTTATCCAGATTCATTATTGGTATACTGTAAATCAACCTCGTTGGATATATTTTGGAAATAGTTTTTTCCCATGGCATTTGAAAGATCTAAACTGTGAATCAAGGTTAACTGCATGCAGTAACGGGTCTTAGAATATTTTGTGAGGGTTGGCATTTCTGAATTATGAGTTAATTCGAAATAATATAATTCGAAGTCCAATTTTTGCATTCCAACGATTTCGTATTACCTTAGTTTTTATTGTATAGCCAATGTAGGCCAATAGATCCTCCTGCCATTATTTCCATACGTATTTCATCAATCCCTGCTGTTTTTCCTGTTTTCATTTGTTTAACAGCCATTGCAAAATCAATCTCCACTTCTGAATCATCCTGATTGGAGAGTACACTCTCCTCTGCAGTTTCTCACATTCAGGAGCTTTATCAATTTTATTTAATTTTCATTTTCTTTTACATATCTTTACGTCACAATGACACAAGATAGATCTTAAGGCAATGATGGGATAGGAAATCCTAAGAGTGGGAAGGAAGTGGTCGTGGCCTTAAAGTGGGGCTCGAACCCAATATCTCCCGGATGCAATTTTCACAGCTGCGCACCCCTAACCACACAGCCAACTTGCCCTGTCAGGAGTTTACCAAAATAATCTTTCCACTCATTCTTTATTTCCTCTGGGTCTGTTATTATGTTTACACTTGTTTTGTGTAGATTTTTCTTTTCTCTTAATTTTTATCAACCCATACAATATACTTTTCCCACCATTTACATCCCTTTTCCAACTCTTGTGTGAATCTCTCCAAACATTTTTTTCTTTTCCTCATTTACCATTTTTTTTACACTTATTTTTAATTTCCTGATACATATTCGTACTTCCTTCTTTCCTATCTCTATTCCATTCTTAACATGCTTTCTTCTTTTGTTTAACAACCTCCTTCACCTTTCCAATCCACAAGGTGTCTTCATTTCCTTCACTCTCACTAAAGTTCTCTGCACAGCTTACTAACGTGTTTTTAAATTTGGTCCATTCTTCTTCTACACTTTCTATTCTTGATATAGGGATGTGCTGTTTTAATTCCTCCAGAAATTTCTCCTGATTTATTTTATCATTTAATTTCCATACTTTCATTTTCTTCTGTCTTACTTCTTTTGCTCTTAAAATTTTACCCATTTTCAATTTTGCCTACCACTAATCTGTGGTCTCCAACGAACGCCTCACCTGGTAGTGCTGTTACATCCAATAATAGTTTTAATTATTTTTCAACCCAAAAATAATCTCTTTTTTTTTTTTTTTTTTTTTAACCAACCGCTTGTTCTTTACCAAGACTGACATTTCCAACCTGTGCATTGAGGTCTCCCACAACTATCACTACCATATCAGTAATTACTTCCTCGAGTGTCTCCCAGAATTCCTCTCTATTTTCCTCACTGTTTCCAGTTTGGGGAGCATAAACTTGGATGAAATCTTTCACACCTTCCTCCGCCTTCAGTCGTACACTGTTTTATTTATAACTAACGTAGTCTACCCCATCCACATTTTCATCCAGGATTTGGTTAACAATCACTCCTACTTCATTCTTTGTCTCAACTCCTCCACTCCAGTATAGGATGTACCATCTACTCATCCTCTCCACTCCCTTTACCCTCCACTTGACCTCACTCAGTCCCATCAATGCAACATTCTCCCTCTCCATAAAATCAATAAACTCTTCTGATTTTCCTGTCAGGGTAATAACATTTTTTATTCCCACGTTCATAATATTAAATGCTGGTTGCCCACTTATCCCAGCTCCCCCAGCACAAGAATTGTGCCTCGCTTTTAGCAGAATACGCCCTGATCTTTTCCGAGGCTGATAATTACCACCCACCACTCATTTCAGGCTACTGTTACAATGGAGTGGCCACTCCCAAAAGCATTTTAGAGGTACTGCCAGCAATTGTTCAGGCCGTCCCTTACATGAGGAACAAACATGCTTGCAGCCGCCCCTAATACAGGAAACAAACACTGCTGATTAATAGTGCACTCATACTATTCCCCGAGTACTAGGCTGCCTTTCCCCAATCTCCACCGTTCTGAAGCCGACGACGCTGTAGATTCCGTTGAGGTCTTCGCTCGTAACCCTCAGCTGGGACCCTTACCAGATGCTATACACCAGGTCAGTCCGCTCTGGGATTCACATAAAAAGGAGTGCCACTCCCTGGGTACGGCTGCTTCCGAAGAGAGTCCCTACCGGGTACCTAACGATATGTTAGCTAAATGTAGGCCGAAGGGGCATCCTGTTCGACCGTACTGAAATTTTTGAATAATCCCTTAATTAGAATATACAATCAACAAAGATTCACAGAATTTCACATCCAAATGCTATAAAAGAAATACATATCATGAATACACACACACTTACTTGCATCTAAATGTCCTAGGAAGAGACACCAATAGTGAATGAAGTTACCTGAGGGGTCCAGACCACTAAAAACGTAAAAATAACACCCACATTCATTTATTTCAGCTCCGGAAAGAACTTGGCATAGGAGGATACATAATATACCCTGAGGAGTCGACTGCGGTCCAGCAGAATTTCAACATCCGTCAAATAATATACAGAATTTCCTCCAAAGGACAATGCATCTTGTCCATACAGCAAGCAACCAGAAACCGAGGAACGCTTATTATCAGACTGGGCTCAACAAAGAGGATCAGGAATGCGTGGAACGATACACACCCAGTGCATACGTGGGTCAAGAAATGGCATGTGAATTATTCACGACATGCTGATACAAAAAATGGAATACGGAATAAGGAGATTGCACAATATCCAACTAAATTTTAATTAACATATGGCAAATAGCAAAAATTTCGAATGTAATTGCATTAAAGCGCCCAAATAAGTGACGGCCCAGATCCTGCCATAGCAAGAGTCAATAAAATGCTAACGATAACCATTTGTAGCAGAATTAATGATTAATTATTCTGTATATTGTGAACATTGTAATTAGGCGAAAGCCTGTTATGTTCATCATTAAATTAATTAAATAAGTTGCCACTGATGCATTCACGGCCCGTACTTGTAGGCCGTAGCTTTTGGGTTTATGAGGAGTCAAGAAAATAAAGTGAAATTCTTTACGTTTTGCAGAGAACTTTGCTCTATGTCTTCATAAGAAAATCTTGATTGTCTATATCATGTCTATAAAATAAATATCATCACCAACTAAGGTGAGAAAGCTTCTAATACTAAACATACTTACAGAGACAAACCTCTGCGGGCAGCATTCACTAATCCACACATATCCTCCACTGTATGGGAACTTGCTCACATCCGAGTACATCCCCAATTTAAGACGAACAGGAGATCTATCAGCAGCAAAATGTGTAGAGCAATACTGTTCACTCCGAACTAATCCTTGCTGAATTAACCACTCTGTAAACTTAGTAGGAGTGAACATCAAAACACTCTTCACTTTAGAATCTGTAAAAATCAGTACAGAAAATCATATTTATATATCCTTCAAACGTGAAATAAATAACACAAAATGTACATTTGCATACAACATGCCAGTATTCTTGAGGTACTTATCCTCAAAAACTGCAATTATGCAAACAATATGATACTGAGATATATGCCTAATATTAATTATTAATATTAGAACTCCATTGGGCATAATAGGTGACAGGATACTTCCTTAACACAGTGAAGTTTAAATTTCATACCATCATGTTTTGTTCATTTCTGTCATGATGCTCCTACACAATATTTTATTACAGTATTCCTTTCCCAAAACATTTCTGTACCAGACATTTTGAACTTCTTCTCTGGGGACATTTTTACAGGTGTTTATTAAAATAATAATAATAATAATAATAATAATAATAATAATAATAATAATAATAATAATAATAATAATAATAATTTTATGTGGCTATTTCTTGCCGAGTGCAGCCCTGATCATGATCCTATCTTTTCCATATTTTCAGTGCTGTTCCACAGTTTGTCAAACAATAAAACCAATTTGTTCTTATTGGATTAGTGCTTGCATAATTCTCTCTAGTTTCTGCTTGCATTATTTTAGCCATGCATTGTTGTAACCAAGGTTGAAGTTTACAGAACACAACTTTTATTGCTTCACTTTATGATATTTACATAAATAACTGAAATTTATTTTGAAGCAAAAAAGGAATATTGAATCTTGAGAAAAGTTTGTCTTTATACAATATGTACAGGTTTGCAGTCTTTATATACACTTCTATCTTGAAAAGATAGTCTTTGTGAATTGACACGTTGATAGTCGAAAACTATCTGGCACATTAACATGAATGTCTTTGAGAGTCCTTGTTTGTTGAAGTGCCTGAATTCCTAAAAAGCAAGTTCAATTGATAGAAGAAATTCCACCTAGCGAAACTAAGGGAGCTTGCATAAATTAGGGAATGAAAATGGCTTGTAAAAGAATTACGGAACATAGGCAGCGGAAACAGGTAAGGGAGCGGTGACCAGAGGTGAAACCTCGTACTGCCAGAAATTCAGTCCACCTGGTCGAAGCACATTTTCAAGAGGAGTAGCCTCCGTGCTCGACGTAGGGTGTATTCTGGAGCTGGACACCGGGGCAAGTGGGCAATTGAGCAGGCCGGGAGCTCCTATTTATAGTACACTCGATGGTCAGGCACGCGCACTGAGGGCTGCGCGTCGAAGCTAGCAGAATGATACACAGGCGCGCGTGCAGCTGGCTGGTGGAGCGAGAAAGGGAGCGCCGGACATACAACACCCTCCCCTCCTAAATACGCCGGTACGGCGTGAAACGGCGGCGGCGCTGGCGGCGACTGCGATGCTGGGGCGGAGCTGCTGACGTAGCTGTTGTATTGTCCGGAGCTGGAACTGGGCGGAGTGGCGCTGTCTCGTCCTGAAAGGAACCCATTGTTATTAAATGATCTAAAGCGCGTTCAGCAATAGATTTATCTGGTTTAGCAATAGCATCAATAGCTGGACAGGGGCGGTAGCGCAGACGTATCTGATCTTGATGGCGGCAGATACGTTTCTCCGTAGTCTGTATCTCGTATAGACGATGACCCAAAGATCTGCAGATGACTCCAGGTATCCAGAGTGGGTTGGATTTGAATGTCCTGGTGTAGACCTTGTCGTTGAGGGAGAACTTCGTTGGTGATGTCTTATGCTGGGCTGGAAGAGGCTGTAACAGAGAAAGTAAAGTTCTGTGAGGTCGTCCATGGAGCTTCTGTGCAGGAGTGATATTATCAGCGCCGGGTAGAGTTCTGTAGTTGTTTAAGAGTTGGAGCAAGGCTTGGTCTTTAGTTAAGCCTGAAGAGACAGCTTTCTTCATACTTCTTTTAAATGTTTGTACGAAGCGTTCAGCTTCACCATTAGACTGAGGGTGAAAAGGTGGTGCTAGAATATGACGAATGCCATTATGTGTACAAAAGTTCTGAAAAGCAGTAGCTGTAAATTGAGGTCCGTTGTCTGAAATGAGTACTTGCGGTAAACCTTCTGTAGTAAAGATTTTCTGGAGAGCACGAATGGTAGCTTCGGTTGTAGTAGTCGAATGCATATCCACGACATATGGAAAATTTGACAGTGAATCGATGACTATTAACCACATGGAATTGAGGAAAGGACCTGCGAAATCGATGTGAACTCGTTCCCATGGAGTAGTAGCAGGAGGCCATGAAGCAAGATCAGAAGACGGGGCGTTCTGATTCGTTTGGCATTGCTCACAATGACGTATTAGCTTTTCGATGGCGGCATCAATACCGGGCCAGTAGCAGTGTTGACGGGCGAGTTGCTTTGTTCTGGAGATACCCCAATGGCTTTGGTGTAATAATCTGAGAACTTGTTTCTGTAGGCTAAGTGGGATAACCACTCGGAAGATGGTGCCTGCTTCTAGTAATACAACTCCGGCACGAGTCGTGAGACGATGCTGCATACGATGATAAGGTGCCAGGTGGGCAGGAAGTGTGCTCTGAAGAGGCCAACCGTTGCGGATGTAAGTACGTACAGTAGCAAGTGTACTGTCCTTATCCGTAGCTTTAGCTATGCAGGTAGCATCAATAGGAAAACTGGATACAGTATCTTCAAGTTCTATGTCCAACTGAAGACATTCAGATTCTTGAGAATCGAAGGCAGTATCAGGACCAACGGGTAAGCGGGAGAGGGCATCAGCATTACAATGCTGGGATGTGGCTCGATATACAATCTGATAGGAATAATCAGAAAGGAACATGGACCATCTTTGAAGCTTTCTGAGGGAATTCTCTGGGATCTTATTACCAGGATGGAATAAGTGTACGAGAGGCTTATGATCGGTAATGATCAGGAAATGGTTGCCATAGAGATATTCATTGAAACGGCGAATACCAAAGATGATGGCTAAAGCTTCTTTCTCTATCTGTGAGTATCGACGTTGATGGTCATTAAGTGTTTTCGAAGCGAAGGCGATGGGGCGTTCTTGTCCATGACGATCCTTCTGGGAGAGAACGGCACCGACACCGTAGTCTGAAGCGTCAGTAGCTAGCGTGATGATCTTGTCGGGCTGAAAATGAGTGAGTTGTATAGCTTGAATTAAGGCGTTGTTGATTGTTTTCCATGCCTGTTGGCATTGCGGAGTCCACTGAAACTTAACACCTTTTTTACGTAGAGCGTTTAATGGAGCTGCCACTGTAGCGAAGCGTGGAATGAACTTATTATAATAGTTCGCTTTGCCTATGAAGGACTGAAGCTGTTTGAGGTTCTGAGGTGCTGGCATGTTTACTATCGCTGAGACATTCTGTGTACTAGGACGAATTCCATTCTTATCAAGTATATGTCCTAGGTAGTGAACTTGAGGCTGAAAGAAGGTACATTTAGCGAGATTCGCTCGTAGGCCATTGTCTTTCAATTTCTGGAGAAGGAGGCGTAGATTGGTTAGATGTTCCTGATGATCTTTTCCAGTAACAATAATATCATCCAGGTAGTTAGCACAACCGGGAATGGAGGCGGTGAGTTGAGCCAAATAGCGCTGAAAAATAGCCGCTGAGGATGAAACACCGAATGGGAGCCGCTGGAGCTGGAGCAGTCCGAGAGGAGTGTTGAGTGTGAGAAATGTCTTAGATTCTTCGTCTAAAAGTAGCTGGAGATATGCTTCTTTAAGATCAACTCGAGAGAAGAATTGTCCACCAGAGAGACGACGGAATAAGTCTTCTGGACGTGGAATAGGAAAGATATCTGTGTCGAGTTGTGCGTTGACTGTAGATCGAAAATCGCCACAAAGTCGAACATTACCATCAGGTTTCTTGATTACCACGAGTGGAGTAGCCCATTGACTAGAAGTAACGGGTACAACAATTCCAGTTTGTATCCATCTTTCTAATTCTTTCGTGACCTGGTCTTGAAGTGCTAGGGGTACTGGACGAGATTTGAAGAAGCGAGGCTTAGCTCCAGATTTCAGCTGTATGTGAGCTGTATAGTCTTTGGCTGTTCCGAGCTGAGAGTCGAAGACTTCAGGAAACTGCGCTAGGAGAGCGGTAACGTCAGAAGTAGGATGCAATGTAGATACGACGTTAATGTTGTCATGTATCTGGAAACCAAATAAGTTAAATAGATCCATGCCCATAATGTTTGATGCAGTGTAGTTGTTAACTACGAGAAGAGGAATGGCCTTCTGAATTCCTTTATAACTAGCCTGAAGCTTGATTTGACCTTTGATGTCAATTTTCTTCTTGTTAAATGTCACGAGCTGGATGTCAGCTGGAGAGCATGAAGGTGAACCTAAGTTGTGGTAGGTAGTCAGGTTAATAATAGAGACAGGTGATCCAGTATCTAATTGAAAATCGACAGATCGATCAGAGAATGAGAGAGGAATGATGATTTTGTGAGAATCCTTTGTGGGAAGAATAAGATTGATTTGATCAACTTCCATGTCTTGGCGGGGCTGTATATGCTTCCGGCGTGCTGCAGTAGTCTTAGCAGAGCGGAGCGAACTTTGACAGACAGTCTTAATGTGTCCAAGTTTATTACATCGTTCACAAGTAGCTTTGAAAAAACGACAGTCACGACGTTCATGATGCTTGAAACAACCTCGGCAGGAAGGCAGGAGTTTCGAGGTGCTTTTAGAATTGGGCTTCCGTGTAGCATTACGAGAGGGAACCTGGCGAGAATGCTTGGTGGAGAGCGCCTTATCCGTACGGTTCACTGTAGCAGAGGACTTGCGGGCCTGAGGCGAGACTTGTGCAACTTCGTGTGGAGAAGCTATGGCTGCGGCAGTCTTGGTAGTAAGCTCATAAACCGTAGCAATACACTGGACGTCTTCTAAAGAAGGGTTACTCTGCTTGACAGCGTCAAAACGTATTTTGTCTTCAGGAGTATGTAAAATTATCATGTCCCGAATGAGAGAATCAGTGTAGGATGAACCACAACCGTCCTTGGAGCAGATGAACTGGCAGGGTTTAGCTAGACCACGCAATTCAGTTATCCATTCAGTATGTGTCTGATGGGGTTGCTTTCTGCTCTGAAAAAATTTATAGCGAGCAGCCACTATGTGAGGAGCTTTGGCATAGTGTTCCGTGAGACGGGCCAAGAGCTGCGTGAAGGGTACCCCAGATAAGTGTTCTTCCGGACTTACTTTACGTAGTAATTCACACGTAGCATTGCCAACCGAACTAAGAAATAGTGCGCGGCGGCGTTGATCATCTGTGACAGAATGGCAGATGAAATGCTGTTGTAAACGGGCTAAATAAACTGACCATTCTTCCTTAGCCGGATCAAAAGCAGAGAACGGAGGAATAGCTGATGGCTGTGTAGAGACAGAAATAGCTTGAATAGCCTGAATTAATGCGGCCTGTTGTTGTTGCATAAACTGTTGTTGTTGCTGCTGTAAGGCTTGGAAGACCGTAGCGAGTTGTTCCGCAGTAGCCATTGCGAGATGCGTGCAAGAAAGAGTAAGGTAAGCTGTGTGTCAGAACTGGTTGGAGTGTCGTTGTTGTTTAGCACGTCGCCGTAGAGTTGACAACTGGGCCTGTTGAATTGTAGTGTCGTGTTTACCTCGTTGCTATAGAGTTGGCGATTGGGGTTGATGACGTGTAGTTTGTTGCTTTGGACCTCGTCGCTATAGAGTTGGCAACTGGGGTCGAAGAATTGTAGGTTGTTGCGTTTTTACCTCGTCGCCATAGAGTTGGCAACTGGGGTCGAAGAATGGTAGGCTGTTGCTTTTTACCTCGTCGCCATAGAGTTGGCAACTGGGGTCGAAGAATTGTAGGTGGTTGCTTTTTACCTCGTCGCCATAGAGTTGTGTTGTAACCAAGGTTGAAGTTTACAGAACACAACTTTTATTGCTTCACTTTATGATATTTACATAAATAACTGAAATTTATTTTGAAGCAAAAAAGGAATATTGAATCTTGAGAAAAGTTTGTCTTTATACAATATGTACAGGTTTGCAGTCTTTATATACACTTCTATCTTGAAAAGATAGTCTTTGTGAATTGACACGTTGATAGTCGAAAACTATCTGGCACATTAACATGAATGTCTTTGAGAGTCCTTGTTTGTTGAAGTGCCTGAATTCCTAAAAAGCAAGTTCAATTGATAGAAGAAATTCCACCTAGCGAAACTAAGGGAGCTTGCATAAATTAGGGAATGAAAATGGCTTGTAAAAGAATTACGGAACATAGGCAGCGGAAACAGGTAAGGGAGCGGTGACCAGAGGTGAAACCTCGTACTGCCAGAAATTCAGTCCACCTGGTCGAAGCACATTTTCAAGAGGAGTAGCCTCCGTGCTCGACGTAGGGTGTATTCTGGAGCTGGACACCGGGGCAAGTGGGCAATTGAGCAGGCCGGGAGCTCCTATTTATAGTACACTCGATGGTCAGGCACGCGCACTGAGGGCTGCGCGTCGAAGCTAGCAGAATGATACACAGGCGCGCGTGCAGCTGGCTGGTGGAGCGAGAAAGGGAGCGCCGGACATACAACATGCATGTTATAATCACGATTTGTCCCTAATTAATGAACATCTTATGTCACTTCTTGAAGCTAATCATCTAGAACTGTCTCTCTTTCCTTATACTTCTGAATGATCGGTATATCAACTGCAAGCCCGGCCAACTCCTTTTCCATCTGTACTCACAGTTTTCATGTTTTAACATTCAGTTCAACCTTTCCCATAATAACAACCATTTCAACGTCTTACGGTAAATGCCATCTTTCGAGTATACAATGTTAACAACGTCATTCTTTACAATCTTCATCTTCCCCTAAAATAATGCCTTACCTCAGAAATGATCATCACCTTTTCCTGAATGAACACCACTCAGTTTTCTTTTTACAACAGCAATTTCCTAAATTTTCTACCTTCGTAACATACCCTCAACTTACTCTCTTCAATCTTTGTTATTTTCCATTCTTCCCACTATTTTTCCTTTTTTTTTTTTTTTTTTCATACAGCAATTTAACCTTGTGTTTTCCCTTGCTTTTACATTTCTGAATGTTCTGTCCATATTTCTTTTTGCACTAACAACAAATCTACATCAAAAAATATTCTATTCTTCAGTGATTGAATCTGTTTTTCTGACGTTACATTTTTTAAATTTCCTTTGCCAACTCTTCCAGTACCCTTATCTTTCAATTTACATATTTTTAATCTCTTTTATTGTCCGCCTCTGTAGCGTAACGGTTAGTGTTATTAGCTGCCGTCCTCGGGGGCCCGGGTTCGATTCCCGGTACTGCCAGAAATTTAAGAATGGCAGGAGGGCTGGTATGTGGTTGAAATGGTACATGCAGCTCACCTCCATTGGGGGTGTGCCTGAAAAGAGCTGCACCACCTCGGGATGAGGACACGAGTTTATCCGCCTCTGTAGCGTAGCGGTTAGTGTGATTAGCTGCCGTCCTCGGGGGCCCGGGTTCGATTCCCGGTACTGCCAGAAATTTAAGAGTGGCAGGAGGGCTGGTATGTGATTGAAATGGTACATGCAGCTCACCTCCAATGGGGGTGTGCCTGAAAAGAGCTGCACCACCTCGGGATGAGGACACGAGTTTGTCCGACTCGTTGGCTGAACGGTCAGCGTACTGGCCTTCGGTTCAGAGGGTCCCGGGTTCGATTCCCGGCCGGGTCGGGGATTTTAACCTTCATTGGTTAATTCCAATGGCTCGGGGGCTGGGTGTTTGTGCTGTTCCCAACATCCCTGCAACTCACACACCACACATAACACTATCCTCCACCACAATAACACGCAGTTCTCTACACATGGCAGATGCCGCCCACCCTCACCGGAGGGTCTGCCTTACAAGGGCTGCACTCGGCTAGAAATAGCCACACGAAATTATTATTATCTCTTTTATTGTAAGTGTCCAATTCTATGTACTTTCAGTTTTGCTATTCCTCTGTGATTATCAGTTCAGCTTCCTTAGACATAGCAGGAACATCCATCCTATCCTAGCAATTTATTTTCACCATCATTATGTGAGGTCCACATTCACACCCTTACCTGGTAAACACTATCATTCAATGCTTTACACTATGAGTAATATTATGAAATAATAAATAAATAGCTAAATAAATAAGTAAATAAATAAAAGGATAAATGCATGATTCCAACATACAGATTTGACATGTTTCACTCCAAATAGAAGTGAATAGGCAAACTATTACCTTAATGTCATCAAAAGTCTACCATGAATCAACAGAACAAATGTACAAAACGTGTCTTACCAAGAGCAGCTCGTTCCTGGCTGACAGTACTTTGAGGCATATCTTTGGTGCGCAGGCTTGGTCGAGCTACCACCACAAGTGAAGGGAACGTCTTGCCAGACAACTTGTTAAAGGTCACCTCACGAGAGTCTGCAACGTTGTGATTGCTCACACTGCTGTTAGCTTTTGGATCATCATCGGTAAGATCAACAATAGGAGCTGCTGCATTTGCTGCTGAAAAATTGAGTAAATGTTCAGGTAAACACATGAGAGAAAATAACATTATAAAGATATATATTTCAATTTCACAGAGGAATAAAATGAATAAATGTCTAAATATCCTTCACTGGAAAGCAATAGATTAATGAAGCAATTATGGCCTGATTATAAATGAAGTGAGTTGCTTAGAAAACCAGCTCAAAACACATGACACTTCTAGCAGTAAAAAGGATGAAGTCCTTGAGACAAAATGATGTTGGATTAAATTTCAGCATTTTTCTGGAACTGAGACTCATGGGAAACTATTCCTATAATCAACTTCTCTCATTATATTCCAATACCAAACGCACCCAGTTCTAGAAATTCATTTACGAGAAATATAAACTAGGCAGAACGAGTAAGATTCTATTAATAAAAGTTCCTACTGAAATTTATATTGTGACAATGAAAGCCGAATGTGTACAAGGCTGACTGATGACAAAACTGGCAGGAGCAGTGACAACTGTTGGTGGATAAACGGCAAGCAAAACAACAGCATCAGCAGATTGTCAGATTTTGCTATCAAGAAACTCCTAGAAACAGCTGGAGGCGGGTTAACAGTGAAGAATGATTTTTAAATTAAAACTATGAAAATCTCCCAGATGCCTATATAAAGAGCACAGCCGTGAAAGCACAGAGACAGACTCGAGTGAGTCAGTATCGCATAAATAACAAGCAAGTTACAGCAGTTGCGAGTCCTGCACTTTGGCAATTACAACACTGTAGTAAACAGGATGGTCCTGATTATGAATCGTGGTTGTTGTAACTAAGGTTGAAATTTACAGAACACAACTTTTATTTGCTTCACTTTATGATATTTACATAAATAACTGAAATTTATTTTGAAGCAAAAAGGAATATTGAATCTTGAGAAAAGTCTGTCTTTATACAATATGTACAGGTTTACAGTCTTTATATACACTTCTATCTTGAAAAGATAGTCTTTGTGAATTGACACGTTGATAGTCGAGAACTATCTGGCACATTAACATAAATGTCTTTGAGAGTCCTTGTTTGTTGAAGTGCCTGAATTCCTAAAAAGCAAGTTCAATTGATTGAAGAAATTCCACCTAGCGAAACTAAGGGAGCTTGCATGAATTAGGGAATGAAAATGGCTTGTAAAAGAATTACGGAACATAGGCAGTGGAAACAGGAAAGGGAGCGGTGACCAGAGGTGAAACCTCGTACTGCCAGAAATTCAGTCCACCTGGTCGAAGCACATTTTCAAGAGGAGTAGCCTCCGTGCTCGACGTAGGGTGTATTCTGGAGCTGGACACCGGGGCGAGTGGGCAATTGAGCAGGCAGGGAGCTCCTATTTATAGTACACTCGATGGTCAGGCACGCGCACTGAGGGCTGCGCGTCGAAGCTAGCAGAATGATACACAGGCGCGCGTGCAGCTGGCTGGCTGAGCGAGAAAGGGAGCGCCGGACATACAACAGTGGTGAGCTAGGAAGTCAACTGTTACAGAAAGAGGTTGCACCGTAAAAGGCCTGATGGAGAAAAGGAGTTGTTTATCAGTCACTGTTATGATCACGAATATTTAAGAAACTCATTAACTGCAAAACTCAAACACTAGTGGACATTTAAACAGCTCTGAATGATAGTTTATTAAATTCAGTGGACAGTAAAACATACTACCTCTCTTGAGTAGTGATTTAAGTTTTTAAGACCCTAACAACCTGCCGTACTAAGTCATAATAATAAATAATGTTACTGATAAGTCCTACTAACTTTATTTATGACTAGCTGATGTACCCGTGCTTCGCTACGGGATTCTCAGAAAGACTGACTTGGTGGTTTCCCTAACTGAATTCAACATAGGTCATTACAAAAACGTCAGTAGGAATGTAGTGATTGAAAGCAATGTTATCATATAAAATACTCAATCAAATGAAAAACAGCACACTTTCTCACTTTCAACGAACAGTACTACGGTGCCGATCTAACAGTCCAAAGTTCCAGAGCTGGAATAACCAGGTCGCAGACTGCCGTGAACACTCCTCTGTCGTTATTCCGTTAAATATGCACACTACTCATTCCAATCAGTGCCTCAGAGTAGGGACTGAATAGCTCGAATGCTATGATGAACTAGTATGTTACGTACTAGTAATATCAGAAAATGTGTGAACCAGAGGAATGGCATGCTAAAGAAGAAAGTTATCTAACTCCCCAGCTACTTTCCACCAATATACAGGCAAGCTGTTACACTGGGTACAACCAGCCAAGTTGGCCGTGTGGTTAGGGGTGCGCAGCTGTGAGCTTGCATCCGGGAGATAGTGGATTCAAACATCACTGCCGGCATCCCTGAAGATGGTATTCCTTGGTTTCCCATTTTCACACCAGTCACACCAGGCTGTACCTTAATTAAAGCCAAGGCCGCTTCCCTAACACCCCTATTCCTTTCCTATCCCATCGTCGCCATAAGACCTACCTGTGTCGGTGCGACGTAAAGCAAATTATTAAAAAAAACCTTGGTACGCTGCAGTAATTCTATATATCGGGGATAAGTGGAAACAGAAGACAAAAAGCACATTGCAACAAACAATGGTCAATGTAATGTTATTGTTGATAAAGTTTATGAGCTTTCTATATTGCAGGCCTTCACATTAGTTTTCTTTCGACTGTGTGATATTAGGGCGCCTTACAAAATTATTTATATTGTAGACTGTAGTTGCTTATTCTCAGACTTTACATACCGATTTTCACTAAATTATGTTTACCCATTTTCTTGTGACTCGGCGCTGATATGGACTTAGTAACAAAAATCCAAATTCATGAATATCTCTGCGATTATAAGCGGTACGGTAACAATGTATAAGACATAAGTAATCGGAAATTTAATAACTTCTTACATAACTACTACTAACTTTCAACATAACTAAAGTTATGTTAGTTATGTAGTATTCAACGATACGACCACTTATAACATAAATAACTTATTTGAGAATTACATTTCAGGTCTTCCCCTAAACTGTCATTTCACTCAGCGTGAATAAAATAATTTATAGCCTAGATTGTAGTGGTTCATCACCCGACTTCACATACCGATTTTCATTAAATTCTCTTCAGCCGTTTTCTCGTGATATGCGTACATACATACATACATACATACATACACACATACATACATACAGTAAAACCTCGTTAATTCGAAGTCGTTGAGACTCAAAAATCGGACTTCGAATTACGTGATTTCGAATTAACCGCCAATTCGCAATTCAGAAGTACCAACCCTTGCCACGTTACGAAATACTCTAAGGCCCGTTACTGCATGCAGTTAACCTTGATTCACAGTTTATACCTTTCAAATGCCATGAAAAAAGAAATACTTCCAAAATTTATCAAAAAATGTGCATTTACAGTATTCAAATAATACTTGCATATCTCACTGGCAAATATAACCTCAAGCAACGAAAGAAAGGAAAAAAAAGCACGATTCAAAGACAAGGAGAAATCTATGCTGGCTCCCATGTGCAAGTGCTTTATTCATTGGAGTACTATACTGTATGCATTTTAGATGCCTTTTATTTACACAGAAAGTACCCGATGCCCTTAAAATCAAACTTTCCTATGACTCTATCCTTGTACGATTTCCCGCCATGGCACTTCTCTCGTACTTCAGAAATGTAAACACTTGCCGCGTCACAAAGTATTCTAAGATCCATTAATACATGCAATCACCTCGATTCACGGTTTAAACCTTTCCAGTGCCATGGAAAAACTATTTCCGAAATGTATCCAACAAGGTGCATTTACAATGTTCAAATAATGCACTTGGATAAATCACTGACGAACATAACCTCACGCAATGGAAGGGAAAAAAATCACACAATGCAAAGACGAGGATAAATTATGCTGGTTCCCCTGTGCAAATGCATTATTTTTTGGATATCTGTACTGTTTGCATTTTTAGATGCTTTGTACTGGGATGGAAAGTGCCCGACGCCCTTAAAACATTGTAGCTTATCGCACTTTTCTATGACGAGAGGATAAAATTTCTCGCTTCCATGTGCACTGCAATTGCAACGCACTACAATGATCATCATCCCCGACCCTTGTACGATTCCCCGGCTGACACTTTCTCCTTTAAAACCATAAGACCGTTTGGGCTTGCATTAAAATAAACAATGCAGTTTCATCGGCAATGACAGTATTGTTCGGTGCCTACGAATTTATTATATGAACCACGCTTTTTCGTCAACTGTCGGCATCGCCAGTGTTCGCGCATTATGTTTTCCCGCACACTGCCTGTTGCGTGATATTACGGCGTTCCTTAAAAGGTTGAGTACAAAAGAATTCCGATTTCATTCAACTTGGCAATCATGAAGCGCACTGTAGACCCACCGAAGTGATTGTAAATGCAGAAAGCTACCCCTCCACGTTCCGGAACACGCGTTGTATTATGACGCGGATAAATTTCGAGTTGAAATTACTCTATAACATACCGGTACTATTGTTTTAAAATGTAAAGGCAGTTTCGACAATGTACTTTGAATTACGAATTATCCGTATTTCGAATTAAACAATTTAAATAACATGCAGAACTGTATCTCATGTTTCCGGGAACGAGAGCTTCTTCGAATTACGTGGGATTTTGAATTATCGAGGTTCTACTGTACATACATACATACATACAGAGACAGACAGAAATTACGGAAAAGTAAAAAAAAATGCATTTCCTTGTTACTGTGGACATGACCGATACAGAAATACAATTCTTCTCGCATTCTGAACATTGTACACACAAAACTCTAATTTTATATATACAGATTTCTTGGAGATGCAAAGTGGAGGGAGGCTTGACCACCTGGCATTCTGGCAACGTATTGTTACTGCCCTCGTAGAAACAAATAAGCGGGCAACAAAAGGGGGACCAAGTAAACCATCACAAATGGAGCACACTGATTTTAGGTACGACCGGCTAAGCCATTTGATCATCCCTCAAGAATCTCAAACAAGATGTCGATATTGTCACCAGAAGAAGACAACACGGAGTAGAAAGTGTGACGTTGGTTTGCATGTCAAGTGTTTTGTGGCATATCATACTAAGGAATAGGTGCAGCGCTCGATAACTTTTATTTGATGAGATTTATGTGATTCCCTGATAATCTGTCAATAATTGTAATTTTATTTTGAATTATTAAATATGTCATTGTTATAAATGATAAACATCCTGGCATTCCATATAGTTTGTCCAAATGTTGTCCTCTAAAGCCTCCCGTCTTATATATAGGACACCATTTATTTCACAGACAAACCTTTGAATGACCAAACACTGTTGCAGTCGTGTTTAGGGAACACCATTGAAAACATTTTAGAGAGAAAACAAATTTATCTGCGAAAACAAAGTTTCAGGTTTATCTGGGTTAAGTAACTTCTGATCAAGCAGTAGAGGTTCTTAGAACAATAAAATTCCCTTAAGGCATCAAGAATCCCAGGCCACCAAGCACTATCAAAGGAGCCTTCTACGTCCTAGCTGATCATAGTGACGCTGTCCTTGGCAACCATAACTGCATCCACTGCGCTGGATTTAGGCCTGAACTCGAATTTACCGTCAGGTAGCATATTATTCGAGTGTAAGTGATGCATTAATCTGTTTATAAACAGTTTCTCTAACACCTTCACTATTATATTCAATAAGCTGAGTAGTCTATATTTGCTTACATCTTCTTGAGTTTTCTTTACCTGGCTTAATTACTTCAATGATTTTGGCTTTTTCACAATTTGTAGGAAATATTCCTTTTTCTAGGCATTTGTTGCACAGAGAGAGAGAGAGAGAGAGAGAGAGAGAGTGAGTGAGTGTGTACACATACTTATGTCAGTATGAAATTTAAAAATTTCAGTGCTAAGCTCCATGGCATCCCTAAAATGGCTATAATTTACATGGCTTCCATTTTCGACTCAAACTGGAAGAACAGGCATAGATGACTACAGAGCCTTGGATTGGTTAGGACTTACATATACAGTCCCTTTAAATGTAGTACAGAAATATTTAAAATAGTAATATTTGAATCAGCCTTGTCAATACACTTATTAATGAAAGAAAATTATTTATCGTAATTTATAAGCTTCACATCCATATTGATAATTCACACAAATGCAAAGAGGATAAGAACTCCACCTAATCAATACTTATTTATTATTATTATTAATAATACAGGATGGTTTCGACCCTAACGGGTCATCTTCAGCTGGACATATATATACGTATAATACATCGTACAATTGTAAACATTACCCTATTTAGAAAGGAATGTCTTGTGATGGTAACATGAGTAGGGCATTCGTCAAATTACGCATCTGAGAAAAGTGAATATTCTTAAACTTAAAACTAACTTATAAGTATACATGAGATAAAGCAACATATGCATAGAACACTTTCATGTTTGTGAAAGTTCACGTTTATGACTTGCACTGTTTTCTTAGTTCTTCAATTTGACTAAAATTTAAAACTAACATATAAGTATTCATAAAATAATAACATGTGCGTAAACCACTTTCATGCTAGTGAATGTTCAAGTTTCTTGCATTATTTCTTAATTCTTCAGTTTAAGTGTTTTAATAAGTCCAGTTGTCCACAACTGTGCTTATGTTAAATAACTCAGTAGCTTGAATTGTGATATGAGTTACATTTAAAATACCAATATCACATTTAAAAAATATTTTGCCACATGTACACAAAGGATAAGAACATTTTACATCTCTAAAAGATAACATATAGACGTAGTGTAGAAGGCTTGGAAGGTAGTGTAGAAATTACAGCTTGTCGTATATAAAATCCAGTTGTTTACATTAAAGGATGAGTCGTAGTGTTCTTTGCCATATTAAGATGATGATGTGTTACAATAGACCAGAGTGGAGGTTCCTTCTCTTTTGTAGTTGTGTGATATTGTAGAAATTATCTGTGAAAGATAAGAATAAGGTGTAAGTGATACTAATATGTTGAAGGAATGTCTTGGGTCATGTGAGAGAAACTATGTGTGTACTTGCTGCTATTGTGGTCTTGAAGTTGTATATGGTTTGAGAGCACATTGTGTACTACTTCGTGTCCGTCTCGGGCTAATGCCGTTTGCTGTGGAGGGAAGGGGTGGAGGGGCGGGAGGAGTGGCTGTTGAAGGGGTAGGGGTGGAGTTGGGCGTGTCTTCTGGTGGTTTTCTGGCGCATGTCAAGTTTTGTTTACTAATTCTCTTGAGATAAGCAATTTTTAGGGATGGAATGACTGTATTAAATATGACATTTGTTTTTTCTGTGATTTCATTTATGTTAAAATTAGGGTTGGCGTATTGATCTAGATTAATGTACAATTCTTCTGTTATGTTGAGCAAGGGGCCCTTAGTATTTATATTCAAAATTTGCATGTCATTTTCAATGTTTGTGAATTTATGTTTATAATCTTCGATGTGTTGGCCTATGGAGGAAAAATGATTGTGTTTTATGGCATTTAGGTGTTGATTATAACGGATTTGAAAGTTCCTGCCAGTACGTCCGATGTAGCTAGTGTCACAGTTACTGCATTTTATCCGATATACCCCTGAATGGTGGTATTTATTATTGTTGTTGATTGTTTTAGCGTTGTGTATGATATTGGCACTATTGTGTGTAGTTTTGTATGCTATTTTTAACTTGTATTTCTTTTTATTATGTTCATTATAGGATATATATATATACGTATTGTTGAAGGTAAATAATACGTAATCTTTCTTGGTTTTTTCTGTTTTTGTTAATTTTGATTAGGAATGAAATTTTATTTTATGAATAATATTGTTGATCATTTCTTTCTTATACCCATTGTGTTTGGCTATTTCATGAATTAGTTGTAATTCTTTATTTAATTCTTCTGTTGTTAATGGTATGCTAAATGCTCTATGTATCATGCTATAGTATGCTGCTCTTTTGTGTATGTTGGGGTGAATACTATCCATTTTAATTGTGTTAGAGGTGTGTGTGGGTTTTCTATATATTCTGTATGATAGGTGATTTTCATGTCTGGTTATGGATATGTCTAAATAGTTTAGGGTACGGTTGTTTTCTATTTCTTTAGTGAATTTTATGTGTGGGTCTGTTGTATTCAATGGGTTCAATATGTTGGTTTCATTGGTAAATCTATTATCGATGATAACAAAAATGTCATCAACAAATCGGCACCAGAAAAATATGTTATCTATTTTACTAATTGATTGATGCTCCAAATGATCTATGTAGATTTCGGCTAGTATGCCTGACGCAGGAGATCCCATCGGTAGGCCTTGCTGTTGATAAATAGTGTTGTGGAACTTGAAATAATTGTTACTGATGGCAAATTCGAGTAGTTTTATAAATTCTTCTATTTCTAAGGTGCTTAGATTACTGTAGTTTATTAGATTGGATTCAATTATTTTTATGGTTTTCTGTGTAGGTACGTTAGGGTACATGTTTATTATATCAAATGATGCAAAGATATGGTATTGTTCAATCTTTAGCTCTTTCGTAATATTGCAAAATTCTGTTGAATTCCGTATTGTTTTTTTTGGCTAAGAATACGTTGTGTTTTTTAAGGAATTTCTGAATAAATTGTGAAAGTTTATATGTCGGGCTTAATCTGTAATTTATGATAGGTCTCATTGGTATGTGTTCTTTATGTATTTTGGGGTAAGCTTTGGCAATTGGTAATTGCGGATTCATTACGACAAGTTTCGGGGATTCTTCTTCCATTAAAAGAAAATGTGTATTTTTTAGTAATGCTTTGAAATTTCTTTTTATATTAGTAGTTGGATCTTTGCATTTGATATGAAAGATACTATCTTGAAAACATGCTTTAGTTTTTGTTATATATTCGTCCTTGTCAATGATAACAGTAGTATTACCTTTGTAAGCTTTAGTTACGAGTAGATTGTTCTGTGTGATCTTGTCCTTGAGCTTTTTTATATGTGAACTGTTGATAAGTGTTTTTGTTATGGCTATTGTCGAGAATTCTATTCATATATTGTGGAAGTCTTTTTTTTTTTTTTCGTATCTGGCTTTGTCTCGTAAATCGAATGGGATTTTTTGTATCCGTTTTTGGTTTCTGTGATAATGGTTGTAATGTTCTGGAAAGTTGATGTGTTTCCCCAGTTACGTTAGGGTCCCTTGCTCAATATGACAGTTTCCGTTTCATCGAATTCCGTTTCTGTTAATTTTTTATAGGTGGATGGAATTTGTGTTCATTAATGCCGTTAGGATGGGTGAAGGGATTCATTTCCGGAATCTTGGTTTGCGGTTTTGGTTTGAGTGCTTCTAGTTTCCTATTCAGTGTGTTTTGTTTGAGAATCACTAAGTTTTCTAATTTTTCTTTGGATATCTGTTGGAAGTAGTCCCAGTAGGTATGTGGTAGCTCGTGGGATGCTTTTAGGTGTGCTTGGTATAATTCATTATTCAGATGTTTTTTGCGGTATAGGAATTTAATTTCCTCTTTTAGTCAAATCTTATTTGTTCTTTTTTGTGTACTGCGTGTTTGGGTAGTGTTTCTGTGTTTGTTATTTTACTTCCTGAGAAATTTAATAATAATAATAATAATAATAATAAAATAATAATAAATAAGTATTGATTAGGTGGAGTTCTTATCCTCTTTGCATTTGTGTAAATGATCAATACGGATATGAAGCTTATAAATTATGATACCGTAAAAATAAGAAGAATTTATAAAACTACTCGAATTTGCCATCAGTAACAATTATTTCAAGTTCCACAACACTATTTATCAACAGCAAGGCCTACCGATGGGATCTCCTGCGTCAGGCATTCTAGCCGAAATCTACATAGATCATTTGGAGCATCAATCAATTAGTAAAATAGATAACATATTTTTCTGGTGCCGATTTGTTGATGACATTTTTGTTATCATCGATACTAGATTTACCAATGAAACCAACATATTGAACCCATTGAATACAACAGACCCACACATAAAATTCACTAAAGAAATAGAAAACAACCGTACCCTAAACTATTTAGACATATCCATAACCAGACATGAAAATCACCTATCATACAGAATATATAGAAAACCCACACACACCTCTAACACAATTAAAATGGATAGTATTCACCCCAACATACACAAAAGAGCAGCATACTATAGCATGATACATAGAGCATTTAGCATACCATTAACAACAGAAGAATTAAATAAAGAATTACAACTAATTCATGAAATAGCCAAACACAATGGGTATAAGAAAGAAATGATCAACAATATTATTCATAAAATAAAATTTCATTCCTAATCAAAATTAACAAAAACAGAAAAAAACCAAGAAAGATTACGTATTATTTACCTTCAATAATACGCATATATATCCTATAAACAACATTTAAAAAAAATACAAGTTAAAAATAGCATACAAAACTACACACAATAGTGCCAATATCATACACAACGCTAAAACAATCAACAACAATAATAAATACAACCATTCAGGGGTATATCGGATAAAATGCAATAACTGTGACACTAGCTATATGGGACGTACTGGCAGGAACGTTCAAATTTTTATAATCAACACCTAAATGCCATAAAACACAATCATTTTTCCTCCATAGGCCAACACATCGAAGATTATAAACATAAATTCACAAACATTGAAAATGACATGCAAATTTTGAATATAAATACCAAGGGCCCCTTGCTCAACATAACAGAAGAATTGTACATTAATCTAGATCAATACGCCAACCCTAATTTTAACATAAACGAAATCACAGAAAAAACAAATGTCATTTAATACAGTCATTCCATCCCTAAAAATTGCTTATCTCAAGAGAATTAGTAAACAAAACTTGACATGCGCCAGAAAACCACCAGAAGACACGCCCAACTCCACCCCTACCCCCACAACAGCCACTCCTCCCGCCCCTCCACCCCTTCCCTCCACAGCAAACGGCATTAGCCCGAGACGGACACGAAGTAGTACACAATGTGCTCTCAAACCATATACAACTTCAAGACCACAATAGCAGTAAGTACACGCATAGTTTCTCTCACATGACCCAAGACATTCCTTCAACATATTAGTATCACTTACACCTTATTCTTATCTTTCACAGATAATTTCTACAATATCACACAACTACAAAAGAGAAGGAACCTCCACTCTGGTCTATTGTAACACATCATCATCTTAATATGGCAAAGAACACTACGACTCATCCTTTAATGTAAACAACTGGATTTTATATACGACAAGCTGTAATTTCTACACTACCTTCCAAGCCTTCTACACTACGTCTATATGTTATCTTTTAGAGATGTAAAATGTTCTTATCCTTTGTGTACATGTGGCAAAATATTTTTTAAATGTGATATTGGTATTTTAAATGTAACTCATATCACAATTCAAGCTACTGAGTTATTTAACATAAGCACAGTTGTGGACAACTGGACTTATTAAAACACTTAAACTGAAGAATTAAGAAATAATGCAAGAAACTTGAACATTCACTAGCATGAAAGTGTTTTACGCACATGTTATTATTTTATGAATACTTATATGTTAGTTTTAAATTTTAGTCAAATTGAAGAACTAAGAAAACAGTGCAAGTCATAAACGTGAACTTTCACAAACATGAAAGTGTTCTATGCATATGTTGCTTTATCTCATGTATACTTATAAGTTAGTTTTAAGTTTAAGAATATTCACTTTTCTCAGATGCGTATTTTGACAAATGCCCTACTCATGTTACCATCAAAAGACATTCCTTTCTAAATAGGGTAATGTTTACAACTGTACGATGTATTATACGTATAAGTATGTCCAGCTGAAGATGACCCGTTAGGGTCGAAACCGGTTCTGCATTATTATTATTAACAATTATTATTATTAATAATATTATTAATGTTATTATTAATATTAATAATAATAATAATAATAATAATAATAATAATAATAATAATAATAATAATAATAATAATAATAATAATAATAATGATTAAGTGGAGTTCTTATCCTCTTTGCATTTGTGAAAATTATTTACTCAACCAAACATATTTCAGGAATTTAACCATTCCACTGATGACGGGAATTGACGAGGCTGATTCAAATATAACTATTTTAAATATTTCTGTACTACAGTCGAACCTGCCCTAACGGACACCCTTATTCAGTGGACACCTCCCTACACGGACAATTTTCTCGGAACCGTTTCTATTTTACATAAGACAAGTGTTAAATGGGCCTCATTTAAGCGGACACCTCGAATTCCGGACAGCGGACATCGCCATTTGTCCCATCCACTTGACTTAAGCGGACACTTTACATGTTGCAGGACAATTTATTACGCCGGACCACATGTCATCCTTTCTTTTAAAACCATTCTTCAGACATTAAGGAAATTCCTTTTGAATGTTTGTACTATTTCGAGTGCAGGGGAGAGAAGGTACATCAGAATGCAATTCTACCTAGAGGTGTATAGGCCTATTCTGAGAATTCTAATCGCTCAGAAATGCTGCCAGAGACTGTTGACTCACAAGTTATACCTGGGGATTTTCTTCTGTTCTTGCATCATTCTACTCATAACTCGGATTGTCACTGATTAGGTCGAGCTCAGGTAGTCAACTTGAGAAAGAAAAGACAGTACAGGCGCTAACTAGTAAGACAGAAATACAGTACCCACCATAGCATTTCAGTTGTCTGTTAAACATGAGTAACAACTGACGATCGTATTTAGATCTCGAGGCAAGAAGAAAAGTAATTATAGAAAGTGACAAGGGACCTTCAATGAGAATGCTTGCCGAAAAATTCAACTGCGGGAAAACTCAAACACTACTGTGAATAAAACTGAAATTTTAAAGGAGTTTTTGAGAATATCGCAGTTGAGAAAACGTGTTAAATTTGCACAGACGAAGCTTCACGATTACTTCACGAAGCTGTAATGTTTGTAAATGATGTAAAATCACTTCTCTCTATGAAATACTAACACAGAAATGACCTAGAATAATAAAAATGAAGATATGTATGCTTATATTTAAGGTGGATGTTCTTTACCGTTAAAATGTTTGATTATTTCTACAAACTAGTTTTAGCGGACACCTCTCGTAACGGACATTTTTTCTTGGAACCGACGGTGTCCGCAGAAGGGAGGTTCGACTGTACATTCAAACTAATCAATACAGATCAATCAATCATTTTAACCATTATGGTTAAGATTATCAACAGTGCAGTAACATTTTCAATCAATGACAAACACAACTTGTACTTGTTACCTACATTACTAAAAAGATTTTGGAAACAAAGCCAAAAGCATGGCCAACATGATAAAAGATCAAGAATATGGTCAATTTAACCCTAATACCTGCTTGGTTGTTCTTCTTGTTCCCACCAGTCGAGAGACCTCCAATACTATTATTCTCAGCTGGGCGGCTGGTTTGCTGTTTACTCTTTCCACGCACGTTGGTATTAGTTGAGCCTGTCAATATACAATATAAAAATTTGGAATGATTCTATTATATTTTTAATCTACAATTACTAATAATATAAAAATTGGCCTATAATTTCTGATAAACTAGTCTATAATCATATCAGACAGCGCTAGGAGAAATGTAAGCCCAAAGTCTCACTATCCTATAATACTCAATATATTTACAGTTCTTGCAGTGGAGGGGGGGAGGGAGGGTAGTACCATCCAAGAAACCAAGAAAACAAGATAGGAAATGATGGTATAATTAATGCATATTTTTCATATATAATGAAAAATTTACCGATCATTTACTGATCATATACTGATCATGGCTTCCAAAATTAAATGACACTCTAAATTAACACGTCAAATACTGAAGTACCAATGGCAACTTCCAGAGGACAGGTAAAGTAATCTATTTATACAAGATGGATTCATATGTTTCGAAATTGCCAGCCACATTTACTGCATAAACATTAGTAAATAATAAAAATTTTATGTGATGTAACAACCCAAAAGTATGGTCAAGGGAGTGCATTACTAATGTTACAATACAAATGTCTGTAAAGCAAACTGAAAAAATGCTCATCTACAGAGTAAAATTAATAAGGTTTCTTTTTAATTACTCCATGAATGATGCGAAATAATACCTAGAATATTTTTAAACAGCTGTTTAAATTGCTCAGCAATGTATTTTCAACACATGTCAACATGGATTTTGTTTGGAATTATGTTGAATAAGTTATAGACTTGAATTAACACATTTTTCGGACCACAGGATGACGTAGACCATAAGATGCACCCTGATACTTTGATGAAAATTTAAGGAAAAATATAATTTTACTGTATTTTGAAACAAAATTTTACAGAAATAATTTAATTTGTGTACAAACACAAATTAACGGTAGGTAATGCAATACTGTCACTGTTACAAATCACAAGTAGGTATTGTCTTCCTGCCACCCTATTAACATGTAATTTTGCATATTCCATAACTTTTAAATTAAATGCTAAGTCGCAAAGGAACTACATCTGTACAAATGACATTGTGTACAGTAAATTGCTACCGATTACAAAGTGAAAGATTTTCCTTCCACCTTTCCTTGAATGTTAGCTATAATGGTAGTCAAGGTTTGCCTGGTACAATAAGGAATTGCGAGCAGTCTTGTTAGGAATTCCCTAGCAACTCACGTGCCTGTCAGACGAACGCAGGTATACCATAGCTGAAAGTATTGTAAGGAATCTTTTCAGCATTGATGTATCAAATCACGTATGCTCAGTATCTAAGTATGATAGACCTTCGGACCTAAGACATAGCCTTATTTTAGGCAGTATCTTCTGTAACAAAAAGTGTGTCTTATGGTCCAAAAAATACGGTGTATTTATTGCCCAATCTTCCTTCACTCCAAAAACAGGTGTAGGCAGAGATAAGTTAAAAAGTATTTTCAGAAAAACAGCTGAATATATTTCACAACAAATCATGAAGAAGCAAGTTATTTACAAAGCTCATTAAAAACAAATAACATCAAAAATTCAACAGTGGTAATTTAACACTTCTGGTTTATTTAATGTGAAGCCATTAACACAATAGAAAGAAGGAATGAGTCTCACCACCTTAGAAAGACGGAGGGGTCAAAAATGACCGTTAAGTGTAGTTTTATTCTATTACTATCTGATGTACCCGTGCTTCGCTACGGAATTCTGCACTGCATACAGAATTCTAGTGTACACGTTGTGAGCAAGATTGTACTAAACTGCATAGTTCTTAACGTTACCCTAGAAATGCGGCGGGGAAGTCACCAAACATCTTTTCTCATTTGAAGACTCAGTTAGGGAATTTTCATTGTAATGGTAGACCCGCTTGCCTACCATCAGTCACAATCAGATTGGGGAGTTTTCATTATAATTGTAGACACTCGCTCTCCACCTGCCTTTTTACATCCTCAGAAAGACTGTTTTAGTAGTTTTCCCAAATGAAATGAACATACATTACAATGACGTAAGTAGGAATGGTGCGACTAAAAGCAATGCTTTCATATGAAATACTCGATCAAATGAAACACCACACATTTTCTCACTTTCAACGAACAGGACTACACTGCCGATCTAACAGTCCACAGTTCCAGAGCTCGAATGACCAAGCCGCAGACGGCCGTGATTCGTGAACACTCTTTGTCTTTTTTCGGCAGGGAGAGGGTCGAATAGTGGAGACTCCCAGGGCAAATCTATGCCCTTTTACTAATCTGTTTCCTAGGAGTACCCGATGAGTCAGAAAATATCAATTCACTACACTGGCGGCGGAAAAATCTATCTCACTTGGAGGCAAATTTTTCCTCCAAGCCAGAGGAGAAACCCCCTCTTCACTGATAATTTGGAATAAAATGAATGTAGAATTTAATAAAAGTGAACAGGAAGATTTTCTTAAAAAAAACAGCTCTTTTCACAGTTGAATTTTGAGTTATTAAGTGAATTGTGGTGCTAAAATTTGGAATAGGGCTAAATTGTTATTCTAGACCAGGCCATACTACTACTACTACTACTACTACTACTACTACTACTACTACTACTACTACAAGTCAGCCTCTGCCTTAAGTACGCACACTGCTCATTCAAAATAGCGCGTCGGAGTAGGGATCGTATACCTGGAATACTGTACTATGAAGAAACAGTGTGTTACATACCAGCTGTATCTGAAAATGTATGAACCAGAGGAATGGCATGCTAAAGAAGAAAGTTTTATAACTCCCCGGCTATTTCCCGCCAATATTCAGTCAGGCTTTTGTACTCGGTACGCAGCAGTAATCCCATCTATCGGAGTTGAGAGGCAGCGTAACGGACAAATAACATCACAACAAACAATGGTCATTGTAATGATATTGTTGATCAATGTTATGCACCTTCGATATTGTAGGCCTTCCCATTTAGTTTTCTTCCGAAATTGTATTCTCTGTAACTTTTGATATCTAACACTTTTCAATAGGACCAAAAACATAGGTATTTTAACATTAAAATTTAGGCGCCTTCGTCTAAACTACAATTTCATCCAGGGTGAATAAAACTGTTTATAGCTTAGACTGTAGTTTCTTATTCCCCGACTCCATACACTGAATTTCATTAAATTCTGTCAACCCTTTTTCTTGTGGCTGGGTGTCGTTATGGACTTGGCAACAAAAATACAAATTCATGAATATCTGTGTTATCATAGCCAGTACGGTAAAAATGTATAAGACATAAATGTTCGGAAATTTAATTCTATAAAACATTGGTTGTGTTGTATGTATCGATATGATCACTAATATTTGAGAATTAAATTTTAGGCCTTCCCCTAAACTACCATTTCGTTCAGCGTGAATAAAATAATGTATAGCCTAGGTTATAGTGGCTCATTCTACGACTTTGTATATGAGTTTCCAATGAGATAGGACCACTAATGACGTAATTATTTAAGAATTAAATTTTAGGCCTTCCCCTAAACTACCATTTCACTCAGCGTAAATACAATTATTCATAGCCTACGTTGTAGCGACTTATTCCCCGACTTTGCATACCAATTTTTATCAAGATAGGACTCCTAATAACGTAAATATTTGAAAATTAAATTTTAGGCCTTCCCCTAAACTACCATTTCTATGAGCGCGAATAAAATCATTTATGGCTTAGAGTGTAGCGGTTTATACCCCAAATTTGCATACCGATTTTCATTAAATTCTCTTTAGCCGTTTTCTAGTGATGCGTGTACATACATACATACATACATACGTACATACATACATACATATATACAGACAGACAGACAGACAGAAATCACGGAAAAGTAAAAAAAGTGCATTTCCTTGTTACTGTGGACACGACCGATAAAGAAATACCATTCTTTTCAAATTCTGAGCAATGTACAGACAAAACTCTTATTTTTTTATATATATAGATTTGTGAATACTGATCAAAATCAAATCAAAATCTCTTAATTTGCAAATGAGGTGTCTTCCTCAGTGGCAAATGGTACACTAAAAAACATTATTGCCAAGCACTAGTGAAGAAAATTTTCCCAAAATACAATATTATACAATTTATGCTAACAATTTTTTCTATTAAACACACAGCTCATCCTTAATAAATTTATATTGTTTACACAAAATTCTACTTATATCTCCTGTACTGCTTACAAGTATAGTCAACTGATATACAGTATGTGGAACTCCTTCAAAAGATACTATACAACTGGTATAAGATTAAAATTTAAATTGCATTTTTTTAAAATATATATATATATATATATATATATTTATTTTTTTCCCCCATTCTGGAACCTAAGTAGCATAACGACCTGCTGCGTCTTAAACAGAGCCCCTTTTGCCACCACTTTTCACAGTTCCTGAAGGGCCTTCACAGCTACCGTAGCGGTCCCAGGGCCCTTTAAGTCCCCACTGTACTTCACCCCTACAGGCAGTCCACTACTTTGGCTGTCCAAACTCCTTAGACCAGGGGATGGAATTAATTTATTCACACACATTTTTTTTTATTTACATTAACCTGCACTGGTCGAATGCCCTCTAACATTTCATTTATTTTCTCTGTTGCTGTTTATTCTCCTCTTGAATATCTGTACAGATTTTGGAAAAGGATCAAACACTACCCCTGGTAAACTGTTCCACTCCTTCGCACCCTTCCCAATGAATGAAAATTTACCCCAATCACTTCTGCTAAAATTCCTTCTAATTTTGTATTTGTGGTCAGTCCTGCCAATATAATTATTTTCCAACTGAAGCCTCTCACGGATATCTCCCCATGCTTCTTCTCCTGCATAGGCTCTATATAATCCTATATGTCTAGTTTTCTCCATTCTCTTACTTGAAGTTTCCCGCCCAAGTGGGGATATATTTTCTACAATGAAAATAAATATCAATGACCTTTCTGATTGAATATTATATTAAATATTATGTTCTAACCCACACAGTCATATCAAACATTCAGTTATAAATTAATAATAATAATGTTATTTGTTTTACGTCCCACTAACTACTTTTTAAGGTCTTCGGAGACACCAAGGTGCCAGAATTTAGTCCCGCAGGAGTTCTTTTACGTGCCAGTAAATCTACCGACATGGGGCTGTCGTATTTGAGCACCTTAAAATACCACCGGACTGAGCCAGGATCGAACCTGCCAAGTTGGGGTTAGAAAGCCAGCGCCTGAACCGTCTGAGCCACTCAACCTGGCCAGTTATAAATTAATTTAAAATCAAGTGAAGGTCACAATCAGATATTACGTGGATACAAAATGAAAGTCTCTTGTGTGATTAGTTTTCATGAACCTATGTATCCATACTAAGCACATCCTTCAGTGGTCTGAAGAGCATGTGATGAAGTACAGTATGTCTGTGAATGAGTATGTCAACCTAAAAGCTTACAGACTCTACACACATGACAATTTTCTCTTTTCCAATACATCTCTTGCAGACAACCTTTTTGCATGCCTTACACAAGTGCCCACCTTTCAGGTCCTACTTGCATTTGTTGTGCACTTGGCATTTCCTGCGTTTTTTACCAGATTATGATTCTGTATCACTATCATCATCGTCTGCAGTATCGATCCTTTTCTTTCTACTCTAGGTGTTTGATGCAGTTAATTCCTCAGCAAGTTGTAGGAGAAAGTTATTTCACAAGATATTATTATTTGTAACCTATTTATACAACACCCAAGTGTTTATTCCTGTTATTTCAAGAACATTAATGGATGTGTGCAGCTGGCTTGACGGTATACTTTCGGTCATTTGGTCCACAGCGTCGACTCCATACTCAGTTCCATTGAAACATGTTACGGTGTCAGGTTTCATCTTTCTGTCCGTTCCCACCTGGTCATCTGGATGAAGTGAACTAAGCACATGTACTGTGATAGTACATATATCACACCCTCGCACTGTATTTAGAAGTAAGAGAGATTATTGTCAGTATTTGATTCATCATCATCATTATTATTATTATTATATTATTATTATTATTATTGTATTTTAGTTGTATATTTTGTCATTAATATTTGTAAACTGGGAGCTCTACATATGTGGTATGAGTAATTTGTTTTGTATGACGGCTGGGAAAATCAAAGCTATCATAACTCAGGAAATTCATATGACTCATGCCGATATCCCAGTCTGATGAGATAGACTTGTTGATGTAGTCGGGAACTTCCAATGACTCATGTGAAACACCCCAGAGTTTGTTGAACTTGTGATTGCCTTGTGACACAGGAAGAAGTTCAGAGCGTGGTCTTGACTAGAGGATCTACTCAAGATTGGCTGGCCAGGATCAATATCGACATATCTTTTTGAGAGGAAGGGGGAAGTGGAGCTCTATATATGCATGACACGATACGGCGAGAGAGGACGACACTGTACGGGAAGGAATTAGTGCCGACACACACGATACAGGAGTGAAACTGGAAATATGGTACTGGAGTGACACTGCTGCAGCACTATACTGGACTGGACTTCAAACGTTCATGGAACATAGTCTTTTTATGTTAGTGGAAAGTGGCTGACCTACAAACTGTGGAGTGCTTACACACTGGGTATTGTAATAATTTGTGGCGGCCTGGTATTATATGTTGGTGAAAGCTACCTCAGACTTTCCATAATTTATATTCAGGAATGATAAGCGTGTGTTGCTAAAATGTATATACCTTTAAAACAAGTGTTAGAGTCAGTGAACACAGTATTATGAGGTACAGTACTGTGCGATTAAGAGCCGATTATGACAATCAGCAAGTCGTGTTGCTACAGAGACAGTGAAGGGTACTTATCTACATATATGTACATTGTTCAACGGACTAACTGCAAATGGTGGCTTAAATCTCCCTTTCGTTTTCCCACTGTTTTCATTGTTGTTGAAAATATGGAGTCTTCCAGTAATATTTGGTGTGTTTATTAAATGTATATTTTGACGAGGTGCTCATGCACAGATTTTATTGAGAATATAGTTAGTTGTTTTAGAATCAGTGGAGTTTCTAATGAAGCTAGGTGCAGTTCCTACCTATTTAGTCACTTTCAGAAGGTTAGGCAAGGCCTGAAACAGATGTACCAGTACGCAGCAGTATGTACACGCCCTGGGAGATAAAGAATTATCATGCTCTATCTAAATTAGAGGGATCTATTCTGGTGAACTCTGGCACCCATACTACAGACATTTCAATTAATTATTGTTCTTAATTTTATTAATTCATTTTATTTCAATTATTTTATAAGTTTTGGAGTAATTTTATTTATGATTATTATTAGTATATGTCTAAAAATATTACAGTACATTCTTGCAGACCTTGCCTTCATAAATACTCGAAAGTTATGTTGTTCCTTTTTAGAACATGGGCTCGAGAAGGTTTCACCTCCGGCAGAACCTCTTACCTGATTTATTGTACCAAGAAGACAGGATCCCTGGGGTTTCAACTTTTCAGCTAGCTACAGTGATGCATAAAAACTGTCGCAAGTGACATTCCTATCTTTGTTTATGAAAGGGGCCATTAACTTCTCAACAACATAATCCAAACACACATTTTTAGGGGATTGTTCATCCCTCCCTAGATAAGGAAATACATTCAAGATGTATTTCAATTCTTTATCCATGGCCGTCCAGAATTTCTGCCCATATTTGTCAGGCTTGGATGCCATAAACTGCAAAAAGCGAAAGCGAGTTTTGCTCGAGAACAGTTGCTCATCAATTGTAATCCAAGCTGACAATTTGAAATAAACCTTTCCCATACGTCGGATATCAGGGCAAACTTATCTGTTTTAAGTTTCTCTGACATTGAGGAACTGATATTGAAACTCAAGAATCTCTCATTGAGGAACTGATATTGAAACTCAAGAATCTCTCAAAATTTCTATAATATGATCTTGAGACATAGCATTCTTACACAATTCAAGTCACTTTTTGGATCTGAGTGATTTCAAATCCAGGGTACTCGCACAAGTTGCCCCCACAAGCATATACCTACTACATACATATAGAGCGTTCCAACCTTAAATTGCAGTACAGCAGTAATGGGATAATTCCGTCTCTTTTTCCTTCTCCCATGTTTTGCGGGTAGCGCTGTCCTACTCTAATGCAGCGGGTTTGCCAAATATCCGTAAATCAAAATGATATCGGTTAAAATGGGTGAATACCGAGCTCGATAGCTGCAGTCGCTTAAGTGCGGCCAGTATCCAGTATTCAGGAGATAGTAGGTTCGAGCCCCACTGTTGGCAGCCCTGAAAATGGTTTTCCATGGTTTCCCATTTTCACACCAGGCAAATGCTGGGGCTGTACCTTAAGGCCACGGCCGCTTCCTTCCCACTCCTAGCCCTTCCCTGTCCCATCGTCGCCATAAGACCTATCTGTGTCGGTGCAACGTAAAGCAAAAAAGGGTGAATATCATGTTATGTACAGAATTTCAAGGTGCATTTGATGTCGTTAACAAAAAAATTGTAAACAAATAATTTAGTGTGAAAATGGTAATATAATGGAAAGTTTTGCCAAATGCAAAATCTTCATTGCATAGAACTTATCATGTCATAACTCCTATTTTATATTCGTAATTTTCCTAATTTTTTCACTGCTGGTAAAGAAACATTTCAGCTTGATGTAGATAAGTTTATTTTTAAATTTAAATGATAACAAAATGCAGTATATGCATTTATTTTCAGTCATGTTCAGGGAAAATTATGTGCAGGAAAGAAAAAGTCAGTCGCTGGCCAGCATCTTTCCTAGTGAATTTGGATGGGGGGTCGAAACGAGGCAAATGGTCTTCAGACATGGAAGTTACTTTTACAACAATCCCAAAGTTCTTATCTTGCTTAGTTCTTAATTTGTGACAGGAAGAATATCACCTTGAATTTTGGTTTCGCGCGTGACTCTGCTGGCTGAAGTACCGGTAATGATCTCCCAAACATGCGCTTTTAACATTTCCAGACAGTCGCATGCAGTACAGTGCTCATTTCATCAGTAGTATGTATAATAGTGATTAAATACATATCAGTGACATATGTACAATTCTTGAGGGAAAGTGTATTTAGTTTGTGTGGTTCGTGAGTTCGTGCTCATGCATGGGGATCTAATTTCGAAGAAAAAGTGCAGAAGGATCATGGCGTGGTTAAAGCAAAGCAAACGGTCTTTGGATATGGAAGTTATTTTTAAATCATACCTCAAGTCCTTACCTCGTTATCTCTTAATTTATGACAGGGAGAACGTCTCGTTTGTTTACGTTTCACGAGTGACTCGGCTGGCTGAGCTCTTAAATATACTGACAGCCGTGTGCACTGGTGTTCATTTAATATTATAAGATTGATTAAATAAAGATCAGTGATATATATATAATGGCGTGTGGTCTCCGAAGAGGCCGAGTGCAGGTCTTTCGAGTTGACACCGCACAGGTGACCTGTGCGGCTATAAGAATGTGGCCCTAGCTGTGATGAATTCTAATGCTGAAGACGGCACACACACCCAGACCCCGAGCCATTGAAATTAACTAATAAAGGTTAAAATCCCCGACCCGGCCGGGATTCGAACTCGGGGCCCTATGGACCAAACGCCAGCACGCTAATCATTTAAGCCATGGGGCCAGACAAGATGAATGATAAATGTATAGTTCTTGAGGACAAGTGGATTGTGTTTGTTGTGTTTGTGTAGTCTGTGTAGTTGTCAGTTCATGCTCATGCGTTCTTAGTTTGAAGAAAAAGTGTAGAAGGATGTACAATGGATCATCAAATTAAAAAGAAACGTTCCGTAGGTAAACTCAGGGGAAAAGAACGCAATATTATAATGAGTGTCCTGGATTATTTTTAAAGACTATGAATATGAGCAGTGCAGTCAGTGAAACAGCTAAAGCTACCGGTTGTTCCGAAAGAACAATCTATGTTATAAGGAAGGAACACATGCATGCTCCTTTGCGAACTCACGCAAAAAAGAAAAAAGAGAAGGACGGCAGAAAAATGCAAGGAAAATTAAATATGATGAAATTGTGCGAAGTGGAGTGCGTCGGGTGGTATACTCTCTTTTATTTGCTAACATACCACTTGGTTTTGAGTCGGGTAAATGGAGAAGATTCTTTGCCACGATTTTCCAAAACTACGATGTATCACTTCTTACATGATATAGGCTTCCGTTATTTAAGGCGGGGTAATAAGGCAGCTTTCATTAAAACCGATGAAATTATTAATTGGAGACACATATTTCAGGGAGATAAAACGTTTGAGGGCACAAAATAAAGCTATAATTTACACAGATGAATCGTGGGTAAATATTGGGCAGACAGTGACAAAAGAATGGAAGAATATGACAGTGAAAAGTGCACGGCAGGTCACCATTGAAGGGGTGAGTTCGGGACTTAGGCCACCGAAAAGCCGAGGACCATGATTTGCCTTAGTCCACGCGGGTCAAGGTAACTAGAATATAAGGTAGGCTACTCCGGCGGTTGAAGCCTCCATTGGCTGGAGCGCTCTGACGTCACGCGGTATGAAAGATAGCGAGTGAGGAACACAGTCGCAGTACAGCAAGCCTGTGAATTCTCGTGCCTGTGAAACATCTTCTCAATCTTTCATCAAATAATAGTCTGGTTTAGTCCGATTCGATAAGTAACGGCACTTCCAATAGATTTTAAAACGTGAAAATTCGTTAAATTACGTCACATGCTGAGCAGGTAGAACATCAACTATCAAATACACGACATATAATACGATAAGAAATAAAATATTGCCATGCAACTCAAAATAATTAATTTATTTCCATATGAAGTAAATATTTAGATTAAATGGCATAGGAAAATATGCATCATATCGACATCATTATGGAATTATATTAAATTATTAAAACGTACGTGTCAAGAGACTTAATTACTTGATGAACCAGCCCAAAGCTTAGCCTTCTTATTGGCATATTTTCTCAGTGCTAGCTCCTTACTCTTTGCATTAAAATGCCATATCCTAATAAATGTCCTGATCCTTACGTAGAGACAAATTATTTTGTCATGGAATACTGGAAATTTTGACTTAATAATAGAAGTAAGAGTTTTCACTTTTTTGCATCTGGATACAGTCTTACCGTGAAACACACCAAATGAAATTTCGAACTGGGCTATATTTCTTAACCACTCATGACTGGGATGTGTGAGGCCCCCTTTTGAAATAACCGAGATCCAGTAACATGATAGGAAAAACTTAAAACGGTCCACCTTTTCAATACAAAAATGTTATATTTATTTATAACATGTATTTGCACTTGGAACTAGTTTCGACGCTGTGTTTGCGTCATCATCAGCCAAAATGTGGGAAATAGGCAAGATGTAGGCATTTATATTACACAAGGTGTTACATTAAACAATACACATCTTACAAGGTGATAAAAACAGGGACGAATATAGAAACAAATGAATCGTTGAGAAAACAAAAGTTTACATATTAAAAATAACCTTAACCACACATCTTGCAGTGCGAAAGTGTTCTTCTTGAATGATTCCTGAATATAAAAACACACGCGCACACATTTCTGAAGAGCCAGCAGGCAGGACAAAGTAAAGTGAAACCTTAAGAGGAGTTCTGAGAAGAGTTCCTCATTTTTCCTATGTTCCGACTAACTAATGAAGTCTCCCTTGAGTTCCTGATAAACATACACAACAGGAAATTCTCCTTCACTCTCAACAATAGCTCTAAAGACCAACGGTAAAATTTTTATTTTAAATATTGTGCAGAGACGTGAAAGCATGATTTTGAACATGATATAACTCCTTCATATAACCCAGTTTTTTATACAAGGTGTTGCATTAAATAATACACATCTTACGAGGAGATAAAAACAGGGACGAATGTAGAAACACATGCATCGTTGAGAAAGCAAGTTATACATATTAAAAATAAGCTTAACCACATAACTTGCAGTGCGAAAATATTTGCCTTGAATGATTCCTGAATGCAAAACGCGCGCGCACACACTTCTAAAGAGACAACAGGCAGGAAAAAGTAAGGTGAAACCTTAAGAGTTCTTCTGAGAAGAGTTCATCATTCTTTCTATGATCTGACTAACTAATGAAGTCTCCCTTGAGTTCCTGATAAACATACACAACAGGAAATTAAACAATACACACCTTACAAGGAGATAAAAACAGGGAAAGTTATACATATTAAAAATAACCTTAACCACACATCTTGTAGTGCGAAAATATTCGCCTTGAATGATTCATGAATACAAAACACACGCACACACATTTCTGAAGAGCCAGCAGGCAGGAAAAAGTAATGTGAAACCTTAAGAGTTCTTCTGAGAGGAGTTCATCATTTTTTCTATGTTCCGACTAACTAATGAAGTCTCCCTTGAGTTCCTGATAAACATACACAACAGGAAATCCTCCTTCACTCTCAACAATAGCTATAAAGACCACGGTAAATTTCATTTTAAATATTGTGCAGAGACGTGAAAACATGATCTTGAATATAATATAACTCCTTCATTTAACCCAATTTTTTACACAAGGTGTTACATTAAACAATACACATCTTACGAGGAGATAAAAGCAGGGATGAATGTAGAAACAAATCCATCGTTGAGAAAGCCAAAATTATACATATTAAAAATAAGTTTAAACACACAACTTGCAGTGCGAAAATATTTGCCTTGAATGATTCCTGAATACAAGACGCACGCGCACACATTTCTAAAGAGCCAGCAGGTAGGAAAAAGTAAGGTGAAACCTTAAGAGTTCTTCTGAGAAGAGTTCATCATTCTTTCTATGTTCCGACTAATTAATGAAGTCTCCCTTGAGTTCCTGATAAACATACACAACAGGAAATTCTCCTTAACTCTCAACAATAGCTATAAAAGACCACGGTAAATTGTATTTTAAATACTGTGCAGAGATGTGGAAGCATGATCTTCATTAGTTCGTCGGAACATAGAAAAAATGATGAACTCCTCTCAGAAGAACTCTTAAGGTTTCACATTACTTTTTCCTGCCTGCTGGCTCTTCAGAAATGTGTGCGCGTGTGTTTTGTATTCATGAATCATTCAAGACGAATATTTTCGCACTACAAGATGTGTGGTTAAGGTTATTTTTAATATGTATAACTTTCCCTGTTTTTATCTCCTTGTAAGATGTGTATTGTTTAATTTCCTGTTGTGTATGTTTATCAGGAACTCAAGGGAGACTTCATTAGTTAGTCAGATCATAGAAAGAATGATGAACTCCTCTCAGAAGAACTCTTAAGGTTTCACCTTACTTTTTCCTGCCTGCTGTCTCTTTAGAAGTGTGTGCGCGCGCGTTTTGTATTCAGGAATCATTCAAGGCAAATATTTTCGCACTGCAAGTTATGTGGTTAAGCTTATTTTTAATATGTATAACTTGCTTTCTCAACGACGCATGTGTTTCTACATTCGTCCCTGTTTTTATCTCCTCGTAAGATGTGTATTATTTAATGCAACACCTTGTATAAACAACTGGGTTATATGAAGGAGTTATATCATGTTCAAAATCATGCTTTCACGTCTCTGCACAATATTTAAAGTAAAAATTTTACCGTTGGTCTTTAGAGCTATTGTTGAGAGTGAAGGAGAATTTCCTGTTGTGTATGTTTATCAGGAACTCAAGGGAGACTTCATTAGTTAGTCGTAACATAGAAAAAATGAGGAACTCTTCTCAGAAGAACTCTTAAGGTTTCACTTTACTTTGTCCTGCCTGCTGGCTCTTCAGAAATGTGTGTGCGTGTGTTTTTATATTCAGGAATCATTCAAGAAGAACACTTTCGCACTGCAAGATGTGTGGTTAAGGTTATTTTTAATATGTATAACTTTTGTTTTCTCAACGATTCATTTGTTTCTATATTCGTCCCTGTTTTTATCTCCTTGTAAGATGTGTATTGTTTAATGTAACACCTTGTGTAATATAAATGCCTACATCTTGCCTATTTCCCACATTTTGGCTGATGATGACGCAAACACGGCGTCGAAACTAGTTCCAAGTGCAAATACATGTTATAAATAAATATAACATTTTTGTATTGAAAAGGTGGACCATTTTAAGTTTTTCCTATCATCCTTTCTCAGTTCAATACGGACAGAAATGAAATTCCTAGGTTTAAAATCCAGTAACATGTCTCTTCTCGCATGACATTTTTGTCTCTTCGTATTTACTGTATATCGGATCACAGATACTATATTATTTCACGAGCTTCGAAATATATTCAGAAATATAAGTTATTAGCACATAATAATGTTAATGTTATTGGATTTTACGTCCCACTAACTATGTTTTTTAGCACCTTCACCACCGAACTGAGACAGGATCGAACCTGCCAAGTTGGGCTAAGAAGGCCAGCGATCTACCATTTGAGTTGTTACTCAGCCCAGCTATTAGCACATAACCTTAATTATAGAAAATATGATTTTCATTCAGTCATTTATATCAGACACCTTTTTACCATATGAGCTGTAATAATGGAGATATTTAAGAGTTTATTACAAAGTGTTTCAATAACCAAGCATTGCTGACGTGGAAGTACTGTTATGCAATCACAGTAGCAAACTAACTGGCTATGATGGTTGTTGTCGTTATTGTCTTTATAATATGCGAAATAATAATAATGTTATTTGTGTTACGTCTCACTAACATTTACGGTTTTCTGAGACTCGAGGTGCCGTAATTTTGTCCCACGGGAGTTCTTTTACGTGCCGACAATTTATAGCGCCACACACGTTTCCATAATATATTGACTGCATTTTAACCAGTACAGTGGTTCTACTTCAGATACTGACAACACGAGCACTGTTCACGTAGTGAACCACTATAAAATTACTATATATCCGTGATCCGATATACAGTAAATACGTAGAAAGAGATAAAAATGTCGGTCGGTCGGTCGGTCACTTGCTTTCTTGGCTTACGCTGCGTGAACCATCAACGATAGACCCCAAGTGTAAGCATACGAAATGTAGAGCATAGAATCCTCTACAAAAAAGTCCGCGATGGCACATACCTATTTCCAACCGGCTGCCCACTAAAAGCGATTTTATGCTACAGTCCACGGTAAAAAATGTAACTCCTTAAAATTAAATAAATATTTCAATATTATCCTCGAGTTCCTCATCAAAATAAATTGTTTGACCCCCCTCCAGTATTTTATAAGGATTACAAAAACCTTGTCAGGACATTATTTGCATGAATGGTTCAGAAGTTATGACCATTTTAGACTGTAGTGGTAATACGTGTCAGCAGGACGGGCGACCACTGTTTCATACCACATGACGTCACGCAGAAGGAGGACAGGGAGAGAAACAAGTGAGCGTGATTCGGGAAGAGACCCCTGTGCACGCGGGTAATGAACATGGTTTTCTTCCAAATGCTGAACTAACATTTTTTTGCCATAAAAACATAAGACAATTGGGCAAATTACGTGAACGAAGTAAAGAAAAATTATAGAGATTTGTGGAAAGCAGACGAATTACAGGATGATGTCGACGACGAAAAGTTTTTAATACGACTTTCTTCATCGTCCGGATCATCCTCAAGTTCATCTCCCAAACCCGGTTCATCCAAAGCGGGAACATCAGGCCTTGCAGAAAGAATAGAAGGTGTACGTCCAATGTCTGAGAGCAACGCCAGTGATTAAGGTATGTTGTATTTATTTTACCATCCTACAAATATTAATTTATGAATAAATGAACTTAAAATTACAAAATTACAAACGAAAAATGTGGAACTGTGACGCCCTGTTTAAGTCACACTCAAGCGTGATCTTCACGAGTCGATTTCGCAACAGCGCGCTCCATCTACGCTGTATTGCAATTTAAGGTTGGAACGCTCTATAGAAATGCATCAAGAGTTCATCCATAGTCACAGACCAGCTCTTACATTGCAGCTGCCTTTCAGCCTCTGTTTACATACATTTCTGTATGTGCTTGAAAATAAATTCAGCCATGAGGAGTCTCTATGTGCTTGTGACACACCCATCAATAATATTTTGTTTTCGATGTGGTGCTGGACCTGACTTGTCCCCAAAGTCGTTTTCCTTAGTTCCTCGAGAGAAACTATTGCATCATCCTGTCTCAAATACCTTCTGTGCCCCATATTTGAGGAATCATTTGTTAAACAACCACAACAAACAGCTCAATAACTACAACAAACTGTTTATAATGCAAGTTTCACAAGCTCTATACCGTGAATGGCGGGATGGCGGGTTTGTTCTAACCTTGACTCACGTTGGTGGAAAGGGGAGGAGCTAAATAGGAAAAGGTAGCAGATGGAGTGGAGTGGGGGAAGAAGCTAACAGTCTGCACCATGCATAGGAAACAAATTAGAAGCAAAGTTATTGAAATACTATGCGCGTTCTTGTAAAATATAATATGGGTCAAAAATGGCCCTTCCGTCCTTCTAGGGTAATTGAATTATAGGGACCAAGCTGATAGGGCTGGGCACCCAAATTTTTACAACAGGAAATAAAGCCTAAGTGATGAAAAATCATACAGCCTGAACGTAATCTAAGATAAATTATGGCAACAGCAGAGTGTTGAATTCATAAAAGGGTCAAAAATGACCCCTCTGTCTTTCTAGCGTTAAACAGTTAAGTTTTAAAGTTGGAATATAAGTCAATAATTCATCGCTGAAAAATATCCAATTCATCGCAAGCTATTGTACATATACTGTATGAATAATTCTGCAACTAAAAGAAGCAAGAAACTCCTGCTATTTTTAAAGTAACCTTAAACAAAAGACAAAGAAGCAAAATAGGTTATATGGTCAACAAAAATAACCCAATTCACTGACACCGATTTTTTTTTTTTTTTTTTTTTTTTTTTTTTTTTTTTTTTTTTTGCTTTACGTCGCACCGACTCAGATAGGTCTTATGGCGACGATGGAACAGGAAATGGCTAGGAGTGGGAAGGAATCGGTTGTGGCCTTAATTAAGGTACAGCCCCAGCATTTGCCTGGTGTGAAAATGGGAAACCACGGAAAACCATCTTCAGGGCTGCCGATAGTGGGGTTTGAACCTATTATCTCCCGAATACTGGACACTGGCCGCAATTAAGCGACTGCAGCTATCGAGCTTGGTGACACTGATATAAGAACAGGCCAAGACTGCTGCTTACACCGCAAAGTACTGACTAATACAAGCAGAGTTGCATGGGCTTATCATCAATAATACCAAATCCAAGACAAAATGAAGATCTGTATTTCCTAAGGATGATGGTAGCAAGCTAGGAAAAATTAAAGCTGTGGAAATCAGCAGAGGGATAATGTTACATTCCAACCAGCAACGGAATTGAAAAGAAAAAAAAAAAAGAAAAAATAAGGCTCCAAAGGTAGAACATGAAAAATGCAAGTTGCTGTACGTCGCACCGACACAAATAGATCTTATGGCGACGATGGGATAGGAAACTGCTAGGATTGGGAAGGAAGCGGCTGTAGCCTTATTTAAAGTACAGCCCAAGCATATGCCTGGTGTGAAAATGAGAAACCATAGAAAACCATCTTCAGGGCTGCCAACAGTAGAGCTCAAACCCACCATCTTCTGAATGCTGGATACTAGCCGCACTTAAGCGACTGCAGCTATCAAGCTTGGTATGAAAAAATAAATGAAAAGCAGAGCTTAACATATGGAAGGTAAGCATCACAAGGCTCAGCTTAGAACACACAAATGTCCAACTTAAGATTATTTATAACAGTTAGGTTCTTCAGTCTGCCAAAACTAATTTTGAATAAATGAAATGTATAAGCTATGTGGTAAAGATAACACATGGTAACAGAATCATATCTGAAAGCCACAAAATTTTGAAACATGTCATCGCAAGATGGTTATCTCTCACTGATTCAATAAACAAGATAGACCAGTGGGAGCCATTGAAATTGATGTTTATACTGAGCTCGATAGCTGCAGTCGCTTAAGTGCGGCCAGTATCCAGTATTCAGGAGATAGTAGGTTCGAACCCCACTGTCGGCAGCCCTGAAAATGGTTTTCCGTGGTTTCCCATTTTCACACCAGGCAAATGCTGAGGCTGTACCTTAATTAAGGCCATGGCCACTTCCATCCCACTCCTAGCCCTTTCCTGTCCCATCGTCGCCGTAAGACCGATCTGTTTGATAAATTTCATTTTTTATATTCCGTACTGATAGTCACCATAAGTCATAAATGAAAGAGAAGTTCCACCTAATCAATACTATTTTATTGTCACATGTAGGACCGGTTTCGACCTCTCAAAAGGTCATCCTCAGCTACACTAGAATTGCATTTACATATTATGCGTCATTTTGAGAGCTAATGACATACTCTAGAATTCAACGATTTTAAAGTGGTTATACCCATGTTGAGAATTTCAATATTATGCAATTACAAAAATTAATTGCTCTTCTTACACTCAATGTATACATATGTGAGAAACTAATATGAGTTCGTCTTTTTTTTAATGTGATGAGTATGTCAGAGTATTTTTAAACATAGGCATTTGCCTAGTCAGTTTAATTGATCTCCAATCTTTTGAATATTTAGTCCTGTATGAAATGAACTTAATTGAACAATTGTAAAATGATCAGTATTATAGTCATTTTAACAATAATTTACACTAAACGTAGAGATATACATGTTAATAGTTCAATAAAACAAATGACTGGCCAAAATAAAACTTTAGTAAATATAGTTTAACGTGCTTGACTGCACTGTCGATTGTCTACTGCGGCTGGTAATATTGGTTCTTGCGTTGTACAGTTTGGGTTATATTAGAATAATGTGTTTAAGTGTTTGTTTATGTGCTAACTTCTTATTATTCTAATATAACCCAAACTGTACAACGCAAGAACCAATATTACCAGCCGCAGTAGACAATCGACAGTGCAGTCAAGCACGTTAAACTATATTTACTAAAGTTTTATTTTGGCCAGTCATTTGTTTTATTGAACTATTAACATGTATATCTCTATATTTAGTGTAAATTATTGTTAAAACGACTATAATACTGATCATTTTACAATTGCTCAATTAAGTTCATTTTATACAGGACTAAATATTCAAAAGTTTGGAGATCAATTAAACTGACTAGGCAAATCCCTATGTTTAAAAATACTCTGATATAGGCCTACTCATCACATTAAAGAAAAGACGAACTCATATTAGTTTCGCACATCTGTACATTGAGTGTAAGAAGAGCAATTAATTTTTGTAATTGTATAATATTGAAATTCTCAACATGGGTATAACCACTTCAAAATCATTGAATTCTAGAGTATGTCATTAGCTCTCAAAATGACGCATAATATGTAAATGCAATTCTAGTGTAGCTGAGGATGACCTTTTGAGAGGTCGAAACCGGTCCAACATGTGACAATAAAATAGTTGATTAGGTGGAACTTCTCTTTCATTTAAGACCTATCCGTGTCGGTGCGACGTAAAACAACTAGCAAAAAAAAAAAAAAAAGTTGCTGTTTCATGTTCAGGAAGAAGTCAAGTCAGAAGAAACCAGCAACAGCAAATTTCTTGCAGTGAAAGCAGCAATGGAAAATAATGGCATTGAACTTTACTTGTTATTTCCGAAGAACACATTCCCATTTTCACAAGGGGCCGATGACCTTTGATGATAGGCCCCTTTAACCCACGAACGTCTAGCGTTGCATATGTGCAACGGCATGCCGGTGCTCTTTTCTTTCAATGTATGAAGTTGTTTTCCATTAAAAGAATGAAAATTGCGCTCGTATTCGGTAAAGGGAAGTGTTGTGCTTTGTTACGAATCCGTTAATCAATAGTCACACTTTATTGTTGACGAGGTATATGTTTGAAGTTCACCGTGTGTTCCAGCTACCACAATGGCATACTGTAAGAGGTAAGGTTCGCCATATAACTTTACGATTTAGAAATAATTAACCTCTTTTAGGAAATCCAGGAAGTAAATTCATCAGAGTTTGAATGTAGCACGATTCCTTTAACAATTAATAACTCGTGGGTGAGTGAGATCCACATATTCCCGGCGTTGCACGTTCGCAACGCTAGGCGGATCCGTTGTCAAATCACTTCCTTATGTACCAATTTGGTATTGAAGGGTTTGTTATTGACATAACAACCCTAAGTTGCTGTGCATACAATTCAAACTCATATACCAGTTTTGTGATGCATAATATTATTATTATTATTATTATTATTATTATTATTATTATTATTATAAGTGGTGTTAGGAAATTTTATCTCGTATATATAGGAGTAAATCATAGTTGAATAGCGCCATTTATTCGATTCACATTTATTTCGGGGGCTTGACATTAGCAGAAATTCTCGAGGAGGTAGAGAAGCAAATTGAAGGAGTAGGTACTATTTATATACAACCCCCTGAGCCTATACCCCTTTCGGCAGATAAGGACGAGGGAGGGCTTATTGACAACCTGAGTCATAGGCAGCTTGCTGCGGGAGCCGAAGTTGTTCTTTCCAACCAAGAAAGACTGGAGGAAGGTTGCAATGATAAGTGTGATATTGTCCCGCCTAATGATAGGGCTTCTGCAGCTGCTCATTGTGTTTCTAATCGAAATCCGTTCATACCTCAAGTTACACGAAACTGGGCAGTAAGAGACTTTTCACCACCTTCCGGTATCTTTTCTGACAGTGACTTTGCAAAGTATAGCATGTGTAAAGTGTGACGTTGGGCTCTGCATAAGTTGCCTCATTCCGTTCCACACAAAGGGACATACAGATCACTCAGTCTTCAGAGAAACCCACAGCAAATGATCACACCAGTAAACTGAAGAACTCTGAATACCCTTTCAGTTTTCAATATAATTTGCTAGTTGCTTTACGTCGCGCCGACACAGATAGGTCTTATGGCGACGATGGGACAGGAAAGGCCTAGGAATGGGAAGGAAGTGGTCGTGGCCTTAATTAAGGTACAGCCCCAGCATTTGACTGGTGTGAAAATGGGAAACCACGGAAAACCATCTTCAGGGCTGCCGACAGTGGGGTTCGAAACTACTATCTCCCGAATACTGGATACTGGCCGCACTTAAGCGACTGCAGCTATCGAGCTCGGTTCAATATAATTTTCCAATAAATATATTTATTTTTGATTACCGTATATATACAGTATATACGTAAGTTCTCGGAATGTACCAGAATTAAGTATCTTACCTCGATGGAACTGCTTTTATTTTTCAACATAGTCTCCCTGTAGACTAATGCATTTGGTCCAGCGATGTTCCAATGCCTTGATCTCATCTCGAAAATAAGATTCCTATAGGCCTGCAAAATACCTCTCCAATTCGGCTGTCAGTTCTTCCCTTGTAGAAAATCTCCGTCCACCGAGGAAAATTTTCAGCTTGGGGAATAGACGAAAGTCTGATGGTGCCAAATCGGGTGAATAAAGTGGATGTGGCAACAATTCGTACCCCAGTTCATGAAGTTTTGCCATGACAATAACACTTGTGTGCGGCGGAGCGTTGCCCTGATGAAAGATAACAGTTTCCTTGCCAAACCAGGCCTTGTTTCGCGTATCTTTTCCTGTAGTTGGTCTAGGAGGTTTGCATAGTATTGCCCCGTAATTGTTTGGCCAGTAGGAAGATAATCTATCAGCAGAATGCCTTTTGCATCCCAGAAAACTGAGGCCATGACCTTTTGGCCGAACATACTGCCTTTACTTTCTTTGGTGGTGGTGAATCAGCATGTTTCCCCTGCTTTGACTGCCGTTTTGTCTCTGGGGTATAGCAGTGGACCCTAGTTTCATCTGTAGTCACAAACCGGCGCAAAACTTTTGTTGGTTGCACTGAAAACGGGCCAGACTTTGCTCGGACATTTCCAATTTGGTGCGTTTATTGTCCAATGTCAAGAGCCGCGGCACCCATCTTGCGGATAATTTTTTCATACCCAATTCTTTGCTTAAAATATAATACACCCGTTCAGAAGACATCCCTACAGATTTAGCAATCTCCCGCACCTTCAGTCGACGATCCCCCATGACCATTTTATGCACTTTTGCGATAAATTCTGGGGTCATAACACTTTTTGGCCGTCCATCACGCGGATCATCATCCAAGCTCTCCCGACCAAATTTAAACTCGCTGGTCCACTTGGCAATAGTTGAAAATGAAGGAGCAGAGTCCCCCAGTGTGTTCTAGAAGTCGGCATGAATTTCCTTTGCTTTCATACCTTTCTTTACAAAGTATTTAATCACTGCTCGAATCTCAGTTTTTTTCCATTGTCACAAATCACTACGCGGGAACAACAACAAAGTTGTCACTACCACACTCCTGCAGCTAGAGCACTGGCGTGCCACGTGTTCACTCAGAAAGGATGTGTGATTATTGCGCGGGAACCTCGTTGAACTAGCACTGACATCTAGCGGTGATTCCGAGAACTTTTCAAACCGTCCTCGTATATAATAGGTAGTGTAAATAATGTCTTATTGTATGTAAACTATTTTATTCTGTCTCTTAGTAAATAATAAACGCAACAATAACTTATATCTTCTTCTTCACGCTCATTTTCATTATTTTCTCGAAGAAAACAACATATATGCTGGTACCTTGCAGACTACTACTTAAGCGCCTAGCGTGGTATATATGCAACACCCTATATTTCCGAAACTAAACATGTTTGCTTCAAAATGATGTATCTTCCTTGAATAATACCCTATCCTAAGAATGTTTTGTTAAGAAAATTGAACATTTCGAAAAATAAATAATTCGGGCGTTTAAGGGTTAAACAGCAAGCATCATCATCATCATCATCATCATCATCATCATCATCATCATCACAAAGTATAACACCGTGTTGCAAGTAGAAGCTCCCTCCACACATAAAGTGGTCAGATACAGTCTATAAATGCATTAAAAATTAGATTCGGCATAGGCCTACTGAAGAACCTAACAGTTACAAAATAACTGAATGAAAACTGAAGAGAGATGGCTTCAGATATCACAAACTTAAGATGATTGTTGAAGAATGCTGTGAATTCTAAAGAGCCTATCCACTTCTGTGAGAATAGTGCATATCAATAACGGTCGCCAGGTTTTTGAAATGGCAATAAGGGATAGGTCATGCTGACCTGGCATGACATAATGACATTTCAGCCAGTCAGGCAAATTACAAAGCCAAAAAACTCAAATCACTTAAAATCAAAATTATGAACATTGACAAATCAATTGCATTTAATAAGAAATGCCTAGAATTAAAGCTCATTCCTAAGTACATACCCATAAAAGCAAAACCCACAACAACTTCGGCTAAAATATCAACATCTCAATCACAATTATTATGGATCAGAAACTAAATTAAATTTGCGTACATAAAGAAAACTGAAATCAACAAACAAATTCTACGCATCTATTTAAACCTAAGCAACTTCTGGCACCACACACAATGGACGTTCTACTCCAACTTTTAAAGCTATTACATTTTTAAAAAAGCAATCCGGAAAGAGATGGTCATTGAAAATGAAATCCATAACCTAATGATTAAACAGAAAAATCGAGAAAACAATAACCACAACAAACTTGCTAATTTTCACCCTAGATTAATTAACAGACCAAACACTACCTTTTCAAAGAATGAAATAAATATGCTAGAGAAAGGCCTCAAATTCAATTGCCAGGAACGTCATAACGAAAACAACATAAAAAACCTCAACACTGACGTAGAAATTCCTTGCGACAAAATACCCTCACCACAAAGAGAAATCATAAAAAACGTAGCCACCAACGAAGTCCTAACAATAATCGCACAAGAGAATTTCACCAAACAACCAAATTTTGCCACTCAATCACCCAAACATACATCAGAAGGCAAGAACAGGATCAAGCATAACCAAACCAACTATATTGTGACATACAATATTGAAAGCAGGAAAACATAAAAGTTTCATTGTTGAATTGAATAAACAAAAAATTTTGATAGTAGGGCTCCAAGAGATGAGACATACAACGGAAGAACAGTTTGAATCTCAAGGATACAGAATTTACAATGGGAAACCTGGACAAAAGACTATAAAATAATGCCTGCAATTTGTAACAGGGTTTATAGTAAATAACATCATAGACTCTAGCATGGACTTTCAAGCCATCTCACCAATAATCACAACATCAAAAACAACAACTAAACTTTATACCAATATAAATGCCCACATCCCCACAAATGAGAAAAATTTTCTAACATAGACCATGAAAGAAGTGGAAGAATTTTAGGATCTCCTACAACACACAATAAATCAAATAAATATAAACAATATTAAGATTCTATTAGGGGATTTCAATGCCCAACTGGGAAAGGAAAAACAATACTGAGATAGAATTCGAAATTGGGCTCCACATAAATTTACAAATAAGAACTGTCAAAGCCTTGTTGAATTATGCAGAGAACACAACCTCATTTCCAAATCCACATCCTTCAAAAGAAGTCCGAACAAACTTAGAACTTGGAAACACCCTGCCTGGAGAAAAGGGGAATGGCAGCTGGATAATGTGTGTATGGGACAAATCCTTTCATAGAGAAATTTACAATGTAAAAGTGCTGAGAGGAACAGACACCAGTTCAGACCACTATATAGTCAAAATCAAAATTAAATTCACACCATTAAAGAAGATATCAAAAAGCAATAAAGGAAAAAGGAATTACAATCCACACCAATTAATCAGAAATGACAAATATCACGAAGTCACATGGACTATAAAATTAACAGATAATTTAGAAGAACTTATATCAATTCTCAAACTACAGGCAGAAAATTTAGCTCCCTTAAATACACAAAAAAGATATGCTTGGTGGACACCAGAATGTGACAAATGTCATGAAGAAAGTCACTAGGCATGGTTAAAATTTCAAACTCAGAAAACAGAAGAAAATGCTATCAAACTCAAAAATATTAGAAAAAAAAATCACTCAAACTATTAGAAGAATTAAGAGACAATTTCAGAAAGATATGATCACTTCAATAGAAGAAAACTACCATTAAACTAATTCTAGAGATAACTATAAAATCTTTGGTAGACAACTAAAGAAATTCAACCACCCTCATTAATGTTGAAAAATGAAGAGGGAAAAATGGCATGTAGTAATAAGGAAAATGCCAAAATTATGCCAAACGCATTCAATAAACTTCTGAACTGGTATTTGAACTGTATAAAGTTTAGGTCCAACTCTATTCTTATTTTTCTTTATATACATTCATATAATGTTTAGAAAATGTTTTGATTACTGACTGTCCAAGTCATTTATGTTCAAATTTCTGTTGCATGCCAATTTTACCACTTGAGACTCATAGCCCCACAGCACACAAAACCCAGCTCTGCGCAAAGTGACCAAATTCTGAAACTGCACCTTGTCTCTGGTTAGCAGGTACTGCTGCAGCAGGATTAGTTTGTTTGGTGACAGGTGTAGGAGGTTGCACTGTTCTTGGAGCACTAACTCGGATCTGTGGAGTGGAACGACTACCTGCCTGCGGAGAACTTGAAACCTGTAACAAACAAATACAGATAGTCTCTCACATAAATACAGCCTAGTTTCCTAATTCATGTCATATATCTAAAATATGGAAGTAGTAGTAGTAGTAGTAGTAGTAGTAGTAGTAGTAGTAGTAGCAGCAGCAGCAGCAGCAGCAGCAGCAGCAGCAGCAGCAGCAGCAGTAGTAGTAGTAGTAGTAGACTTTTTCAAATGAATTGTTTTGGCTAAACAAGAAAAAAGATTATTTTTTTTGGACTTGCGTTGCACTGACACAGATAGGACAGATGATGGGATAGAAAAGGGCTAGTAGTGGGAAGGGAGCAGCCATGGCCTTAATTAAGGTACAGGCCAAGCATTTACCTGGTGTGAAAATGGGAAACCGCAAAAACCATCTTCACAATTGCCACCAGAGGGGTTCGAATCCACCATCTCCCAAACGCAAACTGACAGCTACGTGACCCAAACCGCACAACCACTCACTTGGTGAAAAAAGAAATGTTGCATATAAGGAAACACTAGCCATAAAGTAAGAATACCACAGAAGATATATTATTTCAAAGTAAAGATTTTGAAAAAAGAAGGGATCAGGCTGGGACATCTTGAAAACAACTTAACTCTTTGAGCTCCAAAGGATGATTTTTCATTCCTTTGCGAACTAACCAAAAGAGCCAGGAATTATATTTCATCCCTCATGCAGACTCGTTTAAAAACCGTCATAGTTTTTCCTTTTCTGGCACATGGTAGCACATAGCAGTGTACTGTTATCAAGAAAGGTGTGCAGTCTCCAAATTTACCCCTAGGAGCCGCATAAAACTATTTCTTTTCGTTTGACGAATGTTTAAAAATGTGAAGGTCTTGTCCGCACATCTTGCGCATATGTCAAAAGTGATGGTGGTCTTTTGGGACTAAAACTAAAAAAATTATGCAGTACATGTTATAAAATGCATTAAGATAAGTTGTACAGTAATACTTTCTTTACAATTGTACAGAGAAACATAAGAACACTTTTCTTACATTTGCGACTGTTTTATGCACTAAAATAATGTGAGAGATTTTTCTGTTTTACATTTGTATAGCGTTTGCGCGCAGCACAATCACAAAGACATTTTACTAACATCAGTTCTGCCAGTGTGGTTTCAGTCTGGAATTCTAAATAGGCCACCAGTTTGTCCAGCTGCACTGTTGCCTCTCCATGAGTCATTGTTTCTTCCGATGGAGTGCCGGTTTCATTTTTGAATTCACCATCACTCTCGTCACTACCTGCCGAGAAACAAGAGGCAATAACTTCTTCATCTGTCATTATGCCGTAGCCTGAATACAGTAATTTTTCAACCAGTCATTTACGTCGCTCTCGTCTATGCCCGAGCATCTGGGAATGCGTGCAAATGTGTCAAAGAACTCAGAAGAGTACAAAACATCACAAATCTTGGTGGTAGATGCACAGATAGAAGACCATAGATGATTCCAAGACATCTTGTCATTTCACTAACTTGATCACATGCAGATGCAATGATATAAATAATGTCCTTCATATTTATTGATTTCAATACTGAAATTACACCATATTCCCCCCTCTTCATCAACCAGTTTGCTGAGCAGCTGCCTCCTGTGCAACTGCTTGATATTTTTCCAATACACCCTGGTCCAATAGTTGCGACAGAGCTGTTACATTATATAGCAGAAATTTCACTCGAATATCACCACTAACCAACTCTTCTTCCGGGTGTGACGGTGCATTGTCAACAAACAAAATGGCCTTCAGTGGCAAACCTTGTTTTGTTAAAAACCTTTTTACGTTTGGCACGAAGTCTTCTTGAAACCAGTTTTTGAAATTTCCACTGTCGATCCAGGCATTCTTTTGGATGTGTAAGAAACCGGCAAGGCAGATCAATTCACATTTTTAAGAGCACAGGGATTTTTTTAGTTCCCTATTAACACAGGAAATTTATGTCCTCCAGATGCATTGGCGCAAGCCATAATTGTAATGTGATCTTTAATTCTTTTAAAACCCCTTGCCGATTGATCTAATTTAGATGTTAGTGTCTTATTTGGTAGCATGCGATAACACAGCCCAGTTTCATCGGCGTTACAGGCTATATCTGATCTGGCATTCGGTTATTGGAGCAAATAAATGTCCTGAAATTCCTTTACAAAACTGTCAGCAGCAACTTTATCCCCTAAAAAACATTCGCCAGTCACTGAAAGTTGGCGTATGCTATGACGAGCTTTCCACCTTTCCAACCAACCCTGACTAGTTGTAAGTTAGGATCTCTATTTCCTAGCTTGTTGTTTAAACTAAGCGCCTTTTCTTGTAATATTGGCCCTCAAATAAGAACACCATGCTCTTTTTTTTTCACTAAACCACATGATAATGCATCATTTAGAGATTTGTTTCTAGCTATCTTTACTGTGGCACGATTCTCTAAACTATCTTTCATCTTCCCTTTAAAGCAGAAGTCCTCAACTTCTTTTTCTTCCAGCAATACAGAAATATTTTTCAAAAGTTCTTCTTTGTCCAGCCTGCTTAATGCTTCTAACTTTTTGTTCATGCGAATAACCACTTTCTTCCATTTCGAAGCCACTGTCCCGCTCACTCAAACAATAGAATACTGCAAAGGAAAACACTAACTGTACAACGTGGTGTTAACCTTCAGCTACTGGTGTGGTCTCTCACAGACTACTGAATGTGATGACTCATTCCCATCCTCTTTCATCGTCTTACACAATCACACAGCAGGTCATTATTGAGCAACGATGTGAATCTAAGATAACATCTGCAGTAGTAGATGAGAGTCATAGACTCCAAATCACCAGAACCAATCATTAAAAAAATGACTGATGAAGTGACTCAACAATGTTTACCGAGCAACTTATCTCTGTGTGCTGAGGTACGTTAGTTGTGTGTTGCATTCAGAAGAGCATGTGCTCGAATCCCGGGAATTCCCATCCTAGGAAGTTTTTCCACGGTTTCCCATTCTATATTGCAGGCGAGCGAGGCAGTATCTCTGATAGACCGTGGTCGAATTACTTCCAATTCCTGTAGTTAACTATCCTTGGTGGAGAAGACATTCAAGAAGAGTCGACCCCGTAAAAGGAGAATGCATTCTTATTATTTTCAATCCGGATAAACCAGAGATCCAGATTAATGAGGGCCGGATAAACAAGGTTCTTGGGTATTTACAAATGAAGATGAACTAACTGTTACATACATAGTTTAGGGAATGACGATGACTGCTGAGTCAGAAAGTGAACTGGGCTTCATAAAAGTGTTGAAAACACTCCTAGTGAGGTTATAGTCAGTGATAGTGATTCTGAAAACGATTTTGTAAGTGGAACACAGACAACTGCCGTGCTTAAAGAAAGTAACGAAGACTTCTGTGGTAATATTGGTAACATTGCCATTATTCAGTGAAGTTACCCCTGATAGTGAATTACATACCAACCATCTCACCCCTTCCTTGAGTTACCTGAACTGAAACATGCCCGTCCTCACAATGCCGAACCTATAGCTTATATTTTTACTTTTATCTCATATTATCACTACAAATAACATAATTTTATCCAATATGACAGTCAGGAGGCTGTATTACAAGAAATACCATCAGTTAGTGTCTCATACTGATTTATAGAACTACATATTTGCCTTAAAATGTGGATTTTCATTCATTGAATTTTAAATTTTTAAATTCATGATTTATATTACTTTGAACTATAAATGCTTTTGCGTATAAAGTTCTGTTAATTCAAAGGGACATTCCTTTTATATAACAGAAAAAAGTTTCACTGAGAATGGGTATAAATTGAGAAAGTGTAATTCTTTTCTAGAGGGTTGCAAATCGGACAAAAAGTGAGCGGCACTCTAGGCTAGTACCTAACAAACATGTGCAGCACTGAGAAGGTTATTGAACACAACGGAATTCGATAGGGAGCTACCAGTTACAATGGGGATGTCAAAAAAAGAAAATAGAACTGGCCAAGTCAGCAAAGATATGCAAGGAGTTAATGACCTTTGTACAAAGGGAGGAAGGGAGGATTATAAGGTGTTCACAACAGGTATTAAAAGCAGAAGGGAATGTTTGTCAAGAACACAACAGCATGCAATATAGTTTCTGTTCGGCATGTAAATGAATAAATGACGTGGACAGATTGCGCGGTTGGAGGAATTAAGATGAGAATTCCCTCAGGGTATTCACCAAGTGAGGTAGCAGATGAGAATGATGGAGACAAGTTTTATGAAGCACTGAGTGATATCATAGTGAGAGTCAACAGCAAAGACAGGATAGTGCTAATGGGCAATTTCAATCACAGGAACTGGAAACAGAACTGAAGTACAAGCGAAGGTGTAGCGTTAATATACTGACAGTGAATTAATGCATATTATATCGCCGTGTTGTTTGTGGGATGGAAAGACTTTAATCTATTTTCGCCCAGAATGCTGCGTGTATATTTTATATCAACTATCTGGGAATAACGTAACATGACTGGACTTGTCTGCCATCTAACGGCACGAATTTAAACTGTGGGCTTGTCTGCGAACCTGTAGCTCTGTGTGCGTGTGCTACTGACCGGAGTGAGTCTTCGCCTCCAAACAGTAATTCACCCGTCTTGTTACTGAGTTGATGTGCCTGCTCCCGGTCTGGACTGTAATGGCCGCCAGACTCAAATCATGGCCATCACTCTTGATATGGGCTAAAGGATCTGTTTTCTTCTCATTATAGCATCTCTGTGCACTAAGTAATATGGTTGATGTTTATTTTAAAATGTGACTATGCCAAGCAATCTTCTGTACTCCGATAAGGACTTGATTTTTGATCACCAAGATTCTTCATCCTGCATGAGTATACCAATTTATTTTCCACTCTGAAGAAAGTTGGGACGACTCCTATCCACAGTGTATGTTCTGATCTTCTACAATGTAAATTAAAGAAACTAACATGTTTGAAGTGTTGAAATAATTTGCGTGTGCTGCATTGGATAACTATGTTAAAAAATTCCATTTGGAATTCATGGCCTAGCACGGCATTCTTAATTATTTGCGCTGATCTGGAAATTACTAATGTAATTATCTGTATGCAAAGGCATCATCACATGAAAAGAGCCATAGGGATCATTTTTTTTCTTCTTCTCTATCATCTAGCCTGTGTTATTTCTGTATTTTAATTCACAACAAGCGGTGCACTAGTTTTGGGTAATGAAATTATTATTATTATCCTCATATAAGATTTTAGTATGTAATTTAGGGTAATTGTACTCAATTCTGAGGGAAATATTACTAAGTCTGAATTGTTGTTGCCTTAATTATTCTTGTATTTCGGTAACCCTGAATATAAATCCTTTGTATTTTAACTTGATGGTTATGCAAGATAAGCTTCGGTTTTGATGAAGCTGTTTTTCTGTGATGCGACTTCTTGATAATTATAAACATTTTTGGCATAATTTAATTAATTTTGACAAACTTTTCAAGTTAAAAACTTCATGATTGTTCCGTATTGAATAGAGAAATAAGAAGATGTACAATATTATAGGGAAGGATCCACCTTTCAATACTCCGTAGTAAAAAGTAGTTACAACCTGTTTATTGGGACCGGTTTCAACACATCTCAAGTGTCATCATCAGCCAATTAGCGAAGATCTTAAAACAACTAATATATTGAACACAGGCAAAATATTAACATTGTATCACATCGTGGTATGGAATTCAAATCTCAAAAGGGTTGTTCTGATTATGAAGACAGTGTAAAATAAACACCATGTAGGCTACACAGATTTAAATGTGAAGTATTTGTGAAGTTTATGAAATATTATTACTGGTAACTTACGGGTAAAGAATTCAATTTTATGGAGTCCTCAATTTATTAACAAATATTTCAGACTCCATGGGAGTAAAATAAACAGTACCGATATTTCAGCAAGAGAAAAGGTTTCATAGTTACCTACAGAAAGCGATTGTAAATTCAGATTTTGTGTTTTCTTAAATATCCACTTATTATTTCTCGATTTTTTAATTTTTTTGAGTACATGCTACGGCATAAATTGTCGACGTGGGTTTCTCGGCTTATATGTTTTATATTTTATTTCAGTTTTTTTTATTGTCCTGGGTTTCTCAGTTTATGTTTTCATACTTTATTCCAGTTTTTATTTTAAAATTTTAATTCATTTGATTTTGGTTATTTGAACTTAAATAATGTTGTGTCATTAAATTAGAATTTCAAAAATTGGCAAGTGTAATTGGGTGTGGTTGGTGGTAGAACTGATCCTTTATGGTAGCCAACCCTTATTTATTCCCCACCTCTGTTTTCTTGGGATGTGTCCTTGCATGTCTTTCACATGGAGAAGGAATTTTAGTGCAATTTAAGGTAAGTGCCCAGTGCAAACCTGTTGTTTATCTGACTAGTCATGTTTCGTTTGTGTCCCTCTCCAACCTCTGATTGCTCTTGATGATACTACTTGACCGACAATAATGGGGATGCGTATCCCCTATGTTGGTAACACTGAATCGTATCTGTGGTGCTACGTGTCATGAGAAAGGTGATGGGTAAATATGGGGAAGATATGGAAGCTAATAGAAATTCATTCTTCAAGCATAAAGCTGTTGACTGCTACACTACTCAATAACAGACAGCATCATAACCAGCTTTGAATTCAGGATATCTGTTGGGAATGTGCACGTATTCATAGGATTTTCCGATGATACAGACCACTACCTCAACTTCAGTGAACTAAGCCTAGGTAGTGAAAATGAGATCTGTATGCAGATGAATATGGGAAGACAATTTTTTTTATTTATTTATTTATTTATTTATTTATTTATTTATTGGTGATAAAAGGTCCCATGAGCCTCTGGCTCGTGATAGGGACAATACAGTACATACTTTTTTAAGGCAACACAATAATTACATTTCATATACAATGGCTTTTCTGTAAAGTGACAAGTACTTTTTTTTTCTTTCTTTTTACATGTTAGGATCATAATTTTTCAGAAGTATATTCAGATATTGCATGGCTGTAATATACTAAATATGGACAATATATATATTATTGTATTAATTAAAGCAAGTTATATAGAGATTATATTAAGATATCTGTAAAAGAGTAATATTCCTTCAGTTTTTTCTTAAAACATATAATCGATTTAGAGTTCTTTATAACAGGAGGCAACACATTATATTCCCTAAACATTGATGATTCTATGCCTTTCACTCCGTACTTTACTGAATTAGAATGAGAGGGATATATCCTTAATGATCCTCTAGTTTCATATCCATGAATTTCACTAAAGTGGGAGAAGTTAACAGTAGAATGGGTTAACTTCCTGTCTAGCTTATACATAAAGACTGCTGATGAAAATGCAATTTGTTTATGGAATGGCAGAATATTTGACTCTGAAAAAACTTCATGTGATGGTTTGAGGAAGGGGAATCCATACATGATTTTGATGGCTCTTTTTTGTAGGATTTCCAAATTATTAATGTAATCTTTCCTACATCTTCCCCAAATAAAGCTTGCGTATGTTAGATGTGGGTGGATTATTGCATAATATATACACTTCAATTGTTGATGAGAAAAATTACTGTATCTTAGTCTGTGCATTATTCCTATCAAAGGGGTAATTTTGCTGATTACATAATCAATATGGCTTTTCCAGGAAAGTGTTGAGTCTAATATTATACCAAGATACTTAGCTGAGTTGACTCGCTCTATTACTTGGTCCTTTAGGTTAACAGTGTTAGCCGCTGTTATCTTATGGGCTGTTTTATGAAAGATTAGGTATTTTGTTTTAGTCACATTTATGATCATTTTTTTAGATAAAGCCCATTCCGATAACTTGTCCAAGTCACAATTTATGTCTTCCATAATTCGTGTTTCACATAGTCCTTTGTAAGTTATTAAGATATCATCAGCAAATACTTTACATTTCCCCTTTAGTGTTAGAGATTGTATGTCATTAATATAAATCAGAAATAGAATTGGACCTAGTACTGAGCCCTGCGGTATTTCCGTTTTTGTCTGCTGCTTAAAACTTTTAGTATCGTTAATCATCACATATTGTGTTCGATTTGATAAATAATTTTGGAACCATTTGTGTGCTAAACCTCTAATTCCTGCTAATTTTAACTTGTTCAGAAGTATTTTGTGGTCAACCAGGTCAAATGCTTTTTTAAGATCTATGAGTAGCCCTGCTGCTAATTTATTTTCATCTAAGGTCTTTTGAACATCTATTACTGTATCAAATACAGCATTATCAGTTCCTCTATTTGGGAGAAACCCATATTCATTATTGGAGAAGTAATTAGTTTTACACAGAAAATTTACCAATCTAATTTTTACTACCATTTCTATGAGTTTTCCAATTGCAGATAATATACTAATTGGTCTGTAATTGGATGGATCTGTGTTATCTCCTGATTTAAAGATAGGTACAATTCTGGCACATTTGAGTAATTGGGGTATTTCTCCACTGAGAATTGAACGGTTAATAATTTCCACAATATATGGTACTAAACTTTCAACACAGGTTTTTAATATGACATTGGTTATTTTATCTTCAGTTAAATTATTTTTATTTTTTAGAGAAGTGATAATTTTGAGCACTTCACATTCATCAGTAGGAGACATGAAAATACTATTAGTTTGACTTTCAGCTGTTGTGCTGCCATGAACTTGCTCGTCTTCAGGAAGACCTTTTCTTATATTTTCAGCTACATTAACGTATAGTTCATTTAGGTTATTGCATATGTCCTCTGTGTTTGTAATGCTGACATCATTTACCACCAGATGGCTGATTTCATGTTTATGTCCAAGCTTCCTATTTAACACTTCATTGACTACATACCATGTTTCTTTTTGGTTTTTGCAATTCTGTAATCTGTGTTCATAATACCTTTTTTGTAACTCTCTCTTCAATTTGGTTATTTTATTACTGATTCTTTTGTATTCTTCAATTACTTCTGCAGAGGGGTTTTTTACTTTAGTTTTTGAAAACAGTGAGTCTTTGATGTGAATCAGTGTTAGTAATTCTTGGGTAACCCAAGGTTTTAGGGGAATGTCTTTGGGGTTCTTTCTTTTTATTGAAATTGAGCTGGTTTCAATTCCTGTGCTGATATACTCAATAAATTTATTATAATAAGTGTTTATATCCATTTCCTCACATTTAAATTTATTTTGTAGGATATACTGATTTAATTTGTTGTAATTTACAAATTGCTTACCACTATCTTTGATTATTGGTACTGCTGGAACTGATTTTTCACTTGAAATTTCACATACCAGTAGGTAGTGATCACTTAAGTTATTTGTTATATTGAATACATGACATTTTTTACTACTATTTGTGACAAGTATGTGATCAATTAATGTGGAGGTTGTTTTTGTTACTCTAGTTGGGTATTTGTTATTACATGTTATATAGCCGTAAGTTGTTATTAAATTGTCATACAAAGTTCTGTTTCTGGAGGTAGAAAGCAAGTCTATATTTGTATCTCCAAGTATTATTGAAGTATGCCCTGAACTGCTATTTAGGATATTTCCTAGATCAAACAAAAAACTTGGAGAGTTACTATCCTGTGGGTTATAAATGGTAATGATTTCATATCTTTGATTTCCTTTTGTAATCATGACTTGCAGTATGCTATGAGATTTATTTATTTCATTTATGACATTGCTTTTCCATTTGTTTGAAACATAAAGCGAAACACCCCCACCTATCTGCTCTCTTACCCTCAGGAAACCATTAAAACAAAATCTAATTAGCACTCAAACAGCTACAACTAAATAAATAAGATAAACAACATCATGGTGTTCGTGTGCTCCCCGTGTGGCAAGAAAATAAAAAACAATCAACAGGCTGTAGGCTGTGATGGTAAATGCGAACGTTGATTCCACGTAACATGTGTAAAAGTGAACAAAGAAACTCTCCAAAACTTCCGTAAGGAAGAACAATTCCAATGGTCGTGTAAACGTGAAGACTGCATTGCACAACCTAACATAAATGAGGTTATGGCGAACTTCTCCAAACAACTGGAAGAGTCCCTCAAAGTACTAACGGAAGAAAACAAAGAATTACGGAAATTAGCGACCTTTCTTTCTGAAAAATATGATGACCACAAGAAAGAACTAGACACTTTGAGGAAAGATAAGAAAAATGCGGAAATTGCGACAACGGCAGCCGTGAACGAGCTAGAAGACTTGAAGCAGTATCAACGCAAAAACAATTTACTATGACATTGCTTTTCCATTTGTTTGAAACATAAAGCGAAACACCCCCACCTATCTGCTCTCTTACCACATGATGAGAAGTGTAGTTTTTTATTTCAAAAGCGTGGGTTAGTTTGTTGGTTAACCAATTTTCAGAGATTGCAAGAATATCTACTTCTTTAATCTGATCTAAGATAATTTGTATATTATCAAATTTATTTTTCATGCTTTGTGCATTTATGTGTAGGCCTTTCAATTCACATGATCTACTTTCTGAAACTCTATCTTTAATATAATTATATAGGGTTTCACATTTAAATTCGTGTACTTCAAGAAATTTGTTTTCAGGATCCAGGTTTGGTTATGTAAGGACAAAAATTTGAAATTAAGTAAAGAAAGCTTGGAATTGAAGCGGGCACAACACAAGGAAAGGTTACCTCATTGTTTCCAGATCAGCTGGAGTGAGCAAGTTCATGCAGAACTTCAGGGTTTGCCACTAACCTCGAAGGACCGTCCTGGAACTTACGGATATACACTTTACAGTCCCTGACCCATGTGCCAAATATTTTCCCCTGTTGCCGTAGCTCGCGGCATTTTTTGGCGAGGGTCTCATTCCTAGGCGTTAAGTGCTCGTTGATATAGATGTTATTTACCGAGCTATATCCGATTTCGTTCGTTTTTAGTGTCTTTTTTTGTCGTCTGCTACTGAGGATTTCTTCTTTCTTCCATCGATTAACAAACTTCACGATGATAGGTTGTGGTCCAGGTTTCGTGGATGGAAGTCTGTGTGCAGCGTCAATATCTTCGGGCTTTATATCGACTCCCAGCGCCTTGCCAACTTCAGTTACTTTCTGGAACACTTTTTCATCCTTTTCAGCAGGAACTCCATACCCCAAGGACAAGGGAATTACACAGAGGTACAAGGATATGATTAGAGAAAAGTTCCAAAGAGCAAAACACAGTCAGAAGTTCAATGTATAGACAGAGAATGGGTGGCATACAGGGACGCGTTAGTAGAAACAGCAATAGAATGCCTAGGAACAACTGAACATAAAGATGAGAAAAAATAGAACATCTTGGTGGAATGATGAAATCGGGGCATCTTGTAGATGTACTAAGGAATATGTATTAAACATGGCTCCAAAGGCAAACTGATGCTGAAAAGGAAACATACAAAAGGAAACAAATCAATGTAGAATCCAAGAAGAAATCTTAGAAATGGAGGTAAAAGGGAAATGAACAGTATTTTGGGTAAATCAGGTGACTCATTGCAAATCCTAGGGAATCACTGGAGAGAAGGAAGGAATATTTTGAAAACATTCTCAACGTAAAAGGAAATCTTTCTGTTGAAATTGAGAACAGCCTTCATAGGCAGGAGAACAGCAATGGCAGTCAAATTACGGCTGAAGTAGAAAGGATAATAAACTACATGTCATAAAGCAGCAGGAATAGATTAAAGTGGACCTAAATTGGTGAAATACGGCAGAATGTTTTTAAAACGACTCTTTGTCTATAGCATCTGGCATCCGAAGAAACCAACATATTCCTCATAAGGAAAGTGCTTTTCAGCCCTGACAAGATTCTTATATGACATATATATGTGTGACTTCCTTGTATATAAGGTCAATTTTAACCAAAGATTTCAGGATTGTCTAGAACTAAAGTATTTTAAAATACATATTGTCACTTGAACATTCATACGCCGGGGTTGGGGAGATAGTGGCCCGATAAATTCCTTACTCTCCCCGTCCATTACCGTCCTTCTGAAATATCTTCAGGCAAGCTTCTCCCTACGTATACCTCCACCCCATCTTTTATGTTACACATACAGTACCTCATTTTTTCACTTTAATGTCAGGCTTAAAAGTAAATATGTACAATCTAAATAGGCCTTAATTAAGTTTTGTTCTGTACCACTTTCCAGCTCATTTAAGTGACAGCACAAATCTTGGTTATGGCAGCACTTCACTGTAACGACAATTTACCGGGTCCCTTGAAACCAAGAAAATCTCCCGGACCAGATAACATCTCTCTGAAATTTATTCAAAGTGGAGGAAATGGTAGATATAGTTTTCACTGTACCCGCGGATAGATGATGTAAAATGCCCTGATGTCATAAAGACTGTCTTTGAAGACCAGGATTTTCTCCCTAATTCTTGTAACTTGGGACATACAGAATGTGCCTGCCAACATGAAAAACGGCACCATAGTAACCATTTTCAAGAAAGGTGATCGAGGTATCCGTGGCAATTATCGTCACATTTTCCTGCTATCCACAGCAGGAAAAGTTCTGGCAAGGATTTTGTTGAACAGTCTCCAGACTGTCTCTGAAATGGTACTGCCTAGGTCTCAATGTGAATTTCATGCCTCAAGAAGTACCACAAACATGATATTTTGCGCTAGACAACGAAGCCAAGAGAAATGCATAGAACAAAAAATCCCACTTCTTTTAGTATTTTACAATTTGGAAAAGGCCTTTGATTCTGTTCTTAGAGAAGCTATGTGGATGGTATTACAGCGCTTTGTCTGTCCTGACCATTTTGTAGGCTTAATCCAGGCTCTTCATGATGGAATCGTTGGACGAGTTCTTCACCTGAACGAGCTATCAGAAGAATTACTTACCACAAATGGGCTTAAGCAAGGCTATGTGCTTGCCCCGCCCTTTTCACCCTGTACTTGTCAGCCATGCTTCACGAGACTTCTACTATCAACCATTTTGGAGTGGAAATTAAATTTTGGTATAATGGCAGACTGTTCTACCAAACCAGGCTCCGTTCTCAGGGACTGACTCATAATACTTGCATAATGGAGCTTCAGCATGCAGATGACAACACAATACTGGCCCATACACCTGAGGAGCTTCAAACATCCATGAACTTTTGAACGACTTGGTCTGACCATCAACACCCATAAGACTAAAGTACTTGCACAGCCGGCACCAGGTGGTACCGTCCATGAACCAAATGTCACCATAGCAGGAACACTTCTTGAACAGGTAGACCAATTCACCTACCTTGGTAATATTCTAACTATATGCTGCAACTCAGAAAAGGATGTGAAAAATAGAATACGCTCTGTCCATGCACCTTATGGCCGTCTCTCCCACTGAATTTTCTTGAATAAGGATCTAAAAAAAAATACTAAACTAACGGTGTACCAAGCTGTAGTCATAACAACATTACTATATGGATGTGAAACCTGGACACTTTACCAATGTGACATAAAGATACTGGAATGCTTCCATTAGCAGAAATTTAGTCCCAACATGAAGATCAAATGGGATGACTACATAAGCAAAGTGGCAGTTTTTGACAAGCCCACATAAATGCCGTTCATAGATCTAGAAAAGGCATTCGATAATGTATATTGGACTAAGCTATTTAAGATTCTGAAGGTGTTTAGGATCAGATACCAAGAACGAAGAATTATCTACAATCTGTATATAAATTAGTCTGCAGCAATAAGAATTGAGGGCCTTGAAAAGCATTAACCCAGAAAGAAGTGAGGCAAGACTGCAGTTTGCCCCCCTCCCCTCCCAATGTTTACACAGAACAGGCAATAAAGGAAACCAAAAAGGAATTTGAAAGGGGAATCACAATCCAAGGAGAGGAAATCAAAACTCCGAGATTTGCCAATGATATTGTCATTTTATCTGAGACTGCAAGATCTCGAGAAGTTGCTGAATGGTATGAACAAAGTTTTGGGTAAGGAGTAAAGGTGAAAATAAGTCCAAAACAAAAGTAACTGAGGGCAGTTGAACAAAGGCAGGTGATGCAGGAAATATTAGACTAGGAAATGAAGTCTTGAAGGAAGTAGATGAATACTGTTACTTGGGTTGTAAAATAACTAACGATGGCAGAAGTAAGGAGGATATAAAATGCAGACTAGCACAAGCAAGGAAGAGCTTTTTTAGAAAAGAAATTTGCTCACTTCAAACACTGATATAGGAATTAGAAAGATGTTTCTGAAAACTTTCATCTGGAGTGTGGCATTGTATGCACGTGAAACATGAACGATAACTAGCCCAGAAAGAAAGAGAATAGAAGCGTTTGAAATGTGGTGTTACTGAAGAAGGCAGAAGGCAAGATGGATAGATCGAATCATGAATGAAGAGATAATGAATCTAATTGGTGAAGCATCGATTTGGCTAAATTTGGCGAGAGGAAGAGATAGAATGATGGGGCACATCTTAAGAAACCCAGGACTTGTTCAGCTGGCTTTTGAAGGAAATGTAGACAGTACGAACGGTAGGGGTAGACCAAGGTATATGACAAGCAGATTAGAGCAGATGTCGGATGCAATACTTACATAGAAATGAAACGGTTAGCACAGGATAGGGGTCATGGACAGCTGCATCAAACCAGTCTATGGACTGATGACTCAGACAACAAATGCTGACATCTGGGCAACAACTGCACTAAACCATGGTCTCTGGTGCAAATCTACTGCAGAAGGTGGCTCACTATTTGAACAGGCATATCTCAGACTAGAAACTGAAACCCATGAAAAGCGGAAACTACGTCAGATATAACTACGTCCTCCACCCACCTTTAGATGCGACTTGTCTCGCCGCATATTCCACAAGAAGATTGTCTTTAACAGTCATCAGCGACGTCTCCACAGAGCCAACAAGCTTTAAGAAGAATTGCATGGGAAAAAGAAACGTATACTTGGAAAAGACTAGCGGCCGAAGACAATGACGGTATAGTGGGGAGGCAAGGATGAAATGGTTTCACAGAAAAATATGAACAGCTTTAATATTAGTAGCGTACTTTCTGATTGGATGAAAGCAGTAACTGAATCTATCTCTAAGCAAGGGAACAGCAAGGATTGCAACAACTATTGAGGTATTTTACTGATCAGCATACCAGACAAGGTATTCATTCATATTTCAGAAACGAGGGTGATAACAATGATTGAAAGCTGTATGAAAACCAGTGTGGTTTCAGACCACAGAGGGTCTGTCAGGACCAGATTTTCACTATGTGTGAGGTAACTAAAAAATGTTTCTAGATCTAGAGAAAACACATGGCAGAGTACCAGGGAAAAGATGGTAGCTGCACTCTGTGATTATGGGATTAGGGGTAGTTTATTACAGATTATCAAAATTAGCATTTTGAGGCTAAAGTGATGTCAGTAGGAGAGAGACCTACAAGGATGGATGTTAGGTCAGCAATACAAAACTGAAACAGGTAGAGCCAACCTTCCAAAGTAAAAATTCAGGAGAAATTTGTCAGCGTATCGCGACATATTACGACACATCACTGATGGCAGAACTTGTACATACATACATACATACATACATACATACATACATACATACATACATACATACATACATAATCATTATAGACTGTTATGCCTTTCAGTGTTCAGTCTGCAAGCCTCTGAGAATTTACTAAACGTCGCCACAATCCTCGATTTGCAACTAGTGTTGTGGCCTCATTTAGTTCTATACCTCTTATCTTTAAATCGTTAGAAACCAAGTCTAACCATCGTCGTTTTGGTCTACCTCTACTTCTCTTACCCTCCATACCAGAGTCCATTATTCTCCTAGGTAACCTTTCCTTCATTCGCCTCACATGACCCCACCACTGAAGTCGGTTTATGCATACAGCTTCAACCACTGAGTTCATTCCTAAATTAGCCTTTATCTCCTCATTCCGAGTACCCTCCTGTCATTGTTCCCACCTGTTTGTACCAGAAATCATTCTTGCTACTTTCATGTCTGTTACTTCTAACTTATGAATAAGATATCCTGAGTCCACCCAGCTTTCGCTCTCGTAAAGCAAAGTTGGTCTGAAAACAGACCGACGTAAAGATAGTTTCGCCTGGGAGCTGACTTCCTTCTTACAGAATACTGCTGATAGCAACTGCGAGCTCACTGCATTAGCTTTACTACACCTTGATTCAATCTCACTTACTATATTACCATCCTGGGAGAACACACAACCTAAACCCTACCCCAAGTCTTCCCAGCTCAAAATTTGCAACATTTTCGTAAAACTATTCCTATCTCGGAAATCGCCCAGAACAAATCGTGCTGCTTTCTTTTGCATTTTTTCCAGTTCTCATATCTTTCTTCTTTCTTAATCTGCTTACCCTCCAGGATTGGTTTTTCCCTCGGACTCAGCGAGGGTCCCACCTCTACCGCCTCAAGGGCAGTGTCCTGGAGCGTGAGACATTGGGTCAGGGGATACAACTGGGGAGAATGACCAGTATCTCGCCCAGGCGGCCTCACCTGCTATGCTGAACAGGGGCCTTAGTGGGGGAGGGGAAGATCGGAAGGGATAGACAAGGAAGAGGGAAGGAAGCGGCCATGGCCTTAAGTTAGGTACCATCCTGGCATTTGCCTGGAGGAGAAGTGGGAAGCCATGGAAAGCCACTTCCAGGATGGCTGAGGTGGGAATTGAACCCACTTATACTCATTTGACCTCCCGAGGATGAGTGGAACTCGTATCACTTTTCAAATTTCGTGGCAAAGCCGGGAATCGAACCCGGGCCTCCGGGGGTGGCAGCTGATCACACTAACCACTACACCACTTTTTGCATCAACTCGTAAACACACACACATTCGCTAAATACTTGATATTATCGACCTGTTCTAGCTTTGTATCACCAATCCGACATTCAATTCTGTTGAATTTCTTACCTACTGACATCAATTTAGTCTTCGATAGGCTAATTTTCATACCATACTCATTGCACCTATTTTCAAATTCCAAGATATTAGGTAGTTATGACAATGCTTCACCTTTTCAGACAAACAAGACACATTTGCACTTAGACTGTGCTTAGGAATTTTCCAAGTCTTCAAAGTTCCCATCTGAGAATCCTTACTCACAATTTCGCTCCAGAATGAAGTAACCAAAAGGTCCCACTGCAGCAAAATCCTATCTCAACACCTTCTTAGTGATAACCATCGAGTAGGCAGATGCTTCAGAATTTTCCTGATCTCTGTGTTGTGTAAAGTCTGAAATTCCCTGAACTTTTTCTTTCCTCTTTGCACTCCTTTCCAGATAATAAAATACATCAATTATACTTTCATCTACATTTACAGACAAGCACACTGCACCCTTCTCTGCAGCAAGATTAATTAGGTGACAAGAGCAGCCTATGATGATTATGTTACTATTTTCCTGCTTCAAACCACCTGCCACACCATTCTTTAATCTTACCATTACTGCAGCATTATCATCACCAAAACCTCAGCATTTTTTTAATGGAATGCTGAATTCCTGAAAAGGTGGGTGCAAAAGATTGGCAATGTTAGCTCCAGTAGCATCCCCTTCTAAATTAGGCACAGAGAGTAGACAAATTTTCCAGCTAACTCATTCCTGTTGCCAGCATTTCACCCCAGTGTCAATTTGGGCTCCTCAGATGGTAACTAGCACACCTACCAAGATGCATAGGTAGTAAACTGGGAAACTCAAACCCAAGCAAACTTGTAACTAACAGTACATAACAGAAATAGTAGTTTAGTAAAGTTAGCAGAGAGTACAACATGCTACCTCTGAGTACCAACTTTTAGTTTCAGTGACCCCGATAACCTGTCACATTATTTTGTTTTACAGCATTGTAATGTAACCATCAAATATCCACAAATAGTTATTTAAAAAATTGTTATATAGTTTTATGTGCCTTAAAAGAAGCAAACATATTGCTGAACGATGTAAAGATCAACAGCTTAAAATTTAAATAACCTGTCACATTATTTTGTTTTACAGCATTGTAATGTAACCATCAGATATCCACAAATAGTTATTTTAAAAAACTGTTATATAGTTTTATGTGCCTTAAAAGAAGCAAACATGTTGCTGAACGATGTAAAGATCAACAGCTTAAAATTTAAAGAAAAAGAGCTCTTTCATGAGAGAGTTGAAGGTATGATGTAGGTAGGAGGTCCAGTTGCATCCACCCTATTCAGACACAGTCCCTGCAACTTACTGTTCCCCAAATTAAAGGAAACACTCCAAAAGAAGCTTTTCCATACAGGAGATGCCATACATCAATCAAGCAGCAGGATGCTCCATTGTGGACGTCAACAAAAGAGGCACTGCTATTGGTATCTTGCAACTTTCACACATTCGGTAACGGGTACAACATGCTGCAGAGGATTATAATGCAGGCCTGTACAGGTATGGCAGTTCTACAAAAAATTGTTTCCTATACATACATATGCTGCTATTACATTCCTTCCCGTCCTATTAAAAATGAAACCATGCCAGGTTTTTAGCCAATGGATTAAGGAAACCTTCAATTTCAGTGACTTCTTATTCAAAGAGACATTTCAATATCAGTACGACAACAGCTGAATGTATCAAATTCAATATGACAGTCCGAGAAGGCTCTGATGGCTTTTGCTTCGTCTGCAATGTCGACCAAAGAGGCAAATCCCTGATTTTTTATCAATTTTAATTCCACAGACTTATCAAAATTACTTGAACTTCTGCTAGAATGAATAAAATTACTGCTTTACTTTTACATAATAACATCTGATCCTGCCAGTAGCTATAGAGTGATTAGTAGGGGGCAGATATTGTTGACATAAAAAATTGCCCTTAAATTTATGAAAAAATGCTATAAAATATGTAAAAAAAAAAAAAGCCATTATTTTATCAAACTCAATTCTAGTGACCCTGTAACAATGGTTTTACAAGGAACATATCCCTGTTCTATTCAATGCAAAGCTCTTGTCTTCAGAGAAATAATTATCTCCCAATTTAATTGGAAGTGTACATATGGACATGATGATTTGCTGGACGTAAATCTGGGAATTCTTGCTGTTCTTCGCACTTGTGACAGATTCCAGATTTTTTCTCGTTTAATGTGCTGCTGCACAATATACTTCCTTTCCGCACTCCCTTTAACACTGCACAATTTACACGTTAATCTGTCGTAAACAGGTCTTTTCCAAATTCATTCACTAACTGATATAAAAAAAACTTTGTGGTGGTTTCATTTTTAGCACTTTTCTTGCACAGAATAAGTCTGTACTGAAGCCGAGAGTAATTGTTGTTTCCAATTCCTTCTCTCTTCTGTTTGTTCTTGGCCTTTAAGTACATGGGGGCGAATGACCGGCTATGACTGTGGTAAGTGATGAAAATCATTTTTCGTCCGTATTGAAAGTTTCATAAACTGTATAAAGGATAATATTTTTTGTTTATTTCCACCTATTCAATACATTACAAGATGTTGGCATTTACTTTAAAACATTATTCAGATGAGACATGTTTCGCCTCCTACTGTGAGGCATCCTCAGTCATTATCAAAAACCTTATTATTTTACCAGGCATCTGGTTAAAGATATTCAAAAATGTGTTTGATGATTATAAGAGAGGTAAGATTTACGTTTGTTATAAACATGTTCATGAAGTAACTAAAAATCTAATATATTGATAAAAACATGTGTAGTTCTTTGTTGAATAGGACTTGTTTGATTGTACTATAGTAAAAGAAGGTGGCTTGAAGCCGTAGTCATTAATAGATGTCTAATACATAGTGGAAGGCATAAAATATCAGTTCTATGAGAATATACATTACATTCAATTGATACTAAAAACTAGTGGATTCATAGGTAGTACATATAAAATGTTCAATGAAATAACTAAAGATCTAATAAAATGATAAACACATATGTAGTTCTTTGTTGATTAGGACGTCGTATGATTGTACGGCTTAAAGCCGTAGTCATTAATAGATGTCTAATAAATAGTGGAAGGCATATGAAATCAGTTCAATGAGAATATATAATACAATCAATTGATACATAAAAACTGGTAGATTCATAAGCAGTACATTTAAAAATGAGGCGTCATGTGACTATAAATGACAGTTGATGGCTTAAAGCCGTAGTCAAAGTTTAAAGTATAGGTCAATAACTGCTAATATATGGTAAAAAGATATAAGTCAAAATATAAAGCTTAGTATAAAAAATATATGAAGGAAAAACATTCCAATTGTTTGACAAAAGTTACTTGACGTTGGCATGCATTTGTCTGTGATATTTATTGGTCAACAGTTCGTAGGTTATTTTAGATTTATTCGGCAAGATTGCGTTGACAAGAAGTTCACCAGATGTTTATAGTTGGCCTAATTTGTATTAAGTCATCAAGAAAGTTGCAGAGATGATGATGGGTGGAAATTCTCAACGTTGATTTGGTTTTTTGACGTGAAGGTTGGAGAGCTGTTGTGTTCTCCTTCGATGACAATATATTTTATAAAACGTTGATTTTAATCATTTATACTATTGAAGAGTATTATGGAAGTTTGAAGAGGCTGTTGAATTATTGTTGTTATAGATTGGTTCTATGGCGTTGTAGGCCCGTTTGACAAGCTGAGTGAGGCACTATTAGGATAATAATATATAATAATGTTGAAATGAAATGTGAGTTTATACTAAGTTGTAACAAATATAATACACTAATATACAATATTGTTATTGATTAGATAATTTATACTGCCAATCATTAAACGGCTGCGGAGTTTCATTTTCGCGCTGTAAGTTAGCGAAATCAAAATGTTCCTTATTTGCCGTCAGGAAATCTGGCAAACCCTATGTCATCTAAGCTACAGTATATATTATTTGAGTGATAAAGTGACGCAGCAATATTTAGATGGCCAAAACGGTATATGTTCAAATTCTCAGTTAATATGTCAATATCGAAAAACTTGTATGTAATAGAAGTTGTAAAAAAAAAAATGTAATGTGTTATCTTTTCTACAAAGAAAACTGATGCATCCGGGAGATAGTGGGTTCGAATCCTTTTGTCGGGGTTTTCCGTGGTTTCCCATTTTAACATCAGGCAAAGGTCACGGCCGCTTCCTTCCAACTCCCCAACTCCTAGGCCTTTCCTATCCCATCGTCGCCATAAGACCTATCAGTATCAGTGCGACGTAAAGCCACTAGCAAAAAAGGAAGACTGAGCTTATCTCGATTTTTATTTATCGTAAGGCTTTTAGTGCCGCAAGACCAGGTTCAGCTCCCATGGTGCAGGTGACACATATGGACGACCAGCGCGTCTTGATGTGGGGGGATGATGACGAGGTAGGGAGAGTGTCGGTACAGTCTACTCCTGTCGAATAACACCTAGGGATCTGCTCAAATATTTACGCCCCCCATCCAACGGAAGAATCAACATCAATAGCGCCATATGCCCTCACTCCGTATGAACACTGCAAAGAGATTCGGACTGAATCTGGGCTTTTAATCTTTATTCGAAAACGATTAACACTATCTGTATCTTTCCTACACACACACACCCCCCCCGCCTAATAATCTGGTCGTGATTCCCCCCAACGGGGTTAGAACAGACTTGACGCCTTAACAAGTATAGCCACCAGGCAAGCCATTATCGTGATTATAACATTTTTCAGAAACTCGCCTCCTGAACCTATGATTCCTACATATTCGACCCATCAGCGACGGGCCGCACAGCTAGTTGAGAATAAAAATAATACGCTCACGACGAAGAACTGGCGAAATATCCTATAGCCTACGATATATTTTACATTGTGCTACGTATTTTAACGTTTACGAAGTGGCCATGTAATACCAGCAGCAGGCACAGCAACTCTTTTGCCTAACAGCCAGTAGGAATCAAGCGTCCACCATTCTGTCTCCACCCCCCCCTCCTCGCGAAAATCAAACTATAACAATTACCAGGGAGGCAGTGATAAGGGGAAGTATATATAACTAGACTGGAAATTGAAAGAAATTTGGCAGAGCGATTAGGGGCCCACAGCTGTGAGCCTGCATCTGGGAGATAGTGGGTTCGAACCCCACTGTCGGCAGCCCTGGAGATGGTTTTCCGTGGTTTCCCAATTTTCACACCAGGAAAATGCTGGGGCTGTACCTTAATCAAGGCCACATCCGCTTCATTCCCACTCCTAGCACTTTCTATCACATCATCGCCATAAGACATATCTGCAAGTGCACCCGCAAGGGGACGGAGCGCTTGACCACCCCCCCCCCTCGAATTATAAAAAAGGTTGATGTTCAATTGTTTAATATCATACCAGATTATTTCATAAACTGAACTTGCCGACTGTCAGCTAGCATCTGTTATAACCGGAAATTTATGTAAACAATTTAATGTTGCTGACGTTATATTGTATTTATATTCAAGAAAATTGTTAATTTGCGCCTCCCCCCTGGAAAAGATCCTGCGGGCGCCCATGCCTATCTGTATCGGTGCGACGTAAAACAACTTGTTTAAAAAACTGAAAGAGATCCGATCCTTCAAATACATTAAAATACTGTATTGACAAAAAAAGGCGGGGGGGGGGACACGGTGGGCGCGCAAATAAAAGAATCCCTATGCCTTTTCCGAATCCCAACACCACCGGCGTCGGAAGAGTGGCGGTGGTGAATTAAAAATGTTTTAACAGAAGGTAAAACGAGGCAACCATAGTCCCATAACACTGGTCAGTGGAAAAAGATTGACGAGCTTTGTAAAATATGTATAAAAAAGGCCCAAGACTTCGTGAAAATGAGCATCGTAAACCTATAGGCCTACCATCGGAGACAGAAGGGTACAAGAATTCATAAATGGGGATAGGAAAAGAATGATAACAGGAGCCTTGCAGGGATAGAAAATAAAGCCAGGCTAATCTATAACCCGCGTGGTCGTCAGGCTACACTCTCAAGTTAAGGGACAAAGGGGGAATTCCCCCGTTTAGTCGCTTCCAGGAACGGTCAGGGGAAATCGCCACGAGGAGGGAGTAAATAACAATGGTCAATTTTAATTTAATGGTTCTACACTCTCGCGACCTGAATGTTAAACACAATATTTACAAGCAATTTAATGTCGCACTAATACACACACGCGTTTTCGGCGACGGTGAAATGGGAAGAAACGGGCGTGGCTTTATTAACCCGTAACTTACATGGTTGGGTCATTGGGACCCAAGACTATTTTCTTGCGTGAATAAATTTTCATACGTTGGCCGCACTGCGCTTAGCATCCTCTGTACTTTCCTCCCTCTCAGTCCTCTATCTGACCTTGACAGCTGCTGACACTTCTACAGTTTCCTTGTGTGCGCAATTGAAGTGTTCGGGTCCCTGGAACCCATCTGTGTAAGTTACGGGACATTCCGTAATTGTGTGTCTTAAATTCGTGCTTGTGTTTTGGGGCATATAATGGCACTAACTAACGATGAAGTTCGTGTTTTATTAGAGGAGGATATAAGTGACATTTCGGACTGTCAGAGTGAGTTTGAATTCAGTGAACATGATTCCAACAGTTGTGAAAGTTGTGAAAGTGAGGACGAAGTTGAATCGGAAAGCGATCAAAACACACCGTCAAGTTCATTTTATGGTCGAAATAGGTATAAATGGTCAGCAACCCCGTCAGTACGTGGGAGAACCCCTCAGCATAATCTCATATTGAGTCGTTTCCATTTACCTCGCATCGCAGGCCCAGCTTTACGCCTTACATCAGCATCAACTGCTTCTGAATGCTGGAGTCTTCTATTTTCAGATAATATGCTCTCTGAGATAGTCTCTCACACAAATGAGAAAATTAGGAAAGTCACCGCCGAACTACAAAAGCAGTCTTATCAGAGTGAAACAAATATAACAGAATTACGAGCTTTTCTTGGACTATGTTATTTATGGGGTGTTTTCAAATCCCACAACGAAGACTTGTCATCACTCTATGCAACTGATGGAACTGGAAGAGATATTTTTCGCGCAACTATGTCATTACAGCGGCTCTAATTTTTTACTTAGATGTCTCAGATTTGATGACTTTTCAACAAGAGATGAGCGCAAGAAGAATGACAAATCGGCATATATTTCAGGGCTATTCAACAAGTTTATAGCACACTGTCAAGACAACTACTCTGTGGGAGAAAGCACAACAATAGACGAGATGCTAGTAGGATTTCGAGGGAAGTGTCGATTTCGAATGTTTATACCTTCAAAGCCTAGAAAATGTGGCATTAAAATTTTCATCTTAGCTGATGCCAAAATGCACTACTGCCTCAATGCAGAAATATACTGCGGCAAAAGAACAGAAGAAAGTTCGAACGCCTGTAAGCTCATGAACCCAACAAAGGTTGTCAAGAGACTTGTACAACCCATTGTTGGTTCCAACAGAAATGTGACCGGAGATAACTGGTTCACTTTAATAGAATTATTGGATGAACTACAAAAGATGCATCTAACCTATAGGCATTATACGAAGAAACAAGCGAGAACTGCCAGTAGAATTTGTTCAACCTCGAGGAAGATTAGTACCTTCAACCATATTTAGCTTCTCGGGGAAAAAGACTTTGCTATCGTTTGTACCTAAAAAAGGAAAGAGTAAATTTAGTGTCAACTATGCATCACCAGGCTTCTGTATGTCCTGAAACCAACAAGGCAGAGATGATTTTATTTTATAACGATACGAAAGGTGGTGTAGATGCCCTGGATGAAAAGTGTCATAACTAAACCACAGGTCGCCGCACTCAGAGATGGCCGATGGCAATTTTCTTCGCCATTCTGGATATCGCTGCTGTAAATGCTCATGTAATTTACAATGGTATTCTGCCAAGAGAGAGGGATACACAACGCAGGTCATTTTTGCTGCAGTTGGGAAAGCAGCTGATCTCTCCACACCTGGAAGAGAGAGCCACGAACCCGAGACTCCCACGGAATTTACGAGGTATGGTATTCCACTGTTTGGGTAAAGAGGAGGCGCAAGGGATCTGTTTGGTGCCACCCAAGCCAGAAAAATCGAAGAGAAAAAGATGTTCCCAATGTCCAGTAAAGAAAGACAGAAAAGCCTGCCGAGCATGTGGCAAGTGCGAAACTCCACTCTGCGGGTCTTGTGGAACTGTGATTTGTTCAAAGTGCGCTGAAATTTGAAGATTTTGTTATTTGATATTCCAATGTCACTACTTTCATGTTTATTTGTTTTGCTTTTCTCATCGGTTGTCTGTATATCAGCACTGTTGTGAGAACACTTCAAGCATACATTGAAATGTAATAATTTCTAGTATGAAGAAAACGTTTGTGATTTTTTTTTTCCTTGAGATATACTGGGTTATTTCAAAGACGATCTAAAACTTGCGTTATTTTTTGACAAAATGTTGTAAATAATATGAATTTCAATCAACAAATGACTCCAGGAAGTGAATTTTTTATGGGCATAGTTTTCTAAATGAATATGTAACGTAAAAAATGTGAAAAGAGAAGCAAATGTAAAATCTATATCTTCATTCCAGATTGAGTGTTATAACTCCTGAAATTGTAGAAAATATCTGGAAAGTTATGCTTTCTGAGGAAAGAAGATAAATTTGCTCTAGGGTCCCATGGGTGTAAGTTGTGTAAATTTATTTCACCGTGTAAGCTACGGGTTAACGGTACAGCCTCGGCATTTGCCTAGCGTGAAAATGGGAAACCAGTGAGAATCCGAATGCCAGGTTATACGACTCTCGCCGAGTGGACAACACTAGTTTGCTTCCAGAATTAGGCTATATTTACGGAAACTGTGGCCTGTTAAATTACAGAAAGTAGAGACAAAAATACCACAAGCGTGCTGACGACATGACTCATTTTTACCTTCCAACATCGCATATTTACTGTTTGACATGCTATACAGCATCCAGCGTTGAGGAAAACTATGGAACCTTATGGCGACAATGTTACTAGCTCAAAGCTGCGGTAGTATTGACGCCATGCGTTATCTTCACCGCTTCAAGTACTGTGTTTTCACAAGTCAGAGATAACTCTAGTAGCCAGAAGCCAGCCCCGGACTTCAAGGAGCCCGCAGACTCCTCATAAAAAAATAAAATGATATCAGTTACCGTATATCTAGCCTACTGCCACTCTGCATACAAATGGTCAGAAGATCAGATCACAACGAAATAGTTTGTTTTTACTATTTCTATGTAGAAGTATGGCTATGTCCTTGCTTTTAACAGCTGTTAATATAACTGTGTTGAGTGTAAAAAGTGCTTGCCCTCGCCGCACAGTGGGTAATTTCTAGCATCCAGCCGGCCAAAAATAATATTTTTAACCCTTGTCTTTGGTGCACATTTTCTATGAGTCGTGTTTAGACGACTCTTGGGTACAGTAATTAAGTATTGAAAAGTCGCGCTGTCTGATTATCTAATCTCACCACAGGCCTAAAGTGGCTCTCCTCCGTTAGGACATCATACTCTGGCGAGGCGAGCGCGCAGTTATTACATTGGCCGGCAAAAAAAGTGGATCACTTTGAAAAAAGTTGTTTCAATGGATATCGTGTTAGTCCAGTGTCCTAAATAAATAATAATACTGATAATACTAATCAAACATTATGTTACCTTCACGTTTAACACTAAATTCACTTTCAAAATTTATCTGACATGCACTTTATTATGACATTTTATCGTTTCTGTAATTCCTGTAATTTTTACTCATTTGCATGTCTTTCACTGTATTTAAGTTAACTCCAATTTTAACACTTTCACTGATTTACACTGTCAGAAAATGATTTAGCAAACCACTAGAGACATTAAAATCTGGTGTTTCCGCCTCTTGCAGTGATGACCTCCTGGAGGCGTTGTGGTACACTGCGCTCTAGATTCCTAATTGTTTCCTGAGGAATACTGTTCCATTCTGTCACCAATCGTGCCCTCAGTTCAGCCAGAGTCTCGATATTCTGAGACCGAAGTCTTCTCCCAATCATATCCCATACGTGCTCTATGGGATTTAGGTCAGGACTCCTTGCTGGCCAGTCTAGAGTTTGAATTCCAACTTCTTCTAGGTAACGGGTGACGATACGGGCGACGTGCGGGCGAGCATTGTCGTGCATTAAAATGAAATTGTCGCCCGTAAATTGTGCAAATGGGACATGATCCTGCATAACTTCTTCCACATAGCGGTGAGCAGTGAGAGAACCGCCATCAAGAATCACAAGCTCGGTACGGGATTCAAAGTTTATGCCACCCCACACCATCACAGAGCCCGCCCCCAAATGGTGTCCTTTGGAGAGAGTTACGGGTGAGAATCGCTCTCCAGGCCTCCTCCACACTCTTTCTCGCCCATCTGGAGATCTCAGACAGAAGCGGCTCTCATCTGTAAAAAGCACCATGCTCCAGTCCTGAATGGTCCAGTTTCGATGCTGCATCGCAAACTCGAGTCGTCTTCTCCGATGCTGCCCCGTTAATAGTGGCCCTGTAGAGGGCCTTCTTGAAGTAAGGTTAGCCTCCTGGAGCCTTCGTCTTACGGTTCTCTCACTCACACGGACATTTCTTGTAGCCTCTAGACGATTTCTCGCCTGAACCGCAGATGTTCTTCGGTCTCTCAAGACTTGGAGGACAAGAAATCGTTCATCCCTGGCGTTCGTAATTCGTCGACGTCCAGATCCCGGTCTCCTTTCGCATGTTCTACGTTCACGATAACATTGCACGGCCCGTTGTACACTTCCATAAGATGCTTCTACAGCATGGGCCGCATACCGAAGGCTGCGACCGTCTTCAACCAAGGCGATTACGCGTGCAACATTTTCTCTACTTAGAGACATCTTGACTCATCAAGGATCGAACAAAAACTGATTTGGAACTCCCCAGAGTTTTTACAAAGAACATCTTATCACAGCAAATGTTTACAGTAACTTTAACGCTTGATTAGGGGGCGAGGAATCACGTTAAAAGGGACCGTCATAAAACCATAAAAGTTAAAAGGGATCGTCATAAAAGCTAATGGCATGGAAAATTATCTCTAATAGTCGATCAATTCGGACCATATGCACCACACACTTACCAGAGAGTGCTGAAAACATTTATTTATAAAGAGGAACATCACAAAATGAAATATGTCCTTAAAAATTTGTTTTAGCGAACAGAAAATCAACATTTTCAAAGTGATCCACTTTTTTTGCCGGCCAGTGTATTATGTGAGGGCTCAGTAAGGACGTCAGAACTAAATAATTCTTTAGCTCGCAATGTGATTATATTAGATGAAGGTATGTATTTTATATAGTATGTAGCATTTTCTGAAAATTACTATATTTTTGTCCGGAATATGCACTTAAAATTCAGGTACAGGGTGTCCAAGCGCTGTCTAATTATACAAATTTGAGCTGACTTTCAAAATGGTTTGCCTTTGATTTCCGCAATGAAAGTATTTTGGAAGAGTTATCTATACTTCAATAAATAGAAAACTAACTTTTTGCTGCGACCAGGCGCGACCATGAGAGTAATAATTTTTTTTCAAAAGCCATGTACTCTGTAACCCGGAGGTCGGTTTTCGAGCTGTTGAGGAACAGCAGGGAATAAAGGCGGAACGATGCTATTGCGAATGTTGTAATTGAACATGTAGGCTTTGAGGATTGTTCCGAGGATATATCCAACTCAATAAGGAAGTCTGTCAGTATTTTGTGTGATAAAATTCGATCACGCTGGACAAAACATAGTAGAAAAAGGGACAAATTGCTGAAGTACAATAAAAGTTGTTCGTCCAGAGAATGAGCCTTGCAGAAGGACGTGCGTCACAACAATGTCAGGATGAGCCAGCCACTACGATAGCTCATTCCATATTAAGAAAACAGTATTGATCTTATGACAACGGGGTTGCCATATCGAATGGCTTTTCTCAACGCCATCACGGGAAAAAGGTGGCACATAATTTTGTGAAATCAGTATTTAAGTTCAAGACAAAAAGCTAAAGAAACTAAGCTACAAATTATTTTTATGAACTAAAGGGGACGCGGGGTTTACAGGGGCCACTTTTGGTTTGCACAGAATCAGAGGTAAACTACAGCACGTAAGAAATCTCAGCACTGAAATATAAGGCAAATTGCGGGAGAAAATAGACAAATAATTTTAGGGCTCGAGGGCGGGGGATGTCATTAATTGCATTTAATAAGTTTATCCAGACAATACAAGATAGAAAAAGGACGCAATAAATAAATACGGCAGATGACTAAAAAAGATCACAGTATTAATGTTAAAGAACGAAATCACACACGTAGGCTTATCGCATAACACTGATTTAAAGCCTAAAATACACACGCAATAAATAAATACTGTAGATGACTTCACTACAGAAGTGAGCTGCCAGCAGTTGAACATGAGCTACACTTCACTGTGTGCAGTGCATTGTCTTCCTATCGGTCTTCCCAAAGGTGCTTTACTCGTATATGTGGCGCGTCCCCTACAGGGATGAGTAATATTCCTGAAGTGACAAAGAGTAATTACCTCAACAACACTTAAGTTTGGGTTATGACCACTTCATGCATGGATTCGATGTTTAGAATGCCTTTTACATATAGCGTACAGACTTGATGTAGGAAAGTGGCAAATAAGAGATGCCGAGGCGAAGAAACTGGTTGAAGAAAGAAGAATATACATGTTCGGTTCAGGGAGGAAACGATTTACAAATGGGCGGACTGGGCATTTGCCCATGGCGCCAGTTTCTGAGGGGCGGCGGCCGGCGGATCGAGTAATTATGGACTGTGTGAATTACGTCTTAAATTCATTATATTCAAATTACTTTTACATTCCACAAATTATTCCAATTATTTTATTAGACTATATAAAACACTTACTATTCTAACTTTAAAACCTGAATTTAATATATATATTTACATTTTACAAAGAAAAAGGTATCTTATTTCTAAAATTGTTTACAAACCAACGGGTTTTTAAATAAAAATAAAAACAGCCTCATTCTTATTTGGCTGTTATCTTTATTTGGTTTGATAAGTTTAATTATGAGAACTGTGTTCGGATAATGTGCTGTTTTAAAACTCATTATCTTGAAAACTGTAATATTTAATTTGTAAACAATTATTTTTAGAGGAACAGGAAAACGAGCAGAGGGGGAGGGCGGCTAAATATTGCTTGCCCAGGGCGCTAACTACTTGAAATCGGGGCCTGTCTATTGGTTGATATCCGAAGCTAAATGCTGGCAATACCAATGATGGAAACCGCTAGAAAATTCTTCAGAGAGGCTTCCACTTCTGCGGATATTACTGGAGTAGATCTAAATTTAATAACCCATCTACGTGTCATCTTAGAAACTCTTTCGTGTGGGTATGCCATTGATAAAGTGACATTTGGAATGTACGCAAAGGAAACCATACAAATGTACTTACAAAAATACAAATCGTACTAAATGCCTATAAATTTGCACAAACTCTTGGTTCATGGAGAGGAGGTAATGCGGCACTGCATTATACCAATTGGACAACTCTCCAAGGAAGCCCAGGAGACCAGGATTAAAGATAACAGGAAACCTTCCAGAAAGTACACAAATACTGACCTTTTCCATAGGCTGCTTATTCCATCGGACCCTTACATTACCAGATTAAGGAAATAAAGGAGGAGGAATTTGATTCCGCTTTCACGAGAAGTGCTCAACTTACTGTCTGAGTCTCCTGTATCTGGTTCTGCCGAAGGAGATAATGACAGTGAAGTTCCGCGATTCTGATGTAACTGCATCTAATTACTAATACATGTATTCCTGTATCTGTCTTTAAACATTCTAAAGAGCATGTCCCACTATTAACATATATTTAATTTCTTAAAGCTACAACGAAAAATGATTAAAATTACAAAGATTACTAATTCTACAACTGGCGTAGTAATTTGTTCTTTGTACTTGATTGACCAGACACTTAATTATCTCCAATAATAGCAGTTGCATATTAAGTTTTATGTAAATCGGTCCATTAGTTTCCGAGATACGATTTTTGGCCGCCTAGATTCCTGAAATTACAAACTGTGCGCCGTCTCTCGCAACACCGTGACATGCTCCTCACAAAAGACCAGCACCAAATTATTCAAGAATAATTATAGCAATAAAAATGCAAACCAAAATATATTTCAGTTACAAAATGATGCATTCGTGATGTGCAGTGTACCTGAGACCGTATAAGCAAATTTTGTTTATCATTTAACTTTTTCATACATTTCTTCTACAACAATGTATAATTCCAACAATAACGTGGTGTAGTAACAATCAGTCAACTCAGTTTCGAACAAATACTCTTTGCACCCACACCAGGGTTATAAAAGACTTATACTGTAGGTTGTGGGGCTTAATATTTTTCAAACTTTGTGTCAATTTTTTATTAAATTTTGTTCGTATATTTTTCTGGGTTGAAATTATAACTGTGACTTAAGTATAGTTCTGTAAAAAAAGTAACGAATTTTAAGTATGAATATCTAAGTAGTGTACGGTTGCGTTGGCAGTTCAGCAGCTTCGCCGTTAAACCAAGGATGCAATCAAAGTAAACCTATTATAACATGACTTTGACAGCCAGCCTCATACGCGGTGCCCATGTCCTTTACCTTTCCAATTTCTTTGAAATCATTTAAGAAAAGGCTCGGAAAAAAAACAGATAGGGAATCTGCCACCTGGGCGACTGCCCTAAATGCAGATCAGTATTGATTGATTGATTGATTGATTGATTGAAGGTCTAATGAGCACTTTTTACCTTGCAGTAGATTATTCGTAATAATGTCTGTTCAATTTATGTAAACTGGATGGGCATTTTATTGATGTAAATTAATGCACCTTCAATTTATAAACTTTTATTGTATGAAGCGATAATTCAAATAATACTTTCTTTCTTTCTTTCTTCCTTTCTTTCTTTTGAAGAAAAAGTATTTCATAATTAAAAAAACGTTAAGAACAATATTGTTACTATCAAAAACTGCATTACAGGGTCCTTCATAAAGAATGAACAGATTTCATCAAGCTATATTTTCTAGTCAGTAGTACAAGGATAAACCTAAGAAACATGTGTTTGACTGATGCTCAAGTTTAGTCCTCTAAGTGTTCAAAATGACCACCACAAGCAGCACGGACCACATCATAGGACAATACCTCCAAAACGCGTTGCAAAATATCACGATCCATTGAGTTAATCACACGTGTTATCCGCTATTGAAGGTCATCCAGAGTAGGGGGTAGTTGGCGGAACAAATTCTGTCCTTGACGTATCCCCATAGGAAGAAGTCTCAAGGAGTGAGGTCTGAGGATCTGAGAGACCATGCGAGTAGAGCACGATCCGTAGCAGTGTGTCGACCAATTCACCGTTGAGGCACAGTTTCATTCAGAAATGCTCGCACAGGTAAGCTCCAATGGGGCGGGGCTCCATCTTGTTGGAAAATGAAGTTGCACGAGTGTGTTTGCAGCAAAGGGAAGGGTCAGGTCCGTAACACTGAGACATAGCTTTGTCCTGTGACAGTGTTGGTGTTGAAGAAGAAAGGCCAATAAACCCTGACATTACTAACCGCACAGAAAACATTTACCTTGGAAGAATTCCGTTCGTGCTCGATTCGCACAGCCATTGATATGGAAGGTTGCTTCGTCACTAAAAATGAGGCGCGAAATGGTGTCATTTTCCATGTTCAGCATCGAAGCACAATTCCATCCGTTGTCCCTTGTCAACGTGTCTCAGTGCCTGAACCAGCCGAAATCTGCACGGTTTCATGTGTAGACGTCTTTTCAGGACACGCCAGACACTCGTACTGATCACCTGAAGCTGACGGCGACCTTGAGATATGGATTTCCGGGGGCTCCAAGTAAACGCCTCTTGGATTCTGCCCACATTTTCTTCTGACCGTGCAGTTCGCGGTCTACGGAAGCTTTTCTCTTTACACAAACATCCTGTTTCCTGGAACCACCGTGGGATGTTCTTGGGAGACGGCCTGTACGTAGGGTTACCAACTGAGAATTTCCAAATGCAGGACATTGCTTAGCAATAAAGCAGGACATTTGCGTAAAATGCCTGACAATTTCAATCGATAACAAAATTATACATATATTAGCCTACACACAATTGTTTACAAAAGGAAATACCTTACTTAATGATCAGTCCTTGCTGCAGTTCATTTCCTTGAAGCTGTATTTTTCAACAGTACCTACTTTTGAAAGAAGAGGCGAGTTATTTTCTTGAAGTACATATTTATAAAATACTTCACACGACACATCTTTGAAATTGAACTTCACAAGTAACATTCCTTTCACCGATTCTACCAGCAAACGGTTCCTTTCATTTGTCCATTGAGCATTTATTAATGAAAACACACGTTCAGTGGAGGCATTGCTGCCTGGTATGGCAAGGAAAAACTGGCAAATGTTCAAAAAGTTCAGAAAATACCTCAATGTTCTGGCACTTATTAAAAAACAGACCATTGTTGGTCTAGTGTTGTATCTTTATCCAAAGTTGAAGTTTTAGAATAAGCCCTTACGTTGCAGAACGGGTCGAATAATCTTGAATCATCTATTTCTACACCTTTTGACTAAGTACTGAATACATGGTACAATATCGTCAAAGCTGAGGTCTTTAATGTTTTGAAGTTTCAACCATTTGAAACACTTGAATTCCTCTATAGGATGTATCCATTTATCCAAGTACTCAGTGCAGGTTTCATAGAAGCAAGATACATTCTCCATAAACACTTTGCATTCTTTATCCAAACCACCTTCTGAAAATGTATTTAACATCTGTCTGACTTACTTCTATAACTGAATTATGTTCTTTCTCAAGTGACAAAATTTTACAGTGAAAAATGTGCATGGTTGAGGAAAGAAGCAAAAGATAGAGCTCTGAAAAGTCATTTTCAAGGAAGTTTCTAATTGATCAAGGCACTGACTTCCTACCCTGAGAAAGAAAGTAGGATTTCAGAGCTGGGAACAACTGCAGTATTCTTTCAACTGCTGGATACAATGTTAACCACCTAGTCTTAGAATGATTTAAAAGCTGCAGATAATTTACATCAACAAATTCACAAAAGTCTTTCAATTCCTGAGTGCACACTGCATATATATGAAAGAAGTTGAAAATGTTCATCGCCACACACTCAATATCAACAGGAAGAGCATCAGCTCCATGTTGCAAACAGTTATGTAGAATGTGAGCAGGAATCCAACACCTACTATGTTTTCATTCAAGTCTTTTTTGAGAGCAGACAATACATTCTTCCATTCCCTGTGTGGAAGGCCTCCAAAATTAACATTGGCATTGTCTCCAGAAAATGCAATGTATCTAGAAGTAATTTTTATTCATTTTGAGAGTATCTGAAATACAGGAGGAAATACATTCAGAACTTTCATTTGAACATGCTTGTAAATCAAGAACTTTTATCTGAATGCCATTATTTTTGTAATCAAAGAATTGGATGACAATTGGAAACAACTTTAGTGCACCATGATTGCTTGCATCTGTTCCTAGGCCAAGAAATGGAACTTTATTGTTAAGAGTTTCAATTATAATATCTGTCGAGTGAGGAGCAATAACATAATTTATTATGGCTTCTGTTTTAGTTCTTGCACAGGTCAGTTTCTGTGCTACTTCAGAACCTAAGAACATACTCTTATTCAATTTACCTGTGCAGTCCATTGATTTGTACGACTGGTGATGGAAAACTGTATGAAATGACATTGTAGCTTCTGCGGCTTGAACTTTTTTATCATCAGCGTCTTTTTGTGTTTTTCACTGTTAACTTGTCTTTCCAAGTCACCAACACCTTTGTATCCGACATTAACATAGCTATCACACACTGCACATTTCGCTTCACTTTCACTGCGTCCGTGAGTAAAGCAAGGAAACTTATGTTTTAGTTTATCCGAAAATGTATACTCTCTTTTTTTAGATTCACTCCTTTCAGGTTGCAAAGATGACATACCAGTACGTAATAGGATGCAATGAGATTAATATTTCACTCCACTCGCTGCATACTCGCACTATAATTTACGGCGACAACCAGATAACCAAACACGATAGCTGCAAATCATATGGCAAGCACGTGTAAACTGTAGCTCTCGACACTTCCAGTTTCTCTCAACATAAACGTGGAAATGAAGCGCGTTGATTGGTTGATCGATGCCTGGACTTCGAGTTCAATATATCGAATATTAGTATTTCCACCCTCGGAAGTAGCGCCCTGAGCACATGGAGTTGATGTACGATACAATAACATGCTGTCTTCAGAATAAAACCGAAGTGAGCAATCTTGTAACGAAAAATGCCGGACAATGTCGATAAATTAGAAATGCCGGCCGGACATAACCAAAATGATGCAAAAGCCGGACGGTTGGTAACCCTACCTGTAGGCGTCGTCATTAAATCTCCTATGGAACTCGCGTTACACCGCGACAACAGACCCGGTCCGTGCGAACGCAACAACACAGAACGCTCTGTGCTGAGGTATTGCGATTGTTAACACCTCATGCGGCAAATGAGTGAGCTCACTACTGTGCAGGCTGAATGGAGTCGGGGAGGGGGTGGGGGAGGGGGAGGGGAGGGGGAGGGGAAGGCGCGGAGCACTCAACTGACTACTGTGTAGAGATGAGAAGAATGCAAGAATGAGGAATGTGGCCTGCAAGCACGAACTTCCTGTTCTGCCCAGACAGATCGGCTCTTATCTGCTACACGAAAACATTGACTCACACTTTGCAGTTTGCTGGATTACAACTGACAAGAGCGAAGAGTTGCCAGTGAAAGATAATATAAGGTCCCCTGGGTAGTAGCGGAATTGCTATGGTAACCATTGCGTCCCTGGCTCTGCTGGTGAAAACCCCTTCGCCCCGTGCCTCACTGGCTAAGTGCATTCTTCTGATCACCCAACAATACTAATACAAATGTGCGGCCACGCCCTTTGTAGCGATATGCGACTTGTTTCACTGCGCGGCTTGAGTACGGCGCAATAAGCCTTCGAAATCGGTTCATTCTTTATGAAAGGCCCTGTATTTTAGAAAGGTGGCATGCCACATATAAAAATAGAGCTTTATGTACAATTCTACAATTACAATACTTTATTATTATCATCATCATTATTATTATTATTATTATTACCGGGGTTTGGTGGATCTCAGAGAGGTTAAAGAAGGTGCTGGGATGAATGGGTCTATCTACAATATCAAAATTAATTTAAAACTTGAACTGAAGGTTGTATTTCCTCAAAACAGCAAACTTAACAAATTTTCACTAGGTGACAATAACGATGATATCTCAGATACAATGCCAAACAAGGGTGGAACGCCCCAGAATAGGGAATTTAACAATTTTGGGCTTCAAGCCCTCGATTTACAATTTCTGAGCTACGAGCTCAAGTTTACAAAATTCACAAATGAGGAATAATTTAGACAAGGGCAGAAATCCCCTAATTCAAGAGCACTTGCTCCCAAAATTACAATATCTAGTCTTCCAGAGGCACCCTTCACTATTACCAAACCTTGAAAAGAGCTTACATGCTATCGATTTCTTACAGCCTACCAAAGGCAACATCACATCACAATCTTACACACTCTGGCTTCATAAGGCACGAATTACAAATGGAAATAGTTTTACCCAGGGGTATCTACCGGGCCTTTGCGGAAAAAGAACAGGTTAAATAAATGGCCCGAACACAACCTCAATGGACGCGTACACTGCGCTCCCAGATAATTAAATATTTGAAACCTACAGGGCTCTCGGCCGATGAAACTGGGGCTAGTCCCAAAATACTCAGGTGGCTCGCATGGAAATAACTTAAATATATTGCAGGAAATAAAAGTTGCGAAATCGTAGTCTCCTCAAAACAAGATGAAGGGGAGCTCACTCACTAGCCCCGATTTACAGTTAAACATTTTATATGAAATTTTACATGAAAGGGAAGAAGGTTACATTAACACGGTTACATAGATAGAAATTTGGGCCTTCCCCTCGGATAAGTATGCGGATACAGCAAGAAAGATCGAATTTACGTGGTCATTACATGGTCGATGTTCTGCCGGCCGAAGAAAGAGGCGCCCCGTCTCCTGCCTTACACACACACACACACACTCAGAAATACGACGATCAATAGGCAAGGAAACTCGAAAAGCCGCGAATTATATACCCTCAGGGAAGGTTCGAGAGGATTCTGGGCTAACCCAAAAGGCATTCAGAATAACACAATTACTTAATACTCCGCTAGTGACATCTTCTGATTAAAGTCTAAACTGTATGTAGTAGCAATTTCACATTTTGGTCGATAGAGGAGTTCATCAAGGCGCTTATTTTGAATGAGCGGAGTTGAGGTGTACCTCCCGGTACAATGATTACATTAACGTGAAATTTTCTGATCTCACATTATATGCAAATGCTGCAGTTCCTGGTTCGTTTTAAGTAAAATATGATTACTAATGTCCATTTCATACAAACTTAACATTCAAAAATTCACCCTTTGCCTTAAAAAGCCAACGGCCGTAGCCATGTTGAAACACCGGATCGCGTGAGATCTCCGAAGTTAAGCAACATTGGGCGTGGTCAGGAGTTGGATGGGTTGCCACGCGCTGTTGGGGGGGGGTGGTAAGGGAATGGAGGAGCGGAAAGGAACGGGCCACCCTACCGCACGTAAACTCCGGCTCAGGAACACTTCTGCGGAGGTTCGGACCTGCCTTCGGGCAGAATAACCCTTACCTTACTTTACCTTACCTTACCTGCCTTAAAAATATAATACAAGGAACTTACTTAATATTTACATATGTTTATGACGTGTTCTAGAAAATGTGCTTAGGGAGGCACAAAGGGTGTATACCCTTCTTGCACTGTTTACAAATGTATCTGGTCTTTTTCTATTTACCTCCTTGACTAGTACTGCATACGGAACAATTGCGTTCTCTTTTCTTTTTCCTTTTTTTCGGTAAAAGAGTAAGGGGGTCGTTGTCTGCCCGCGGGAACTGAATTGCCGCTTGGCCACCAAGCCACTCAGCAGCAAGTCCCACAACTTATAGTCTTATTTAATCCAATACTAGTCCAAACCATGTATTATACATTATTAAAACGAATAAATAACTTGGATTTTTTTTTTCCGGAACGTCCGATCAATCGGTTAAAAGGTTAAGAATCTTACACTGATGAATGATCCCTTTGTTATACAATTTGATACTATATTTAATTAGTTCTGCTTGCTATAGTTATACACAGGTTATACGTTTCATTTGCGGGGTCCGAATTTTTATTTTGGCAGGTGGGTCCGTATTACATTTGTTACGCCCCTACCAGTACCTACCTGAAATAGAACGCGGCCAGGAAGGAGTAGTTTAACAGGATTTAACGAAGTTCCACTCCCATTTGACAGGCGAGGGACTCCTAGGAAACAACTTGGCGAACGAAATGAAATTCGATGGGGAGCTATCGATAGCTGAGTCAGCAAAGAGGATGCATCTGGATGTGCTAGGAGTAAGTGATATTCGAGTAAGGGGAGATGACGAAGAAGAGATGGATTATAAAGTGTACTCGACGAGTGTTAAAAAGGGAAGGCCAGTGTGTGGGGTAGGGTTGTTTATCAGGAATACTATTGCATGCAACATCGTTTCTGTTCGGCAAGTGAATGAGCGAATGATGTGGGCAGATTTGGTAGTTGGAGCACGAAAATTGCTTCAGTGTATCCACCATGTGAGGCTGCAGATGAGTATGAAGTTGACAAGCATGATGAAGCACTGAGTGACATCGTAGTCAGTGCTAATGCGCGATTTCGATGCGAGAGCTGGAAATAGAACTGAAGGATAAGAAAGGGTGATTGGCAAATGTGGGGAAGATATGGAAGATACTGGGAATGGGAAGCGTTTGCTGGACTTCTGTGCTAGTATGAGATTAGAAGTTACGAATACATTCTTCAAGCATACGGATATTCACCGCTAGAATGGGAGGCTAGGGGTACCACATCCATAATAGACTATATCTTAAAAAACTTCGATTTCAGGAAGTCTGTAAGGAATGTACGGATTTTCCGGGGATTTTTCGATGACAAAGACTACTATCTGATATGTAGAGTATCTCTAGGCCTGCGATATAGGAGTAAAATCTATATGAAAACGAATAAGGGTAGAAAATCTCCAGGACAAGGAAATTAAACAGAAGTACATGGATATGATTGGTGAAAAGTTTCGAACAGTAGACAGAAAGCAGGTTCAGGATATAGGAAGAGAATGTGTGGCATACAGGATGCTGTAGTAAAAACAGCAAGAGCATGCCTAGGAACAACTGAGTGTAAAGATGGGGAAAAGTGAACATCTTGGTGGAATGATTAAGTGAGAGGAGCTTGTACACGTAAAAAAAGTTTTATCAGAAATGTCTCCAAACAAGGGCCGATGCAGACAGGGAATTGTACGTAGATGAAAGAAACAGAGCGAAACAAATAGTTGTTGAAAAAAAAAAGTCGTGGGAAGATTTTGGTAATAGCCTGGAAAGGCTAGCTCAAGCAGCAAGGAAACAATTCTCAACAGAAATAACTGTACGAAGGGAAGAAAATTAACAGTGTTATGGGTAATTCAGGTGACCTCATAATAGATCCCAGGGAATCACTGGAGAGGTGGAGGGAATATTCTAAACATCTTATCAACGTAAAAAGGAAGCCTTCCTGGTGGTGTCGCGAACAAGCGAGCTCATGGGGAGGAGGAAAATTATGTTGGTGAAATTACGCTTGAGGAAGTGGAAAGGATGGTAAATAAAATCCAGTGCCACAAAGCAGCAGGAATAGATGAAATTAGACCTGAAATGGTGAAGTATAGTGGGAAGGCAGGGATGAAATCGCTTCTTAGAGTAGTAAGATTAGCAGGGAGTGTTGGTAAGGTACCTTCAGACTGGACAAAAGCAGTAACTGCACCTACCTATTAGCAAGGGAACAGGAAGAATTGCAACAACTATCGAGGTATCTCATTGATTAGTATACCAGGCAAAGTATTCACTGGCATCTTGGAAGGGAGGGTGCGATCAGTGGTTGAGAGGAAGTTGGATGAAAACCGGTGTGATTTCAGACCACAGAAGGGCTGACAGGATCAGATTTTCAGTATGCACCAGGTAACTGAAAAATGCTTCGAGAGGAATAGACAGTTGTCTTATGTTACGTAGATCTAGAGAAAACATATGACAGCGTACCGAGGGAAAAGATGGTCGCCATACTGGGTGACTATGGAATTAAGGGAAGATTATTACAATCAAAGGCATTTATGTTGACAATTGGGCTGCAGTGAGAATTGATGGTAGAATTAGTTTTTGGTTCAGGGTACTTACAGGGGTTAGACAAGGCTGTAATCCTTCACATTTGCTATTCGTAGTTTACATGGATCATCTGCTGAAAGGTATAAGTGGCAGGGAGGGATTCAGGTAGGCGAAAATGCAATAAGCAGTCTGGCCTATGCTGACGACTTGGTCTTAATGACAGATTGTGCCGGAAGCCTTCAGTCTAATATCTTGGAACTTGAAAATAGGTGCAGTGAGAATGGTGTGAAAATTAGCCTTCGAAGACTAAATTGATGACAGTAGGTAAGAAATTCAACAGAACTGAATGTCAGATTGGTGATACAAAGCTGGACAGGTAGCTAATTACAGGTATTTAGGTTATGTGTCCTTCCAGGATGGTAATATAGTGAGACTGAATCAAGGTATAAAAAAGCTAATGCAAATGAGCTTGCAGTTGCGATCAACAGTGTCAGCTCCCGGACGAAACTATCTTTACATCCGCATGTTTTCAGACCAACTTCGCTTTACGGGAACGAAAACTGGGTGGACTCATGATGTATGTATGTATATATGTATGTATGTATGTATGTATGATCAGTCTTCAGCCCTAAGGCTGGTTGGATCCTCAACAGCTCTGCCATCAGCTTCCATACATGGCATAGGCATCAGTGAAGAGGCGTACTAGGGAAGTGAGGAGTGAGGTAGTTTCCCGTTGCTTTCCTCGCCGAGCCAAAAGTTGCTATTACATATCAGTCTGCCAAGTCCACTGAAATGCATGCACCAGCCGACTCTATGAGCAACATTTTCACACCATTTATAGCAGGGACTGACTGCAGAAGGAATGGCATTACTAGCATCGCTCATACCTCAGTCACTTTCATATTGTCAAAGCCAAGCATAAGATAGAGACAGATCAATGAAGGTAACAAAATTGCTCTAGCCTATACCAGCAGACAAAGTGCACTGTAAACACTAGGTCCTGCCAGCAAAGACTCAAGATATCTTATTCATAAGCTCTCTCTGTATGAATGATCTACTGATGATGGCTTCCTCTCGGGTAAAATATTCCGGAGGTAAAATAGCCCCCCAACCGGATCTCCGGGTGGGGACTACACCAGACAGGGCAATCATCAGGGAGATGGATACTGACATTCTGCGAGTCGGAGCGTGGAATGTTAGAAGTTTCAATCGCTGCGGTAGGTTAGATAATCTAAAAAGGGAGATGGATAAACTAAAGTTAAATGTAGTTGGTGCAAGTGCGTTGGCAGGAAGAGCAGTACGCCTTTAAAGTCATGCGACAACAGAATTATTAACACAAAATCAAACAGGGGAAATGCAGGAGTACAGTAGTTTTAATAATGAGTAAGAAAATAGGGCAGCGGGTAAGCTACTATGACCAGCATAGTGAAAAGAATTATTGTGGTCAGGATAGACACGAAGCCAATGCCCCCCACAACAGTGCAGGACTATGTGCCTATTAGTTCAGCGGATGATGAAGAAATCGAAGGAATACATGAAGAGATAGAAGATTTAATACAATATGTAAAAGGTGATGAGAATCTACTTGTGATGGGAGACACGAATGCGCTGGTAGGCCAGGAAGAGAAGGTAATACAGTAGGAGAATTCGGATTGGGAAAGAGGAATGAAAGAGGAAGCCGACTTGTTGAATTCTGCACCGATCACAATTTAGCCCTGGCTAACACTAGGTTCAAACACCCCAAACGGCGGCTGTATACATGGACGAGAACTGGAGACAATGGCAGGTTTCAAATAGACTTCATTATGTTTAGCAGAGATTTAGAAACCAGGTGTTGCATTGCAAGACTTTCCGAGGAGCAGACGTAGATTCTGACCACAACATACTGGTCATTAAATGCCATCGGAAGTTCCAAGAAACTGAAGAAAGGAAGGAATGCAAGGAGATGGGATCTAGACAAGTTGAAAGAAAATAGTGTGAGGGGTTCTTTCAAGGAAAGTGTAACACAGGGACTAAATGAAAAGGATGAAGGAAACACAACAGATAAAAATGGACAGTCATGAAGAATGAAATCAGTAAGGCTGCTGAAGACGAGTTAGGAAGAGAGGAAAGATCACCTAAGAAACAATGGATAACTCAAGAAATACTAGACGTGATTGACGAACGACGTAAGTACAAGAATGCAAAAAAATGAGGGGGGGGGGGCGGAGGCAGAAAAGAATACAGGCAAATAAAGAATGAAGTAGATAGAAAGTGCAGGACAGCTAAGGAAGAATGGCTAAAACAGAAGTGCAAGGATGTTGTAGGTTTTTGTTTGTTTTTTTGCTAGGGGCTTTACGTCGCACCGACATAGATAAGTCTTATGGCGACGATGGGATACGAAAGGCCTGGGAGTTGGAAGGAAGCGGCCGTGGCCTTAATTAAGGTACAGCCCCAGCATTTGCATGGTGTGAAAATGGGAAACCACGGAAAACCATCTTCAGGTCTGCCGACAGTGGGATTCGAACCCACTATATCCCGGATGCAAGCTCACAGCCGCATTTACGCGCACGGCCAAATCGCGCTGTGTTGTAGGCTGTATGGCCCGAGGTAAGGTAGATGCTGTATACAGGAAAATCAAGGAAACCTTTGGAGAAAGAAGACAAGTCAGGAAGGTGGCAGGAACATATCCAACAGTTGTATCAAGGTAAAGAAGTAGATGATAGTGTCCTGCAACAAGAAGGGGCTGTTGATGCTGATGAAGTGGGAGACCCAATTTTGAGGTCAGAATTCGACAGAGCTTTAAGAGGCCTAAGCAGGAACAAGGCACCGGGAATTTATGACATACCGTCAGAATTACTGACTGCCTTAGGAGAAACCAGCATGGAAAGGTTGTTCCATTTAGTGTGTAAGATGTAAGTGCCATCTGATTTTCGGCAGGATGTTGTTATGCCCATTCCCAAGAAAGGCGGTGCTGACAAGTGTGAAAAATAGCGCACAATTAGTTTAGTGCCTCACGCCTGCAAAATTTTAACACGTATTATGTACAGAGGAATGGAAAGACAAGCTGAAACTAGGTTAGAAGACCAATTTGGCTTCAGAAGAAATGTGGGAACACGAGAAGCAATCCTGACTTTATGTCTGGTCTGATCTTAGAGGATCGAATTAAGAAAGACAAGCCCATGTACATGACTTTCGTAGATCTAGAAAAGGCATTCGACAATGTTGATTGGACCAAGCTCCTGAGATTCTTAAAGTGATCGGGATCAGATACCGAGAAAGGGGAATTATCTACAACCTATACAAAAAACCAGTCTGCAATAATAAGAATAGAGGGCTTTGAAAAATAGCAGCAATCCAGAAAGGAGTGAGGCAAGGCTGCAGTTTGTCCCCTCTCCTTTTCAATGTTTACACAGAACAGGCAATACAGGAAATCAAAGAGGAATTTGGAAAGGTTATCAAAGTTCAAGGAGAGGAAATCAAAACCCTGAGATTTTCTGATGCTATTGTTATTTTATCTGAATATGCAAAATATCTGGAGAAATTGCTGAACTGTGTGGACAGAGGCTGGGGATAGGAATGCAAGATGAAAATAAATCCAAAAACAAAAGTAATGGAGTGCGGTCGAACAAAGGCAGGTGACGCAGGAAATATCAGATTAGGAATTGAAGTCTTAAAGGAAGTATACTGTTACTTGGGGAGCAAAATAACTAATGATGGGAGAGGTAAGAACATAAAATGCAGACTAGCACAAGCAGGGATTCCGCTAAACTACCATATCATCCAGGATGAATAAAATTATGTATAGCCTAGACTGTAGTTCTTTACACCCCGACTTTACATACCGATTTTCATTAAATTATGTTTACACATTTTCTCGTGGCTCGGGGTTGACATGGACTCGGCGACAAAAATTCATATTCATGTATACGACATAAATGATCGGAAACTTTGAATTCTCTATAACTTTTGTTATGCAGTATTTATCGATATGACCCCTTTTAGCTTTAATATTTGAGAAATGAATGTTATGCCTTCCCTTAACTACCATTTCGCTCAGTGTGAATAAAATTATGTATAGTCAAAATTGTAGTGGCTCATTCCTCGACTTCACATACCTATTTTCATTAAATTCTCTTCAGCCATTTTCTCGTGATGCCCGTACATACATACATACATACATACATACATACATACATACATACATACATGACGAAAAGTTAAAAACTGCATTTCCTTGTTACTGTGGACACGACTGATACAGAAATGCCTTTTTTTTTACATTCTGAGCCATGTGCAGACAAAAATCTTATTTTATATAGCCTACTAGCTGATGTACCCGTGCTTCGCTACGGAATTCTCACGTCAGGAAGACTTTGTGCTTTTCCCGCAGCACCTATCGGAGATGAGTGGCAGCAGAAGACACGAAGCACATCACAACAAACAATGGTCAATGCAATGTTATTATTGATCAATTCCAAGAGCTTTCTATATTGTAGGCCTTCACATTTAGTTTTCTTCCGACTCTGTGATATTAAGACATCTTATAAAACTATTTATAGCAGACACTGTAGTTCCTTATTCCCCGACTTTACATACCGATTTTCATCAAAATCAGTTTACCCATATTCTCGTGACTCGGCGCTGATTGAACTTAGCAACAAAAATCCATTTTTTATAAATTTGCTTTACGTCGCACCGACACGGATAGGTCTTATGGCGACGATGGGACAGGAAAGGGCTAGGAGTGGGAAGGAAGCGGCCTTAATTAAGGTACAGCCCCAGCACTTGCCTGGTGTGAAAATGGGAAACCACGGAAAACCATTTTCAGGGCTGCAGACAGTACGATTCGAACCCACTATCTCCCGAATATTGGACGTACTTAAGCGACTCCAGCTATCAAGCTCGACATAATCCAAATTCATGAATATCTCTTATCAGAGCCGGCACGGTAAAAATATGTGACATAAATGATCGGAAATTTAATACTATAGCTTTGTTCGTGCAGCAATACGAAACTATCCCATACTGTCAGGCGCATGAGCACATGCACTTTGCTATATTTTAAGCGTTCGTGCAGCGAGAATTTGGTGTTCTGGCTGCTAGTCTGCTGTTCTTGCAGGCGTGGATTCCAGTTTCGGACAGTTGAGAACAGTCAACAGAATTTGGGGATTGTTTTTGGATTTCTAACTGAGGCATTCGCATCAGCCCCCGTCACACGCAGTTCACAACGCACAGGCCCTTGTAAATACATTTCCTCCGCTTTTTCCATGAAAACAACATCCTTGACGGCGGTATTTTTAAATAAATTCTTAATTAAATGTAGCAACAGCGCATTCTATTTAATGAACATACCGTACATGAACGGTTAATTTTCACCTAGTACATATCCTTAGTTAAAAACAATATCACGATAAGACACAATCATGTGAACTGTCAATGTAAATCAGTCTAGGTATTGTAGACAAACTAGATGCATTTTAATCTGTTAGTCTATGCTTACTGACAAGGGTGGTAACTAAACACGAATATCACAGATCGTTGATATAAAAACTTGTACCGTATATTTTCGAATGTCAGACATTAGTTTTACGAGTGATTCCAGCGAATCTTCAACTGATGAAGAGAATCTAGATTTCCTTGATGATATTAATCCAAACAGAGAATGACCGAAGAATGAAACTAATTGTTTTATAAATAAATTTTCATTCATCCTTGTGTTGTATTATTGTCACTGATTAAGCTATTAATACTACCCTGCACAAATCCGTAGATACTGCATAATATAGACTTCAAATTAAGTTATTTTATTATCTTGCAATATTTATGATCAAATATAGCGTTCAGTAGAACACAAACTCAATCAAATCCAAAGACTTTAATATTACATCAAATCCAATAGAAATTAATTGGGAATGGTGCTGACATTTAACGGCAATATTTACTACTAAGTGACCGTTCGCGCAGGAGGGAATCCAAAACCGTTTCCAACCAAGACCGATTCCAATCCTCAGACCTTAATGCTACTATCGATCGTTCAAAGATGGCGAATCGAGTAGCCGGAAATGTTGGAAGTGTGGGTGTGTTTTGGTTTGTTATTGTATGTAGTCGGTGTAATTTCAAGAAATTTGATAATATATATTAGTTTCTTTGTATAACATAAGTGTGCGAATGTATTTGTATGAGTCAGTGGACACTTACTATCTGTAATTATACGCAGTAATATGAGAAAGTGCTTGTTTTGATCGTGTTGTGGACCAGGTTTTAGTCTAACTATGCCAATGCCTCTCATACAACTATTCTTATGTTTTCTACAGAATAAAACATTAAAATAGAATGGATTAGGAATATACATCGTAATTATTTTGAGTCGATGACAAAATTGTAGTGTGCATACATCATTTTGAGAATAAGTCTGAGGTTAGGGAAGACTTTTCTCTAATTCCAAACCATTCTCGTCCCTCGAAAAATATTAATTTAGACATTCCGTCAGTGGTGGCGGTGGTGATTATTGTTTTAAGAGGAAGTACAACTGGGCAACCATCCTCTATATAACACTAATCAGAGGGAAAAAATGGAAGGGGTCCGACACTTCGAAATATGAAGGTATCGGCCAATGGAAGACAAGGGCCACGAAGGGCGTGAAAATGAAAGACTCCCTAGGCCTCCATGCGTAATACCGTCGGTGTCGGAAAAGAACAAGAGTTGACCAAGAGAGGTCGGATAGTATAGACGAAAGTGAGGAGCCTGGCACAAGTAAGTGGAACCAATGCCAGGACTCAGCTACGGGCGCCGTGGTCGCCAACCCACGCTCTTTTAGTCGTCTCTTACGACAGGCAGGGGATACCGTGGGTGTTATTCTACCACCCCCACCCACAGGGGGATGATATTCCGTCAGTGTCTACTGTATGTGCTTCAGAGTGTCGAATGATTTAGATGCAAGTGTATTTTACAATAATCTGTGCTGGCTTGCGGAAATGTTTGGCTGGATCTTGGAGCATAACAAAACTTATAAGTGCGAGAGATGGAGCAATCTGTATACCGTTTCACAGAAGAAATGGTGACCTGGAGGGATTAGATGGGTTTATAACAACACCTTCCGATTCATGCTTGTGGTTATCTCTTTAAGCAGATTACACCGAACTGAAGCTCGTCCATGCGGTTAAATATCAATGTTCAGAGTCAAGAGAGTTTTTGCACTGCAATGGGTAAAAACCTATTATACCTTGACAAGACCGACTCCAATCCTCAGACCGTAACATTAAAAAAAAAAAAAAACATGGTGGCCGAAGTAGCCGGATTGCTGTATTGGCTAACACGAAACTATCACGTACATATTATACAAACGGCGGTAATTTAACATGATAAATGTAACATCCTAGGGAAAATCACTTTTACACGTATGAAAACGCTTCGCCAACAAGTACGCACCACATATAATCAACTAGAATCACATAATATTCTACGAAAAAAGAGACTAACAAGGTGATTATTTAGAAATTTCAATTCGTCAAATAACGGTTTCTCATAGATTTCACTTCGCTGGATAGATGAAAATACATGATAAAACTGTTAAAATTGTATTTCTATCATCATTTTGAATGTTTCAAAATAAATTCTTTCTTAATCTGTTTACCCTCCAGGGTCGGTTTTTCCCTCGGACTCAGCAAGGGATTCCACCTCTACCGCCTCAAGGGCAGTATCCTGGAGCTTTAGACCTTTGGGCCGGAGGATACAACTGGGGAAGATGACCAGTACCTCGCCCACCCGGCCTCACCTGCTATGCTGAACAGGGGCCTTGCCGGGGGAAGAGGAAGATTGGAAGGGATGGGCAAGGAAGAGGGAAAGAAGCGACCGTGGCCTTAAGTTAGGTACCATCTCGGCATTTGCCTGGAGAAGTGGGAAACCACGGAAAACCGGTTCCAGGATGGCTGATGTGGGAATCGAACGCACCTCTACTCAGTTGACCTCCGGAGGCTGAGTGGACCCCGTTCTAGCCCTCGCACCACTTTTCAAATTTCGTGGCAGAGCCGGGAATCGAACCCGGGCCTCCGGGGTTGGTTCATAAAAAAATTAAGGTGAAAAATTCTTCGATTTATTCGCTCTCATGAGAACTGTGTGACACATAATTTCTTGCCTTAGTTTTGAAGTCGTGGAAAATTTCTTAAATTCAGCACCCAATGAATGGAAAGTACACCCGAAATAATAACTTTATTGGCTTTACGTCCCACTAACTACATTTTTTTACGGTTTTCGGAGACGTCTAAGTGCCGAAATTTAGTCTTGCAGTAGTTCTTTTACGTGCCACTACACCTACCGACACAACGCTGACGTATCTGAGCACCTTCAAATACCACCGGACTGAGCTAGGATCGAATCTGCCAACTTGGGGTCAGAAGGCCGGCGCCTTAACCGTCTGAGTCACTCAGCCCAAGTACACCCGAAATGATTATGTTAACCCAATGAACGGCCCTGGTAATGCCTCAACGTTTCATTACTAAGGTTACTATCATTGTGTGAAGTGCTGCTATGCCATATGTCAACATTATGTTAACATTACCACGGCCGTCCATTGAGTTAACATAATCATTTCAGGTGTACTTGGGCTGAGTGGCTCAGATGCTTAAGGCGCTGGCTTTCTGACTCCAAGTTGGCAGGTTCGATCCTAGCTCAGTCCGGTGGTATTTGAAGATGCTCATATACGTCAGCCTCGTGTCGGTAGGTGTACTGCCACGTAAAACAACTACTCCAAGACTGAATTCCGGCATTTCTACGTATCCGAAAACCGTAAAAATGTAGTTACTGAGACATAAAGCCAATAACAGTATTACTTCGGGTGTACTTCCCTTTCATCTGGGTGCTGAATATAGGAAATTGTCCATCACTTCAAAACTAAGACAACAAATTATGTTTCATAGTTCTCATGAGAGCGAACAAATTGAGGAATTTTGCACCTTAATTTATACTGAAACATTAAAAATAACGTGATAAATATCATTTTAACAGTTTTATCATGTATATTCTTCTATCCAGCGAAGTGAAATCTGAGAGAAACCGTTATTTGACTAGGCCTAACTGAAATTTATAAATAATAAGCTTGTTTTTCTCTTTCCTAGTATAATATATGCGATTCTAGTCGATTGATTATATGTGGTGCGTACCTGTTGGAGAAGCGTTTTCGTACGTGAAAAAGTTATTTTCCGTATGATGTTACATTTAACATGTCAAATTACCGCCGTATATATAATATGTACGTGATATTTACGTGTTAGTAAATACCAGCAAACCGGCTACTTCGGCCGACATGTGTTTTTTATATTACGGTCTGAGGATTAGTGTCAGTCTTGTTCCAACTCTTCCTAATCCGTACACCCGCTCTTGTACATATCAAAGTATCTCAAATTTGCTGCACGAACACAATTTATATAATTTAGTTATGCAGAATTTATCGATAGTGCCACTAATAACAATTATTTGAGAATTAAATTTTAGGCCTTCCCCTAAACTACCATTTCACTCAGCGGGAATAAAAGTATTTATTGCCTAGATTGTAGCGACTTATTCCTCGACTTTACATACCGATTATCAATAAATTCTCTTCAGCCGTTTTCTCGTGGTGCGCTTACATACAGACAGAAATTACGAGAAATTAAAAAATGCATTTCCTTGTTACTGTAGACACGACAGAAAAATTCTGGGCAATGTATAGACAAAACTAATTTTATACAGGTATAGATGTAACTTTATGCCTTGTACAAATCATCTGATGAAAGAGCTGTTTTATACACTTCAGAAAGAGTTAGTTCTTTATAGCCTGCGTGAGATGGTAATATCTAACCTCTCCAGCAGTATTCCTACGACAGACAGTAAATAATATTTATTTAATAATTTATGAATAATAATAATAATAATAATAATAATAATAATAATAATAATAATAATAATAATAATAATAAGGCTTTTCAGTCATTCTCCTTACCATGTATTCCTTCACTCGATCGCCAGTGGTTCGAATCCTTCCATATAAATGTCGCTATCGCGGTCATAATTTCCAGATGTGTCTCTTGATGAACTTTCTTACAACAGAAGTATGAACAGTCTAAATTTTCCTGCAGCCACATACTGACTACTATTTCTTTCACATGGTCTATATAATTTCAATTTTGATTTGAAACTAATTCGAAAGATATATGAATCAATGTTTATACATTTTTCGTTTTGTATGTGCCTCTTTTAAAATGCGGAAAACTGGGGCTATTATTTGAGGTCGTTTATTTATTTACAATTTGCTTCAGGACGCACGACATAAGACAGGTCTTACGTCGACGATGGGATATAAGAGGGCTAGGAATAGGAAGAAAGCGACCGTGGCTTTAAGTAGGGTACAACATTTGCCTGGTGTTAAAATAGAAAACCAAGGAGTGCTTATCTTCAGAGCTTGGTTCGAACCCACTATCTCCCGAATACAAGCAGAAAGCTACGTGAGAAAGACCGAGCAGCAACTCGCTTCGTTAAAAGAATATCACACACCATGCGCCGTATAGCACTTTCAACAAAGTCACTAAATTTCGTAAGTCTGCTTTCTTTCCACTTTGCTTCCCTATTTCTTACTAGGTGTCACCAGAAGACCACGAGTCGATTCACTGCGAAGTCTGAACACTAATGATCTGGATACACCTGTAGCAACAGCAGTTTCTACAGCGATCCAACTCACACTTTTGATGGATATCTACTCTTTAAATACCGGTACCGGTAGTTGAAAAGGTTTACGACTATAGCCCTATATTTATTCTCAGCGCCTCACCTCTCCTTCGTCCACTAATACATCAGGCATTTCAATTCGATTGAACAGAAAATAAAACACGCATGCAGACACACGACAGTTACACGAATGACAGATAGCTTCAGAGCACGTGCTCGCTTCAGACGAACATGCAGCACAGGACGAGGCTCTTCTTTCCAGCGTGCTAACCGCGAAACATTTAAAACGATTAACAGGGAGAGGCCAGACCCTGCACCCAACCGATTTCAACAAAATTCAGTGTAGCTGTTGGGGAACACTGAAAACTACCATACCTGCCAACTTTTAGAAACCAAAAATAGGAAGATTTTTTAATTATTGGATTTCATCACATATATTCCACCAAGGTCTACGTGAAAAAAGGTCAGGATAAAAGGCATACTTGTCTACAGTTACGATGCGAATTGACCATTAAATTTAAAATCTTAAACTAAGAAAACATAAAAATGGTTACATGAAAATGTACCTAATCACTCTCGTTTTTGACATTAACATACGAATAATATTCGTCACACCGACACGCGCAACAAAATGCATAATACCGTATATTCTCGCGTAATTAACGCACCTTTTTGACGAAAAATACAGGCGAAAACTTCGGATGCGATTCAAGGAAATCGGATATTTACAAATTATTTACAATATTCATTTACATTTAAAAGATACTGGTACATCAAATATAATCCAAACACAATTGGTTCAACCCATTTGCAGTTATCGTCATTTGGCGTAAAATTCCGGCGTGAGATTTTTTCTGAAAAGTCAAATAGGGTACATCAGATAAGTTAGACACGTGGGTTTGAAGTACCGACACTGGAAAACATTCTTCCCATTACGAGCTGACAATACGACCTGAATGACATACCGGCAAAAAAAACCTGTCCAACACGAGAAGGGCCGGGCATCGATGGAGGGACCCTGCTACATTACCCCAAACCGTTCATATCCAATCTTGTACGAATGACGTGTCCATCCACCTTTTTTCTTGAATACGAACGTGGATCACTCGCGGAAATTTTGCTTTAGGCATTGTTTTTCGTTTTAGAACAATGTAAGCTGCAAGCTTTCTGCCATCAGGTGTTACAGCAAGCATTGCAGTACATCGTTGTTTTTTTTGCTTCCGGTAGCGCGTGCGATAACACTGTACGTTCCTTTCTTATCAATTGTTCGACTTAATGGTATATGGAAACTGATTGGCGTCTGACCTGCGGTTCCTATAAGGGAGATAAAATATTCCTTCACTTTACGCTTCCCAATCACAAAGCGCTGAAAATGGTTGAAATCATTCGTCACTTTTTGGCATAATGTTGTTCTTCGTCGAAGAGAAAGTCCATTTCTCTTCATAAAATTAATTCAGCCTCGGCTAACCTTCAAATACGGTACGAGACAATGATTCCACGTGCCGCGGCCATTTCTCATTCTTTAAAATGCAGCATTTTGTGAGAAACTGCTTATCCAACATTGCGTAACAAAATCATATAGTTAAGCAGATAAACCTCTACTTGCGGAAACTTGCCGCTTTTTGGTCCGCGAAATGCTTTGCGAGACTTGTTGGCCGCTTGAAGTGCACTTCTGTTACCGCGGTAGCGCATGTTTCATTTGCACACTGAAAAATTGCTGCCCGCTGCTCTATTCACTATGTTTCGGCGTAACTGATCACCGCAAGTTCGTATGATGCAGTATTAATCGAGTACTGTGGACTGACAAACAATTTTGAGATCACATTATGTCCCGTACGCGAAACACTCGTAAAACTAGTGCAGTGGGATTTCCTGCCGGCTAATACAGCACGTTGCCTGTATTTGGAATGCTCGTTTTCGCAATAGGAAGCCTGCTACCTGAGTAGTTGGCATCTTTATTTCGAAACGCATCCGGAGCTGAGTGATGGATCTTCAAAGTTGTGGGTGCGTCGAATTCCACTTTGGACCCAAAAATATTGGGATGTGTAAATTATTCAAGGGCGTCGATTACGGTTCGCGGGAAAATACGGTAGTTTCCTTCAATAGCCGGTAAAATGTACAGAAATTTATAGGCATCTCTGAGCACTTGGAGATAACATTTGTCATATTTTTTGGCCATAACGAGAAAAGAAAATACCAGAAACGGTCATAGAAATGCAAGGAAAAACACGTGGCCTACAACTCCGACGAAACTACGCACAGAAACGATGTTAACAGCGCGCGAACAACAGTAACAAACTCATTCTTTCGTCCCGATTAACTGAGTCGTTAGCGCGCGCTAGCCTCTTGCTTGCAGGACGATTGCCGCCCCGAATCCCCAGCTGTATAAAGCGCACACGCTGCTCTGGTGAGCGGGAAACACGATACACGAAGGCGACGGACGAAACACTCACGAAATAAAGCATCAAATACGCTTGAAAATTAGGTTTCGTAAATTACACAAGCACGTAAGAATTTATCCTTTATTCTAGTCAAAAATCGGAAGAAGTAAAAATAAATCGGAAAATCGGAAGACGAGTTAAAAACCGGAAAGTTTCCGGGTAAATCGGAAGGGTTGGCAGGTATGAAACTACGCATAAGGGTTTCGGTCAATACGCTTTCGTTTTCGAAAAAAATGAGGTCAAATGTCATGACACAGGATCCGCGTCGAACGAAGTGGAGGTGATAGGCATTAAAAGGCGAACACATCTTACTTAAACATGTCATGCCCGCACCCTAAGTTTCAAACATTCATTAATCCTCAATTCCAATGCAACGCATACCGGTGTATACTTGGAGAGTTTCAACGCAGTCAAGCGGAGCGGTGGCCAAGTGGTCATCGTACTTTCCTGTGAACATCGACGACGGTGTAACTCGTCAAGTATATATTATATGTAGAGACGAGAATTATAGGCACTAAAAACAATTAAAATAGGCAGGCATATAGACTCTTAAATTAGCCAAAATAGGCATGTAAATAGGCACTAACGTGTAAAATAGGCATGAAAAAATACTTATAATTCAATAAAACGCTCAATTACTATAAAATGAATTTACAACAAGCAACGTTTCAATGTTTTCAGGTAACAATCTTATTCTCCTGTCGGGCAGAATGTTTTGTACTGAGAGAAATCTCAACATCACAGGAAGTGATTGGACAAAACTTCAATGAAGCCACTTCATCTGGTTTAAGTTCAACTGCTTCATCTACCTAACCTCGTAGCACCCTGGCTACTTTTACCATCGTTTTCCATCATGGATTCTGCTGCAGGACTCTTATGGAACATTTTACTGACAGTGGCTTTCTCAGAGGTTCGGTCAACATTTCTCCTGACTTCTTCCACAACCCTAAATGACTCCACCGGGGGAAAGCCACTCGTCTCCTACTCGGTGATTGCTCCCGGCAGCTTGTTGAAATCTGAAGATGCTCCAGTTTATGCAAGGGGGATATTAGCTCCCATCATTGCAGTGCACAGGTCTATAGCAAATTGTTGTTGGTTACTGTTGACAGTGGACTGGTAGAAAAGCTGCGATGACAACGCTTTCTGTACTCATATCAAATGCATCGCAGCATTTCTATGTTGATCTATATGGTATTTTTTCACATTTGATCTGAAAAATAATAAAATTGACTTAAATTACACTGGTCTTATATTCCTAAAGCTGGGCTAATTGGCAATAATGCTTAATATAAACATAATAATGGCGTATGGCCTCCGGAGAGGCCTGGTGCGGGTCTTTTTCTCGTAGACTGCCTATTAGGCGACGTGCATGTCTGTGATGATTTCTAATGTTCAATATGCCACACACACCCAGCCCCAGAGCCATGGAATTAACCAATTAAGGTTAAAATCCCCGACCCGACCGGGAATCGAACCCGGGACCCTGTGAACCTAAGGCCAGTACGCTGACCATTCTGCCAACGAGTCAGACAGTATAGACATGCATTTGTTTCATAAAAAAGAGAAAGAGTATAAGAGGTGATGTTTCTAGAAGTACAAAACTTTAAACTAGGAACAAGGGAATTCGTAATTTACATGGGAAATATGTCCTCAAAATGTTCAGTTATAATCTGGCAGTTTCCTGTCGAGTTCACCGGGTGAAAAAATCATGAAAATGATGCGAAACGATACCTGAGTAGCGTAGAGGTGAGATTCTTCCTACATGCTTGTCAGAAACTCACCAAGCTGCCTCCAGCAGTATTCTTACTTATATAGAAAAATTAAAATGGAGGCACTATAAATCTCAGATTTGTGAACATTTTATATGTTGCTATTCGCCTGCTGTGGTCACCCGGGACAGCTGCCATGACTATTTTCTGTTGCCTGCAATAGATCCTGCATCATGTGTGCCTATCTTGTACGTCTAGCCTCTGTGATATCGTCCTAGCTGCACCACACTTGATCGGCACCCTATGTTTCACGAAGGCATAGCGGAAGCGTAATAGAATTTACTAGATCCTACACATAGCGTTGGTGAAAGTTACTCACCATTTTAAAAAATTACAATTCAACTGTAGTCCGTTTCTGGGGTGTAGTAGTCAGCGTGATTAGACGCCACCAACGTAGGCTCGGGTTCGATTTCCGGGTCTGCCATGAAATTTGAAAAGTGGCACGAAGTCTGGAACGGGGTCCACTAAGCCTTGGGAGGTCAACTGAGTAGAGGTGGGGTCGATTCCCACATCACCGGGCGAGTTGGCCGTGCGGTTATGGGCGCGCAGCTGTGAGATTGCATCCGGGAGATAGTGGGTTCGAATCCCACTGTCGGCAGCCATGAAGATGGTTTTGCGTGGTTTCCCATTTTCACACCAGGCAAATGCTGGGGCTGTACCTTAATTAAGGCCAATACCGTTTCCTTTCAACTCCTAGATCTTTCCTATCCCATCGTCGCCATAAGACCTATCTGTGTCGGTGCGACCTAAAGCCGCTAGCAAAGAAATAAAATTCCCACCTCAGCCATCCTCGAAGTGCTTTTCTGTGGTTTCCCACTTCTCCTCAGGGAAATGCCGAGATGGTACCTAACTTAAAGACGTGGCCACTTCCTTCCCTCTTATTTGCCTGTCCCTTCCAATCTTCCCATGCCTTCACAAGGCGCCTGTTAAGCATAGGTGAGGCCGTCTGGGAAGGGTACTAGTCCTCCTCCCCGGTTGTATTCCCCGACCCAAAGTCTCACGCTCCAGGACACTGCCCTTGACACGGTAGAGGTTGGATCCTTCGCTGAGTCCGAGGAAAAAGCCTATCCTGGAGGGTAAACAGATTAAGAAAGAAAGAAAGAAAGAAAGAAAGAAAGAAAGAAAGAAAGAAAGAAAGAAAGACAGACAGACAGACAGACAGAAATAAAATATTTCAGTTGTAAATCTCTATTTTTGCGGGAATTGAATCAGAGTTCAAATTACCGATTTTTAATTTTCATCAACTCTGTGACAAGAAACCATCGGCGTTCTAACTCCTCGTTCAGTAATAAAATGATTATCTACATTTTAGTAATAAAAATTATTGAAAGTTCACGACTAATATAGCATTGCAACAAAATTGACTTTCCACAATACTTAAATTAATAGGCCTATAAATGCTACAATGAAATGAGATCGTAATTCAGTTACAAAAAAAAAAAAAAAAAAAAAAAAAAACAAACGAACTTGCCAAGCTTGGCGGAAGACTACTTTTCCATCCGTAGTGAAATTGGGATTCCGCTTCAGCCAGGACTTCCGACTTTTCTTTGCCATTACATTTTTTACTTCACGTCGACACAGATAAGTCTTATGGGGACGATGGGATGGGAAAGGTCTAGAAGTGGGAAGGAAGCGACCGTGGCCTTAATTAAGGTACAGCCTGGTGTGAAAATGGGAAACCACAGAAAACCGTCTTCAGGGCTGCCGACAGTGGGGCTCGAACCCACTATCTCCCGGATGCAAGCTCACAGCTGCGCGCCCCTAAGCGCACATCCAAATCGCCCGATGATTTTTCTTCGGGTATTTCCACAGACACCCTTCTTCTTCACAATAAATCGCAACACGTTTTGAAGATAAAGCGTACGCGTACAATAGTTCACATCGAGAAGGAGGTACAGGGGTTCGACGTTGATTGGTTCTCGCATATGTCTTAGAATGTTGGAGGGGTTGAAGGCTTCGAGGTCAAATTCTTTCTTGTCTCTTCTGACGGAAATTTCCCAAGGACTATTTCTGGTGACTTCTAAAATTTCCCATTTTTGTTCGTGGGGTAAACAGATCTTGAGAAACGAGAAGATAATACTGTCGAGCGCATCAGTTGCAATATAATGCACTGGAGGAAAACCGGCTTCTTTAAAATATATTTAAAAGGCATCAAATAGGCAATTATACTCCAAATAGGCACAAACCCCTGAAATAGGCATTTATAGGCACAATAAAACCAACTAAATCTAGCTGAAAGGAACCTGAAACGGATTTATATCTCAAAAGCCTACGTTTCCGACCACAGGAATAAAATAGGCAAATTCCCGCCTAATTATATGCGTTGCACTGGAGTCCGGGATTCATCAATTTTTCGGAAATTATTAGGTTGCGGACCTGACGTATTTAAGTAAAATTTGTTCACCTTTTAGTGTTCCATCACTTCCACTTGGTCCAAAGAGGATCCTGCGTCATGACGTTTAACTTCTTTTTTTTTTTCTTGAAAACGGAAGCGTTTTGAGCCCGTAAAGGCGGGATTCCACTGAGGCAACATTTGGGCGACATGGAGCATGCGGCTGGCAACAAATGTTGCTCTTTGTAGCATGCGGCTTGTTGTCAGTCGGGCACAAAAGATGTGGTGTGCTACATGTGTTGCCGGGTGTAGCATGCGTCACTTGTGGAGACTTGTCGCGAACTACAAACGTTATTCCATCAAGGCAACCAAGACAACAGTTCCTCACTCGACTTTGACCGGCTGGTGATAGCTATACTTCCTTGTTTCGAATTTCTCAACCTATCATCTCACGAATCATCCCGGAAATGTGCATGGCGCGGAGTGATCCAAGCTGACAAGGCATGGAGCCCTTGGCAAACAAACCACGTCGGAATTTTCAAGAGGCGAAAGCCATTAGTGATGATTTTTGGAGTACTTTGTCAGATGAAAGTCGTGTACCATGACAGAATCTGTATGCCTAGAGGTACGGGAAGATTTAGAAACTTCTTGTTCACTGGAATTTAATGATATTTTAAAAAATTAAAATGTATTAGTTCTAAGCAGAATATCCTAACGCTATTCTGATTATTTTACCCCCTTATAGTTCACATTTCTAATACAGTTATCCTAGGAGAATGAAAGATAACTCGTGGCAACTATGACAATAAGTAGACAAAAATACCATGGCACTACAGCCCTTGAAGGGCCTTGGCCTACCAAGCGACCGCTGCTCAGCCCGAAGGCCTGCAGATTACGAGGTGTAGTGTGGTCAGCACGACGAATTCTCTCGGTCGTTATTCTTGAATTTCTAGACCGGGGCCGCTATCTCACCGTCAGATAGCTCCTCAATTCTAATCACGTAGGATAAGTGGACCTCGAACCAGCCCTCAGGCCCAAGTAAAAATCCCTGACCTGGCCGGGAATCGAGCCCGGGGCCTCCAGGTAAGAGACAGGCACGCTACCCCATACACCACGGGGCCGGTGATAAGTAGACATAGTGAGGAAGAAAAAGACTATGATGAAACAGTGTTGGAAGGCTGCGTAATTAGAGTAGCGGAGAAGAATATCCGAATAAAAAGTAGATAAATTGTTGTGTGTTGACAGTGTAGAAAAGAGAACCATTTTTGTTATGCTATTATACGACGTATTTACGAAAAATCCATAGGCATGGAAATCCCATAATGTACTGATATGCAGAATTTATTATTATTATTATTATTATTATTATTATTATTATTATTATTATTCAATAACGTTATTGGCTTCAAGCCCCACTAACTACTTTTACGGTTTTCTGAGTCGCCAAGGTGTCGGAATTTAGTGCAGCAGGCGTTATTTTACGTGCCAGTAAATCTACCGACACGAGGCTGACGTAGGTCTACAGTACTAGAACACCTTCAAATACCACCGGACTGAGTTAGAATCGAACCTGCCAAGTTTATTATTATTGTTGTTGTCGTAGTTTAAACTATGATGTCATTAAATTCTATTTTAATAGTTATCTCTAATTTATTTATTTCTAGTGCAAACTATTGCCAGTACTAATAAGGATAAAACCAGGAACTGAATAATAATAATAATAATAATAACAATGGCTTTACGTCCCACTATCTACTTTTACGGTTTTCGAAGACGCCGAGGTGCCGCAATTTAGGCCCGCAGGAATTCCTTTAAGTGCCACCGACATGAGGCTGACGTATTTGAGTACCTTCAAATACCACCGGACTGAGCCAGGATCGAACCTGCCAAGTTGGGGTCAGAGGACCAGCGCCTCAACCGTCTGAGCCACTCAGCCCGGTGGGCATTGAATAAATCACAATTTTATTTACAAAAGTTCACAAGCAGTTAACTTATTTCATTTCTTAGAAGAAAACAGTAGCATACAATCAATTCACCTCACGTTCCTCATTGTCACCTGACGTTTGGAGCATCGATGTCAAGAAGAAAGGTAAGTAGATTATACGCGAACCACAGATTTCCTCTCATTGGAGAAGCAACACCAGTTTTCATTTTCTGAATTTTGAATGCTCTTTGTGGAAAGCTGAACACATTTTGTAAATTTTCTTCAGCTCGTGGACATTGCAGTCATATTTTTCTGGGGGCCGTTTTAACGTATGCTTTCCTTTCTACTGGTTTTATAATCACTCAATATTACATACGGCAATTCCGGAGCATTGTGATCATCTCCAACTAAATTCGCAGTGTTTTCAATAGCCCACTTCATCTTGTCGCACCGATCCACACGCAGTTGGATCCCGGGCGACACTGTTCGACGAGCATATTTTTGAGGCATGGGGCACCAGAGTGTGTTCGACAGATGGCAACATGTCTCATGCCACACAGCCGCACGCTACATGTCGTGCCGTGTTTCTTCAATTGAAAGTCGACTGCAGCATGCTTCACTGTCGCATGCTCCATGTCACCCAAATGTTGCCTCAGTGGAATCCCGCCTTAAGACCCATAGTCTTGTCTCAACGTTGGGTGCTCTGCAGCATGAAAATTACTTCTTTATATGAGGCCAATATAATCTCTAAAGTGAATAACGTTACTACAATATATAAATAACCTCGTACACTAAATGATGATCTTGAAAAAATACACTTACTCCATAATCTCTAGTCAAATCTTATTTTCTGCACTACGATATCATAGCTTCACAAACCGCCATTTCTAAGCTAGGCTGTTCAATGAGAAGTTATAAATTTCGCCGAATGCAATACAGTTGTATCATAAAAAATAAAATAGTTTGCAAGAAAAGAGTAGCAATTTTGCAACACCATTCGAACATGTTCAAAGTAGCGATCAACCCAGTTCATTGATAATTGAGCTCTTCGAAAACTTAGCTCTGTTAACGTTTTCAATCATGTCGCTAATAGGCACTCGGAATTTATAATACGTAACAAAGAAATGCGCACATTATTATGCGAGTCCATTTTGCACGACGCTATTCACACAAAACATAGATTTTTTATTTAAACAAGTTAACCTAAACATTGATAGAAATGACACTAGTATAAACCACTACAACAAGACAATCATAACCTCAGATAACTTAATACAGATCATAATACCGGTATGTACCTGAATAAAACTTCGGCAAGCACTATTATGCATCATTATAGAAAAGAAAAACTGGAAGTACAAGCTTCATAAATAAATTATGCACACAAACACACACTGTAGAAAACCAGCTGTAAAAGCTGATATTAAAAATGGCCTGATCCCAACAGAAGGCCTCCTGAAAACTTCTCTTCTGTAAACTGTATAGTTCGTCAATAAACAGGAAGACATCCGTGACGTCAACATATGGCAATGAATTATGCAATCTCGATGGTTAAATTTAGCTGATACGTCTAAAAGATTCCAACAATGAAACTTCGGCTAATGACACCCAAATATGAGGAATGAACTTGCCCACTAGGTTACTGTTAGTAAAAATATTTACAACAAACACTTCACATACCCTACAAACAAGATGTGTGTTCACCCTATTGAAGTGAGCTGTATCTAACCTTTTAACTATACCGAGTGAATAACCGTTGCCTACGAGATATACAAGGCCGGGAAGTGTGCGCTAGTTCTGAGTAGAGGCGGAAAACTATCGATAGCGCTATCGATGGTTATCGATAGGGACCACTATCGTCATACATTGATAGTCAGTTGCCTATTATCGATAGTCAACGATAGACCCCCACTCATTGGCTTATTTTTCGCGTTAAAAGAAATTGTACAACTGTTTGCAGTTAAATGGTGAGGAGTTTGTTCCCATTGATACGTGTGCATTTAAGTATCTCCGCGTACCTGCGTCTTCAGTGCCGGCAGAAAGGCTATTTAGCATTTTGGAAGGTGCGATTCTCCATTCAACCTAACCTTAGTTGAGTCGATGACAAAACGGGACAAAAAAAATGATATTTATATGTTGTCAGAGACTGTATGTAGGCGAGAGAATATAAGACACATTTTAGGTCAAAGACTTCATGAAAGCAACTGGAAACACTCCTGCATCGGGCAAGTTGGCCGTGCGGTTAGGAGCTCGCAACTGTGAGCTCGCATACGGGAGATAGTGGGTTCGAACCCAACTGTCGGGAACCCTGAAAATGGTTTTCCGTGGTTTCCCATTTTCACACCAGGCAAATGCTGGGGCTGTACCTTAATTAAGGCCGCTTCCTTCCCATTCCCAGGCCTTTCCTATCCCTTCGTCACCATAAGACCTATCTGTGTCGGTGCGGCGCAAAGTAAATAGCATTATATATATACATATACTCTTGTGCCATATGTTGAGAACGCTGTAAAACATTTTTGCAAAGATATTACAATACCCAAGAAAATGTCGGGCTGTCGCAAAATGAATACTGCAGCTGAACGAGAATTTCTCGGGCGGTCACGTTATGGGCAAGCGCGTGCAGCCCGAGAATGTCTCGGACGTGCCAGTGAAGAGATTTATGAGCGATTCCGATCTGAATTTCAGAAATTACATAGCATGAAATAGTTGTGCTTTCTACTGATTTTTTGTGGATTGTGTTCGATAAATGTACTATTTTCGGGCATAAGGATATGATTTGTTCCACTTTTTTGAAAACTATCGATTACTATCGATAGTAGAGCTCATATCATCGGAAAATATCGATGGCGATTACTATCGATATTTTGCCGTCTCTAGTTCCAAGACCGACTCCAGTCCTCAGACCTTAATGCTACTCTCGATCGTTCAAAGATGGCGAATCGAGTAGCCGGAATGTTGGAAATGTGGGTTTGTTTTGGTTTGTTGTTATCGTATGTAGTCGGTGTAATTTTATGAAGGTTGACGATAAATGTTAGTTTCTTTGTAGAATATAAGTGTGCGAGTGTATTTATATGAGTCAGTGGACACCTAGGATCTGTAATTATACGCAGTAATGTCAGAATGTGCTTGTTTTGATCGTATTTTTACCCAATAAAGAACACGAGTGCACTAGGTGGACCAGGTTTTAGTTTAACTATGGAAATGCCTCTCATACAACTATTCTTAAGTTTCCTAAGGAATAGAAAATTAAGAGATAAATGGATTAGGAATATGCATCGCGATTATTTTGAAGTCCATGACAAAACTGCACTATGTATACATCATTTTGAGTATAAGTCTGAGGTTAGGGAAACCATTTCTCTACTTCCAAACTATTCGTGTTCCTCGAAATATATTAATTCAGACAGAATATAATTGATATTGTGATATTCCGTCAGTGTCTATGTGCTTCAAAGCGTCGAATGATTTAGATGCAAGTGTATTTTACAATAATCTGTGGTTTGCCAGCGGAAATGTTGGCTAGATCTTGGAGTATAACAAAACATATAAGTGTGACAGATGGATCAATCTGTACACTGTTGCACAGAAGAAATAGCGTCTTAGAGGAATTAGCTGGGTTTGTAACGTAGGGGTTTACACTACCAACACCTTCCGATTCATGCAGTAGTTATCTGTTATCAAGCAGACTGCGCCGAACTGAAGTTCGCCCATTTGGTTAAATATCAATGTTTAGTCAAAAGAGTTTTTGCACTGATGTTGTTTAATAGGTAAAAGACTATTATATCTTTAGTGTCTGAACGTTTCATTGCTAAGGTTACTATCATTGTGTGAAGTGCTGTTATGCCATATGTCAATATTATGTTAACATTACGAGGGCCGTTCACTGGGTTAACATAATCATTTCGGGTGTACTTGGGCTGAGTGACTCAGACGGTTAAGGCGCTGGCCTTCTGACCCCAAGTTGGCAGATTTGATCCTGTCCCCGTCCGGTGGTATTTGAAGGTGCTCAAATACGTCAGCCTCGTGTCGGTAGATTTACTGGCACGTAAAAGAACTACTGCAGGACTAAATTCTAGCACTTCGACGTCTCCGAAAACCGTAAAAAATGTAGTTAGTGGGGCGTAAAGCCAATAACATTATAATTTCGGGTGTACTTCCCAATCATTGGGTGCTGAATTTAAGAAATTTTCCACCACTTCAAAACGAAGGCAACAAATTATGTTTCATAGTTCTCATGAGAGCGAATGAATCGAGAAATTTCGCACCTTAATTTATTTTGAAACATTCAAAATTATGTTAGAAATATCAATATAACAGTTTTATTATGTATTTTTATCTATTCAGCGAAGTGAAATATAAGAGAAAACGTTATTTGACGAATTAAAATTTCTAAATAATCAGCTTGTTGGTCTCTTTTCTAGTAGAGTATATGTGATTCTAGTTGATTATATGTGGTACGTACTTGTTGGCGAAGCGTTGTCATACCTATAAAAGTAATTTTCCATATGACGTTACATTTATCATGTTAAATTACCGCTGTTTATATAATATATACGTGATATTTTCGTGTTAGCCAATACCAGCAATCCGGCTACTTCGGCCTCCATGTTTTTTTAACATTACGGTCTGAGGATTGGAGTCGGTCTTGCTAGTTCTGAGCATAAAAACCGTTCTCAACCAGGTTCGCAGTACCGCCGCCAGATGTCTCGACATCGTGCTACAGTTTACATGTGCTGTAGTGTATCAACATAATGGAGACAAGTGTTTTTAATACGTTTACCTATGGATCTCACTTACTGTTAGTGTTCAAATGAACTCCCAAGTAAATTTCATATACACTATAAAATATGGTATATCGTACTGTAAGTCCAATTCGTCAAAGAAAGGGGAACAATTGGAGTTTTCAAACATTTCCAGCCTATACATTTTTAAAGGAGAAGTGCTACATCCGGACAGTAGGGGGGAAAATTAGGTTCGGTTTGGTCGCATGGGACGTCATCAGGTCTGTAATTTACATTATAAATATTGAGACTTCAGATTATGGGCTACAGATTCATTAGATCACTTCACTGCCTTAAAGATCTCCGGGTGGGTGGGGTGGGGGTGGGGGTAGATAACACCCACGGTATCCCAGCCAGTCGTAAGAGGGGAATAAAAGGAGCCCCAGGAAATCTGAACTTTGGAGCGTGGGTTAGCGACCACGGGGTTCTTAGCTGAGTCCTGCTATTGCTTCCACTTACTTGTGTCATCTATCCTATCCGACTTCTCTTGGTCAACTCTTGTATTTTCCGATCTCGACAGTATTAGGTTCCCCAGGCCTAGGGAGTCTTTCATTTTCACGCCCTTCGAGGCCTTTGTCTTCCTTTGGCCGATATCTTCATTTTCCCCCTCAAATTAGTGTTATATGGAGGATAGTTGCCTAGCTGTACTTCCCCTTAAAACAATAATCACCACCACCACCTCTTTAAAGTAAAACATCCATTATGAAGCCATGAATTTGACATGCGTGGAGGAAACGTTAAGATCCCTTATCATACAGATAAAATAGCTATCAAGCCCAGAGTACACTATAATCGTTATCCTGATCAACAACATTTCTGGAAATACTTGATGAGACACTCGAAAGTACGCTAAATAATCAATTCGTGATTATTGTATTTTCTTTCAGATGTACTATTTTAATAGGCCTAAAATATCTGTAAGTTTTATATTATCTTAGACGCTATTGATATTAAGAATGACACCATGTCTTTTCAGAAAAAAAAAACCTGTCACTCCTGAGTTGTCTTCCTTGGCCATGATATGTGGTTATCTTGTTCGAGTTGCGGAAGAATATTCCAACTGTGAATCATGTTTGGGACAGGTATCCTCGGCCACTACTGACAGTCCGCTGATGTGCCTCATTAGGATGAAAGATCGTGGAGCATTACGCTACCCCTCAAAAATGACTTCCTGCAAAATATGTAGAATTTTACGTGTCATTAATTACGTTATCTGGGAAATACGGATTTAGTTTTAAAAACTTAACGTTTTTGTTGTTCCAAAGTTCACTGAGGCATTCAAATGTGACGAGTGTGATCAGAGAATACTGGCTGTAACTCTCATTACAAAACTTGTAAAACCAATACTCGACAATGAAGCCGATGCATTTACAGATGCTCATGACTTGGAAAAGAACTCAGGACAACGTCTGTAAGTTGGAAGATCTTAAAAATGTGAGTGATACGAGCAGTGATCATGGCAAGTACTTTTAACGTATTACTTTTATTATTTATTGCACTTGACTTCGCCTAAAACAACTCCAAAACCACGTAAATGTGCTTTACTTTACATCCAATCATTCGAAATCACATTTAGATGGTCCTAACTTCATTACTTGTGGTGTTTTACGTCTTTAAAAACCAACATGTACCATTAATTGAATGTATTTCGCGCGAGCAGCATGGCACAATGTCGAGACCTCTAGCGGGACGTTCGTAAAACTACTTGCGACCCGCATTTCTATCGGTCTACTTCCCGGCCTTGTATATCTCGTATGCAACGGAATAACCTGCGCCCACGGGTGGCCCAGATTGGTTGCACAGTAGATGTTAGTTTCACCCCGTCCTGCTCGTGACGTCATCACAGGAGCACCGTGACTGTGCAGCATACAACCGCACGTGTATCTCATTTCGTTGTTTATATATGTCTGTCTTATAAAGAAAGGATTACCACGTAATAACTATACGTAATTTCTTTCCGTATATTGCTGTTGGTTTATATAGTGGCCTACTGTATTTTACGTAGTGTGTGTGTCGTAGTTCGTTTCTGTAAGATCTCTGTTAAGTTGCTGTGTTTCGTGCAGTGAGGTGCACTTATTTTCTTTTCGTCAGTTGCGTGAACAGTGTAATAGTAGCTGGACTGAAATGTATGTGTTCATAGTACAGTATCATTGCGACAGAAAACTGTGCCGTTAATGATTCACCGACCGAGCTCGATAGCTGCAGTCGCTTAAGTGCGGCCAGTATCCAGTATTCGGGAGATAGTGGGTTCGAACCCCAATGTCGGCAGCCCTGGTTTTTCGTGGTTTCCCATTTCCATACCAGGCAAATGCTGGGGCTGTACCTTAATTAAGGCCACGGACGTTTCCTTCCCATTCGTAGGCCTTTCCTGTCCCATCGTCGCCATAAGACCTATCTGTGTCGGTGCGACGTAAAGCAAATAGCAAGGAAAAAAAGATTCACCGCAATCTACAGCGACACCTGATTGTTCAGCAGAGGGATTTCGGTACCTCGCCGACCGTGAAAGAAAATATGACAATTCAATGCGAAGTCCCACTAAGGAAATGCTTTCCATTTCTTCTGGTACAGTCCCTGTGGGATGGATAGAAATGTTATCTCGGGAAGGTCTACTCGTTCCATCGTTAAAATGGTAAACCAAATAAAGGAATTTGAGTTAATTTTCAGGGACACTCACGGACGTGCTGAACTGTGACGCATACCTAATATTATACGCAAAGTGTGGCAAATAATTAGCAGTAAATTCCCCGCTGTACCACCAGAAATATTAAGAATGTATGTTAGAACGAAAATATTTATACGCATACGACAAATGAACATTCGGACAAGAACTGGAAAATCCATAGGCACGACAGTGGATTTCATCTTCAAAAGCAACCACTTCATGACATCTAATCTCACAGGTAGGACTGTGTTCTAATGATGTGTTTTTCCTGTTCTTTCTTATTGTTTAATTTTTAAAAAGTAGACTACCTATGCGGAGCCTCCGTGGCTCAGACGGCAGCGCGTCGGCTTCTCCCCACTGGATACCGTGGTTCAAATCCCGGTCACTCCATGTGATATTTGTGCTGGTCAAAGTGGAGGCGGGACAGGTTTTTCTCCGGGTACTCCGGTTTTCCCTGTCATCTTTCATTCCAGCAACACTCTCCATTATCATTTCATAGCATTTGTCAGTCCTTAATATATCACTTTGGGAGTGGCGACCCCACTGTAACATTAGCCTTTATATGGTTCATTCATTAGATCAATGACCCGGTCAAAGACAGGAAAACAGGCTGTAGGTTTTCCAGGACTATCTATGCATGGTTTCGAATATGAACTTGCTTCTGCTGCTGTTATAATATGTGTTAAGCTTTAAACTCGATACCTCCGGAAGTGAGTCAGTATATCGTATGTTAACATACGGTAGTTCCATCACGGAATTTCTGCTGTAAATACTTAATATGACAAAGATTTCATATCTCTAAATATTTATGTTTACATATTTGAAAGCGCGTAACCTTCCTCAAACAAAATAGAGGAACTTGGAAAAGTTAATAAATTTCAAGCGTTGGTCAGTGTGCCGCCACGTTACATTTACGCCTTATTCGTAATAGAAATAATGAAAACTTACTATGCTGTATTCTTTTTCAATCTTACAACAGCAGTAATCTTTATGTCTGGTCGGCAATTATTTCTGAGAAACTGTAATGTTTGCTGATATTATGAGATTCCTACTGATTTTGCGCTCTGGGCTCGGCTGCTTTGGTTCTACTGTGACGTCGTTTCGTTAGCCAAAAATAGCAGCTGGGCTCGCGTTGGGCCCAACCTTTAGTAGTGTTTAAGAACCTTGCCTGCGCCTACTTTTTCTTGAACATGTGCAGCCCGTTACGAATAGAATCTCTCTAGTCTTATCTTACGTGACATTTTTAGCAACTTTAATCACGGTACATATGGATACAGGCTTCCTTACCGGCACAGTGTAAAAAAAGACAATAAATAAGGGTCATCCAACCCAATAATGGCCACGGTATGGAATTTCATAGTAACAGAAGCACGATGTAACTTCAAAGTGAATTACTCACGTTTTTGAATGCACGCCTGTGTGGTAGGTTCAATGGTGTAGACCAGGCTTGGGGTTCTTGAACATATGAATGTGATATACTGGTGTATAAGACCCCCTTAGTATATCACATTCATATGTTCAAGAACCCCAAGCCACAGAATATAATAATGAATTAAATAAACAAAAAACAGAATGTAGCAATGGCACGATGTTTGATTTTATTCGTGTAATTTAGTACTAACGTGTATTTTCCTTTGAAGTTTCATTTAACTTCATTTACATATAGATACTTTATATATGCATAAAAATTATACAACAATGGACTTTGCGTCGCACCGACACAGATAGGTTATATGGCGACGTTGGGACAGGAAATGACTAGGAGTGGGAAGGACGTGGCCGTAATTATGGTGCAGCACCAGCATTTGCTTGGAGTGAAAAAGGTAATCCACGAAAAATCATCTTCACGGTTGCCGACAGTGGGGTTCGAACCCACTATCTCCCGAATGCAAGATCCGAGCTGCGCGCCACTAACCTCACGGCCAACTCACTCGGTAGGAAATTATAAAACAAGGTGACACTTGGCTAATAATTACAACAGTCTGGACCTGGAAACTGAGATGAGAAAATTCACTTGGTACGATTGCTGGATCAATGAGACCGACGCGACGGTGCTGTTTTCCTAAGACCAAGCGCTTTACAAGCAGTCACTCAAACCAAAGGTCAGCCTCTACATCAGCTCCGTTTCTGTATTTGTTTTCTTTTTCATTTGTGCGAGGTCCGGCTCTATGGCTAAATAGTTAGCACGCTGGCCTTTCGTCCAGGGAGTCCCGGGTTCGATTCCAGGCAGGGTCGGGGATTTTAACTTCAATTGGTTAATTCTGATGGCTGTGGGTAGGGGGGAGGGGGGATGGGCGCGCGCGCGCGTGTCTCTTGTCTTAAAGATGTAGAAATCATCCTAACAAAACAGATGTGCAGGTCACCTATACGGTGTCAACTCGAAAGACCTGCACCAGGTCTCTCCGGAGGCCACGTGTCATTATATTATTACTTGTGTGAGAGCAGAAAAGGTACATTCACGCAGGTATGTTATCATGAAAAGCATTAAAAACAATATTTTATTTCTAGAAATTGTAGGTTTTAGGTGAACTCGCGGATCCAAAAGTCGATCAGAGACGTGAAGTTGTGATACAGGGTCTGTTAAAAGAGATTCGTAAAATACTTCGGCTAGTTGATCTTCGTCAAGGGAGGAGAGTTCCCGTTCAGCTTCTAAGAAAGGATTTCTAATCAACGAGATTTTCTCAACCAGAGGCGGAAAAATATTGTCAGTGTGGTACTAGCAATCTCAAGTGTCTCTTCATTACAACACTTACACTGCCTTGTAGCATTTCTTCATTTTCAGACAGATCAAAGTGCTGGGAAATAGCCGAATACGGGTTTGCTGATTCGGTGTGCCCATATACTAGTTTTTCTTTATTGTTCGATTTATTTTGTTTTGGACTGTGAAGAGTGTGACTTGTGTTCCGTGCAGCCTTCAATTCAATTCATTCAAGTGACTGAATATACATACTAAATAACCAAGTCTCTCAAACCGCGAAAAATAATTGAAGAAGTCTCTGAAATTGCATATCGCATTGAGAAGAAATGGCGTACCTCCATCACTCAATTCAAACAAGCAAGTCAAAGATATGCCTCTAGACAACCACTTATATATACATGCAAAAACAATTATTCATGGTCACACACTATATCCTTGCATAGCTCCAAAAATGACCTGGCATTTAGAGGCCTGGCTATGATGAAATTAACAAATTTCAGAGCTTCTTTTAGCACATAATCCAGTTCTGCGGAAATGCTGCGAGTTGTTAGTGCTTCACAGTGGATGCAACAATGCGTTCAACATGAAGGGAGACAGTCCTCACGTGTGCAATTGCGCCTTTATATTTTCAGGATAAGGACCTAGTGCCGTCGGTAATTAATACAAACCATTGCTCCCAGTATGCCACTTTCAGTCATGAATGTGTTGAGCAATGCAAAAATGCTATCGGCTTTCACGTCCGTAGGTACGTTTGAACAAAACAGCAAATAATCCTGGATCACGTTTTCAAATTTCTATCGAATTGAAGTTAGTAATTTTGCACTGTTAGAAATATCAGTGCTTTCGTCCAGCTGAAACGCGTAGCAATTAGTAGTTATCACTCGTTACAACAATGTATCAAGCACATTTTCTGCCACTTCTATTCTTCACTTGACGGCGTTATCAGGCGATAGACCATCCAACTGTTTTGAGTACTGTTCACCAACTGTAATATTTACAATGTTTTGCTGCAGGCAGCACTAGTTTCTCTCCAATGGTATGTGGTTGGCCATATTTTGCATCAATCAATCAATCAATCAATCAATCAATCAATCAATCACTACTGATCTTCATTTAGTCGCCCAGGAGGCAGATTCCCTATCTGTTGTTTTCCTAGCATTTTCTTAAATGATTGCAAAGAAATTGGAAATTTATTGAACATCTCCCTTGGTAAGTTATTCCAGTCCCTAACTCCCTTTCCTATAAACGAATACTTGCCCCAATTTGTCATCTTCAATTCCAACTTTATCTTCATACCGTGATCTTTCCTACTTTTAAAGACACCGCTAAATTTATTCGTCTACTAATTTCATTCCACGCCATCTCTCCACTGACAGCTCGAATCATACTGCTTAGTCGAGCAGCTCGTCTCCTGTCTCCCAAGTCTTCCCAGCCCAAACTTCGTAATATTTTTGTAACGCTACTCTTTTGTCAGATATTACCCAGAACAAATCGAACTGGTTTTCTTTGGATTTTTTCCGGTTCTTAAATCAAGTAATCCTGCTGAGTGTCCCCTACACTGGAACCACACTTCAGATGGGGTCTTACTAGACTCTCCCAGTTTCTCACATACTCACACCATAGTCTCATTTAAGTCCCCAATCACCTTCCTGTCAGTATCCCTCCTACACAGTATTCCACTAAAAACAATCTCCGCTTCCTTATATTTCCCCACATGCTGCATTTACCAGATCCCACTCATCCCCAATATTATGTTGGTACTTATACCTGCTTGCCTTACGTTGTTAGTATCAACGTGAAACACTACCACCTTCTCCTTTCCCTCCTCCTTTTCTTCTACTTTCTTCAACATCTGCCTCAACCTAATTCCTGGATAACACTCTACCCTGGTTCTCTTTTCTCCATGCACTTTCCCCATATGTCTAACAACGGAATCCCCCCATTACCAAAGCCTCAACCATGCCCACCTCATCCAATCCCCTCTCCCCTTGGACAGCCCTATCTTTCCTGACCGCTGCAGAAGCTACTTCCTCCCCCCTTTTCTCCCTTCCATGACCCTGTTCCATCTGTCTTTTCCTACCCTTTACTCTACATTTCTCTTTCCTACCTTTTCCCTTCCTCCTACTTACACACTTCTCAACAACAGTTCCCTGTTCCTCATCTTCCCCTTGTTGTTCTACCGGCAGTGACTCGTACCGATTTCTGACATACACCTGTCCTGAATAGAGCCCTTAGCCTGCTATTTCCTACCCCTTAAAACATTAGACCACCTGTCTTCTACAATTCCCCCTTACCTTTCCATCCCTCTTTTACACCTATCGTATCCTGTACATTGCTTGAGGGAGTCCTATCTTCCTTCTTGTCTTCTGAGAGAATCCTAATTATCTCCCTTAAACTCTCCAACTTCTCCCTCATACTCCTTTAATGCCTGGCCACACCCAGTTCCTACACTTGCACGCCTCAGCCGTTCTTTACAGGGGGGGGGGGGGGGATAAAAGGAAAAATAAAGTAACTTATTCTGAACCAAAAAAAAATGAAAGAAATATTTTCTAGGATAGTACACAAGGATCACACGACAATAAGATAATTAATATACTGCTACACTACAACACTACCTTGTCGTAGGAAAATTTGATATGATGCTAAAACTACATTTTCCACGCCTCCCGTAACACTGTTCGTGAGTACTTGCTTCGCTTCCTGAAGTTCAGGAGTTAATTGCGAAGGTGGTCTATTAAGCTGTCAGCTGCACAGCCATGCATGGTTTGGAGATGACGTTGCATATACGATGGTCTCGTACACTTCTCGGATAAAACATCACCACACAACAAACAGTGGGGCTTCTGATCATATCCAACATTCACCGCAGGAAAACCCAGTAGAGGTATTTATTGGCATATTTACGTTATTGCACTTGTTGAATGGTTTCCCGACTGACGGATCTGACCTCCAGGACACACTCAGCTGTATCATTAATCATTGTTTCGAATGAGACGCACACCATTACTACTCAAAGTTTCCATTACGTTTCTCAACCAGCAATTCATATTATCGTCTACGAGTACTATTGCACTTTTATTAAATTGTATTGCCGTTCGCTTCTCGATTCCTGGACTTTGAGTACGTGGAAAAGCGAAGATCGAGTATTTATCTTTTGATATTTAATATATAACAAATTAATATTTGTTTGTTCGTCTCGACTGGACTCAAAAACTATTGGTTCGACTTCGCTGAAAAGTTCACAATTTGTTCTTATTACTCCTGAGAGGGTTTACGAAGTGATTTGAAGGAAATCCGATTGGTAGATATTTTAATGAGTAATTTTATCTAATCAATTTAACGGCAAAGCCGCACGAAGATTGGATCGATCTGATGGATAGACTGTCACTAGGCGACAGCGACTTCCTCTGTATCATGATGTATGTATGTTCAGTCCGTCAGCGATTCCGCTGGTGGGATCCTCAACAGCTCTGCCATCAGCTGTCATAGATGGCCTAGGCAGCACTGAAGAGGCGTACTTGGGAAATGAGGAGTGAGGTAGTTTCCCGTTGCTTTCCTCACTGAGCCAGAAGTTGCTATTACATATCAGTCTGCCAAGCCCACTGAAATGCATGCACCAACCGACCCTATGAGCAATATTTTCACACCATTCATAGCAGGGACTGGCTGCAGAAGGAATGGCATTACTAGTATCACTCATCCTCAGTCACTTTCATTTTGTCAAAGCCAAGGATAAAGCTGAGACAGATCAATGAAAGTAACAAAATTGCTCTAGCCCATACCAGAAGACATAGTATACTGTAAACACTAGGTCCCGCCAGCAAAGGTCAACAGCTCTGCCTCAGCTGTCATAGATAGCCTAGGCATCACTGAAGAGGCGTACTAGGGAAATGAGTGAGGTAGTTTCCCGTTGCTTTCCTCACTAAGCCAGAAGTTGCTATTACATATCAGTCTGCCAAGCCCACTGAAATGCATGCACCAACCGACCCTATGAGCAATATTTTCACACCATTCATAGCAGGGACAGGCTGCAGAAGGAATGGCATTACTAGTATCACTCATACCTCAGTCACTTTCATTTTGTCAAAGCCAAGGATAAAGCTGAGACAGATCAATGAAAGTAACAAAATTGCTCTAGCCCATACCAGAAGACGTAGTGTACTGTAAACACTAGGTCCCGCCAGCAAAGGCACTGTATCATGATAGTCAGGTAAGAAATGCTGTACGTAGGATGGGAACATGCCGCCATGTTTTATAAGTACGTTTCTTCGACGGAGGTTCCATATTTGATGTACATCCCAATTACTGTTAAATCCGTAAGCTTCAAGATTATCATATTTTCTTCCTTTACAGTATCTTGAATTTTCCCTGCTACGTCATTCAATATATTGGAAACTTCTCCTTCTGGTCGAAGACACGGCAGAACAGATAATAACGGCCCTTTCACTATTCAAAAATGAAAATAACGTCATCATGGCAGGAGACTTTAATTGTAGATTAGACAAGCCAAACCCCAAAACAACAATGATGTTGGATATCATGCTAGAGAAAGGGTACACTCTCATCAACAAGGCAGAAGATATAACCTATGTTGCTTACAATTGTAGAAGACTTAGTCTTTCACAAAGGAAATAATATATATGCCATAAAACAACAGAGTGTTCGGAAGTCAGCAAACACCCCGCTAACAAAACATGTACCAATACGTACCAGCTTACGTACGTCCTTAATGGCTAGTAATGTCAATAAACGACCAGCTTCAGACTCACACAAACTCTAAAGAAGGTTAAATATGTCAGGCTTAATCAACAACAAAAGGGGTTTAAATCTTACAAAAAGATACTAGACAGAAAATAACATTGACCTTGCTATGGGTAACATTCAAGATACTCTGAATGCTGCAACGATGCCAGACAAGGAGGAAAAGTAAACCCTGGTTCCATACAGAATGCTACAAATCCAGGAGAGGAATAGTAGATGTCTTCCATTTAGCTGATAACTCCCGTACAATTCTCTTAAAAGAATACGCGAGGAAGAGAAAGGAATACAAGAAACTTCTAAAGCATAAGAAGTCACAGTTTATCGAAAAGGAAGCCTTATTAGAGGCAAAGAAAGCCCGCACGGGCCCCTTCATTGCTCCTAAAAGAAGACCAATTACAACACCTGGTGAGGTCCCGATGGACAAGTGGGAGAATCATTTTACCCGGATCTTGAATTCCGGACAAAAAGGTACTCCACCAGATACAAGGCAATCTTTCGAGATAGAAAAGATCTCCTCATTCACAGCAAATGAAATAGAATCAGCAATAAAGAAGACAAAAGACAACAAAGCTGCTGGCCCAGATATGGTTTATAAGGAGGTGCTAAAAGATTTGTCAGATGTACTAATCGAAATTTGGACAGAACTATTCAACAAATGTTTACCCAAAAGTGAGATTGCAGAAGGAGAAAATCAGTAATAAAGGCACTTTATATGGGAAAAGGTGATACAAAAGGATCCGAATTCATATGGTGGAATAGCTTTGGAAAACAATGTTTTTAAAATCCACTAAAAATTACTCACTGAGACACTACGAGGATAATAGAGCCACTATTCCTGACCAACAGTTTGGTTTCCGGGAAGGGAGATCAACACTACAAGCCATAGGCCATCTTCTAAACGACATTGGTCAAGCTCTAAGACATCCTGAAAGAAAGTTTCACACCGTTTTCATCGACTACACCAAAGCACTCATCTAATAAACAGAATGAAACTTTTAGAATAACTGGATGCCATGACAAAAGGAGGAAACGAAATCACATCAGCTGTTAAAAACATTTTGACTTTCAACAATTTGGAAACAAGGGACGGATTACGAGAGATTACCCAGACGAGGAGGGGTTTTACAAAGAGACCCAATGAGTCCTTTGTTGTTCAATATCGCAACTGCAGATATTACAAAGATTTTAGAGGCAACAAAATCAGTATCCTTATATATGTATGGAGTTGGTATGGTTCTGGGCTCATCAAACAGGTATGAACTAAAAGGAACATTAAATGCTTTATATCTCTGGGCTGATGAAAATTACTTTACCATTACTTTCACCAAAACATTGCACATGATCTTCCAAAAAGGGGGAAAAGCCTCAGCAGAAGGCAAAGTGACCCTAGGAAACAAGGAGATTGAGACTATAAATTCATGTATTACCCTACAGACTTCATGTAATTCATTCCGGATCCACATAAAGGAGAGAGCTACAGCTGCTATCAGAGGAATATACACTATCCGTCTTACTAATAAACGGTGTATAACTTTTATACAAGGTTTATACACCGTTTATGTGAAATTCGTTACTGATAAACCGTGTATAAGCCTCATCTGCATACATCTGTTATAGTTATTCACTGAAATGTTTATAGAGACCAGGACCCTTAAATAAGCGTTGTATAGCAGCGAGTAGCGGAAAAAGAAACGAGTGAGCAGTTTATTTTCGTGGTATTTATTGTCTACAGTAACACAATCGTGGTGAAATATTCGACTCATCCATTTAATATTGAACACACATTGAAAGAATGGACGATAACGTTGATGATCGTCACGATATTTTAAACATAGAAGACATACACCATTCAGAGGTTATGGAGGCTAGACATCTTCGTAAAGTAAAACACTTTAACACTGCAGTGGTCGCGCCTCATAGCGTTACGTGAATGGTCGCGGGTTCTACTGTTGTAGAACACAGGTGTTTTTTTTTTTTTTTACACTTGTTAAAATAACTTTATCAATTATTTTGGACTTGGGTGTGTAAAATATAGGATATAAAACCCATGTTATGAATTAAAACATTTTATTTTTATAAACACATAATTAAATAAAATTAATGTTTTTTAAACATCACATCAGCATTATTTTTATTTAATAGAAGATTTCAAAGATATCCAAAACATATTTTTTAAAAAAGAACCTTTCTTTGAGGCACAACGATCTGCTACAGAAAGTGTCTATTCGTAGCAGTCATCACACACGAGTTTCTGGTGGTCCGGGCATACCCATCTCTGGCATGTTTCACAAGTCTTCCTCGTTGATTTACTGCGACGCCTGCCGCAGAGAAAACATTTTCCTACTGCACGAGGTTGCACTCTTGCCACTGGAGCTTCTTCAGGGATACGAAGCAAAAATCGGATCTCTTTGGTCAAGGTTTCCATGGCGACGCGGCGTCTTATTGCTGGTTCCATCAGTTCAAATGCGAAATCATTCAGAAATTACCTACGACTGATATTTGCATCATTCTTGTTGGCTTTGTAAATGTTGATAGCGTCCACACCCGCAACATTCAAAACATGAAAAAAGACTGTTAGCGGCCACCAGCGGGAGTTCCTGGACACGTCAAAATGTCCACTCATTTTATATGAAACGTCCACTTCATGCTTAATCCGGTTGTATGTTGTGAAGATACAAGGCTTCTTTTCATCTCCAGTGTCACCATCAATTGCCTTGTTGTGGTGCGTGGTTGATATAGCACACACTGCCTTGTTCTTCTGTGGAACATAGGATACAAGTGTACACTTGTCTTGAAATCCAAAAAGGCTGGTTTTAGGTTCCCTATCTTGGTTCGGCAGAAAATATTCAGTCCCGACGTAAGTCAGAGATTTTTGCAGAAGGATTCTAGCTAGAAGGATCGATGAGAAGAAATTATCCGCTGTTTTATTTCTGTGTGACCCAACTATCGGTTCAACTAATGACACACGAGATCATTTACCTTGTTGCTCTTGCGAAACGGGCCGTCTGGCTGTTGCCCAACATACACTTCTAGATTAGTGGTATAATAGTTGGATGAAGACACTAGGGCATAAACCTTAATTCCAAACTTGGCGGGTTTGTTTGGCATATGTTGCCGAAATGGGCATTTTCCACGAAAAGCCACAAGCTGTTCGTCTATGGTAAGATAATCAGACGGTTTGAAGGCATTAGCAGAGTTTGAGACGAATTTGTCGAAAATTAGCCTAATAGCAGCTAACTTACCGAGAGCTCTACGTTGTTCTCTGTCACGTACGTCATCAAATCTTAAACATCGAATTAGGAATCTGAATCGATGCTCACTCATCGTGACATAGATCACCTCACAACCATTCCCACAACTATCGTCCCAGAGCTCAAACACATTACGCCTGCTTGATTTTAAAACACCACACGTATACATAATGCCTAGCAGAGATTTGATTTCCAACTCATCTGTAAATTTAGCATCTGTATTTCTGTTAAATGTATTTCTTATCTAGACCCTCTATATTATGTTTGTGCATCAAACTACATGTCGAATCATTTAATCATCGATAAGACACGACAATGACGCTAGTGGACTTGTTGCATGTTTTGCATTTCCTTGAGGCCCAGGCCTTGAAAAGCTGGTACTATTTTGAAATCGGATGTTCCTGAAGTTCGTGGGACTAAGGGTTCTAGATACCAGCGAGATGGTTCTTTCCTTTCTCTATTTTCTCTACCAATATAAAAACTCACGCATAAACATAGATGTCGCATCTGTATGTGTTGCTCCAACAGCAGGTTCTATCGGCACGGGTTTTTCATCCTCTTGTTCTTCTACTATTGGTCATGGTGTATCGTCAGTATCACTGTGTTCTGCAGTTTCTTCTACAAAATCCTCCTCTAGTTCGTCTTCATCCTCAACACCAGTATAACTTGAAAACCGTACATGATATGATTTCCGTACTTTGTAGTTGAATCCGCAGAAATATGATGTATAAATGCCTAATAGAAACTTTTTTTATCAAACCTTTCTTTTAGCTACAAAATAGGTTTTCCTTTCTCCTGAAAAGTAAGGATTTTGGAATATATACAGTTTTCAACTCGCCGATTCAATTACAAATGCTTACGTTTTCCGTACTAGCCCAGTTAGGAGCATTTCATCTTTTCTTAAGCTTTTCCATTTCTTTTTTGGCGTTCATTACACAAGCAAGCTGAAGAAATGTTGATATCAATATAAGTCAATTTCTAGTTGTCTCAAGGAATGACAATGAATAACTATAAAAGAAATGATGGTTGGGCGTATGTTTGTGTAATAATGTCTTACTGCTTTATAGACTTTTCAAATTGCGAGTTTATTATACAATATCTGCCTCTACAAAGATCTTAAATCTTTCTCAAATTTGAATATAAAAAGGGACATATTCCTTGACATAAAAAATGGTATAACTTGAGAACCGTACATAATATGATTTCCATACTTTGTAGTTGAATCCGCAGAAACATGATGTATAAATGCCTAATAGAAACTTTTTTGATCAAACCTTTCTTTTGGCGACAAAACAGGTTTTCCTTTCTCCTTAAAAGTAAGGATTTTGGAATATGTACCCTTTTCAACTCGCCGATTCAATTACAAATGCTTACGTTTTCCGTACTATCCCAGTTAGGAGCTGTTGATCTTTTCTTAAGCTTTTCCATTTCTTTTTTTGGGGTTCATTACAAAAGCAAGCTGAAGAACTGTTGATATCAGTATAAGCCAATTTCCAGCTGTCTCAGTGTTGCCACTGCCTTTTTGAGATGCCTTGCTACTGTGCGACTTTCCGGAAAGTTTTGCTCGTAGATAACCAGCAGAAGCGATCATAAAGGCGGTGAACGTGCGAAATACGTCAGTGAACTGCAAGAAGAGATTTGTACGCCTTGGAACGAGTGTATACGTGCTGTATAGTAATACAATGCGTATACCTCGTTTATTAGTAAGAAAAATGTAAAACGCTTCATCATCAGCCAATTCTATCATTACATGATGTGGCCTCTTTAAGTCGTGAACTCAGGTAGGACTTTAACAGAACTCTCCAGGTAGAACTGTTTCGAGCAGTTCTCTGCCAGGTAGCACCAGTTATCCTCTTGATGTCTTTGTCCCATCTGTCTGGCGGTCTTCCTCTAGGCCTTTGATGATCTCTTGGACTCCATTCTAATACAAGCTTCGTGCATCTGTCATCTTCCCTACGAGCAATATGTCCAGCCCATTGCCATTTTAAGGTAGCTATTCTCTCAGGAATGTCATTAACTTTAGTGATTGATCTGATGTCATCTGCTCTCTTCTTTTCTTTCCTTGTAAAACCCAACATTGACCTTTCCATGCCTCTCTGCGCTGTCCTAAGTTTCCCTTTCGTAAATTCGTTCATTGTCCAGGTCTCACAGCCGTAAGTCAACACAGGTAGAAAGCACTGATCATTTTCTTCAGATTTACTAGCATATTTGATCTGAAGACAGTTGAGTTTCTTCCATACGCGTGCCATCCTAGCTTAATGCGTCGAAAAATCTCTGGTCTTATATCACCTTTCATATTCATCAACTGGCCCAAATAGATATATTCATTGACCTTCTCTAACGGCATGTTGTTGATGTTCACACTTCCTGCTGTGACCCACTTGTTAGACATGACTTTTGTTTTGGAAAGGTTCATCTTCAAGCCGACTGACTCACATTCCGTGGCAAGATCAGTAACTAATGTCTGGAGTTCATCATTGTCGTTTGCCAGTAATGCAATGTCATCAGCAAATCTTAAGTTATTAAGCCTTCTGCCATTGATCCTTATACCCTTTCCTTCCCAATTTAATTCGACATTGACATCTCCAAACAGCTGAGAATAGCTTTGGAGAGATTGGATCACCTTGTTTAACACCTTTTCCGATAGGGAATTCTGGAGTTGCTTCACCGACATTAACAAAGGCTGAAAAGGACTTGTAGATGTTGTTGAGAACTCTGATATAAGCCACCTCAACTCCCTGCTCATCTAAGGCTTGTAAGATAGCTGAATGGCTGATTGAATCAACTGCCTTTTCAAAATCAACAAAGGCTATGCACAGAGGCATCTGGTATTCATTTGGTCTGCTAATCACTTCACGCAGAGCCAGAACGTGGTCCATTGTGCTAAAGCTCCTGCGGAATCCTGCTTGTTCAACTGGCTGGGCTGAGTCAAGAGTAGAGCTGATTCTGTGTAACAAGATCTTCATAAAAAGTTTGTACAAAACAGAGAGTAAGCTTATAGGGCGATAGTTTTGGATATTGTGAATACTTCCTTTTTTATACACGGTTTATTCACTGTATAACTATACAAGAGTTAAACAACTGTATAAGGAGTTTTTATTAGTAAGACGGTATTAAAAAAACAACCAGATTGTCTTTGCAAACCGCCTTAACGCAATTCCACGCAAAAATCTCCCGGATACTAACATACGTAATAGAATTGATTTGGGTAAAAATATATGTAACTGATTTAACTATACTGGAAAAAATAAAAGCAGCATACCTGAAAAGAGTGTTGGGAGGCTCAAGAACAGCATCTTCTCATCTAGTTTATGAACTGGCAAGAGAACAATTCTATTTAGAAGATCTACAGCTGAAGCTACCACTACCTGTTACTAATCTTGCAACTAAAGTAATCCAGAGAAGAAAACAAAAACGTGCAGAAATACCTCAAGACTTCTACGCTCCTGACGCAATGACTGACAGGAGATGGATGAATGAAAACCAACCATTAACATCTGTTTTGACAAGACTCGCAGTTCACGGCTTTCATCATAGATGGTGTATTAATAAGAAATTTCATGAGCCAAATATTAAGTGCGTGTGTGTATTATGTGGAAAATTATGTGACAAGTATCATAACTGTTACCGAGCTCGATAGCTGCAGTCGCTTAAGTGCGGCAAGTATCCAGTATTCGGGAGATAGTGGGTTCGAACCCCACCGTCGGCAGCCCCGCAGATGGTTTTCCGTGGTTTCCCATTTTCACAACAGGCAAATGCTGGGACTGTACTTTAATTCAGGTGACGGCCGCTTCTTTCCCATTCCTAGCCCTTTCCTGCCCCATCGTCGACATAAAGACCTATCCGTGTCGGTGCGACGTACAGCAACTTGAAAAAGCAACTTGCATATAACTGTTTGCAGCAAGAGAGTGAGATTGATAGTCAATTACAGTAAAGACTGGATTCCATAATTTGTACTTGCACATTTGTGCGCAATTCCAAATATATATTAAGTACGTTTCTTACTAGGAGGTTAATGACCATGCAAATAACGATGGCTCACAGTAGGGGCAGGCTCTGCGACCTAGGCAACGCCGTGAATAGAAAAAGTGCACATCATCATCGTGGTATCCTTGGTAGTGATGGCAAAGAAACATAATGGGTGCAACTGGCAGATCTAGAAACGGAACACTAATTAAAAACTGTTAAAAGATACATCTGTACGTAGATGTACACTGTGCTCTATTACGTTAAAAAATATACAATATTGTTGCTTCGCTTCACGAGGTTTTCAAAGAAGCGAGGAACGACAAGCGAGCAACGAAGCACATCGTTTACGAGTTTCTCAATCGCATGCATCAGAATCAGAAGAGCAACGAACAGTAAGAGTCGAAGCAGAACGTTCACGAGCTACTCGATCTCGACAAACCATGCATACTGTCTTGAATCTTGGTGCATTCCAGTATAATAAAAATTACGACTAGAATCTGCAACCAAGTGTAGACAACATCTGCAAAATGAATAAGGTGTGTGGGCATTACAGTGCACGAATGTCCCAAGATTAAACACCAGAAATGTGCTGCGCGAATTGCGAAGTTGAGACTTCCGATTTTGCATCGACCACATGAAGCTCTGTTGTCATTCCTTTCGGGCAACTCGGCCGATTCGAAGCACGTTTTACAAAACATTCGTAAATACAATTCGACTTTCCAATTGACATCCTTTAGAGCCGATAAAGTATTCGAAGACCAATACATGCCAGCTTTCAAAATTTAAGGGCAAATACAGGCTATCACCTCTTCTTCATGTGCCCATGTCCTCGCAGAACGTTGGCAGTCAGTAGCATGATCTGTTGTTTGTTCACAGCTGTTCTGAATAGAGTAAGCTTTGTCACCCCACACCACTGGCTCAAGTTGCCGAGCCACGATGTCCTACTTCTCGCTGGACCACGTTTTCCATTCATTTTCCCTTTGAGTATTACTTGCAGAAGGTGGTATTTACTATTCCTCATCATATGACCAAAGTATTCTAGCTTCCTTCTCCTGGTGGTAGTGAGAATTTCTGGTTCTTTGTGCATACGGTGCAAAACGTCTATATTGGTAATTTTAGCTGCCCAAGGTATCTTTAGCATCCTTCGGTACGTCCACATTTCAAATGCTTGCAACTTCTTGCACATGGTCTCAGTGTCCATGCCTCAGCGCCGTATAACAGAATGCTGAAAACGTAGCACCGGAGTAGTCGTGTCCGTAGTGTAATGGAAAGGTCACGGCTTGTCAAAAGTTTTCTAAGCCCTGAAAAGAAGTTCTGGCCTGCTCAATTCTGCATCGGATCTCGTGAGTAAGGTCCCAGTCAGCATTGATGTGACATCCCAGGTATTTAAACGTTGTCACTCTTGCGATCTGGTCCTTTGATGCTGTGAGATTACCTCGAATGCCAACTTCTTTCAAACTTATAACCATCCACTTGGTCTTCTTTACTTGAAGCCTCAAGGCCATGGCGCTGCCGGCTTCAGTGACACCATTAAATAGTCCATTTCTACCATTTCCCAACGCTGAACATAAATCCTTACAAATCTTCTTCATAGGCGATGATCACGTGCGAGTTCCATCATTGATGCAATGCAATTCCAGGCAACAAACGTCAGAATTATATAACCTCTGCAAACCTTTTGCATCAGTACAACAACCTGAAAAAAGTGACAACTTGCCGGCGGATAATTACGCCATCCATATAGGAGCATGCCAGAGGCTACAACGCACCTACCGACAATGAAGTAGCGATTGTTATAGATGTACAAGAAAGTGATACGCGTGATATCATTATTCAGCGACGCAATAACACAAAATATTGCATAACCCAAAACACTTAGGTAAGACCGAACGCCAAAATCTGAAAAAAACGACATTTTTCGTTTATTGACTTATGTTACAACTTGGAATTTAACGAACATTTTGGTGTATCATTTATATGCAAATTCGTCCTAGAAATATTTTTAATTATTTTTTAAGTTTACATCTACACTGCATGGATTTTCGTTTCATCTTGCACCGATTGGTATAGTCATTGATATATCAGGAACTTGCTGACCTAGAAGGCTGTGGCTTGGCTAATTTTAAAGCTCCGGAAGTTTGCTATACTGTTGCGCTCTAAGATCATCAATCAATCAATACTTATCTGCATTTAAAGCAGTCGCCCAGGTGGCAGATTCCCTATCTTTTGCTTTCCTAGCCTTTTCCGAAATGATTTCAAAGAAATTGGAAATTTATTGAACATCTCCCTTGGTAAGTTATTCCAATCCCTAACTCCCCTTCCTATAAATGAATATTTGCCCCAGTTTGTCCTCTTGAATTCCAACTTTATCTTCATATCGTGATCTTTCCTACTTTTATAAACGCCATTCAAACCTATTCGTCTACTAATGTCATTCCACGCCATCTCTCCGCTGACAGCTCGGAACATACCACTTAGTCTGCCTACTGTTGTTTACAAACAAATAATTGGCGATAAAGTTATATGTTTATTGAATCCTTGTTGTGGTTTCACATTTCTTTCAGTTTTTTAATGATATCATCTGGATTAGGATGTGTGGGATATAATAAATTAAAGTTAGGGATAACCTTAAATCATGGGAATTCAGGCAGGCTTATGGTTCTTGAAGAACTGGGAGTAGGAAAGCATACAGCATCTGGATTGAAAGTGCTTGAATGGTTAAGGGTGCAAAAAACAGAATTTGCGGCAAATATGGCAACAAAAGAAGCAAGAAAGAAGAAAAAAGGAGCAGGTTAGCCAGTGACGAGTCAGATTATGGTGCTGGATGCTTCTAATTTGTCTAGGAAAACGAATGGAATAACTTTTAAGATACTTTCTTCACTCTTCAACTTTGGAGTTGATTTTCTTGAAACTAAAAAAATCTCAATAAATGTTCCTTTTTCTTCAAAACTATACAATGTATAACCATGAAATTTTGACAGGTACTTAATGTGTATACAATACAGCTGGGGATCTACAATCAGGTCATTGCAACTAACACCTTGAGAGTTATGCCTCATTGTTCATGATATTTGTTATTAGAATATATCATTTCAAACAAAAACTCATTACTTCCGCATTTATTGAACCACAATTCCGATTGTAGATCCCAGCACCTAATAATAGTTGAGGAATATACTGTAAAAATTTCATGCATTTATCTTTACCAGTTTCTGAGAAAAAGGAACATAAATTATACAAAATTAACATTGGCGAGATAGGGCATTCGGTCTTACCTTAATAAACTAGTCAAATTGAATTTCTGTAGTGAAAAGCCAAAGGATATGTCCAAAATTTGCCATTTCTAGGTTTTGCCAGATGCTGGTAATATTTCATATGCTCCATATTCCACCAGAAGATGATATGTCTACTCATTATAGTAACGGAATAAATGGCCATGGCAAGTTATGATATGTTTTAGCATTACAGTTTATGGTGTGCCAAAACTTGATATGTGAAACATTGTGAGCATTGTTGAATGCGCTTGTGAACGTTTGGCTGTTGAGAGAGCTCTTGCATTATTGTATTATAAAGTAGTTAATACCTATTGAAATTGTTTACATTTTGTGTGTGTATATTCCATTTAGTGCTTGTTGGTAGAAATTGGGAGTAGTGATAATTATTTGAATTTTATAACAAGCTGATGTTCAGTAGATTACGTTTTCTAGGTTAAGTAGGCTAGCTTGGTGTACCTTGTTTCGAATTTAGGTTTAGGAAATACTTTAAGTAATACTATTAATTTTTAAAACAAATTTTTAAATATCTGTAGGTTCGTTGGTATAATACTTACAGAGGCAGATTATCATAAGGAATTGTAAGTCATTGGAACTTCCGCCGCAACTTTTGCGATATTTCGTATAGATATCCGTTCAAACTATCATGAAGGTAATAATTTATTAAATTAAATAACATGATACGCCTGTAAACTTCGATTTTAAAAGAAGTTAAAGAGAATACACGGTAATTTCACTGGATAATTACGGTACTTAACGGTTTTTTGGACTGTTGACGATTGTTGCTAGAAGCACATGGTAGTTGTGTAAATAAATACAAAATCAGCTGATTACTTTATTCCGATAATTTGTAGTTTTAGTTCCCTGCATATTTTGTATATAATTCCCACCTTCGTTTATTCATCGAGTAAAAGTTAATAATTCCTATATCCCAATAATATTGCAGTTCAAGCCCCCGGCGTAGTTTTGACATAAATTATTGTAGACAACCTTTTATTTTTCAGGATTTAAGGACACATTTATTCTCCGTCCCGCGTAGTAGGGAAAATAATAGTAATCCACCAGCGGTAAAAATTCATATAACCACATTTCAGCTGAGAATTGTAGTGTAGATACAGTATATTTAGATAGTACCGTATACTGCATGCTATATTCATGTGTATGTATTAGAGCATAATACCGTACTAATAATAATCTGTCTAAGCATTTAGCTTCGTTGGTAATCTTTGAGTACAGTACTTCTTGCAAATTTCATTTCTGTTTGTGCTCAGTAGTGGCATACGGTACCGGTATTGTAATTAGGATACGTCTGAACGTAGTTTAAAATTATTGTAGTGTACTGTACAGTAGTATAGGAGTAATATCCTATTAGAATTTAACGTGCTTATTTTATTATTGTAAAATATTTGTGTAGTACCGGTATAGTAGAGGTATCTGTAGAAACTCTTACTACAATTCTGTTGTTTAGGATAGGCTTAATTGCAGTTTATAATTGTGTAATTCTTGCGTATTCCTTTCGGTATTCAGTAATTAACAGCAGTTGTAGGAAGTTGTAGGATAAAAACAGAGTATGACTAAGTAGTGCTGCAGTGCAGTCGTATATTAATTACCTTATTGCCGTGTGATCTTTGAGTACTATCCCAGAAAATATATTCCTCTGTTCATTTATTTTCCTTTTTTTTTTTTTTGCAAATAAGTTATTTTATTTTCCTTTTATTTTCATTTTTTTCCGTAAAGAATGACTAAGGAGTGCAAGTGTAGGAACTGTGGGTGTGGCGAGGCATTGCGGGGCATGAGGGTGAAGTTCGAGAGTTTTAGGGAGATAATTAGGATTCTCACAGAAGACAGGAAGGAAGATAGAACTCGCTCAAACAATGTACAGGTTACAGTAAGTGTAAAAGAGGGATGGGAAGGAAAGGGGGGAGTTGTAGAAGACAGGTGGTCTAACATTCTAAGGGGAGGGAGATTGCAGGCCAAGGGCTCCATTCAGGATCAGAATTCAGGAGAGGTGTCTGTGTGAAATCGGTACGAGTCACTCCAGGTAGAACAACAGAGGGAAGATGACGAAAAGGGAACTGTTGCTGAGATGTGTGGAAGTAGGAAGGGAAATGTAGAGTAGAGGATAGGAAAAGACAGGTGGAACAGGGTCATGGGAAGGAGAAAAGGCAGAAGGAAGTAGCTTCTGCAGCTATCAGGAAAGATAGGGCTGACCAGGAAGGGAGGGGATCAAATGAGGTGGGTAGGGTTGAGGCTCTGGTCATGGGGGATTCCATCGTTAGACATGTGGGGAAAGTGTGTGGAGGAAAGGGAACCAGGGCAGAGTGTTTTCCAGGAATTAGGTTGAGGTAGATGTTGAGGAAAGTAGAAGAGAGGGAGGGGAAGGAGAAGGTGGTAGTGTTTCACGTTGGACCAATAACATAAAGCAAGCTGATATATGTACCAATATAGTTAGAGATGTGTGGGATCTGGTAAATGCAGCATGAGTTAAATTTAATGAAGCAGAGTTTGCTATCAGTGGAATATTGTGTAGGAGGGATACTGACTGGAGGGTGATTGGGGATTTAAATGAGACTATGGAGCGGGTATATGGGAAACTGGGAGTGAAATTTCTAAATCCTAATGGATGGGTATGAGACAGGGATCTGCGCTCAGATGGTCTTCACTTAAACCGCAGTGGTACGTATAAGTTAGGAAATTTGTTATGAAGGGTAATAGGGAGGTACATTCAGGGAAACGGGGTGGCCTAGGGGAGCGGTGATAAGGAAACAGGGAAGTGGAATTCAAGTAGGGATGACATAAAAATGTTAGTGCCCAACTGTAGAAGTATTGTAAAGAAATGAATAGAAGTAAGTAATTTAAAAGATATATACTCACCAGATATTGTAATAGGAGCTGAATCATGGCTGAGAAATGACTTAATGCATGCAGAAATTTTCTTACGGAACTGGAGTGTGTATCATAGAGATAGAATAGGAATGGTAGGAGGGGGAGTATTCATTCTGGTGAAAGAAGAATTTGTAAGCTACGAAAAAGTTAAAGATGCCACACATGAAATTCTAAGTGTAAGGCTCATTTCTAAAGATAATAGGCAACTCTATATCTTTGGAGTGTACAGACCAGGAAAGGGTAACGCTGACACGGATTCAGAATTATTTGATAAGATAATCAGCTATGTGGGAAACGACATGGAAAGGAATGTGAGTGTAGCAGGAAATCTGAATTTACCAGATGTCAATTGGGAAGGAAATGCGAACGACAGGAAACATGACCAACAAATGGCAAATAAGTTAATATGGGAAGGACAGCTTATTCTGAAAGTGATGGAACCCACCAGAGGTAAAAGTTTCTTGGATGGGGTGCTGGTAAAACAGAGCTCTATAGAAAAACCGAAGTAATAGATGGTATTAGTAATCATGAAGCTATTTCTGACATAGTCAAAAATTTCACAGAAAGGAAGGTCTTAACAGTAGGACTATTAGGCAGTACCATAAGTGGCAGATCTCCTATCTGTTGTTTTCCTAGCATTTTCTTAAATGATTTCAATGATATTGGAAATTTATTGAACATCTACCTTGGTAAGTTATTCCAATCCCTAACTCCCCTTCCTATAAATGAATATTTGCCCCAGTTTGTCCTCTTGAATTCTAACTTTATCTTCATATTGTGAACTTCCCTACTTTTAAAGACGCCACTCAAACTTATTCGTCTACTAATGTCATTCCACACCATCTCTCCACTGACAGCTCGGAACATACATCTTACACTTAAAATTCTCATGTTAGGTCCGTACTGAAATGTACGTACATACAAAGTATGTTACAAATGCAAAGAAAGTAATCAGAAATCGATATCTGAGGAGTGGAAATGCTAAAGGATTCAAGGATCTAAGTGCCATTTTTTAACTTTCAGGTTTTTTTTACGGCTAACCAATCTATATGGAAATTCTAAGTTCCCATGAAGGGAATTATATTCTTTTCCACCAATAGAGCATATAAAAAATCAGATCAAAAATTAGATGGATGGCTTTTCCGGCGTTTGCTCTATTAACCAGCGTTTCGTCTTAGGTCTGACACTAGACTCTTCAGAGTGGGATGTGTCAGACCCTACCCACTGACGCTGGGGTGTATGCAGGTGAACTTATCAGAAGCTTATTTATGAAGCACAGTCTGATAACTGCATACGGGAGATAAAACTCCACAATGGAACTAATGCCCGCCTAGCAATTCCAAATGGAAATTCTAAGTTCCCATGAAGGGAATTAGGTTCTTTTCCACCAATAGAGCATATAAAAAATCAGATCAAAAATCAGATCAAAAATTAGATGGATGGCTTTTCCGGCGTTTGCTCTATTAACCCGTTTCGTCTTAGGTCTGACACTAGACTCTTCAGAGTGGGATGTGTCAGACCCTACCCACTGACGCTGGTTAATAGAGCAAACGCCGGAAAAGCCATCCATCTAATTTTTGATCTGATTTTTGATATGCTCTATTGGTGGAAAAGAATCTAATTCCCTTCATGGGAACTTAGAATTTCCGTTTGGAATGGCTAGGCGGGCATTAGTTCCATTGTGGAGTTTTATCTCCCGTATGCAGTTATCAGACTGTGCTTCATAAATAAGCTTCTGATAAGTTCACCTGCATACACCCCAGCGTCAGTGGGTAGGGTCTGACACATCCCACTCTGAAGAGTCTAGTGTCAGACCTAAGACGAAACGCTGGTTAATAGAGCAAACGCCAGAAAAGCCATCCATCTAATTTTTGATCTGATTTTTTATATGCTCTATTGGTGGAAAAGAATCTAATTCCCTTCATGGGAACTTAGAATTTCCATTTGGAATTGCTAGGCGGGCATTAGTTCCATTGTGGAGTTTTATCTCCCGTATGCAGTTATCAGACTGGGCTTCATAAATAAGCTTCTGATAAGTTCACCCCAGCGTCAGTGGGTAGGGTCTGACACATCCCACTCTGAAGAGTCTAGTGTCAGACCTAAGACGAAACGCTGGTTAATAGAGCAAATGCCGGAAAAGCCATCCATCTAAATTTTGATCTGATTAACCAATCTATGTCTTCGCGCCAGTGCTGTGCTAAGGGATTTATGTGCTTCATTTGCTCCTTTGAGTTGCTACAGTCCCTAAGAGAATGTGCTAGTCCTATGTTCAGACAGGCCTGCTCTGCTAGTGGATCTGTGGGCCACAGCCGTCTGCCGCTAGCTGAGCTCACGCTCACGTTTTACCATAGAGAAGCTGGAGTGCCCTTTCCGTATTGAAAAATGACGCAATATCCAGCACATTACCTTGCAGCCAACACTGCACCATTGTTGTCGATTTAGAAGAAGTTTTCCGTTTCCCTAAATTGACGCACAGTAACATGTATTATTTGCGTCAAGTCTCTTGCTATAACTAACATTCACATTGCCGATACGATGACTTCTTGTATTTTGCAGGCTCTAAACTCTGGTTTACATCCAAACGGAAAAACGAATCTTGTTGTATGGAGTGACAATTGCTCAGGCCAAATAAAAGAATCAAATGTTAATATTTTTGTACATGTACATACTAGAACAAGGTATTTTCAAGTCAGTAGAACAAAAATTTATATTGTCTGAGTACAATTTTTCAGTTGCCGCCGCAATTTTGCTCTTATAGAGAAATGCAGCAAAACAGCCAAAATGCAAGTAATGGAAGATCTTTAAAATGTGATCAAGCAAGCTAGGCCTACAAAACCTTTCCGAGTGTTGAACACGTATGACAGTTTCTTCAAATTTGAGAAAAAGACTTCTGAGTGCATTGATACAAAAAAAAAAATTTGTATCATTCAGGTTTCTTTGCTGAAAATAAGCAAACAACAGCCTGGTATTGTGTCCTGAAAAACAACCTTTTCCGATCTGTGTGACTGGGTGAATTTTCATGTACCGAAGAAAGGCAAAACAACGAAAGACATTGCAGCTGTTGAATCGGAAAAACTTCCAGCTTACAGTTCCGTTGGCACCAAACAACCAAAAGATCTTTCCACCATTATTGATCACGTGGATGAAAAAAACAAGGACTTTTTCCAACAGCTGTTAGCTCAATAAAGTCAATGTTGTCACGTAGCACTTAGATCTATTAGCTGTGTCAAAACTTTGTGTACTTACATCTTTCTGCTCAAAAGGCCACATAACTATTTCATGTTTGAAGATAATTAAACAAACCTTTGTCAACATGTTATAATCATGTAAAAAGTTAATTTGTGTTTAATTAAAAATAAATATTCATTTCTCACAAAGATATGCAGCTTTTTTTTTCTTTGCTTCCTGAAAATTTTCACTTTTGGCACTTCTGACCCTGCTGTTCAAGATCAAATTTTTAGCAATGGTATATCACAGGAAAAAAGACAGAAAAGAAAGGGCATGGAAAAAGAGACAGTGGCTTTCATGATAGGACTGTAACTGCTAAAATTTTTGTTCCTGTAAATAAAGTGCCTGTAGAAATATGTAAGACATTATGTCAGCTTATGGAATTAAACGAGGTAAAGTTTATGTGCTAATACGCCAGAAGAAAACTAATGTAGTTGGTAATGTAATGCCTGATCAGAGAGGAAAGCATGAACCTAGTAATAAACTAGTTTCTGAAAGGGACGAAATACTAGCTCACATCAACAGCTTTCCACAGCATGAAAGCCATTATTCAAGACGCCATACCAGTTGCAAATACTTACCACATCATCTTAATATAACCAAAATGTACAAACTGTACGTGACTAAGAAGGAGTAGAATGGTGAGCGACTGCTTATCCTGTTTATAGAGATGTATTTCTATCAACAGCACTCAGATTCAAACATCCTAAAATAGACACTTGTAAAACATGTGACGTGTTTCAAATGAAGCTGAAGAGTTGTAAACTGGAAAACATGGATATTATTAAGCAAGAATATGATGATCATTTAGCTTTAGCAGATTATGCATATAAGAGCAAGGAAAAAGATAAGAAATTAGCAGATGAAAATAACAGAATGTACTGGTATTTGACATGCAACAATGTCTGCCAATGCCAGTGCTGAGCAGTAATATAGTTTATTACAAAAGACAGCTGTGGCTATACAATGTAATTGGTAAGAGATTGCAGTGAAAGACGTAATGAAACCGAGTGTTTTATGTGGCATGAGGGAGCAGCAGGACGAGGATCAGAGCAAATTGCATCTCGTTTGCACACGAGAATAATGTCCATACTTGAACACAGTGACACATCTCACAACTTATTCCGATACTTGCGGTGCAGAAAACCGGAACATCAATATGGCAGATCAGTGCGATGTGGACCATGCTCGGATAGAACGAGCAAAGAAGAACAATCCATTTGAAATAATGGTACCCAGAGACTGGTATAATTTTGTACGCTCTGTGAGAGGAAAGATACCAATGAAAATTACTGAGATGGGACAGAATGACTTTTACTCTTACTCACATTTGCTGACAGATAAACTCATTAACCCAGATATGCCTGCCGGGTCATTAACGACCCATGGGTGTATATCCCCCACTCCTGTTTTGTACAATGTGAATTATTACAATAATGCTCCAGAGTATAACCTTATGCACTGTTGTTAATACTTGAAATCTTGGTGCTTTTCGACAAAAATGTGCGTGTTGCTTCCTTATATATAGGTGCATTCTCTCAATCGTGTTCCACAGAAGATGCAGTACTGAGGAAAAATGTAAGTATCCTTCACCAGTGGCATGACATAGGTAGTTCAATGATTGGTTTGGGTGAAAGTATATTCATATTAGGTATCTATATAGAAAATGTTCTCTGTTGAGTCATAAACAATGGTAAAATTTGTTTGGGTTTTTAACGACCCGGTGGGCAAATATCCTAGCACATGGTTTCTTTACAAAATTGTCCGTTTTCAATTATTTTCACGTACCGTGAAGCTCAAAAGCAGATTATCTTCTGGAAAATAGCTATAAATATATAATTATCTGCTTATTTTTTAATTTCTTTATGGGATTATGGTTTTATGTTGTATTGTTTTTCAGGGATTCGCAAAGTCTGACTACTTTTGAAATACTCAAGCAACTCGATAGGTCTAGTCTGGTTGATAAGCATCCTCTAATGAATTAAAAAGATATGAAAAAATTGGAGTGAGGTTCTTATGACTGTTGTGTAGATGAAGCAAGCCAGATTTGTGGTGTACGCTGGTATGACAATAGTGTTGTTACCCTCCTCTCCAGTGAATGTAACATGCATCCCTTAGGAACTGTGAGACGCTATTCTGCTGCCACTATGAGTAAGATAGATGTAGATCAACAAAATGTAGCTAAAAAGTACACCGAGCTCGATAGCTGCAGCCGCTTAAGGGCGGCCAGTATCCAGTAATCGGGAGATAGTGGGTTCGAGCCCCACGGTTGGCAGCCCTGAAGATGGCTTTCCGTGGTTTCCCATTTTCACACCAGGCAAATGCTGGGGCTGTACCTTAGTTAAGGCCACGGCCGCTTCCTTTCACTTCCTAGGCCTTTCCTATCCCACCGTCGCCATAAGACCTATCTGTGTCGGTGCGACATAAAGCAAAAAAAAAAACTAAAAAGTACACCTACATGGCGGTGTTGATCAGATGGATGGCAATATTTTCACTACCCGATTGCAATCAGAGGAAAGAAGTGGTATGCCCTTATAATCTTCTGCATGTTTGATGTAGCAAAGAACAATGACTGTCAACTGACAAAATCAATGGGATACTCATCAGACACATTAGAAGTTCTGCAGAGAATTTGCAAGGTCACTTCCAATGAACTATGGATCACCAAGATCGCTTCCAGGACCAAATTGCCTCCTAGCTACTCTTCGGATAATACCTATGTCACTACAAAAGGAAAAAGCAGAACATCTCATTGTCATGCAGCAAGTGTGGCATTGCGCTCCATGATATGTCTTTTTTTGGAATTCCATAGGGCTTAAGAGGATTTGGACTGAATTCTTTAGCGTCCTGGGTACAGAATACAAAAATTGTAAAGATACATGTTCAGAGGAAGAGAACATCATCTAACACAATTTGTTATTTTGTATATGTGGTACATAATAATGGAGCATTTGGATCAACATTTGGCTCAATGACATTTTATGATCAAATATTAGTAAAAAGTGTTAAATAAGCAATTATTGTATGTATGAACTGAAAAATAGCCAAAGAAATAGAAAACATCAACTTCATTTTTGTAATATAATGGTCTACAAATTCCTATGGTTTGAAGTTAATAAATTCAGTTTTGTATTTTACAATGCCATGTAAAGTTTAAATTTCATTTCCTGAAAAGTTGCATTTTATGACATGTCAACTTTTGGCTTTTTACCACAGATTTAATGCACAAAATACCATTGTCTTTCATTTATTTTGTACATATAAATGTGTCTGCTTTCTATATGTCTACCTACTTAGAAAGAGGTATTGCAAAAGCAAGTAAAATAATGGGAAATGGCTGATAATGATGCCGAATCCATTGTTTTTGGTTGCTAAGATGAATTGTGACACTCTGGATACCATTTAAATCCTCACTGAGCCTCTAATGGGACGGGGGCTAGATGGGGTGAAACGTAAATAGTCCAAAATGACAGAGATTAGTGTAGAATTCAACGTTTTTGGGTTCGCAAGGGTGATAGGTGTGCATATACTGTATGTGCTGGCCCCGCGGTGTAGGGCTAGTGTGCCAGCCTCCTACACAAGACGCCCCAGGTTCGATTCCCGGTCAGGTCAGGGAATTTTACCTGCATCTGACAGCTGGTTCGAGGTCCACTCAGCCTACGTGATTACAAATGAGGAGTTATCTGACTGTGAGATTGCGGCCCCAGCCTAGAAAGCCAAGAATAACGGCCGAGAGGAACTGCCGTGCTGACCACACGACACCTCATAATTTGCAGCCCTTCAAGCTGAGCAGCGGTCGTTTGATAGGCCATGGCCCTTCGGGATGGTTGCACCATGGGGGTTTTGCTTTTATATAGTGTATGTACATTATACAACAATGAAGACATAATTCCTAAACTTATAATAATAATCTATGAATTGTGGGTTTGCAATAAAATTTCGCTCTTTCAATAGTGTAAATTACATTACTGCGAACCGCTTGGATTATCATCACGGCTATGAACGAGTCCGTGGACCACTGTTTGGGAATGGCTGATGTAGATGAAGATTGTTTGAACCGTGTAATTCCAGTAATTCATTTGCCTTTGTTGTGGAGAGTGCAGAATCTAATGCTATAACAAGCCGCAAAATCAGCGATATTGTTGACCCTGGCACTGTCACTTCTGTGACTTGAGTTATATAAACACACATACTGTGCGTATAAACGGGGTGGATTATACAAAACATTCGGAAGAAGTTATGAGAGGTTAAATGATAAAGTATTCATACCATGATCAGTAAAGGAAAATAAGAATTCTCTTTCCAGAGTGAACTCGGCTGGAGGATTTAGATGGTGACGAAGTGGAATAGTCGACTAAGGAAACTATAATGAACTTAAGTTAGTTCTACAGCTTGCTACAGATTCCAGACAGGTCATTCAGCACAACCCGTTGTCGCCAAAATGGCTGCAACGAGACAGAAACTGTTGGACATGTGATGGAATTCTGCAGGAGCACTGGGCTAATGCACACTCATCGCCAACACCGACTGCCCGAACCTTGAGACAGCGTGGATGGGAGGTGCACAAGAAGGTTCACTGCATCTCTAATGATGATCTCTAATCGGTGAGCTGACTTCACAGACATCAGCAGAAAAGACAGTAAAGCAATGATCTTAGATCCCACCATTTGCTTTGAAAGAGATTAGAAATCAGGCTTGGGATGTGGACCTATTTAATCGTGCTTGCCTTACCTGTCAGCAAAGTACAAAATACCTATCGATCACTGGATTGTTAGAGGCCTGCTATTCGGAGCAAGAGGCACCCTCCCTAGTCAGACATCGACTTTATTACAAAATTTGAAAGTTCCATTCTGCGAAATAGAAAAAAATAGTAATACAGATTCTGAGGGACTCCACAAATCATTCATTTACATTTATACCCGAGAACATGATTAACATTCCTTGCACAACCCCCGGGGAAAAGAAAAGAATAACAGCACTAACAATTATAAATGTCCACTTTTTAATGCTTTTAAATTCTATCAAAACTGTAACCTTGATTGTATCCCAGATCCATGCCTTTCCCACACCTCTTTCTCTTCTTAGTTTTAGATGTACTCAACTCCAGTCTACACCCTCTGATATTTCAGAATATTCTCTCAGGTGTTAGGTCCCAACACACTCCTCCTCAGATTCAGACCACATACCTCACTACCAACCACCACAGAAATACGCAATAGTGTTTACATAAGTGGCGTCAGAAAAGACATCCGGCTATAAAACAGGGCAAAATCCATGTGTGAGATAGTTCGCACCTGCAACCCCACAAGTGTGGGAAAAGCGGTAGAAGAGGAAGAAGCCAATTTTATACTACATGTTTGTGTATTATTATTATTATTATTATTGCTTTTGTTATTGTGATAATCAAATGGCGCCCGCACCTCCACAGACAAGAGACAGATGCGCCGCATTACATGAAAAGTGTTGTTTTTTTTTTTTTTTTTTTTTTTTGCTTTACGTCGCACGAACACAGGTAGGTCTTATGGCGACGATGGGACAGGGAAGGGCTAGGAGTCGCAAGGAAGGGGCCATGGCCTTAATTAAGGTACAGCCCCAGCATTTGACTGGTGTGAAAAATGGGAAACCGCGGAAAACCATTTTCAGGGCTGCCAACAGTGGGGTTCAAACCACATGAAAAGGTTGGACAGCTGGTCTACACCCAAGAGGATGCTTTGCTCTGTACCACACCAGGTCTTGCCTCTTCCATGAAATGAAACAGGCGCAATTTCAGGAAGGTTCTATCTCTGATAGTTTGTTATATATATAATGTTACTGTACTGAATGAGGATTACAAGTGGACAGAAGCAGCGAAGAAAAAAAAAAGGTTCTTCTAGTGTACTCCTGCTAGAGATCTATTGCACAGTACTGACTTTGCTAACATATAATATTAGGAAATGGTGTGATATATTAAAAAACAAGGTTTCAGCTGGTTGTTCTAAATGTGAAATAAAGCATAAACATGCATAAAATGTGGTTGTTTTTAAACGTTCCATATGGCTCCGGTATAAAATTTCATACCAACAAAAAACAGAGAAAGTACGAATCTGTTTTTAAAGGTGTATTGTCCTTCAAACACAGCCTAAGCAACATAAAGAAAAGAATCACACCATCAACTTTTTATAAATACGGTGGCTGCTACTTCCCTCACCATTGTTCAGGGAACTCCTGGGTCGAGCAATGCATCACTGCCCCGCATTTCGTCGTCTCTTTCCTCCACTTGTCTTCCAATATCTTCCTTAATCTTATTCTCCCATCTCTTTCCTAGTCTCTGTCTTGGCCTCATTCCAGCACATCTCTACTACAAAATTACTCTTAGAATTCTGTCTGCTTTCATAGCACTGACATGCCCAAATCACCTAAGGCAAACTTTCCATATCTGGTTTCCCATATTTTCACTTTCTTCTGAACTCCTCATTCCTTATTTTGTCTATTTTACCTTTCATATTTATGAGGAACATCAATTCCAATGCCTGTATTCTACTCTACTCCCTGGTTGTTACTGTCCATGTCTCAGAGGCATAGGTCAGTACTGACATGTAATAAAACTTGTACATGATTTTCTTACACTTATTTGGAGCATCATCTTTCCACACTGACATATTTCTCTTTTAGTAGTTCCATCATTCAATGTCATTAGGGGACGGTTGTTATGCCTTCACAAGTTACGATTTCTCGTCACGTGAAAGCATGCACTAATAAAGTTCGAGCAAGCATGATACCAAAAGTTCTTAAAGCTAGTGAGGAGAGCAATTGCTCAACCACTACAGACTTGTGGACTGACAGCTATCACTACATAACCAAAGAGTGGCTGCTGAGAAAATATGTATTATGGTGTACAGTTTTCCCCAACTGTCCTAAAACTGGAGCTAATATTGGAGAGGAGTTAGAATTCTGGCTCTTACAACTAGGGATTTCTCAAGAAAACTTGTAGAAAGTCGTATTTGTTACAGTCAGAGAAGTAAAATACTGTTAAGTCCCTAGAACATTACAAACATCTCCCCCTGCACTGCGCTCAGGCTCAATTCGGTACTGAGGCACCTAAAAAATAAAATCCCTGAAGCAAATGAGTTGCTGCAGGCCATCAAAACTATTGTATCATACTTCAAGAGAAGAGGTCTGTGCATTCGACTTCGGTCTTCATTAAAACAATACTGTTGTACTCGCTGGAATAGTTATGTGACCATGCTGGAGTCTGTTCATTCCCAAATAGAGGATATAACTATAATCCTCGGCGCAGAAAATGCAACGGAGAAAAATAGACTGCTATGAACAAAATGTAGCCGCTCAGCCTTTTGCTCTTCCTACAGGCTTTCAGGGATGCTTTTTGATTGATAAATTCCATTTTTATTCCGTATTGATAGTCACCATAAGTCATAAATGAAAGAAAAGTTCCACCTAATCAATACTATTTTATTGTCACATGTAGGACCGGTTTCCACCTCTCAAAAGGTCGTCCTCAGCTACACTAGAATTGCATTTACATATTATGCCTCATATTGAGAGCTAATGACATACTCTAGAATTCAACGATTTTAAAGTGGTTATATCCATGCTGAGAATTCAATATTATACAATTACAAAAATTAATTGCTCTTATTACACTCAATGTACATATGTAAGAATCTAATATGAGTTTGTCTTTTCTTTAGTGTGATGAGTATGTCGGAGTATTTTTAAACATAGGCATTTGCCTAGTCAGTTTAATTGATCTCTAATCTTATGAATATTTAGTCCTGTATGAAATGAACTTAGTTGAACAATTGGAAATAATCAGTGTTATAGCCGTTTTAACAATAATTTACACTAAATGTAGAAATATACATGTTGATAGTTCAATAAAACAAATGACTAGCCAAAATAAAACAGTAGTAAATATAATTTAACGTGCTTGACTGCACTGTTGAATGTCTAATGCGGCAGGTAATAGTGGTTCTTGCGACAGACAGCCAAACAGCAAACATCTCAACCACCCCACAGCAATATTCACCATCATAAGAAAGGAAAGAGCCACCATTAATGACCTTGGATTCAAAAAGTGAACAAATTTCTAGAACATTAATCAACGTCAAACAAACAAATTATTAAAGGTTACAAAATACTAAACTGGAAAGTGGTTGAGTAATATCCATACATATTGGCAATGATTACAATATTTTAAGCTTAAAACTTGCAAAAAACATAGGTGTCTGTCTCTTATTAATTTGGACTGTCAACTGAAGTTTACATCCAACGCACATTACAGTGATTTTAATGTTTTAATGTGTTTAAGAGTTTTGCTTATGAGCTATTTCACATAATTCTAACATAATACGCACTGCAACAATGCAAGAACTACTATTATCTGCAGCTTTAGACAGTCAACAGTGCAATTAAGTTAAACCATGTCCACTAATTTTTATTGCGACTTTTATTGTTTTAATGTGTCTAAGTGTTTGTTTATGTGTTAACTTTTTATTATTCTAATATAACACGAACTGTACAACGCAAGAACCACTATTACCTGCCGCATTAGACATTCAACAGTGCAGTCAAGCACGTTAAATTATATTTACTACTGTTTTATTTTGGCTAGTCATTTGTTTTATTGAACTATCAACATGTATATTTCTACATTTAGTGTAAATTATTGTTAAAACGGCTATAACACTGATTATTTCCAATTGTTCAACTAAGTTCATTTCATACAGGACTAAATATTCATAAGATTAGAGATCAATTAAACTGACTAGGCAAATGCCTATGTTTAAAAATACTCCGACATACTCATCACACTAAAGAAAAGACAAACTCATATTAGATTCTTACAAATGTACATTGAGTGTAATAAGAGCAATTAATTTTTGTAATTGTATAATATTGAATTCTCAGCATGGATATAACCACTTTAAAATCGTTGAATTCTAGAGTATGTCATTAGCTCTCAATATGAGGCATAATATGTAAATGCAATTCTAGTGTAGCTGAGGACGACCTTTTGAGAGGTGGAAACCGGTCCTACATGTGACAATAAAATAGTATTGATTAGGTGGAACTTTTCTTTCATTTATGACTTTCAGGGATGCTACAAAGGATTGAGAAGGGGACAAGGAACCTACTTTTCACCTGGTACTGGTATGGTTTCATACGCTGCTGTCGCATTGTACTGTTAACATGGATATGACAAGGTAACATTCAATTTACATTCACTGTTAATATGTTCGGATATCACTGCCCAGCATTTTGAAATTTAATTTTTCACGCAAATGGTGTGATCTTAACCAACTCTGGGCCACTGAACATGAATCTGTTGTCCGTTTCAATCGATCACATCTCACAATCACTACACCAAAGTAAGAGATATATTGCATATAATAATAAAGAGTATGTACTGAAAAAAAGTCAGTTTGGAAATATTTTCAGAGAAAAATATTTATATTTTGTAAATAGTCCACAGCATATGTATTCCAATAATTTTTGTTAGTGCGGACCAAATAAACAGAAGTTTCAACTATATAACTGCCAGTACTTGGGGTCGAACCAGGATCACTTGGCTCATGTAAATGCAGATAGATAGATGTGATTTCTGTGCTCTAGCAACAAAGTGTGAGCAAAGAATTCACACAGAAGGCACTGCATATGAAAAGCACCAGAAAATCTTTTTACAGGGAAAAATTGTAGTCAGCTTAATGTGAACAGTCCTAGATGTCCCCTTGGAATGACAGCTTGGTTGTGCAGCATCTAAGTGCTGCAAGTTTTCCATCTCTTTTCTGGTCATCACTGGTACATCCTACCTCTCCTGGTATCTTCTTTCTGCCCCTTGGATGTCTTCATGAAACCCCTCCGCCATCTCTTCACAAACAGCCCCCCCAATTTTCCGTAAAATGATGAAGATGAAAATTAAGGAAGTGCAGATCCATGCTCATTTCACGGGATCCAACATTGTTTTCACTATTGATTCAAGCTGTTTATCCTTTAACATACCTACATCCCTTCAAAGTTTTGATCTCTCAGAAGCTTTCTAATTTGTGTCCTGTCAAACATGCCTTTCTTGACCTTCGCACCTGATAAATGTGGAAACTTGCTTGCAATGTACTGAAAACTCGGGCCACTTTCGTACAAGGCCTTTACATACTGCTTCATGATTCCTGGTCTGATGTGTAATGGTGACAAAATAACTTCTTTATTCAAGTAAGGAAGCATTTGTTTACACCCGGCGTCAACAGTTGTTTCTTGGGCCAGGTAGGTGTAGACCAGTGTTCATTCCTAGCTCTGCTGTCCCATTCACATAAATGAAAGAGAATTTAGTGTAGCCTGCTTGTTGTCCTAATAAAAGACCGCGTACCTTCAAGTCACTACACATATCCCGCCCGTACCCATGATATTTGATTTTGTTGTGAACATTTTGCACTGTTATATTATGTTCTTTTAGTGAAACAGAAAGTACCGCAAGTATCAAAGCTAGAATGTTTCCGTTTTAAAGTAGGACAGCCTTTAAACTCCCTTTACATGAATACAAAAACAGTCTCCAATCTTCTAGCTTGTAATCATTCCACAGTTGTTCTATTAGCCCTGGAAGATCACAGCAGATTAGATCATCTTCCTTCTTGAAATACTTCCTGAACTACTTATCCCTATGTCTATAAAAGAAAAGGTAGTTCCAGGCACAATTTTCTTTCAATCGTGACCCTAACAGTTCATTCTTTTCCTTCATGAGATGGAGGTCTCGCATCAATTACTCAACTCCCGCAGGTTAAACAATTGTGGACTTACTGCTTCAGTGGCTGCTGAAATATCCATATCAACAGGGTCATCATTGGAATTTGAGGAAGGTTCAGAGTCAGGTAAACTGGTAGGAGGTGAAGGTATTGGAATGTCTGGTTAATAAGGAATGGATCTCATTGCCAACTTTACATTGATGTACATAACAGTGTCCTGGTTTATATTATTAAATCCAGCTGCTTTACTCGGGCAAAAGTAACAGTCGCTGGTATGGTCCTAGGGCTCATGCCAAATAATTCCCATCCTGAAAGGAAGGGCCTTCAGTTTCCCATGGCTCCACTGTCGTAGATTTTCAAGATACGTTCTATAAATAACGTGGGGAGCCCATGCATTGTCCAAGTCTCCTAATTTCACAATAAAATACGCATAATATAATATCATCAATTTTTTTTAATTGATTTTACGCCCACATTGGAGCAATCTATATACAGTCAAGTCTTATGAATATTGGTTACAAATTTGTTTGATTTTTCTTCTTTTGTTCCCAGAAATGTTTCATTCTCTCTGACCTGATTGCCCGTTCTTTGTCAGTTATGTTGTACTGTTTGCATGTATAGGCCTTCATTTGAAGTCTCACGTCGTTATTTCCCAGGATCCTCTTCTCTGTTTTCAATTTGTTGAATTGCCAAGCCTAATTCATTTAAATCTTCTTGGACTTCTTTTCCACATTGTATCTATTATAGACTCAGTCTCCTGGTATACAATTTCATTGGGCAGTAATCGCCATTGTCCACCTACTTTGAGTTTTTTGTTCAGAATTGTTCTAATGATGCGTCTATCTATTTTCTGTAATTTATCTGTAGTTGATTTCGTATTCAAATTGAATAAGGATTCACTAGTATAGGTTGCTTCAGGCTTAATAACGGAGTTGTAGTGTTTAAATTTTGCATTTATCGAGAGAGATTTCTTCTTGTAGGTTGGCCAAGTAACGTGTTGTGCTTGTTTTAATATAATATAATATAATATAATATAATATAATATAATATAATAGAATAGAATATAATATATGAACTACATCCTATATCAATTTGTATTGAATAGGTGGACCTTCCCTCAATTCTTATAATTGTGAATGTTTGTCAATGTGCATCATAACGAAATTCATATCCTACGCTACACTGTGCGCAATAGAATGAGTCTGTCTTATTCAAACATCTAATTCCTGACACACATGTCATTTTCACAACACAACACAATATAACAGGTCAGACTTCCACTACACTCATGATTCAACTGACTGCCACTGGACTAGGCCGTAACTCTGTATTTCAGACAGTAATAGTTCTAAAAATAGACTCCAATATCAGACGAGTTCAATGGAGCGACAAATTTGGCGGAGGGGGGTGAACTGACAAACATGCACAACGATAACCACGCAAACAGCGGCCACACAAACAGCCGATTCACTGTTATTGCAGTGTAGCACCAGGCCGCAATGACACATTTTTGCACAGTAAATGATGATTAACACTAAAACTAGATGTGATACAAAAAAGAAAAAAAAAAAATTCTGAAATCAGGAGACTTGCTTAGTTACACTTATCAGATGCTCAGCCGCAAATATCATGTTACATTTACTTTGTGAGAAAGAAATTAAAAATAATATAAATACATAAAAAATAGATAAAGATATATAACTTTATTTTCAGTTAACAGAGCTACTGAAACAAACTGGCATAATGTTTCTGAATCAGCAGTTTGAAGTTCATATTCCTAACAAACTTGCCACATTTGTAGTACCCAGTTATCGCTCCCTGAAGAAACTGCCCCAAGATCAAAGGCAACAACTCCATTACAACTGTGCGTGAATTATGTGCGATAGGTAGGCCCAATGCTTCAGTCTGTCTGTGAGAACACCAATGTTTTCTTTATGAACATTTCAGTTCATTTTATTTCATTTCATGATCTCTCTTGTAGCATATTAATATTATTTTCAGTGTCATTAATCGCATCGAGGGAAGCTGAAACATCAACGGAAACTACTGTGACAAAAAAAAAAAAGAAGAGTTAAGGACAGGATAAGAGATCCTACAGATCACGATGAACTTGATCAATACATAAATGTAGATCCACAGGTTAATGATAATTTATTTCAATGGTGGAGAAACAGTAGAAATACATTTCCATATTTGGTAACCATAGCAAAACAAGGGACTAGCTACAAGTGCCCCAAGTGAGAGTTTCCAGCAGTTCGGGGTTCTTAGTAGGAGATAAACGATCTAACCTAGATCCAAAGAAATGACCTTGCAATTCTTCATGAAAACATGTAAATAACTGGAGAAGTGGCAATATTTATATTATGTTATTTATGTTTAAATTCATTGATTTAGTTTTTATATACACTGCCTGACAGAAAAATTGAAGCACCCAGACTGGGAGGAGAAATCTAAATTAAACTTCACGTGTAGAGAGGATTACATGATGTTATTTCAGTGATTATAAATCGGGTCAAACTTACAAAGAACATGGCAGTACAAGCTTGCATATCACTATGGCGATGCACCCACTCTGACCTGGATGCATACACTAATTCGGTTGGGAAGGGTGTCAAAGCCGTTGTATCTTCTCCAGATGCAAGTTGGCCCATTCTGTTGTAAATGGTCCTTGATATCCTGGATACAGGCATTGGGACGGAGTTGAAATCCAAGCTGATTCACACGTGTTCTATCAAGGACAGGTGTAGGGATCTTGCTAACAATGGGAGTACCTCAACATCATGCAGACAGTTCACAGACACACGTGCCGTGTGTGAACGAGCATTTTCCTGTTGAAAATGGCACCACAATACTGTTGCATGAGAAGTAACACATGAGGAAGCAGAATGTCCATGATGTACAGTTGTGCCACCAGAGTTCCTTCGATCACTACCACCTGTGACCTGAAGTCATACCGAAGGTTCCCCACACCATGGCGCCAGGAGTAATACCGCTGTGCCCCTCCAAAACACTGAAAGAATGGGATCTCTCCCAGGTCACTGCCATACTCGCTGACAATGCTCATCTGTGGTAGTGCAGAACCACGATTCATCGCTGAACACAGTGAGACGCCATAATCAGCTGTCCATGCTTCCCGGTCGCGGCACCACTACGAACACAGCCGTTTGCATTACGGTGTCAATGGCAGCCTACGCATGGGTCGATAATTCCCTAGTCCGGCTACTGCTAGTCTCCGACCAATAGTGTAGGATGACACAGAATGTTGTAGGGAGTCCATTACTTGTTCTCGGATGGCAGGCACAGATGTGAACGGGTTACAATGTGTACAATACAGCGATTCTCTCTTGTAATGGTCAGATGTGGTCAACCGGAACCTTAACGACGAGTATGCCTGCTCTCACGTTCCCATGCCGTCCAAAATCGGGTGACTGTCACACCTGAATGCCCCACAGATCTGGATATTGCACAATTCAACCAGCCGGCCAAATGGAAACCCAAAATAAGGCTCCTTTCGAATTTTATCTGCTGCTGATAACGTTGCCTCACACAAGTATGTGGCATCTCCATGTCCTTCACAGTGATCACTCAACATCTGATGCTGTTCATGCCCCTTATAAACACTACCAGACCTGGTAACAACACTAATGCACTCTGGTGGCTGTTCTACCTGTCACAGAGAATTGCAAGTCTAATATTTACATACCCTCCGATGGTGTGTGCATATACAAAGTTACAATGGCATCCGACCCTTTCTTATGCATACTGCAATACTTTTTGTCAGGCAGTGTATTTTATTTATTTGTTTAACTTATTTAATTGTTTAAAGGAGTAGTATATATAAATTATAATTACTTTCATGTAGGCCTATTGTTTGTTCACTGATATATACAGATGCACTGGTTTGTACAATGAGCAAACGAAGTAGTAGTACCAGAACTAAGTTTACACAAGTTAAGAGATCTCTTCAGTTACTTTATGAACTGTAAATAATTCACCATAACATTGCAGCATATTAGTGAATGAATACTTATTTATTCATATAGTTTTATTTATTTATTTATTTATTTGAAACCCGCCTGGTGGCCATGATCGTTAAGGCGCTGAAGTCTAAAAGGTCTGACACCGAGGTTAGCCAGTTCGAGTCCCATTGGTCGAAAAAATTATTCACCATCAGAATGTTGGCTGGCAGGATAAATGAGTCATAATTCTTATGAGGAATATTATAACTTAGTTTGTTTAACAACAACTAGTATTAAATATATCATAAATAAAAATGGTTTGTACATAGAGAATAACAGTATACTCTGTTTTGATTCTTAGAATAATGATCATCATCATGATTTCCGCTTTTCCAGCTGACACCAGGTGGGGGCAAATATGGTTCCTCTCCCTTTCGTCCTCTCTGTCTCTCTCTCTCTCTCTCTCCACCATTCCTCATCCAATACTGCGTTCCAATCCAGGTTCCGTTATTCTATGCTGTTCTTTGCAGAGTTCATCCATCGTAATCTTGATCTCCCTCGTCCTCTCTTTCCTGTCGTCTGTCTTTTCAGTGTTTGTCTTCGCAGCCTTTCTTCCTTCAGCTGCGTGACATATCCAAACCACCCAATCTGTTCTGTTCCAGCTTGTCATGTCGTTTTTTGCAGTTCAGCTCTTCTTGTACGTCTTTATTTCTCACTTTATCCCTCCTTGTCTTCGGTACCTTACTCCTCAGGAATTTCATTTCTACTGCCTGCACTCTACTCACATCTCTCTGAGTCACTATGCCATTATAGGCTCATAATATCTCTTGTACAATACTTCTTAAGCCTTCATTGGCAAATCTTTGTTTCATGCTAATCTCCATATCTGGTGGTAAAAGGCACTAACCAGAGGTATCCTCCTACTAATTTCCATATTAACAATCTTTCATCAGTTTATTTCCCAAGTATTTGAAGTGTTCTATTTCCAGTTCCTTGTCTCCAATTTTGATAGTTCCTTTTCCTTCTTAACTTCCTTTACTCATCACTGCTGTCTTTCTCTACTCCACGTTGATCCCCAATCCCCACTGTTCAATCCTTCTAGCCGGTACATTCAGCTGTTTTTGCACCTACTCATCTTCTCACCACAAACATTATTATATTCATTCTTTCCCCTTGCTACCTTTATGAAATCATCCAACACCATTATGAGCAGCAAAGGTGTCAACACACACACTTGTTTTAGCCCATTGTCAATTCCAAACTATTCTGTTCTACCCACTGTTGTCTTCACATAGATGTTACTGTTATAATATATTGCTATGGCTCTGTCCTGTTGAAAATAGCCATAATCCTCTTCCTTCTGTGCCAGTTTGATAAAAACGGGCCCAAAATTGTTCCTGCATACACATCTGAATTCACAGTCGTGAAAAGATATAGGTCCAATTATCCGCCGTGCATTCACAGCAAACCATACACGAGCAACTACACCGTTATCCCTACATTCTACGCCAGTACCTATTAACGTACCTCCCATACCCTCAACCATGAGCTCAGCAGGTAGTTCCGCTCTGACCTGAGGCCAGTAACCAAACAAGTCGCCAATACACACAATATACTGGGAACGAGTGAGGGGTATGCCTCGTACAAACCTGCTTTTATCACTTTCTCTTCACACAATAGTCATCACTAGAGATGAGAATTATAGGCACTAAAAACAGTTAAAATAAGCAGGCATATAGGCTCTTAAATTAGCCAAAATAGGCATGTAAATAGGCACTAACGTGTAAAATAGGCAACAAAATAGGCATGGCAAAATTACTTATAATTTAAAAACACACTCAATAACTATAAAAGGAATTTACAACAAGCAACTTTTCAATGTTTTTCGATAACAATCTTGTTCTCCTTTAGGGCAGAATGTTTTGTACTGAGAGAAAGATCTCTCAGCATCACAGAAAGTGATTGGACAAAACTTCAATGAAGCCACTTCATCTGGTATTATTTCAGCTGCTTCATCTGCCTCACCTCGTAGCACTCTGGCTACCTTTAACGTCTCTTTTCATAATCGATTCTGCTGCAGGACTCTTATGTAACTTTTTGCTGATACCAGTTACCTTCCCAAAGGTTCGGTCAAAACTTCTCCAGTCTTCTTCCACAACCCTAAATGACTCAACCAGGGAAAGCCACTCTTATCCAACACGGTGATTGCTCCCGGCAGCTTGTTGAAGTTTGAAAATGCTCCAGTTAATGCAGAGGGATATTAGCTCCCACCATTGCAGTGCACAGATCTATAGAAAATTGTTGTTGGTTGCTGTTCACAATGGACTGGTAGAAAAGCTGCAATGGCAACGCTTTCTGTACTCGTGTCAAAGGCATTGCGGTATTTAAATCTTGATGTTTTCACATTTTCACGTTTGATCTGAAAAGTAATAAAATTTACTTAAATTACAATGTTCCTATATCTTAAATTTCTACAGATGGGCTAATTAGCAACTCTGCTTCGTATATAACATGTATAACATGCATCTGTTTCATAAAAAAAAAAAACAGAACTATTAGAGGTGATGTTTCTAGAAGTACAAAACTTTAAAGTAGGAAAAGCAAAGCAAAGTCTTCTCCGTACAGGCCATGAAGGCCCTTGAAGGGGTGGAAGGTAAAGGCTTCCACTATCCGTAACCTCAGCACTTGATGGGGTAGAGTGGTCAGCTCAATGCCTGGCCGCCTTTGCCCCCAGGAATTAACCAGGTACTAATTTTTGGTGTAGGCTGAGTGAACCTTAGGGCCATATGCACCTCCAGAAGTGGAAATCTCATTTCTTAAATTTTACGACTTCCTGATGGGGATTCGAACCCACGTCCTTCCGGGCGAACCGAGTACGCCTTTACCGCCTCGGCCAGGCAGCCCCTTGACCCTAGCAGTATTCTTATTTATATAGAAGATTTAAAACGGAGGCACTATAAATCTCCGATTTGTGAACATTTCTTATGTTTTTTTTTGTTTTGTTTTTTTGCTAGGGGCTTTACGTCGCACCGACACAGATAGGTCTTATGGCGACGATTGGATAGGAAAGGACTAGGAGTTGGAAGGAAGCGGCCGTGGCCTTAATTAAGGTACAGCCCCAGCATTTGCCCGGTGTGAAAATGGGAAACCACGGAAAACCATTTTCAGGGCTGCCGATAGTGGGATTCGAACCTACTATCTCCCGGATGCAAATTTCTTATGTTAAAATTCGCCGGCTTTGGTCAGCCGGGTCAGCTGTCATGAAAACTATTTTCTGTTGCCTGCAATAGATCCTGCATCATGTGTGTCCATTAGGCTGCCACCCGCGTTGAAAATTAGAAAACTGCGTGATATGAAATTGTGGTGACATACGCCCATACCCTACTTTTTGTCACAATTTAGCAAGATTCTTGATGGGATGCTAGAGCTTACACACCCCAGACTCTCTTTGCTTGCCCCCCTCCCAACAGCACAACGGTTACTAACCGGACCTCACCAATCAAGACCAATGGTCTTTTCACTGGCCTGGTCTTGTAAAGATAGTCTTTGGAGCCTTGCAAAACATGCTGTGACATCGTCCTAGCTGCACCACATTTGATCTTCAACCAATGTTTCGCGAAGGCTTAGCGCAAGCGTAATAGAGTTCACTCCAGCCTACACATAGCGCTGGTGAAAGTTACTCAAAATTTTCTAAATGACATGTCAGTTGTAGTCCGTTTCTATGGTGTATTAGTTAGCGTCATTAGCTGCCACCCGCGGAGGCCCGGCTTCGATTACCGACTCTGCCTTAAATTTGAAAAGTGGCGCGAGGGCTGGAACGGGTCCACTCAGCCTTGGGAGGTCATCTGAGTAGAGGTGGGTTCGATTCCCACCTCAGCCATCCTCCAAGTGGTTTTCTGTGGTTTCCCACTTCTCCAGGAAAATGCAAGGATGGTAGGAATCGGCCACTTCCTTCCCTCTTCTTTGCCTGTCCCTTCTGATCTTCCTATGCCTTCATCAGGGCCCCTTTTCAGCAGAGAAGGCGACGCTGTCTGGGCGAGGTACTAGTCCTCTTACTCAGTTTTATTCCCCGGTCCAAAGTCCAGGGCACTGCCCTTGAGACGGTAGAGGTGGGATCCTTCGCTGAGTCCGAGGGAAAAACAGACCCTGGAGGGTAAAGATATTAAGAAAGAAAGAAAGAAAGAGACAGAAAGAAAGAAAGAAAATATTTCATTTGCAAATCTCTATTTTCACAGGAAATGAATCAGAGTTCAAAATACTGATTTTTAATTTTCATGCATTCTGTGACAAGAGACCACCGGCGTTCTAACTCCTCGTTCAGTAATTAAATGATTATTTACATTTTAGCAATATAAATTATTGAAAATTCACGTCTAATACAGCATTGCAACAAAACAACCCTTCACGATACATGAATTAATAGGCCTATAAATGCTACAATGAAATGCGATCGTAGTTCAATCACAAAAGGAACAAACCAACTTACCTCCTTACAGCAACCTTGGCAGAAGACTACCCTTCCATCCGTAGAGAAACTGGGATCCCCTGTGACCCACTGCCTCAGCCAGTAGGACGATGATTTTTCTTTGCAATAACATTTTTTTTACATCACGCCGACACAGATAGGTCTTATGGTGACGATGGGGTGGAAAAGGCCTAGGAGTGGGAAGGAAGCGACCGTGGCCTTAATTAAGGTACAGCCTGGTGTGAAAATGGGAAACCACGGTAAACCATCTTCAGGGCTGCCGACGGTGAGGCTTGAACCCACTATATCCCAGATGCAAGGTCACAGCTGCGCGCCCCTAAGCGCACAGCCAACTCGCCCAGTAATTTTTCTTTGGGCATTGCCACAGACAAACTTCTTCACAATAAATCGCAAAATGTCCGGAAGATAAAGCGTACGCGTACAACAGTTCACATCGAGAAAGAGGTATAAGGGATATGGGTTGCGCAACGTACTTCGTAGTACTCGCATATGTGTTAGAAGGTTGGAGGGGTTGAAGGCTTCCAGGTCATATTGTTCCTTGTTTCTCCTGATGAAAATCACCCAAGAACTATTTCTGGTGACTTTTGAGAATTCTCATTTTTATTCGTGGGGTAAACAGGCCTTGAGAAATTAGAAGATAAAACCGTCGAGCACATCAGTTACAATATAATACCCCGGAAGAAGATCGGCTTCTTTAAAATATTCAAAAGGCATCAAATAGGCAATTATAATCCAAATAGGCACAAACCCCTGAAATAGGCATTTATAGGCACAATAAAACCAACGAAATCTAGCTTAAAGAACCCTAAAATGGATTTATATCTCAAAAGCCTATGTTTTTGAACACAGGAATAAAATAGGCAAATTCCCATCTCTAGTCATTACTTGCACTATTTTCTTTCTTTTCGCAGACATCTTTATGCACCTTGATTCAAACTGACATGGTCAGGGGCATACTTATGGACCCATTCAACTTTCTAACAACATTGACGTGCCACTCAATCAGGATTCCTAGGATAAAGACAATAGCCATACATTGGAAATATTATTTATCAGGCACAAAAAACCAGGAGTTGCTTCAACTTTCTTCATTTTTATATTAATCTAAGGAGGCAAAATTATGTTAAATTGGAACCTCAGAACCTAAACAACAACTGTTACGGGCTCCCAAAATTACGCTATTATGTTCATCTGTCGTCTTACCTTTTTGCCTACTTCATCGCCTTGCTGCTAAAAACATTTCTACTGGCATCACTGTACTCCGTCTCCTCATCCGCCTCGTCTACAACTGCCTGCTCTGCACTTGATTATGTCACCTGATTCCAGTATGTTCTGGGCCTCGCTTCGCTGCGGTATATAAACTCGCCGTATCCATCGAATAGCCAGTCAGGCATTCTCTGTGATTATAAGCGGTGGGAGCAGGCACCTTTTCGCACGGCTGGCCCGTGGCGATTTTTAGATTATTATTTAATTCTACGAGACTTCTCTTCTTCACTGTGCAGGGTGAGCAGACTTACAATCATATTATTCTGACTTCTTAAAAACGTTGGCTTCTTACGCCCTAACTTACTTTCTCTTTTCGAACTCTGGCCCATGCTGGGTACTTCAAGCAGTTTGGGATAGAATTTTTCTGCACTACAGTGTTTGTGATACTTCTGCAAGGACTTGTACTTGGGCGAACATCTTTCTCTGTTACTAACTTTCTGTACTTCCTGTGTGTGTGTGATTTCAAAGAGTTCGCCACCCTGATTTTTCCCTCCTTCCATCCTTGCCATTCACGTCAATTCATTTCCTATTCCCAGCCCTTTTTCTTCCCTTTTTTTTAAATTCATTTGCTTTGATTTGTAAAAGTGGCCTATACTTATTTCAAAACAATTGGTATTTGGTGTGTGATTCGTCGTACCTGTTCTCTCTTTAAATGTTTCAGGATGACTGTTAGTTTCCTTCTTTAACTGCGATAATATTATTCTATTCCGAGTCGAAACTGCTTATTATTCCAGGAGTGTGTTCTTCGAGTGTAAAAATATGTTGTTTTCCCAGTTATAGGGTTATTACCCAGGTCTAGTCTTGGTCTATAAGATCGCCCTTTGAAAATGACTTGTGTAACTATGACACTTTAAAAATTCTAGTCAAACGAAACTATTTTTGTAACTCAATTTTTACTATTGTGTGAAATTTACTTGGTTGTATTACGTTTCCCCTTTGGTCATGTTACTAATACATCTTGTGGTTTGAATCTTGTGGTTTTGAGGTGTACTTTACTTCCCCACTTTCCCTATTCTCATGTACCTGCCACGATATACCACACAATCACTGCGCGAACTCTGCTGGAGTCTAGTTGTTTGTTTTGATTTATAACACTTCGCTATTTCCTTCATCGCTTGGTGCTCGAGATCCCGTACTTTATACATGCTACATGGCTGGTGTTCTCTATAAGGCGTGACCTTGACCTCAGCACATACTCATTTATGAGTGGGCCTTTTCATTTATTATGCAATCGCATACATTTATCGTAAGATTAAAATATCTGGAAAAGATTCGTAAGACAACACAACTTGGACTTGGAAGTGTTTCATATGATATCTAAAACCTGTCATGTCCTCTAAAACTAGTGTTATTCTATAAGTGTATTTTAAAAGGTTTTGTACAAATTTTTAACACCACTTGCAAATTTAGAATTGTATGGCTGAGAATGACCTCAAGAAGGTCGAAACCAGTACCATAAACATAAAATGTTGTATTATATATTTTATAGTCATTTCATTTTAGTATTGTATTGAATGGTGGATCACTTCCCTCTAACTCTCTAACCATACACCTACTTTAATGAGAATTCCTGCACAATATGTGGATTGTCAGTACTCCACAATAGCATATTTTGAAAATTCACATGTCTAGAAAGATAGGAACTATGCCTCCTCAGACACAAACATCAGTTGCGGATCCAAATTTCCACAGTAAACACTTTCATGAAACCAATTACAGAACTGTATCCTTGCAGCAAAATCTGTCTCAGAAGTTCCTGCATAAACTATTTTATATGGTCAGAAATGTTCAGTATGGTTACTTTGTGGGCCGATCCTATAGAAATGTTAAATTCCTGTGCTAGACAATTAAGTGATTTTCTGGGACTTTCTTCTTATCGCGTATGAATATCTCCAAGTTTATCTTCAGTTAAAACGTGTCTTTTCTGCTTTTTCTGTAATCACAAACTGAACCTGTTGTACACCACTTATCTCTGAATGAATGTTGTATAGTGTTTACTTTTTTTTTTTTTTCTTTCTTTTTTACAAGTAACATTCCACCAAATAAAATTACTGGTCAACTGAATACAGTGAAACTCGGCTAAGAAGTTCCCGCATAAGAAGTTTTCCCGCCTAAGAAGTGTGATATTATTGGTCCCTTGATCAATTGCATTAAGATATATGTATTTTTTTCCTGTTTAAAGTGTTCTATCGTAAACATATTTCCCGGTTAAACATTTCAGATTTTAGAGCCCCCTTGAGATAGAAAACGTCCGCTCAAAGCAGCCCATGGTTAGAACCCTCCAGTCTCCGCACAAGTTGCACCCTGTGTTAAGACCGTTCACACGCTCGTGGTGTGTCTCTGGTGTCACGGAACCTGTGCGGGCTTGTCAAGGCCATACGATGTCATGCTACGACAACACGGATACCAGATGCTCGCTCTCACCTTGTGGAATTGATTCGAATACATCAGTCGAAATTTCCACTCCACCGTTCCATCTAGCAGAATAGAATCGAACGGGATTCTACGTGGGAAACATAAAGCACGCAATGGATGGTTTGATAAAACTTTAATGTAGTAATTTGTGGGTCGCGACCGGGTGAAGTCATTTATCGAGGTGGCCTAAACATTAATTAAAACCCATAAAATGTATTTGTCCACAACATTACTGTTAATCTACTACAAAATTGAATATTGTAACCTGTTTGATTTTTCATTCCCTTGCTTATTTCTTTCCAGGCATTCTCTCTTACGTTGTTGTTGCAATAATACTTATGGGTATTGTCGTAGAGGAAATTACGTTTTTGAACTAAACTGATAAGATTTTCCGTGTCCATTATTAGTGCGGTGAACAAAAACAACTTCCCGATTCTATGCAGGAAACAGCCGACTTGCCAGCAGCCAGCTGATACACATGCCGACAAACAGCCGGCCAAAGGATCCCGATCGTCTACGAAGTTGAACAAATGTTGATAGCTAACTGGGTATTGGTGGGAGGCACAGAGGCATTGCAATACCACGTGTTGGCATAAAAATGAAAGTTATTTTTAATTTTACCTTTATACGAGCTAAATATTGTATTATCGTGTCACTCGTAATTATTACATCGCATTATTAGAACGTAGTACAAAGCTGAGGAGACATAAAATAAAATTTTTGCGGGGAAAGAAACTGTTTACGTTTAGATGTGCTAGCGTTGCTACTGCGCCTTTATCACTCCCACGTAATACCCCAGATACTTATCCATGCACTCATTTCTGCAATTTCGAACATGTGTTTCTTTTCCTCATTACCTATAGCATGAAGAGGATTGAAGCGGGAAAATAAAATCAGTACTGGCTTGGCCATGCGGTACTTGTGAAACAGACAGAAACTACGCCCATTGCCGTGACAACCTGTAGAAATGCAGGGGCGATTTAGACCTAGGTTCTAAGAATCTCTAAGAATAAGTTGCCAGATTTCCCCTTTGCTGCCGTTATCCTTGAATTATGTGTTGGGGGTGTGAAGAAGATGGAAAGCACATGCTAACAAACTGTAGAACACGTCTTGCCTTTGCGTCTTGTAAGCCTAAGCTACGGATTGCCAAGCATAGTGTAGAGTTGTAAATAGGATGAATAGGAGTTGGTGAAGTTAGTTGTACTTGTAATATCAACGTACAAACATTTTGAGGGAAAATGAGCGGGACTCAGAGGAAAGAGATCAAGCGAAAGGCACTAACAATAAAAGACAAAGTGGAGATTATAAGGAAACTGGAGTCATCGACACTTTCCCATGTTGCTTTGGCAAAGGAGCTGGAGATGCCGCCGTCTACTCTGAGCGGCATTATAGCGAAGAAAGAAGATTGCTTCAGCAGGGAATACTTCCGCAAATTGCAAGGAAGTTAAATCTGAAAAGTACGATGATATAGAACAAACTCTGCTAATGTGGTTTAAACAGCAGCGAAGTTTAAACATATCTTTCAGTGGGACTATTGTGAAGGAAAAATCCGAAAAATTGCATGCAAATCAAGGGTACCTTTTACAGCGTCGAACGGGTGGCTGGACTGCTTTAAAAATCGAGCTAGCATCGTTTACAAAACAATTTGTGGCGAATTTTTATATTGTGGCTTTCTGTTAGATGCTCTTATATATCGGCCTATTTTGGTATTGTTCACAAACAAGGAAATCTGTTAGCTGTGTGTTTCACATGTATTTCAAATTACATAATAAATTTTTGGGCATTACCCCTTTTAAGAAGTTTCCTGCTTAAGAATTTATTTTTGCAGTCCCTTGAAAAAATTTTCAAATCCATTACTTAATACATAAGCAATATACACAAGCAACAGTTGCATACACGTTCCGGTACAATTCGGATAAGCAACTATAAGTCTTTACTGCTATGATGGCGGGCGGCCTACATGCTGTCAGGGGAAGCAGGGAGCATCGGGACGACCAATCCAGCATAACAGAAGAGGCTGTTAAGGAAAAGAGAGAGGCCACTACTAAAATGTTGCCAGGAGTGCCCGCACGCGCGTTAAAGTTGTGTTGAAATCTACGTAATTATGAAATACACAGCTTCGTATGTAAGAGTTCGAGTATGGCCTGTGAATGAGTATTACTTGTTTACTTACTTTTATTTTATTATATCTTCGATGTAATATGATACAAGTAAATTAATAATGCATATAACAAATGCATTAACAACAGACCGAAAAACAATTCGTTCAAAAGTATAGAGTTACACAACATATTTTCTTACTTTACCATACCTTATTCCAGCTGAAGTATCCGTTTAACAGCACTCCGACACTCGTCAGGATCACCAGAGCTGTCGTAGGAAATATCCTTGTCACTCGACTCCTCACTGTGACTGTCGCCTCGCAGATTTATGATGGTATCATCCATAACTATGCCCAATACCACGTCCTTTTTATAATTGCCCTCTTGAAATTTTTCAGCATGTGACACACAAGCCTTCCACTAGTGTTCGGTTACTTTATCCAACTCCTCTTCCACTGAAGACTGGACTTCAGCTAGTTTGAACATTTTGTTCCTTTTCCTTACAGCATTTTTTAACGTTTCCCCAAACCAGTTCTATGGGGTTATACTGACAGTGATAGGGTGACAGGCGAATAACGACATGACCTCTTCTCTCAGCAAGTTTATCAATTTCATACATTTTTGCCTTTGGCTTGACTAGTTTCACAAGAGACAACAGTTCGACTCTGGTGTAATTAATGTCATAAGGAATATTCCTACAACAAATACACGAAAAGCTGATATTATATCGTGGTTATTATTATTATAATGGGATAGTCAATAATAATAATAATAATAATAATAATAATAATAATAATAATAATAATAATAATAATAATAATAATAATTATCATCATCATCATCATCATCATCATCATCATCATCATCATCATCATCAGGGTATTCTGCCTTATGGCAGGTCTAGTCATGGGATGAATCTCATTCACTGTTGCCTGTCCTGCGCCAAGTTTTTCATGTCCGAATATTTATTTGCTTGGATATTGTCCAACATTTGATATTTTTCCCTTCCTCTTCCTCGTTTGCCTTTCACCATTCCTTCTATTCCTTCTTTCAGTAAACAGTCCCTCCTCAAACAATGTCCGATACAGTTCATTTTTCTTGTTCTAATGATTTGCCGCATACTTCGTTCTTCTCCAACTCTTCGTAATACCTCCTCATTCCTTACCCGGTCTTCCCATTTCACTCATTCTATTCCCCTCCAAACCCACATCTCTAGTGCCTCCAATCTTCTCTCATCTTCCTTTCTCAACGTCCAAGTCTCTGCGCCATACAGCGCTATGCTCCAAATATAACACTCAGCAAGTCTTTTCTTCAAATATTTGTTTAGTGGTCCACTAAGTAATTTTGATTTTTTCTTAAAGCCTTCTTTTGCTACGGCAATTCTTTCTTAATTTTTGCCGTGCAATACATATCACGATATAACATCATCTTTTGCCGTGTTCGTTGTAGGGATTCGTTCTAGCTGTACCGAATGGTAGCTGGCACTGTCCATTACAATCACTGCGTCTTTCATGTTCCTCTCGTCAAGAGCATCTAAAAACATCAAAAACCTCTCTATAAAAACCATAGCATTCATATCAGTGTGGTAGTCATCACTGGTCAATTTCACCTTTGGCCTGAAAACCAATTTACATTCCTGTAGAAAACCAGTATTACTGGAACAATAATTCGTCCGCCTTTCCCCACAGGAACTTTTTTAAAACCTCTTGTACCCACTTTATCACGCCAGATTTTCGTTGGGGTGTAAATCTGACGAACGTAAGTCTCATCTAAATAAAATACATGTGGCGAAGGGTCCTTATTCCTAAGAAGATGCATTTTTCTCAAAAACGATACTCTGGTTGTTACTATATCGGTTCTCTCCATTAACCCCTTAAGTGGGTATGACGTCTTTAGACGTTTTCACGCTGGGCTTCTACAGTGGGTATGACGGCATTAGTCGATCATAAAATTTATCGCGTATGTATCTTGACGCTGAAGGCATACGGTGTGTCCATGGAATCTATCGCATTAGTTGATATGTCTTCTATGAGATCACGCTGTGTATTATTGTCTAGAGCTGTCACAGCTTCGTGAAATGCATTTGTTTTGGCGCCTTGCACGAAGTTCCCGCGCAGCCATTTATGTCGCGAAGCATGGCTTCCAAACGTAAAGTAGATCGGCTTGATTGTGCGGGTATTTCGACAGTTCCGAAGGTGTATTGTGTGTTGGTCCCAAGGGAAGAGGAAGGAAACAACATACTGGTGTCCTGACTGTGAAAAGGCTTTGTGTGTAACACCTTGTTTCCGCCTATATCACACAGATAACAATCTACAAAACCTATAATCATCCTGATACAGAACAATGTAAATAATGTTAGTAACACATTTGGATTCATAACAATGTAAATAATGTACACATTTATGAAGGAAATATCTAAATATCACTAAGTGGGAAAAAAGTACCCACGGCAGGTTACGCATGTGGAGAATTTAGTACCCAGTTAAGGGGTTAAATGTCTTCTCCCATCGTTGCTTTTTTAAAAATACTTAAACCCATAGACTTCCAAAATGACGTAACTCCCCATTTAAATTTTATATCTTTCTAAATCACTGCATGATTTGTTCAGTGTCATAACTGAGGAGAGTAGTTCTTATTACATATTCATGGAATCCCTCGATTGCCTTTGTTTTACAGTTCCTTTTCATTCGTTTGCGCGATAATTGAAAAGAGATGGAACCAGATGGCTGGGTAATGTCTTTACCCTCCTTTACTATACGCTGAACAGTTCGCATACTAACTTGACAAGATTCCGACACTCACCAAAGGGCCATTATTTTCTGCTTCCTTTTGAAAATTTTCATGAACACTGCTGATCATTTTCCTTTTTTTTTTCCTTTTTTTTCGTCGTACCGACACAGATAGGTCTTATGGCAAAGATGGGACAGGAAAGGCCTAGGACTGGGAAGGAAGCAGAAGCGGCCGTGGCCTAAAGGTACAGCCCCAGCATTTACCTGATGTGAAAATGGGAAACCACGGAAAACAATCTTCAGGGCTGCCGACAGTGGGGTTCAAACCCACTATCTCCCGGATGCGAGCTCACAGCTGCGCTCCTAACCACACGGCCAACTCGCCGGTGATCATTTCTCTACCCTGGCTCTTTATCTCCTTCCTTTTCGCCATTGTAAAATATATAGTGCAGTTATTACATACAACAACAGCAAAGAGCAACGCAAATAGAAACAATAGAACAGAATGGAAACAAACTAACGTCGCATCACATGCCACGAACACGCTAATCGAAGAATACAGTAAAGGATGCAGTAAGAATTACTCATAAAACAAGAATAACCATAAAACAAACTCGTCAAACAAGCTCTTTGTAATACCCACACGCACACTGTAAGACTACTCGGCAACAACAGCAGTTAAGTCAAATAAAAATATTAAAGTTTATTTATTCCACCTGTTCAATACATAAAAAAGATAAAGGGCAAAACATGTCCCAGTAATTTTATTTAATTATATTTTTTATGTATTGAACAGGTGGAATAAATAAACTTTAATATTTATTTGACTTCATTATACATTTCAATACGATCTAAACATGAGAATTATAACATGTAACACAGCAGTTTGTAGAACGAAGTGAGCGCGGCAAACTACCCAGGCGACTGAGTAGTTCTCTGCACTACCGCTAGACGATCTTTTGTCTGATTGGGCAGTGACATACTGCCCGCACCCCACTTCCCCTGACAGCATGTAGGCCGCCTGCCATCAGAGCAGAAAGGACCTATAACTGCTGGGATGTTTTATGCTATCGGAGAAGCAGGAATCAGCCAGCGACTAAATGATGCAGAAGGCTACTAGTAAAATGAGAAAATGGTACAGTGCTTTAAAGACATGGTACAGATCCTCTTTTAGATGTAAAGTAGTCTGCACCCAAAATTGTATTTGTATGTCTTTCTACTGATAATATCTCATTAGAAGAGCCGAGATATATGCTAATTCAATGAAATTCTTATAATAACTGGGGAAAAGATTTCTAGGTCCTAAAAAATTGAATAAATTTATTTCTTCTGTGCTAAAAATTGAAAATGTTTGCTAAAATGTTCAAAATATTTTCTTTCAAATACCATTTACACAGCGGTGTTCTACGGCACAAGTAATTGTTAAGTACTCATCAGTCATACCACTTCAATTGCTGAACATTTCTGGGCATTGCAGTGCACAATGGATACCATCTCCAAGTTCTCCATCTGAAATCTCTGCAGATTGTCCATGAACAGAGTCTGATATTGTGGAAAATTCTAAGTCACACAAAGTCAGATTTGCTTACTTCAGAAAGGGTATATCAGTAACACTCATATTCCCGTTGTCTACCAGTTCATCTAAAACAGCGGCAACTTGATACATTATTTTAATTCCTGCATTTTTTCATAAAAATGCTAGTAATAAATGAAAAACAATACTTTATATATTTATAGAAATTTTAAAAAACATTGCATAACCCCGAATACACTACCAACGAATAACTTCTTCTTCTTGCAGTGCCTTCTCCATTACTGAAGGTTGGCCACAATCACAGCAAAGTCTATACCTGCAAACCTGACTGTCTAACGAGAAAATTTGGAAAAAAAAAAAATCCTTACCAATTTTTTTTAATTTCTACAAATGTGTCACAAAATTGCTAATTAACTTAACTTTACAAGTAATAAAAACACTAAAAACTCCGGAGAAATAAAACTAGTTCAATGTACAAACTCGTCACGATTCATCAGAACTATGACCCTTGGAACTTTGAAAACTGTCACCTTCCCATACATAGTCGTTCCCACTACCATCCATAGAACTTGAAATTCCACATTTCCTGAAACTTCTCAAGTCGTTGGAGATGCAATCCAATGCAGTCTTTATCCATTTGCATAAAAAATCCACTTCAGATCGTTTCACTCGTCCAGTTGTTGTCAGTGCATTATCACTGCCAGACGACATCAACTTGGTGAAGAGCTCTTTCAATGCAGCTTTGAAAGGCCAGTTTACACAAACATCCAATGGCTGAAGCATAGAAGTCAGCCCTCCTGGAAATACTGCCAGATCAGTTTTTCCTTTACTTATCAATTCCTTTATGGCATCTGCAGTATGCCCATGATAACTGTCGAGCACAAGCAGGCTCTTCTGCAACAAAGCTCCTGGGCGACGTTGCCAAACACACTTCACCCAGTCCTCAATCAGCTCACTGTCCATCCAGCCGGATTCCTCGGTTCAAACAAAAATATTGGACAGCAAATTTCCATTCGGAAGTGTTTTCTTTTCAGAACCAAATACAGAGGAAATTTGGTTCTATCAGTTAACATGCATAACATTACCATGCAGCATTGCTTTTCGTTACCATCGGTCCTGATAGTAATGCTTTTAGAGCCTTTGATGTGAACAGATTTGTCTAGTAGCATTTCAAAATAAATGGGTGTCTGTTCAGCATTCCCAATTTGAGAAAGCAAGTACGAATATTGCTTCCACAAACTAAAAACATGGCGATGAAAGCCCATCAACGTTTCTTCATAGGCAACAGGGAGACATTGTGAAATAGATATAGGCCTTCACATACACGATCTGTTCCTTCGACAAAAGTTCCTTATCCACCCACGGCTTGTAGAAAAACCCTCCTTTTTAAGTTCTTTTGCAATCCCTAATGATTTTAGTTGACACATTTTAGCCAATACAGTGAGCCCTTATTCCGTGCTCATGTAAATCGATATACAAATTTAATGGAAATATTATGAATATACTGTTATGTGCAAGCCCCACAGTAGCACCTTTCGGTACTTCCAGGCAGGGGCTAGTGACTCAGACGACCTGGGTTCTCCCAGCCAGCTTGTGGGGTGGGGCCGGCCTTTCCGTGTACTGTTCTCATCGGCCAGCTTACCTGCGAGTTCCTTGGAGATTCAACGGGAATGTTCTGCCTCTAGCCACCTTGCAAAACTTCTGGCTCAAATCACCTGACCTATAAAAAAGGAAGGCTAGCCACGGACAGTAGTCCACTGTTGGGCTCCGTGGTGGAGTCAGTGTTGGACTCATGGTCAGTGCTGGACTCCATGGCGGAGTGAGTGTGAGACTCAAGTGTGTTGGGGTTCCATGCCTTGAGGGCAACAGAGGCATTGACTGTCACTACTGCCCCACCAAGGTCTGAACAAGGAGCTGTTGTTGAGGTGTCAGAGAGACCAGTGAGTGAGTGGACTGGAGACAACTGAATGAAAGACTGTACTGTGTGTTCATGTATTTCAGTGAACTGAGGCTTGGCGTAAGTCAGCGAGGGAAGCCACTATCATAAGTGTGGGGATATATGAGGCGGTCCGTTCCAAAACTCGTCTTATCCATCATAAGCGATTTTTCAGGAAAAGAGAAAAACCTGTAATTTTTGTAATATAAGTCTCGCTTGTTTAAATGTATTACGACGCATCCAAGTCCAATGTCATAGGGTCGTCTTACTGAAGAATTATAATTAGTAGAACGTTAATAAATTACATTTGTATTTTGGATAAGACAAGTTTTGGAGCACCCAAAAAAATTCAAAATATATTACCTCACGCAACTTACAGATCTGTTCAAATTATTACACTCAACAGACAAATTCATGCCATTTTGAAATATATTGAAGATACCTCTTCATAAAAGGGCCTTTTCTTGTCAGATTATTGGTGAACATGTGCATCATCAGTTCCCACACAGTTTATGAACGCATCAAGCTGTTGGCAACTCTGTTTTGACCTTTAGGTGTTTTGTTTTGGAGGGATGGTCATTGCCTGTTCTGGGACTGCAAGTAGCAATTGGATTCTTGCTTCAGACAAGAGTGAAAATGTGTAGTTATGGCCACTGTTGGTGGATTGTACTGTTGCTAGGGAAGTGTAGCTATCTCTAACCATTAATTTTGAGGTGATCCCATACAATTTTATTCAATTAGTTGTTTCTTTCCAACTTCTAGTGCTGTGTACCGTATATTCGGAATGTTTTTTGATAACGGGGAAAGGCAAAGACATTTCCCCACGTGAAGTTGCAGTTGTCAATACTCTGCTGAGTGAAGGAAGGTATTCACATAGGCAAATTGCACGTAAAGTGTCTTTAAGTCAAAAAGCAGTGGGTAGAATTAGTGTAGAATTGAGGAAGAATACAACTTGTCACCATAATAGTGGGAAAGTGTGGGCGAAAATCTCATCTTTTTAGATGAGGCCTTAGAGCACAAAAAAAAAATTGGCTTTTCTCAATAGAAAATGCACTTTTAAGGACTTGAGCATTAAAATGGCAGGTTATGGATCAGCTGTTCCTCCTGGAAGTGTCCGGAGGATCTTGTGTAGTGAGGGCATCAAATGGTGCAGATCAAGGAAGGAAGCGATCAATGGTACATTCATGTCTGGAATGGGCAAAAGGACTTCAGCACTGGTCCGATGAATGGGAGAAAGTGTGTTTTAGCGATGAGTCATATTTCAGCATTTCTGAAGAATGTTCAAGATATGTACGTCGTCGACGTGGAGAGGAATACAAGTTGGAGTGCATACAACAGACTGAAACACCCAACTGCAGTGATGGTGCGGGGTGTGATGTTCATCTATGGGCCTGGACGAATTCAAATTGTAGAGGGAACAATGAAACAGGACAATTACAAACGGGTTCTTGAAGAAGAACTCCTTCCTCAGGCCGAAGAATGGTTTGACGGTGGCTTTTTCATATTCATGCATGATAGTGCACCTTATCATAAGGCCAAAAAAGTGTCCAAAAGTGTCATAAAATTTTGAAAGGACAAGGATATCAGTGTTCTTCATTGGCCGGACAACAGCCGTGACGTGAATCCAATAGAAAATGTATGGAGCTTCATGAAACACAAGGTGATGAAAAAAGAACATAACCAACAAACATAAGCTGATTGCGGAAATAAACAATCTGTGGTATATGGATGTGGAACTGAAGGACATGTACGTAAATCTTGTGAAAAGCATGCCAAAATGGCTAAAGAGTGTCATTCAATGCAAAGGGTACCACACAAAGTACTAAAATGCTCAGTTGTAATCAGGGATTTAATTGTAATGATGTAGTAGTATTTTTGTAGGTTGATTAAGTTTTACGTATGAAGTTAAAAAAAGTTGGTGTGATGAATGACAAAAGTGGGCTAGATTAACTGGAGATACCTGCAAACAGCAAACGAATTATGCAAGAGACTGATGTTTTGCTAAAATACTAGTTTTGTTAATATAAATATGTTTTTCAACATGTTTTTGGGAAGAGAAGTAAAAAAGTGCTTGATCTGCCTGTTGAGTCTAATAATTTGAACAGATCTGTATTTGAAAACAAGAAAAATGAAAGGATTGAGAATATAATGTTGTTAATAAAACTCACCAGTACACTCATGCACCTTTTTGCTATCAGTATAATCATATTCACAAATAAATTAAACACAGCAGTGTGATTTATCATATTTACATCCTATCCATAGTATTTGGAGAGAATTCTTCCTTTATAGGCTACACTGCACTCACAATAGAAGTAACTTGAACAATAAAACATCACTTTGTTGTTAATCAAACTCTCAAATCTGTTCCCTCCTCTTCAGATCCATCACAAAGAACTTCTGTTTCTTCAACAAAATTGTTTTCGTCTACAGAAATTGAGGTGAACAGATTCTTATAAAAAGAAAGCAACTCATTCCTATCCCAATCCATTCCAAAATGTTTTTCGAGCAAACTTTTTACGTCCTTTACTTTGGCGGGATTCAAGTTTACTCCTGGCAATAATTCAGGTGGCATTAGCATATCTCACAGGCGTTTTCCCTTTTTCATTACGGATCTTCCTAAACCGATGTCTGAGTTGTAATGAGGTTCTCCCCAAAGGGAGACATTTCCCAGTGAGTCTTTGCTAATAACAAATCGTTTCACTGAAGAAAATTCGAAGTGCCAAGATGCAGGCATTCTCATCATATTTTCAGAAACCATTTTCCAATTGTTCACTGAGCAGTCTCTGCCAAGCTTGAAGACTTCAGCATGATTGCTAAAGATGTCTTCATATTCTGCTGGATTACAGATTATAGGGCATTTCCGTATCTGTCTCTCTCGACTTGAGCAAATACCCTGTCAGAGGGCAGATATGAGTGGCCTGTCATAGGAAAGACCAATTCAACACTTTCTATATTAGGCGGAGCTGTGTGTGTCAAGAAATATGAGCACATTGCAATCATTGTAGAATTGCGGTTCTGTCCTCCGCAGCCATCCGCACGAATTCGTATAGTAGTGAAGTTTGACAAATCAGTTTGTGATAATCGATGGTAAACTGTAGATGACGTTTCATTAGACCACTTGCTGAATTCATGCTCCATCCATGTGTATGTAAAAACATTCTCCTTTGTCAACTTGGCTTGTGAGGTACCCCTCACAATGGTAAAATTATAGGTGTACAACTGGCGACTGTAATAGGCAATTTGATCTGGAACTTTTGGATTCACAAGATTCTTTTGGCAGTCAAATGAAAATATTGCCATGCTGTCCCTTTCTTCTTGGAGCTTTTTGAAAAAAGCCGCAGCCCTTAGTTTGTGTACTCTATGTTCCAAGATTAAATCATTCTTCAGTGATACGTTTGAACTTTCAAGTTTAATTTTCTCCTTGGGCTATATGCACTTTGAGCAAGCGTCAGTAACTGGTGTTCCGAATCCCATGTTGTAGCAACGCGTAAAAATTTCATGAAAGAACCACCGCTTCACCCTGAGTTCTTCAGGTGATTTCTTGTTATACATTTTGTAAAGTTTAGCGATGCTTAAATTTCCGGGTAGATACTGTCTGACCGGTGAATTTCCGCGGCAATAGTGATTTTGACAACACTGCAAACTTTCGATGAAACGTTTCACGGAGTGCCTCTTTTCAGTGTACTCTGGTTTGATCCTAGCTCCTCCCCTCTTTTCTGTTGGAAGTTTCCCTTTCGTGAAGTGATTTCTGGCAATTCTCTCAACCCAATCTTTGCTGACATGCAATACATTCAAGAATGTCTTTTGGCAGACCTGAATGTGAAACTGTTCTGTATTAGCAAGTTTTATATACCTTCCACAACATCTTAATACACTCTATTCAGGCACAAAACTGCATGAAAGACTAATACAGTTCAAGAACAACTCAAAGCGTGAAAAGACTGGCATAAAACGCAGGTAAATTGTAGCGCGAGTCATGTGCTGAAATTATCCATTCCTATTGGTTGATTGTATATGGCGAGTTTTGGAACGACAAGCGCCGTGGATAAGGCGAGTTATGGAACAATAGCCTAAGTTTGGTGACAGATTTCTATGGGAAAAGGCGAGTTTTGGTGCTTAATTTTGTGACAGAACTATCACAAACATCACCAAGAAGGCAATGCTACCTCTAACTCATTTTTTTCAAAAAATGGATAAGACGAGTTTTGGAACAGACTGCCTCATATGGACCTGTATGAATGTTCGCTGTTGTGAGTATCGTCCTGCTATTGAATACTGTTGGGCTGCTTAGCTGTTCATCGCATGTGACTGAATTACTGGATTGTGTGTGGAGTCGAATCAACGAAGAGTCATCGTGTAGTGTGTCGAGTGGCCTGTAGCCCTATGTTCAGATCTAGCGATCTACATACAGCTGCTACACGAGGAGACTAAACTTGGGGAAGTGAAAGTAAAGATTAACCGTTCGCAGGTATAGCAATGGGCTGGACCGTCTGCTGTGCCATAAGGAAGAGGGACTCATAAATACACAGCAATTAGTAAGTGTGGCCATTCTAGCTGATTAGACGTGTGCATGTGCGGGTGGGGGGGCATTTATTGGGTCATCCTGAAATAAATTAGAGTAATGAAACAGATGGAGTTTTATTTGCAACAAACTGGTGTCAGAAGTTAGAATAGACTCCATGTGTGATACATCATTGCAATCAGCGTGAATCAGCGAACCAGATACTGCAGGCTTCAACCGCCATCGGGAACATTCCATAACATCAGTGTATAGTGAACACACACACATAAATCTTTACTTTTCATCTTGAGTTAATTACTGCATGCCAGTTGAGACAAGAGACCACATGAAAATGGAGGCTCTTCGATATGATGAAGAAGATGGAGGAGAAGACGGAAGAAAATCAAAAGATGGAGAAGATGGAAGACAATCGAAAAGAGATGAAAGACGACCAAAAGAAAACAGGAAAAGGCCAGAAAATTACTATGGAGAAGTTGTAAGGAGGTTATACGAAGATGGAAGAAAGCCAGAAGTGGATAGCAGAAAATCAGGAGAAGTTGATAAAGGAGATAGGAGACGGTCAGAAGGAATCATTATGTTAACTTGATGTATATTTGTTATCCTTGCCCTCAATTTCAGAACCCTAGTCTTCCATTACAAAATCCAATTTGCATTCACCGTCTAAATTTCGCACTCTGGAATTAACAGACTAAACATTCACAAGAATGATACCAACAAGCCAGTCTCTCTAACACAGACAGTTGAGGTGCTTAAACACGTCAGCCTCGGATCTGTACATTTAATGTCACGTAAGGAAATCCCGTGGGGCTAAATTCTGGCACCTTGCCATCTCCTAAAACTGTCAAAGTAGTTAGACATAAAGCCTAAAACATTAAAAATTATTAGTACTTACTTTCCCGTCCATTTCACAGCTAATAATAATAATAATAATAATAATAATAATAATAATAATAATAATCGTATGGCCTCAGCTACCGTGTGCAGACATTTCAATTTGACGCCATCTGGCTGTCTGCTCGTCAATTTAGACGTTCCGTTTTACTGTAGGCCCCCACTAGATGGCAGACCGAGTAAACCGAAACTCTCTTGGGCGTCTATGGCTGAGATTTAATGAATTTTGTCGGGTTAACACCAAATGTGTCACCAGAGATCTTTTACATGCCGACATCGTACGACATGGAGTGTCGAATGGACTTTTTTCCGCCCTTCAAAAATCCGACTACCTCTGCCGGGTTTGAACCCGCTATCTTGGGATCCGGAGGCCGACACTCTACCGCTGATCCACAGAGGCAGCTTATTTCACAGCTGAGAGTGAAAGATCATACAACCCCAGGTTATTACATAAAATAAATTTCATTTTAAGTCCGTATTGTCGTACGTATACTTTAAGGTTAAGTCAATATTCCACCTTTACAATACCAAAAGTTACCCAGGTTATGTCGGAACGTGGCTGTGTTACCAATGTCTTGAAAGAAGAGCTCTCAACATATGCTCATAACTAGTACATTTTATGTTTATAGCAGCACTCAATAGTATACTGGTGAAGTCGCAGCTCGATGTAATGGCAGCCGCTATTTTTAGCTACTGTGAATACATGTGCCCATAGATTCTCCATGCACCGTGAGGAGCAATGAAATAACGCACCTGTAGTTTCTACAGGTGACCTCCAATGTGTAATAGGCATGTAGATTAATCCACGTTTGTGTAAAAGTAATCTAGAAAAAAGTAGATAAAGCAACTTGTACAAACCTAAGCAAATAAGGACCAATCTGCATAGCATTTTCCAAGCAGCTCTTCAGAGAGTAAGTGCACTGGGTACGAAAAGTAAAGGAGTGTGAAGGACAGTAACATGACAGTCTCTGTATGTCACAAAAAACTAATATTATTAGGGTCAGAAGAGAAAAAAGATGACTACAAGATATTGGACTAAGAAGCTGAGAGAAAACAATCCCCAGTCTGCACACTGTACAAATTATGACAAACAGGCAGTTCATGAATCACATTCAGTGTGTTCGAAACAATACATGTCTTTCTTTCTTTCATTCTTTCTGTGAAGTTTCAAATAAGTGATCAGTTAAAAATCATAATGTTGTCCACCAAGCCCAGTGAGAACTAGTTTTGATGTATGTTCAATCCATGTCATGTTATTCCATTTGAAACTCCAAAAAATGTTCGAAGAACAAAAGTACCAAAATGATTGATTAATACTACTACTTACCACAGGAGTCTTCGGTAGACTAGCTGACGTCTGAATGACAGGTGTGGGAGTGCCTGAGGTAGGAGAAAATTTTTCATTTTAATGAAATACTTTTTAACATGATATTCATAGTATTTCCTTCTCAACAAAACTTCAAATTACATAATAATAATCATGGGAAAGAATGCTTTATGCAATCTAAATAGACACTGAGAAAAATAAAAACTGATCTGCAAATTTCATACAATACCGAATTACAGACACGTATGCTGTGCTGACATATATCGACGGTGCACAAGCAATACCTCATATCCTACAACGCGCTTCCAATCCATTATTTTCCTTGACTGGTCATGCCTCCCAGCCACACACGGATATGCAGTCCATCAGAACACTGTTCGCTGTGTTCATTTTCCTATGCCAAAATGTAAAGGAAAATGAACCTTATTGTACCATACTGTAGGAATGTAAATTTCCATAAAGTATTACACACTTCTACAGTATAATACATTTAAGGTTCATCTTCCGCTACATATTAGCACAGGAAAACTAACAACAAATGTTGTTCTTATGGATTACATATCCATGTGACTGGAAGGTGTGACAAGTGTTAACCCATTTGCGTGGTATGACGAACCGTGGTCGCGCGCAGTGTTTTGGTGCATGAATCAAATGACGAGTTCAACTCACAATGACGCAGTGCGTCACTTATCTTTGCATATTAGATTTCCTTTGCAATATAATTTCTAACAATACACACTGTAGGAAACAAGGGGCATGTACCATTTCTATGTGATGATGAAACTGGTGATTAACAGTTTATTTTCATCGGAATTCAGTATTCATTATGCAGTAGAACCGGTTTCACAGTAATATTGACGAGAGATTGAAAGCGATTGTAGACATTGTTTTAGATGGTGATTATGGGAACAATGACATTTTGGAAAATGATTCAGAGTTCAAGGATAGTTATATCAACGGTGAAAGGTATTGAAGTGGGCAGAACACTGAGGAAAGTGACAGTGAAAGTGCAGCGCCAGGTCCCTCCAAACGCGAGCAGCTGGTGACAAAAGAACCGTTGTGATTGGAAACTGGAGAAGAAAGGACTATAATCCTGATATAAATATATATAGATCCATTTCATTGATACAGCGGTGTTTCGGAAATACGAAAAATTTATAGTCCGCCCACTGTCCGGAATTGCAATGTTTTTACAGCACACGGATCCACTCATTTTGGAATTATTTCAAATGACACATCGTTAAAACTGCCAGCAGTCACTCAAGGATTGAAGAAGAGGTAAGTCATAACCTTCAATGGCAGGAAAGCAAAATTTGAGTAAATTATCTGCATTAGCTTTTATTTTATGCATCTTTTTGTGTGACAGGTATGCTCAAACTATGGGTGGGAAAATTAAATTCTGATTCCACAGTCAACAATGTGGCCATTTATTGTGACTTGAATGGATTAAGGAGGATAATAGATAGAAGTGCATTGTGGGATATGAGGTGCTGTTCGCGCACCATCGATAGATATTTTAATCTTAAGTTAGTATGTCAAGAACAGGACCACTAAATTCAGAAAGAAATTGAGAATGCTGCTATTCTAAAATTTGAAATTCATCGAAGTTTTTCCATCACGTTGTCACATGCATTTCACCCGGCATGTCGTCTCCTCTCGAACTTGTATTCTCAAGATTTTCCGCTGCCCTACTCGCCATTCGTGGTGAGGGTCAGTTCTGAATTTTCAACACAGCGATTTCATCCTGGTTTTTTTAAAGTGTATCAAACTGCAAAAAAAATGTTTAGACTAAGAGACCTCACTATTAAGGCTTTATTGTTTGTTTCCGTCTGTATCATTTATTTTCATTTATTTTCTTCTTAGGTTTAACATACTTTATAGATTCAATTATGCATAATATTAACCTTTTTTTTCATTGAATTTGTCTCAATGAGTTATTTATTGCTTCATGTAATGATGGAAATGTTGTAAATTGTATTTTTATTTCAGTCATGTCTCTTATTTTTCATTTGGTCCTTCATTATGTTTATATGACATTTTTATCTTGTATTATGTAAATAACTTTACCCACACCACTTTTCACTGCAGATGGCTCAAACGAGTCGAAACGTTCGAATTTTATCACTCCGTCTAATGATGGAATTATGTATTGAATAAGAGAATACATTGATTTTTTCTTTTGTAAAATTAAAACCGTAAATACAGAATGATTCTACTATCTTGTAATTAGTATGAGTGGGTTGTTATTTTGTGACAATGAGGGAAGACACTAGCCAATACCCACACATGGCCCCTGCAAAAAAAATTTCAATCTTGGTCTACCCTTCTAAAAACAATCACTGATAAGAGTGAGAATTAAAATACATACTACAGTTGAACCTGCCCTAACGGACACCCTTATTTAGCGGACACCTCCCTATATGGACAATTCTCCTCGGAAGTGATTTTATTTTACATAAGACAAGTGTTAAATTGGTCTCATTTAAGCGGACACCTCAAACTCCGGACAGCAGACATCGCCATTTGGCCCATCCACTTGACTTAAGCGGACACATTATACGTTGCAGGACAAATTATTATGCCGGACCACATGTCATCCTTTCTTTTAAAACCATTCTTCAGACATAAGGAAATCCCTTTTGAATGTTTGTACTATTTCGAGTGCAAGGGGAGAGAAGGTACATTGGGAAGCAGTTCTACCTGGTGGTGTATAGGCCTATTCCAAGAATTCTAATTGCCCAGAAAGGCTGCCAGAGACTTGACTCAGAAGTTACCTGGGGATTTTCTTCTCTTCTTGAATCATTCTATTCATAACTCGGATTTTCGCTAATAAAGTCGAGCTCAGGTAGTCAACTTGAGAAGGAAAAGACAGTACAGGCGCTACTTAGTGAAACAGAAAGACCATAGCATTTCAGTTTGTCTGTTAAACACGAGTAACAAGGGACGATTGTGTTTAGATCTACAGGCAAGAAGAAATGCGATTATACAGTGGAAAGTAACAAGGGACTTTCAGTGAGAAAGCTTGCCGAAAAATTCAACTGCGGGAAAACGCAAATAAACACTATTGTGAAGAATAGATAAAGTAGTGGGAGGAAAATAGGAATCGAGGAGTGAAAAGAAAGCGGGAGTCAGTTTTTTCAGAAGTGAACGTTGCAGTATATGAGTGGTTCAAGTGTGCTCGAGCGAAGAAACCGTGTGTGAGTGGACCAATGTTACAAGAAAAAGCTCGAGAAATCGCAAATAACCTGAAAGTTGAGAATTTTGTAGCTAGCAATGGTAGGTTAGATTGTTTTTAAAAACGACATAACGTTAGTTTCAAAACAGCCTGTGCAGAAGGTGGTGATGTGTCTGCGACTGACGTAGCGGATTGGAAAGATAGGTTACCAGATAGTTTGAATAGTTACGAACTGAAAGACATTTTGAATGTTGATGAAACTAGTCTGTTCTTTAGGGCAATCCCGAAGAAGTCAATAACTTTGCCGAATGAAAGTTGCAAGGGTGGGAAAATGTCAAAATAAAGAATCACCATCATGTTTTGTTGTAATGCACTCGTTGAAAAGGAAAATCCTCTAATAATAAGTAAATCCTTGAGACCCAGGTGCTTTGAAAACATAGGCTTAAATCGTCTTGGTGTCAAATGGCATGCGAATAAAAAGGCATGGATGGCATCCGCAAAATTCGAGAAATGTCTGCTAGCCTTGGATTCCAAGATGAAGGCCAGAAACCGTAACATTATCTTATTGCTAGATAATGCTACGTGTCATCCAGAAATATGGCTTTCAAATGTAAAACTCTTGTTCCTTCCATCCAATACCAGTTCTCATCTTCAGCCATTGGATCAAGGAATCATTCAAGCATTTAAATTAGACTATCGTAAGAAGGTTTTACAGTCGTTAATGGCACACATTGATGAAGCAGACTCAGCTTTTGATTTGATGAAGAAGATCAATGGTGGCAATGCAGTTTCGTGGACAAAGGCAGCCTGGAATGCAGTCAGCGAAACCACAATCAGGAAATGTTTTGCAAAATGCAGCATCCCTAATTCTACAGTTGAAGAATAAGCAGAGGTAGAGCTTCAAAATTAATATGATGAATTTCAGACTTTAGCAACGACAGCTGGATTGACGTATGATATTGAAGCCGAAGAAGAGAAAATTCTTTGCTGTGATAATCTCGAGGACGACTGGCAGTCCTGACTCCAGGACGCACTTTACGGCAAGCTTTCTGTGTTATCAAGTTATACAGTAATTGTGTGTTGCGCATATCGTAAGGTCCATGTCTGTTTGCACCTCAACTCCTCATTCATTTTCTTCTTGTGATAGCTTTCAATTCTTTTAAGCTAAATTTTCAGCTTTAATTTGAGTCACTGCGCTTCGTAAATATTTCTAGCTATCCAGAGCAGTCTTCATTAGTCATACAAAAGGACCATTTTAAATAAAACTTGTTTTACAGAGCCTGAATCAGGAACTAAAAGTGACGTTGACGGTGGGGCGGAAGAAAAACAAGAAGTTCTGTCAATGAAGTAGAGACTAAATATGGTTAAGCAGATAAAGAATTTGTGTGTCATGCTGGACCACGAGTATGACGAGAACACTATGGAAGTGTTTAATAGACACTTTTTTTTTGCGAATTGCTTTACGTCGCACCGACACAGATAGGTCTCATGGCGACGATGGGATAGGAAAGGCCTAGGAATTGGAAGGAAGCGGCCATGGCCTTAATTAAGGTACAGCCTCGGCATTCGCCTGGTGTGAAAATGGGAAACCACCGAAAACCCTCTTCAGGGGCTGCCGACAGTGGGGCTCGAACCCACAATCTCTCGATGAATGGATACTGGTCGCACTTAAGCAACTGCAGCTATCGAGCTCGGTTTAATAGACTATTCCATTCTCGGGAATATGGCAGTTAAGAAAACGTGCTAAATTTACACAGGCGAAGCTTCACGATTAATTCACGAAGCTGTAATGTTTGTAAATGATGTAAAATAACTTATAATAACTCTGTATGAAATACTAAACACAGAAAACTTAGAATAATAAAAATTAAGATAGGTATGCTTATATTTAAGGTGGATGCTCTTTGCCGTTAAAATGTTCGATTATTTTTACAAACTTGTTTTAACGAACATTTTTCCTCGGAACCGATGGTGTCTGCAGAAGGGAGGTTCAACTGTAGTTTCATGTCAGAGGCTGTAGCAATTAGCATACTCACCTCTCGTACCCAGGATCAAATTATGAATATGCACACTTAACAGTTCATTCCTTACTGACAAAGATGCTTCATACAATTATAATCTGCCTCTGAATCTGTTTAAACTAAATATGATCTACACTAACACCAATCATGAAAGCAAGTTGAGAAGAAATTACAAACCTATTCCATTATAATGCTAGCACAAATGGTGTAGTCTACCTTAGCATTTCATTATTATTCTTTACAATATTAGTGCTGCTCAGCATGTGATAAGAAACCCACAGGAAAACAGCCTAATATACAGAGGTGGAGTGAAGTAGTCATAACTTCATCAATTCTAAGGAAGTATTATCCACCTTAAAAAAAATTAAAAATATATTTCATTGCTCAAGATCTATAGTTTATCAGGAGCACTTCCCTAAATTCTGTAATTCCTGACATCAGCACAGAAATTTTCACAGCCCTGTGTTACATAGAATCCAGGATATGACATTTTTTAAAGACTACTACAATCAGATATTACACCTACAACCAGATGGGCAGCCCACACATTTAGTTCTCTTGTTTCCACCCAGTTCAATTTCCACAATGTATAGCAAGAAAAAACACAAAATTAAAAACTTCCTTCAACATCCGACAGCATATAGTCACCCTCATCACAAAGAGAATTCATATAATCGGCTGAAACTCCAGCGTTTACAAACACTACATCACAGTTACCCCCCATGAAAGGAAACAATACTGTAGAACCTGCAACACAGACAGACAAAATGAAAATAAACGAACACAGATGGAATCTGGTGGCATAGCTGAGAAACACTTTTTTCCATAGTGCAAGTGATTAGTACTGTCAGATGCTTTAGAGAGCGCACACAGGAACGATAGAAGACTTGTTGGTAATACGGACTGATTTCTCACTAATTTGAACTAAAAATTGTTCTAAAAGAGACACATTAAGGGAATGTTTTGCAACAGGTAATGTTCATAGTGCTCAGCATAAAGAATAACAAAATCATCACCCATTCAAAAACACAAAGACCAAATTGAGAGGAATATTTAAAAAAAAATTATATCCAAATGAACCAAAGACAGACATGCCAACTTTCAAAAGTGAAAAATCAGGAGAAATTTTGCAGCGAATCGTGACGTATTATGACATCACTGATGGCAGAACATGTACAAATTCATTATAATTCAATACATTAACAATTCTATTTGCCCATATACAGTGAAACTCTAAGTTTTTCAAGGGACTGCAAACTAAAAAAATAAAAAAAAACTTCTTAAGCAGGAAATTTCTTAAAAGGGGTAATGCCCAAAAACTTATTCTGTACTTTGAAATATATGTGAAACACACAGCCAACAGATTTCCTTGTTTGTGAACAATACCGAAATAGACCGATATATAAGAGCTGCTAACATAAAGCCACAATATAAAAATTCGATTATCATGACAATATTTTTAGAGATAAAGTAAAATAATTGAAAATACCGTATTATAAATATATTTGATAAGAGAAGGGAACATATCATATAAAAACGTTGCAAGGTTTGCTTATTTTAGCAGGCAGAACCATTTCCTTCCACGCTTCCCTTTCCTCCGCACTTACACTCTCTGCTTCGCCACAAATTCTTTTGTAAACGATGCCGGCTCGATTTTTAAAGTGGTCCAGCCACCCGTTCAACGCGGTAAAAGGTACCCTTAATTTGCATGTGGCTTTCTCCTGCATAATAGTCCCACTGAAAGGTATGTTTAAACTTCACTGCTGTTTAAACCATATTAGCAGAGCTTGTTCTATTCATCGTACTTTTCAGATTTAACTTCCTTACAATTTGCTCCCTGCAGAAGCAAAGTTCTCTTCTTTCTTCGCTATAATGCCATTCAAAGTAGACGGCAGCATCCCCAGCTCCTTTGCAAAAGCAACAAGGAAAGGTGTAGATTACTCCACTTTCCTTATAATCTCCACTTTGTCTTTTATTGTTAGTGCCTTTCACTTGATCTCTTTCCTCTGAGTTCCGCTCATTTTCACTTAAAACGTTTCTGTGCGTTGATATTACAAGTACAACTAACTTCACCGACTCCTATTCATACTAATTACGACGCTACATTATGCTTGGCAATCCGTAGCTTAGGCTTACAAGACGCAAAGACGTGTTCTACATTTTGTTAGCATGTGCTTTCCATCTTCCTCACACCCCCGACACATAATTCAAGGATAACGGCAGCAAATGGGAAATCTGGCAACTTATTCTTAGAGATTCTTAGAACCTAGGCCTAAATCGCCCCTGCATTCCTATTGGTTGTCACAGCAACGGGCATAGTTTCTGGCTGCTTCGCAAGTACCACATGGCCAAGCCAGTATTGAGTTTAATTTTCCCGCTTCAATCCTCTTCATGCTATAGGTAATAAGAAAAGAAACACAGGTTCGAAGTTGCAAAAATGAGTGTATGGAAAAGTACCTGGGGTATTACGTGGGAGTGATAAAGGCGCAGTAGCAACGCTAGCACATCTAAACGTAAACAAATTCTTTCCTTGCGAGAATTTTATTTTATGTCTCCTCATCCTTGTGCTATGTTCTAATAATGCGATGTAATAATTACGAGTGACACGATAATACAATGTTTAGCTCGTATAAAGGTAAAATTAAAAATAACTTTCAATTTTATGCCAACACGTGGTATTGCAATGCCTCTGTGTGCCTCCCATCAACACCCAGTTGGCTATCAACATTCGTTCAACTTCGTAAACGATCGGGATCTTTCGGCCAGCTGTTTGGCTGCATGTGTATCAGCTGGCTGCTGGCAAGTCGGCCATTTCCTGCATAGAATCGGGAAGTTGTTTTTGTTCACCGCACTAATAATGGACACTGAAAATATTATCAGTTTAGTTCAAAAACGTAATTTCCTCTATGACAAGACCCATAAGTATTATTGCAACAACAACGTAGGAGAGAATGCCTGGAAGGAAATAAGCAAGGGAATGAAAAATCAAACAGGTTACAATATTCAATTTTGTGGTATATTAACAGTAATGTTGTGGACAAATACACTTTACAGTTTTCAATTAATGATTAGGCCACCTCGATTAATGACTTCACCCTATTGCGGCCTGCAAATTACTGCATTGAAGTTTTATCAAACCAAGCCATCCATTGCGTGCTTTACGATTCCAATGTAGAATCCCGTTCAGTTCTATTCTGCTAGATGGAACGGTGGAGTGGAAATTTCTACTGATGGGTTCGATTCGATCCCACAAGGTGAGAATGAGCATCTGGTGTCCGTGTTGCCATAGCGTGACGCTGTATGGCATTGGCAAGCCCGCACAGCAAAGAGAATGTGCCGCAGAGGTTCCGTGACACCAGACACACACCGCGAGCGCGTGAATGGTCTAACATAGGGTGCAACTTGCACGGAGACTGGAGGGTCCTAACCATGGGCTGCTTTGAGCGGACGTTTTCCATCTCAAGGGGCTCTAAAATCTGAACTGTTTAACCGGGAAATATATTTACAACAGAACACTTTAAACGGGAAAAATATACATATATTGTAATGCAACTGATCAAGGGACCAAGAATATCACACTTCTTAGGCAGAAAAAGTTATGCGGGAACTTCTTAACCGAGTTTCACTGTATATATTTTCCATCATTTACATGTGAATACTAAATACTGGACATACCCAAACTGTAGGAAAATGTGACTTCTCATCCTTCAACATGGTGATCACATTATGACTAATTGTTGTTGAACACACCAGTAGCTGACTTAGCCTTCTTCAGAAACTCGGAACTAAATTTTTGCTCAAAGCACTTGCCTTGCTGAACTGATTTCAAGGTTAAAAGTTCCTCCAAAGATTGTTCAGACAGCAAGGATTGGAAGTGTGTTTTTGTCTTTGTGGCTCTGCTAAAAATCCTTCCGCATTCTGCATTGCTGTGTGGAATTGATAAAATAGCAAGCATCACCTTAGAGAGAGTGTCATATTTAAGTACACCATCAGCTGATTTCATCTGACCTACCAATGCCCATTGAACATCAATTCTTCCTTTTGCCAGGTCTGTTTCTTCGAGCTGAAAGTTACAGAACTGGGAGTGCAGAATATCAGTTTCTTTATCCAAATGTTCCTTTTCACTAGTCAAAATGTTCGGACACTTGTTTGTGAAAAATCTAAGGCTAGAAAATGACGCCTTAGAGCAGAAATATTTGCAACTTCTGCATTAATTAAAACATCTTTGAATGGAAATTTGTGTACCATGTAGTCACACGATGAAGAGAAACACTTTCTAACAGACTTAAAGAATATGCACTTTTCCTCAGACTTCAAGGTGTTCACTAACACAAACGCAGAGTTCCCTATCATCAGATCACAACCATTCTTTTAATTTGCTGGAGTATATAATCTACATCAAGGAGAGAGGAGGATCTTTTAATAACGTCTGGTTTCACAAAACTTGCCATCACAGTCTTCAATAATTCCTCCAAAACTGACTTCAATAAGTGGATGTGCGGCATACTTGACTGAAGAGCTAAGTTTGGATTCTCAAAGATATCCATAAAACTTGAGAGAAAAAGGCCAAAAGATTTATGTAAATTTGATGAAAGGAACATGAAAAGTCGTTCTTCACATGACAATGCATGGCTTTCAGTGTCATAAGTAGTTTCATTTTTTTAAATGAAACCGATGACTGGGTTCTCATTTTAACTGAGGAGTGAGGTGAAATGTTATGACAATCCTTAACGTTTTCAGACAAACAAGACACATCTGCACTTAAACTGTGCTTAGGAATTTTGTAAGTCTTCAAAGTCCCCATCTGAGAATCCTTACTCAAAATTTCGCTCCTGAATAATGTAACCAAATGGTCCCACTGAAGCAAAATCGTACCTAAACACCGTCTTAGTGATAACCATCGAGTAAGCACGTGCTTCAGAATTTTCCTGATCTCTACGTTGTGTAATGTCTGAAATTCCCTGAACTTTTTCTTTCCTCATTGCACACTTTTCCAGATAATAAAATATATCAATTATACTTTCATCTACATTTACGGGCAAGCATGCCGCACCCTTCTCAGCAGCAAGATTAATTAGGTGACAAGGGCAGCCTACGATGATTATCTTACTATTTTCCCGCTTCAAACATCCTGCCACACCATTCTTTAATCCTACCATTACTGGAGCATTATCAGCACCAAGAGCTAGGCAGTTTTTTAATGGAATGCAGAATTCCCGAAAAGTTGAGAGCAAAAGATTGGCAATGTTAGCTCCACTAGCATCCCCTTCTAAATAGGGCACAGAGAGTAGACAACTCTGAATTTCATAGAGTTCAGGCCTAAAAAATGTTACAACAATTGGATATATCTTCAAGTCGCTTTTATTGCTACAATCAGTAGCAAAAGAAAATGCATTCACCTGCAAATGCGATACAATTTCCGCCCTTTCTTCCATGCACATTTCTGTGATCGGCACATTATACAGGCAGGTTATGTTCTACTATAAATGACGTAAATAACGCCTCGGCATTCGTCACAGGATTTACACCATGGTTTTTACACAAAAAGTTCAGTTTCTGGTTTCTTTCTACACACTGAGCACTCTCCTTATGTTTTTTCGATTGCATGTGCTTGAGTATATCGCATTTCCTGCCATGTGCAACTGAAAAATCACACCTACATATAGTACAGAATGTGAATGTTGGTCCCTTTCTGGATTCACTCAAACACGGATACTCTTCCCCATAAGCACCTTTAAACACCGCATCATATTTTTATTTTTATTGACATTTTGGCCAAAACAAATATTAAGGCACAACACGAGCACATCTGCAGATCTTGCCCCGGGTAGAACGACTATGTTTCTGAGGTCAGGTTACTCCAAAGAGAACGTTACTCGCTTGCAAAGGGAATGACTGTATTACAGACCAAAGAGCAGCACATGACTGGCCACCGTGCCCCGTATTGCCAACTGGTATCATTATTAGAACTACTATCGACCATCCATATATCGATAGAACGAGAAAATCCGCGGGAGTTTAAAATAATACAAAAATTACGGATATTGCTCTGAAAATCGGGAGGTCGGACCCGGCAATCGGGAGGAACGATGAAAAACCGGGAGTCTCCCACTCAAATCGGGAGACTTGGCAAAGACTATAATAAAGTAAAAAAACATTCTAATGAGGTGTTTTTGAAAGGGGGAGGTGAATCATACCACTCTCTACGCAAGGAAATTCGTCTGCATATTTTCTTGTTAAGCGGGACCAATATCCCCATCATGCTGCACAGCATAATGTTCATCAGTTGCCGAACCCATCACATTTTCAAGGTTACACTGTTCCAACACACACTCATTCAGCTTCCCTATCCTCACCGAATACTACTACTACACCCAATTCTCCTCACTAGAACTCCAATCTGTCCACTGAGTCAAATACAGTAAGCAATTCCCACGATGTGGACATGGATTTTCAGGACTTGATTAAACTTACAAAGTAGTGTTTCTGTGTTGAATAAGCAATTAAAATAGATAATGTTTGATGAATGTAACATAGAATATCCCAGCAATAAATTCCTTACTTACGCTTATATTTTCTTTCAGGCAATCAGAGCTTGACTCACTTCAGGTACGGTAACACTAAAAGACTGCTTGGGTATTTTGAAAAGATACTGCAGACTAGTGTATGAATCACCGGTTGCTAGAAATCGTATTGTTACTGCCAGTCTCTCTTGCACCGAGATAGCCTCTCTGAATGTGGTATCCTTCTTAGCAACTTCAGGCCCTATCAAATTGATGAGGTATTCAAAGTCTGTAGGTGACATTCTAGTAAAATTTTTATAATGCCCACTAACAGTCTGAAACTTCATGTCAGCCAGCAAATTTGAACCACAATGTGTAGTTCTAAGTGAATAAGGCTGAGTTTGCCACCATCGCCTATGTTTCCGTTTGTTTGCATAATGCAAATAAATATATGCTGCTGCAGCTATGTCCATCTTTCAAAGCTGCACTGTCTCAACTGGCGGAACGCTGGTAGGTTACGCATTACGACCTGTGGCGCGGGGTAGAAAAGTTTACCTCGCAACCGCGGTGAGTAACATTGCCTCGTTTAACCTTGGCGCACGACATGGTTACGTTACAGACTTAGGGGCGCATGTCTGTATCCGCCTTAAGGAAATGTATTCTTTTTCATTTGAATGAGCATTTCATATGATAGCACTGCTTTTAACTGTGTGACATTCCAGCTGGTTAATACCGTATTCTGCCAAGAATACTGATGCCATAGTAATAACTAGGGGGCGGATTTCTATGACCAGTCATATTTTTTCCCTTAACATTATATCTTACAGTCTTGTATTTTCAACACGTTTCCAAGCATGATAATCAAAATTAAATAGGTTTTATTGGGCATATAAATGCATATTTTGGCTTTCTTAAGTTTTATGGCATATTTTCAACAAAATATCATTATAACGGCATATTTTGGTAATTTTCATTTTAATTTCTTATTATAAAAATCAGAATAAGCTCTAGAAATTATTTTTCAGGATAGACTGGAATATACTACTGAAGAACCATTATAAAGTAGTGTATGGAATGTTTCTAACAGGTAGGAGCTATTGTTTGCTAGCTGGGTCAATTCCTGGAAACCGGGCAATTGTTTACACGGAAGCAGAGGTAATTCTGCAGTTATTTGCCATTGTTCTTATCTCTCCCCTTCCCCTTCCCTCTTCCACCTTCAACACACTGAATGACCTTGGTCATTAGGGAGCTTCAGTCATTCAGTTCCTTTCAATATGCCTAAAACGAAAGTCTCAATTTGTGGAAAGTTGCGAAGTTTTGTTCGCGAGTTGGGTGAAAACATTCAGTACGGATGGAGTGATATTATTCTGTAAATTGTGTGAGGTAAAAGTTACTGCCGAAAAACGCTTCTCTGTGCAACAACACTGTAATACTGTAAAACATAAGAATTGTGTAACTAAATATTCTGCACTCGAAAATAGGCAACGTCTGCTATTCGAAACCCCGACATCAAGTTCTCAGAGTTCACAATTTTCACAAGATCTCTGCAAGATGATGGTTTTGTCTGATATTCCTTTAAAGAAACTTAACAGCCGAAGCTTCAGACAGTTTCTTGAAAAATATACAAAGCATCCTGAGCCCAACGAATCTACTCTCAGGAAGGACTATCTGACCCCTTGTTATGCAGAAATGTTGGATATAATAAGGCGTGGCATGGGAGACAGTAAGATATGGGTTTCAATAGACGAGACCACAGATGTGGATGGAAGATATGTAGCAAATGTGATCGTTGGCACGCTGAAGGAAGACCGGCCTGGAGATACATTCCTCCCGACATGTGAAGTGCTAGAGAAGACAAACCATTCCACCATTGCAGTTCTCTTCAACAATTCAATGAATCTGTTGTGGCCAAACGGGGCAAAGAGAGAGCACATTTTTCTATTTGTAACTGACGCTGCTCCGTATATGGTGAAGGCAGCCAAGGGACTTAAAATGCTATACCCGAAAATGATACATGAGACATGTCTTGCACATGCCTTGCATAGGGCAGCTGAACAAGTTAGGAGTAGTTACCCTGAAGATGATAAATTAATATCGAACTGTAAGAAAGTGTTTGTCAAAGCTCCGCTTTGCGTTCAGAAATTTCGAGAAGAAGCACCTTCACTACCCCTACCTCCCAAGCCAGTTATAACGCGATGGGGGACTTGGCTTGATGCCGCAGTGTACTATTGCAACAACTTAGATGTCTTGGAGAAGATCGTGAAGTCTTTTGATCCTGCAGAATCGTCCTCCATAAAAGCCACTCAAGATTTATTTTCAAGCACTACATTAAAAGCGGACCTGGCTTACATAAAGTCCAATTTTAATTCTTTATCTGGAGCAATCACGCAACTGGAAGTTTCAGGTGCAGAACTAAGCGATGCACTGGATGTTGTAAAGTGCATCGAACAGGAATTAAAGCATGCAAAAGGAACAATAGCATCTAGGGTGTGTAGAAAATTAGAAAATATACTGGAAAAAAATAGCAGACTTGTGTACCTGTGTGGAATAAGTGACATTCTTTGTGGAAACCCTTCATCTGCAGATTTCCAGGAATTTTCTCCAAGTGATTTAACTCTATTAAAGTACGCTCCCGTTACATCATGTGATGTCGAAAGAAGTTTTTCTCGCTACAAGGCGATACTCAGCGACAACAGGAGGGGATTCTCATTCAACAATCTTAAGATGCATGTGGTCATAAATTGCAACAATTCTGATAATGGAGAATAGATCAGGTATGAAAATTTCATTAAAATAACATATGTTTTGTGTATACATTAAAACTGATTGAATATTGAACAGTGAAATTACTGTAGTGTTTATGTCCTTCACAGAGTCCGTCCTTGCCTAGGAGTATGCAGTGTAACCTTAACGAGTTCATGAAATATTCATCATTTTAGTTGATTTGGGGTTAAAGATTTCGAAGAATTAAACATTTTTAAACTCTAAATTAATTGCAGTCTGTAGCAATCGTAATAAAAGTGCTTCTATGTAACGTAAATGCTATTCATTAAGTCATATTTTGAATTTTATAGGTCATATTTTTATGTTTTTTAGGTCATAAGTGCATACATATTTCATACATTTTTAGGTCATAGAAATCCGCCCCCTAGTAATAACTAATGACTTATGCCAAGTTAATTTTAACATTTGTCTGTCTGTGTCTGTTATAGCATCACAGAAAAATAGATGGGTGGATTTTAATGAAAGATTGTATTTCAATATGGAATAATGTATAGTAGGATCTTAGCTATATGTTGTTGAAAAGTTTAACTGGGAAGGGCAACTTCAGACAGGGTCTCAAGCATAAAATTTTATGCTTTGCATGAAAATAGCTCACTGCAAATTATTGTTCTATACCTTTATACATTACAGTAAAAAATAACGGAAATATTGAAGGCAGTCAACCCCTACCCTAAAGTTGACACTAGGTGGAGGAAAACACAGGTTCCTCTCACTTCATTTGGCCTCTCTACCACTCCTCATCCAACACTGTGTTCCAGTCCAGCTTCCATTGTTCTATGCCGTCCTTCACAGAGTAAATTCATCGTAATCTTGGTGTTCCTCGTTCTCTCTTCCCTGTCAGCTGTCTTAGCGGTGCTTGTCTTGGCAGTCAGTTTTCTTTCATCTGCTTCAAATGTCCAAATGATCTCATCTGATCTATTCCAGTTTATCACTTAGCTCTCGGCCTCATCTTTTGTACCATCATCAAGTGATCGGCCCTCCACCAAATGGAGTTATTAAACATAAAATAACAGTTATCTATATAATAGTGCATACATATTTATTTCTCCTATGTCACTCACACTATATCACGACACATCACTAACTTCTTTCACATTCTATTCAGCCCTTTCCTGTTTGGAACAGAAGATTTAATATCTGATGTAGGTTCACTACCTTTGGCTTCGAGGAGAAGGTAAAGTCTTTGAACTGGGAGCAGAACTTTTCCAGTAGCAGTCTTCAGGTGGACAAGACGGGTGACTACATCCTTTCCCGGCAGAAGTTCTAGGATCTTTCCGAAAGATCAATCCAGTCCCTTTAAGTTGCCATTGCCAATGAGGACATCATTAGGGCCCGGATTCATATGCACTAAAAACTCCAAAAATATGCATGCACATATGCACTAAAATGTTAAAAATATGCACGAAAATATGCACTAAAAATAAAACATATTGCAATTACCAAACAAATTATTTAATTTTAACTCAGTGTTAAATTCATAAACAAGTTTCATTCCTTAGAAAATGATGCGTGGCAGTAGGTTTGAACAGTTTTTCAATCCTTTAAGGAGTCAATGAGATTCTATTGTCGGACAGAAGTAATTTATACACTGAAAATGATCCTTCTACATCGACGGACGTAACTGGGCTATACTTCTACACCGGCACCGACTGCTCGGGACATTTTCTGGCAAAGACTTTAGGCATTTTTGCAGTTTAATCTGGTAAAACACTGAGCTCGATAGCTGCAGTCGCTTACGTACGGCCAGTATCCAGTATTCGAGAGATAGTGAGTTCGAACCCCACTGTCGGCAGCCCTGTAGATGGTTTTCCGTGGTTTACCATTTTCACACCAGGCTGTACCGTAATTAAAGACACGGCCACTTCTTTCCCAGTCCTAGCCCTATCCTGTCCCATCGTCGCCATAAGACCTATCTGTGTCGGTGCGACGTAAAGCCAATACCAAAAAAAGAAGAAGAAGAATCTGGTGATACGCTGCAATAGACGAAGAGCAAGTTAACAGATGAATGCACTTATTTAAGCAAATTGTAAGGAGAAGGAGGAAGGAATGTCAGAAAGAAGGAAATTGCTGTTGTGAAAAACGTAATTATCCTTCTACCTACTTGTATTGTGATATTGAGAACACTTTCCTTAATCAGGGAAGGTTTCTCATGTTGCCAAGTTATGTGCAACATACAGATTTCATTAAATTTTTCATTTCATTCAGAAATCTTAGATAATCGATCACACATAAGAGAAAAGTATGTCTGTATATGCACTAACGTTCAAAATATGCATTTGCATATGCATTTTTTAAAAGTCCGGGGCCTAGACATCATCATCAACCTGTACATTTTTTAGTTGCTCTGCATCCATCTGCTGTCACAGTTGACCCAAAGACTCACTGCGGAAACTCTTTCTCAGATTCTCCTTCAGTGTTAATCTGTACTTAACCTCTTGTTGAAACTGGAAAACTTAAGCATCAATCTCAGGCACAGCAACTTCATGAATATCCTGAAGAAACATGGGCAGGCGTTATTACTCCTAGTTCATTTGAAATATCAGCTGTATGCATCTGAGGTCTCAAGTTTACTACACTCCCACAGTCACAAAGCACTTTGAGAGATGTTCATCTTAGTGTTCTCCAAAGTAACCTTTTTACAAGTCCTATCAACCTATCCCAACAAGCTCCCCACCAGACAGCAAATGTTGGGTTGACTTTACACTTTATTCTCTCCACTGAGCAGTAGTCTTATACCTTTGACCAATCAATTCGACTGAAGGCAGTCTCAGTACCAGAAAAGTCAGCGCCGTCATCACAAAAAATTACAGCTGGTCGTCCTCTCCTGTTTAAAAACCAATGAAATGCTTGCATAAATGCATCTGTTTATAATGATAGGAGTAGTGGACTGTTCTGGTGACACCATACATGAATAAGCAAGTCTCTTCATAGTTTTTGCAGAACACATTCTGTTAAAACTTACCATACAGTTCTTCTTCGTCATATCACCTAGAATCTTTCCCTCAGAATCGAAAGGAAACCTAAAATTCCGACATTACACCTTCGAACATTAACATCTATAATCAGTCGTGACACAAAGGGATGATTTTGGGTAAAAGTACAGGACACCGGAAGTCATGGCTATCGGGTATACTGGAGCGCTTAGTTCGTAAGCAGGGGAGACCATTGTGATCTCCGAAGGGTTACAGACTGGAGATTCTGGAGTCTGTAGTACTGGGAAATACATCTTTCTGCACTAGCTTCAAGACCGTTATTTCAGTAGAAAGAGCCCCAGTCTTCATAAAATGTTCAGAGCCAATTACTAAACAATTATTTACAAACCAATACCAATCACTCCAAAGACAGTTTCTGCACAAATCATAGAGGAAACAACAGTATTCTTTCTTCAACAATATCATCCTCTTCAAACTTGACTCTGGCTGAAGGCCAACTGCTAATTGATGGTATAACCATTCAGCTCGCTCCCACCACAATGACTGAAGCAACCCTTTCTCCAAACCATCTCTAGATGGCAGGTCAGCAGGAATTCAAACACATGGAGCATGCCACTGTTATACTTGAGTCAACTTTCTTATCTCTTCACCCGGTTCCTCACAAAGGTAGTCCACTGATCTCTTCTAATCCATGCTGACTGTAGATGAATCACTCCAGAAATATGATACACAGCTACTGGGACTAGCACCTATCAATGCAGCAAGCAATTCTAGACAAGGTATTGTGATTGTATTCTTTGTAGAGGAAATTCTCCTTTTTGCTTAATCTACTTTCTGAATTGTCTTCACCCTCAAACAACACAGCTACAGCATAGGCATCCTTGCCGCCATCACAGTAAGTATGCACACTATATTCAACAGGTTCACTGTTAGAAGGTAGCCACCTTGAAGTATTCAAGTCTTTCAAAAATGTGACATCATTTGCCCATTTTGCAAATTTTGCTGGCAATGCTCTGATCCACTTCTTCATCCCACCCAATTTTGAAACTCCATAATTCTCTTAAAATAACTTTTGGCTCTAGGGTCACATGAGATGGAAAACCAATTACTTAAAAACACTTTGCAGCTTTTGGTAATTTTCTCTGGTAAAATCTGGAAACAGTTTGGGCTTATAGCCAGTGTGCCATGTTTTCTGTTCTTCCAGATTAAACCAAGTACATTAGTGAGACAAGCCTCTATAAGTAAATCTGGATTTGTGAACTCATATCCAAGTAATTCAAACTTGCCATCAGACATAATAGAGGTAGCTTCTTGAATGAATGTTCTAGGCTGTTCCTCATCATTAACCCAGATAACCCTGACACCCTTCCAGAAGGATAAATGGGTACTGGACACAATAAGTTTGTGGCGCGAATTACTTTGTTTACAGGACGACTGGTACCTCTCATCAGATGTCAATCAGCTTCATTACAATGCAGTGTGTTTCTGAATTTGTTTTGCAATAAAAGAACTAATTGATAGTACGGTGGGTACACTTTTTGATTGGAATGTGCCACTTTCTGTGGACATAGTTGATGCCAAAGGTAACTTTCCAGATAGGGAGCTACTTGAAAATCTGTGCAGAACACCAAAATGACATCCATTAAAAATGACGCCATTAGCTGCCAACTGGCACACTATATTGTTTTAGATCTCAACCCTTAATGGTTGGATTTAAATGTTCTCTGTTTTGTTTTGGAACAAAATGTATGCCCTCAACTTTTGAAGAGGACACTTTCTGTCCCTATACAATTGTCTTTATACCTTAAGGGTTCTCTAAAATTTTATTATTATTATTATTATTATTATTATTTTTTTAATGTTTAGGTCTTTTTTGTAGTTTGATGATTTGGGGTGTTCTTTCAATTATTTCCTTTTCAGTTTGTTATAAAGGTTTGCTCATTTTAAACACAGAAAGTTCTTTGTATCATAATGAACCGTTTTGAAACTGAATTTAAAATGCTTCAAGGCATCTATGGCTGGCACACATTAATTCTTCTCCTAGTGTGATAGACCGGACCATCTGTTTCTTATGTTAATAGTCTAGTGATGGAGACTTGATTTGCCCTGTGCCGTACTACCATTCATAATAATACGTACTGTTTTCTTTTAAGTGACTCACAATTTCTACCCCCATCATCAATTTATATTTCATCTTATACCGATCCAGGGTTCATTTAATCTTTTTCATATGCATTGTTTTACATGTTATGTTTTGAACGGCTGACGATGACCTGGACTAAGGTCAAAACCGGTCCCATTTCAAATTACTATTAAATAAGAATGTAATCACTACATTTCTTTCTCTTATGTATTGAATAGGTTGAACCTCTTTTTCAATTATTTAATTTTTAACAAACTGCCGAATCATTCACTCGTTGGTGCCGGCTACAGGATGTTTGCAGAACATTTAATGGAATTTCAGAATCTAGGTGCAATGCCCCATGGTTTGGATTTACAAAAGTTAAATGAGAGAGAAAGAATAGAGGGAACAATTTTAAAAAAACACTACACAAAGGAAGTGGAACAATATGTGTGCCCTTAACTTTAATAGAAATGGTAATGAGGGAATGGTTTAGAAAATGTCCCCCCAAAATAAAGATTGGCCGAAAAATCAAAACAAATTGCCTGGGTTTTGCTGACGATTTAGCGTTACTAGCCAAAACCAAACCAAACCCCATGGCACTACAGCCCTTGAAGGGCCTTGGCCTACCAAGCGACCGCTGCTCAGCCCGAGGCCTGCAGATTACGAGGTGTCGTGTGGTCAGCACGACGAATCCTCTCGGCCGGTATTCTTGGCTTTCTAGACCGGGGCCGCTATCTCACCGTCAGATAGCTCCTCAATTCTAATCACGTAGGCTGAGTGGACCTCGAACCAGCCCTCAGGTCCAGGTAAAAATCCCTGACCTGGCCGGGAATCGAACCCGGGGCCTCCAGGTGAGAGGCAGGCATGCTACCCCTACACCACGGGGCCGGCTTAGCATTATTAGCAGTGGACATAAAAGAAGCAAAAACCCAGATATCAGAACTTCAAAACATTGCAAATAAAATTGGCCTCAAAATATCATTTGAAAAAACAGAAATTATGCCCCAAAAACCAACACAGCTAAAAGAAGTCACTATAAATGGTAATAAAATCAAAATAGTAACTCAGTTTAAATATCTTGGAGAAGTAATAACACATAACTTAAATGAAAAAATCTCAATCCAAGTAAGAACAAATAGATTAGCTAAAGCACAAAAATTAACATGGGATATCTACAAAAAGAAATGTCTATCAATAAATACAAAAATAAAACACTACAACACAGTTATAAAACCGGAAGCAACATATGCAGCAGAAACACTCTTTTACCTGAATAAACAATCAAAGACTGACAGACTTCAGAAAATTGAAAGGAGGATTGGAAGAACCTGTATCAACAAAAAATATCAGAAAGATGGACAGTGGCGGTTAATACCTAACAAAGTCGTGTACAAAGAGCTAGAACCCATTACAGATACTATGCGTAAGAGGAGACTGGGATTCTTTGGACATATCATGAGGATGCAGGACTCGAGACTTCTGAAACAACTAGTACAACACAATCTCGTCTCAAAAAATACCACAACAGGATGTAAATGGATCAGAGAAGTAAGGGAGGATCTGAAGGAAATAGGCCTTACAACAGAAGACACCAAAAATAAGATAAAATTGAATACAAAACTCAAGAATACAAACCTCCGCTTTACCCTTACACAAAACAAACCAACAACACGCACATTTTCAACTGAGGAAAGGGCACGAAGATCGGAGCGTCTGAAGAAGTACTGGGAGGACCGCAAAGCCCGAACAATCCCTTCAAAGAGACCTGAACGACGGACTGACTAAAGTGATCCTATGTGGTCATAAAAGAAGAAGAAGAAAACAAAACTTGACAGGGCAAAGAAACACAAATGTTGTCCTTGCCCAATACGTCACCCGAAGACAGTATACAGACTCCACCAGAACCAATGAAAAAAGAAAGAAAGGAACGTGGTCTGGGAGCCACACAATATAATCTATTAAGATGAAATATGTTTTATTTGCAATGAGAAGAGGACAATTCTAAAACACTTTATAAGGTTGCTTCTCTAAAAGAAAAGAAAATTAAGAGGTGTGCTGAAATTATCAATAACGTTGAACTTATGGTGTTCCTCAAGGGTAGCAATTTAGTTGCCAAAGAAGCAAAGTACCACTTGAAGTGCTACATAAATCTGACAAATTGTCCAAAAACATCAAGCGGAGTAAAAGAGGAACAGTTAAGCTCTATCTGCAAAAGTATGGCCTTTGGTTAAGTTGCACACTTCACAAAAGAGAAAATCTAAGCCTCTGAATCTGGAAATACTGAGATTTTTTTCAAAACGCCTCTCGATACAAACAGTCTAGTAAATCTTCTGGGTGTGGAATGTAAAGACCTTCCAAATACACATTACACCCATCTATGTAAGAGAATTCTCAATCACTTCCCACAACTGAGAGCTGAACTTTCAGGCAGAGATTTCTTCCTGCACCGAGATCATAGTATTTTTCAAAACATTCATTCTGAAAAACCTTGATGTTACTGTTGCATGTGAAAGATACATTAAAAAAATTAGAAATGTAATATTCTAGGAAAAGAAAAAAAGAAGAAAAGACTTGACGGTCACCAGAAAGATCAACAGACTGCAAGCTTTCCTCCAGAACTTCTGGCTCTAGTGTATTATTTACTCCATGGTTACACTCAAGCAGAGAACACAACTAGAGCAACCCTGCCTGCTTAGTGAAAGCATGCCGAGATAAGGCTTCCTTAATTGGAAATTCTCAGAGCTCAAGAAGGTGTTATTTGCTCCTCATAATTGTTTCAGGGTCTTTTCGTGATTGGTGCGTACGATAACACTGATCATAACTACAGCAACACATCCTCAGAATCACCTTTCTATGGAAAGAAATTTACATATTTAAAATTCCTGCCAAAGGAGAGGTCAGTGAACCCCTTGAAATTGTCACAAATATTTCTTGTACTGATCATAGTAACAGAAAATTGCTGCCAAAATCATAAGGTTTGTCGTCTAATGGGGTGACATTTTTATAAGCTCAGCAAAGTTTGTAAGTGCTTTAGGAACTCCTGTAATATTTTAGTCTTATCCCTAGTCACCCTACCATTAGGAAGTTCTACAGATTGGATAGATTCATTTTGAGTTCTTCTATTTTTAACAATACTGTGTAACAGTTTTTTATTTCCATCCTGTGTGATTTTGGTAGCCAGATCTTCCTTGCATTTCTGCTTTTCAGCTACAACCAACTGTTTGACCTGTAAATTTTTCTTTCTGCAAAATGACAGCTTCTCCTCTATGTCATGTTGACCTCCCCTTGTTCTTGCTTGATTTAAGGATCTTCTTGCATTGTTTCTGTCATTGATAGTCTTTTTAATATCATCATTCCACCAGGCAGTTTCTTTAGGTTTCCTTATTTGACTCTGTCATCCACATACTTTTTCAGCTGTACCAACCACAATTTTCTTTAGAGTTTTTCCATTCTTCATCTACTCATTAAAGTTTAGAAGAAAGTCATAGGACATCCTTGCAGGTAAATATTATTTTCATACACATCCGTTTCTTGATAACATAAGCCTATTTTTATATTATCCTTGGTATACACTCTGCTAAGACTGTATAACATGTAAACCATATTAAACTTACTGTGAGTGGGCGAGTTGGCCGTGCGGTTAAGGGCATGCAGCTGTGAGCTTGCATCCGGGAGATAGTGGGCCTACTTGCTCATTTTCATGGAAAATATATTTGATAGCAGTGATAATGTATTTTTATCATCTCAGGCAAAGCAGCTATATCCGTAAATTTACATGTTCATATTTGCGTAAAGACCACGTGGACCTCGCGAAGTGATACAAAATGTTTGTTTATGCCTACTCTTTTGATGGAAGGAATTTTAGTTCATTTCATTTTTTCAAAATGATCCTTCCTAAAATGAGGGTGCAGGCATTATTCGACGGCGGGGACTATTCGGGTAAATATGGTATTTTCTTTTGCATTTAGGACAGTTGGGGGCCTATAATGATTGATAACACCCGTAAATCGTATTCAGTGTATCTGATAAATATGGTGTATGAATAATGACATTAATTCAGTCATTTTTTGTAAAATGTTTAGTGCTTGCCTATAAATGTTTTTGATTTATGCAGAAAAGGCCATAGTCCACCAACTTTTAAAGCCCCTAAATGGAAATTTTGTAACTGAAAAATGAAATACTCTTACATAGTTTGTACTACTCTTTAACCTACTTCATGCAAAAGTTTTTCGTGTGTTTTACGTGATATATTGGTTCGTAATAAGTTTTTTTTCTGCTTTCCCAACAATTAACTATTTTGGACTAACGCCCTTTGTGCATGAAGCGATTACTGTAATCGGAGTTCAGGAAAGTGGACGTGGCAACACCGCAAAAGAAATGAAATACGAAAAAGCTTTGCTCTTGCACAATACTTAAATGGTGGGATCACGTCAGGATAAAAACGTTGTCACATACAGCCTGTTGCATGTGCGTTTTTCCTTTATGGTTCCTGTTACCTATGGCGATATTAAAGTTGCCAAATCATAGATGTGGACATGGTGCTTTTATGAGCACAGCAGAGCAAATATGTATCTGTCAGGAAAAGGTGAAGCAACTCTGCATGCCAATAGCTAGCTCATGTTTCACACGTAGCATGAATCGAACAGGGCAGTCCCCAGCTGGTAAATGAAGAACGTTTGAATAAATTAAATTTCCTCGAGAAGTACTTGGATTGATTTTTGGAATAATCACAGTGTTGGACTTTTAGGGATTGTTAGATTTAAGGCTAGGTGTAGAAAACAGTGTAGTGTACAATAAAAACACCCGAGTTCAGAGTGAACTGAAATCAATTTCGTCTCTGATCTAAGATCAAACGGTTTATGCAACCGACCATTTGACGTCAGAAATGAATGTGAGTTATGTACAGGGATTTTTTCCCTGAAAATCTAAATGCTGAAAATGGGGTGTGAGGTATACGGGGTGGCGAGTTATATGAGAGCAAATACAGTAATTCTTATTTTGGCCACTGCATCCATCACAGAAAAGATCAATAAATTTTACTGACGAATTTTCAGCACAAAACTTTGTCAGATAATGAAAACATGCACTAGAAACTTCTGAGCTACCCCTTTTGACTTCATTTTCATACCATGTATAAAAGGTAACATCATTCCAATATGGTTTTGATTTTGCACCATAATGCTTCACTACACCTAAATAATATTCCACATCTCTCTCGTCCATACCAATAGTGCTTCCCCAATATGTGGGAATTTGCGCTGTTTCGGGCGACAAATTGCATACATGGATGAACTAATGTTTTTTTTTAAATTCCATTTGCTGCTTTCTCCAATTTTGTATTCATTTTTTGTGAACGGAAGACTCATGGCTCGCTGCTCTGTGACCACTTTCTTTCGCGAATTTCACCATCTTAGCCTGAGTGAAACTGAATAACTTAACTCTTTCCCATGACAAATCAAATATTCACTAAACAAGCACCACAACTGTTGAGTTCCGACTATGCGCAGCAGTGGATCTTTCCGTTTGTTACAGCAAATCCACATTCTTGCAGCATTCCCATGAATTGGGTATGCAGCTCTTAATTGGCATAAAAATTTATATGAATATTTCAGTCAAGAATTAGGGATGCAGCTGATATTCAAGTTTGTACGGTATTACACGCACAACTTTCCTCTGCAGAAAAAAATAAGTGGGGATTATCCACGTATTTACAGTACTTCCAAATTTTTTTCTGTTGGTGTTCTTATGTCATGTATTTCTTCATTGTTTGCATTGATGAATGGTTTTAAACATGTGGTAATATTTTACTTTTAAAAAACTAATTCTAAAAAAATGCATTTTATTCTTCTGAACATTAATCTCCACAACAATGAAATATTCTTAGATTTTCAGCAAACGTTCCTTTTCACCTTATATTCTTGCAATCTACATAGAAGTATACTGACCTGTATCAATTATTTTATTTTTTATTAAGATTCATATAATCAATTTTAATAATTCGATCAAATGAAACAAAATACAATCTGGCCCAGGTTACATTTCTCTACAATGTTGAATATGGACTACAAGAAGGATCAAGTTGAACATTGCTGGTCTAAATCAATCTTAACATGTAAAGAATGTTAAAACTGAACAGAAGGAAATGATAAAGAATAAACCCACTAATAAATCATATCTGCATTAGATGTTTCATTTACTGGATAATACTTCATAGGATTTTAAAAATAACAGGGTGTAGCTAGTAAATGTGGTCCTTTGTGTTGTTTCTTCAATATTAAATTCCTGAAGTGGAAACAGGTAGGAAAATATTTACCATACACAGTGTTACCAATAACAAGAAAAGTTGAAGAATAAGAGATAAAGACAATGACTGCTCGAGGAAATACCTGTAGAAGGCTGTTGTGCAGTGGTGACTGTACCAACAATAAGACCAACCCGTGGATCCATGACAAGCTGGTACGATCCTGGTTGATTATGGATAGTGTTGCCGGTACGAGTTATGACACTACTAGGAGATGTTGTTGTACCCTATAAAAAGTAATTGATGTTTAGAACTAAGTCTGTTGGGTACAATAACTTACATGAAATAAACTCAATGTATTACAAACCTGCAATATAACTGGTGTGGGCAAAGCTTGTAGCATTGTAGGACCTGAAGCTGCTGATGGCTGAGCTATCATAGTGGATTGTCTAGCAACAGGAGAATTGGCAGCATTACCAGTTGTAGGCGTTGTAGCATTCAGAGAGGGCACGGGAGGAGTGCTGCTGGAATAAAATTAATGGCTCTCTTGAAACAAAGAAAAACACATAAGTGATACATAAATAATTGTGGGGTGCTGGATTGTCCAATCTGGAGTAAATTAGATATCCTGGTATGGTCTTGCAAATAACTATTTAACTACAACATATAATGGCATCAACAATATCCTAATGTTCAGGGATGTAAAATGTGGAAAAATAAGGGATTCTTGATAAAACTTGTTCCATCCCACAATAATCAAACCAAATGTAAACACTGACCATGATCGCATTGAATCTGGAAATCAAGAAACGGGCCATTCAAAAGCTATAAATGAATAATATATTAAATTACCACAAATAAATATTTAAAAATTAGAGATCAATATAACATTTTATTAGCTCTCAAATAAAGGGACAACTATGTGTTAAGGCTGCACAGAAAAAATCAGAATGACAATACAGGTACTGTATATTATACTCATAAGAAATAAATTGACAAGAAGGTCCCCTCTTTCAATACAAAATATAAATGATATTACATCAGTCTTGGGACAAGTTTCAGCCACTTAGTGGCCATCTTCAGCCAAAGAAAACGTAAACAGATTATGTGATAACTAATACATATGTATACCAAAGACAATGTTGCAGGAATAATTATAACATTAAAATACATATATTAACAAAAATGGTTATGATCTTCTTGTCACAAATATGTTATTAAGTTGACTTAGGACCTCAAGCAAAGAAGGAAATCTCTAATATCAGATGTAGAACAAGCACGCCATGTAAACAAATGTGAAAAAATACAGTAATAACGACAACCATTGAGAGTAGTTCCTCTCCCGGATCTTAGTCCAATTAAACAATAAGATTCTCCAAGGTAACCCAACACATTTTTTATAACAAACATGTGAAGTTATAGCTTGTTTACCTAAGTGTTAGGACGGGCATTTTAATGTAGTTCAAGTTGGCAACTAAGTTCTTTAATAATATCAGTTGGAACAATCCAAAGTACTTTTAAATTCAAGGATATAGGAATATCTGCATTTTTATTGTCTATTTTACACTTATCATTGTTCCACAGGAGCCTTTTTTGAACGAGTTATCCTCAAGATTTAATTCATCAACCAAAGGACTTGAAAATTAAATACCATATTTACTCGTGTATTAGACCCCCCCTGGCTTTAGAGCAAAAAGAAGCAATTTTTTACCACCCTTTCAATTGCCCCACATGAGTATTGACAAACATAATACGTTACGTTAAGAACCGGTAGGGTCAACTGTTCCGATTCGTCATTTAGGACCTTTGACATTTCCACTGCTTTCAGTCTCAGAATGTAACGATAACCTGATATATAGTACAATTTACGAACTTCATGATGTGTATTGATTGGGTGGACCAAAACCTAGCATTGTTTCTTAGTTTTAAGCTGATATATTGTGTTCCGACATGAATTAGTCCAGATTCTGGGTTTAAATGGACAATATATTGAAAACAGTTGGTTGATGGTTATGACAAGAAGGGTAGGTTGAACTTTTGTTTTGTTGTTGTTGTTGGGTAATTTGTTTTAACTTTACCTTATTATCACACTACTGTAAGTGACCATTGCTACCGGGATATTTCCTAATTGTGATGTATTTGTTAAAAATAACAATAAAAAGTATTCAAGCGGGTCTGCGAATGAAGCAGTTTTAGTTCTTGAAACTGCGTTTGAATCCGTTCGAATGCATGTCACCTCATCTCAGACCCTATAGATATGGAATTAAGTAGTTCATCATCATCATTTCCCTTTATCTAGCTGTAGCGGGATAGGGGCAAATAGGGTTCCTCTCCACTTTCTTCGGTCTTTCCACCACACTTACTCCAACACTGTGTCCCAGTCCAGGTTTTTTCTATAATACTGCGTTGGATTGTATCCTTCCATCTCAATCGTGCTCGTCCAAGGCCTCTCCTTCCTTGCATTTCCATCACTTTTTTTGGCATTCTTTCATCACTCATTCGCTTTATGTGCCCAAACCATCTTGGTCGGCTCTTCTCTACTCTATCATTCATCTTTTCCACTCCAATTTCTTCCTGGATTTTCTCATTCCTTATTTTCTCTCTTCTACTCTTCTGGATCATACTCCCAAGAACTTCATTTTGGCTGCCTATATTCGACTTGCATTCTTCTTTGTCACTGTCCAAGTTTCTGCTCCGTAAGTTGTTATGGGTACGTAATACATCTTGTACATAGTTTCCTTTGCTTCCATTGGCACATCTTTGCCCCATAGCATGTTTCTTACACCATGATAGAAACAACTTCCAGCTTGAATAATCTTACTAATCTCAGCATCCAGTCAAGCACACTCCATTAATTCACTCCCCAGGTATTTGAATGTTAGGGATCCTCTTCGGAGGCAGCCCTACCCAGGGAGTGGCGCTCCTGCCCGTGAGAGTCCCAGAGCACACTGACCCGGTGTGTAACATCTGGTATGGGTCCCATCTCAGGGTTACAAGTAAAGACCTCAACGGCCTCTACGGAGAAGGTGGACTTCGGTACGGTGGAGATGGCGGAAGGGGCAAACCTGCAGCATCTGTACTCCAGAGGAGCGGCTACGAAAGGCGTATGTCTCCATGTTAGGAAAGGCGTTGATCCTGACAGTAGGTATAAAATGCCTTTGGGTGTGGCAAGCCCATCGTAACAATAGCCTATATAGACAAAGCAGATATGATGCCTCAGAAAGGGTTAAGGCGTCCCTTGCTAAAAGCGAAGCGCAGCTCTTCAGGTGCTGGGAGAAATGAGAAAAATGAAATAGTTAAGGGAGGAAAATAATTCATTAATTCATTGTAGTCATAGTCATCAAGAGTTGTGTTTTTTTATTTATTTAACACTGAAGTTAGGTAATTCGAGTCCCAGTAGTAAAAGAAATGTTCATTATCAGAATGTTAGTCGGCAGAGTAATTTCAAGTCTGAATTAAATTCCAAACCTTTTTGTGGGGGATATACGACAATGGAAGAGTAACTTCGAATAGCGACAAAGTTACAGGTCATTATCCTCAAAACCCAGTTTTGCTTTGCTGTTGTAACTGGGTTCGAATCCATTCGAATGCATGACACCTCATCTCCCACCCCATAGAAACGGAAATTATTATAGTTGCTGTGAATAGCGACAAAGTGTCAAGCAGTTAGCATCCTCTTAGTATTCAACAAGGGCAGGATTCCAGTTTCACTCAGTCATTTATTTACCCCTCATCTGAGATTTGCGTCAAACATTTCACTTCATTCCCGATCCTGCATAAGAGAACAGGACTAATGAGCAGGAATATTTTCTTTTTTTCCTCGATCTAGGCCAAAGTGTTTCTCACAATAAATTTTGTTTACCATCATCACTGTTACGGCTTATTTGACTTGGCACCTTAATGCAGAAATGCCTTGTTTATAGTTTAGATTAATTATTGTTAATTTACAATTGGGTTTGCTAAGTCATGTGATTTTCAGTTGATAACTTTTTGAAGGATTGAAATGTTCTTGTAAATGTAGATTATGTATAAATTTATTAATATTTAAAAAAAAAATCAAAATAAAGTAATTACGATGTGAAATAGATTGACAAAAGAGAGAAATAAGGAATTCTTAGAAAAAGAACTGAAATGAAAGGAAAGGATGCTTGCCAACAATTGCGGACTGTCAGTCTACGCGTGTGCAGTGGTGTTACAACAGAGCACGCGTTTAACGGAAGGTTACTTACTTACTTACTCCTTGACGCTACGGTCCTTGCAGAACCTCGGTCTCCGCAACAATCTTCTTCCAAAGCTCTCTGTCGATTGCCTTGGTCCTCCATCTCCGGACTCCAATGGTACGTAGATCAGCCTCCACCTCTTCTATCCATCGCTTTCTTGGTCTACCTCTACATCGTCTTCCACCTGGATGTCCCTCCAGCACTTTCTTGGGTTCTCTTGTAGTCTCCATTCGATGGACATGTCCTAGCCAACGCACTCTAGCAGTCTTCATGAAAGATACTATATCCTGCTCTTGGTACAGGTCTCTAAGCTCCTGATTAGATCTAATACACCATCCCAGTGCAGTTTTAACTGGCCCAAAAATCTTCCTCAATACCTTTCTCTCCCATGTCATTAACCTATATTCTTCTGTTTTATTTAATACCCAGGTCTCAGCTCCATATGTAACCACGGGTCTAATGACAGTCTTATAAATGGTCAACTTAGCTTTCCTGGATATTTGTTTATTTCTTAATGTTGGAATTAAGGCAGCATAGCATCGATTTCCTGCAGCCAGTCTAGAATTTATTTCCTTTTTTGTTTCATTTTGTGAAGTAATCAGAGAGCCTAGATATCTAAATTCCTGTACCCTTTCAAAACACTTTTCTCCACACCTAAGTGCATTTGGAGGTTGACTAGATCTGGAACTCACTAGGAACTTAGTTTTGTTGTTATTCACTACCAGGCCAATATTCTGTGCTCCCCTCTCCAATTCTTCATAGGTTTCGAGAAGTGCATTGTTTGTACGAGAAATAATGGCCACATCATCTGCATATGCCACTATTTGAATTAGTCTATGATATATGTTCCTTTCACGATTTGCAGTGATGGTACGCACAGCTGTTTCTAAGGCAATATTGAAGAGGACAGCAGACATTGGATCTCCTTGCCTCAAACCCACTTTTACGTCGAAGGTTTGCGATACTTTCCCTTGTACACATACCTTAGATTTACTTCCACTCAAAGCTGTTTTTACCAACCTAATCAGCTTCCCAGGATAACCAAGGGCTTTCATTTCGATGAGTAGTTTTCCTCTTTGCACTGAATCGTACGCTTGTTTAAAATCAACGTACAGTTGATACAGTGGTATGTTATATTCATAGCACCTCTCCAGGTGATGATCCTCATTGCAAAGATATGATCTATTGTTGAACGGTTTGCACGAAATCCACACTGATATTCTCCAAGATCCTGCTCTGCTTTGTGTGTTAGACGCTTAGCTATTATTATGCTAAAGATCTTGTAGCCTATGCAAAGCAGAGATATCCCTCTGTAATTTTCACATTTCAATTTATTTCCCTTCTTAAGAATTGGGTACACCAAAGCTGTTTCCCATTCTTCTGGTAATTTCTCTGTTCGCCAGATTTCCAGTATCAACTTATACAATGCTTGTATCAATACCGTTCCACCATATTTTAACAACTCAGCTGTTCCATCTTCTCCTGGTGACTTATTATTCTTCATCGATAAGAGGACACCTTTTACTTCCTCCCAAGTGGGTGGTTCACTACTGTATTCCTCAGATTCACCTTCATTAGATTCACTATTTGGCAATTCTAATTCATATTCTTCATTTTGTATTTTAACTGGATTCAAAACCTCCTCAAAATATTCCGCCCATCTATCTAATATTTCCTGGGTATTTCCAAGTAGTTGCCCATCCTCATTTTGTATGCAGCTTACTCTTGGTTGAAATCCACTTTTTCTCTGCTTTACGTTTCTATAAAACTTTCTACTTCTCTTATGCTCATAATCTTGTTGCATCTCTTTTATCAGATCTTTTTCCATTTCTCTTTTCTTTTTTCTACAAAGATTCTTGGCTTCCCTTCTACATTCCACATACGTTTCGTGAGTAGCTCTTGTTGCCCTTGCATATACATCATCCTTGCTCTATTTCTTTTCTCCAAGGCTATCTTTACTTCCTCATCATACCAATCCTTCTTTGGCTGTTTCTTTCTTTCTCCCAGTACCTCCTGGGCTGCATTTGTGATGGCTTCTTTAATCACCCGCCATGATTCATCCACTGTTACTGCATTTTTATGGTTTTTCAAACCTTCTTCAACCTGTCTTTCATACTCCTTTCTCCTTGCATCATCATTAAGTTGTTCTTGGTTAAATCCTTTCCTCCTTTCTGCTTTACCTCTGACTCTTACCGCAAGCTTTTGTTTCAATTTAGCTTTCACCAAATAGTGGTCTGAATCTATATCTGCACCTCTATAAGTACGCACATCTTGTACATCAGATGCATGTCTTTTATCAATCAGTATGTGGTCGATTTGATTCTTGGTGTTCCCATCTGGTGCCTCCCAAGTTTCTTCACGAATTCTCTTGTGCTCAAATGTAGTGCTACTGATTACCATATCCTTTGCTGTAGCGAAGTCAATAAGCTGTAACCCATTGTTGTTACTTTCCAAATGTAAACTCTGTGCTCCTATTGTGGGTCTAAATTCTTCCTCTTGTCCCACTTTTGCATGGAAGTCCCCAATTACTATTTTAATGTCATGTCTAGGTGCCTCATCGTACTGTTTCTCTAGTTCTTCATAAAACTTATCCTTTAGTTCATCCTCCTTTTCTTCGTAGGTGCGTGAATGCTTATAAGTGTATAATTGAAGAAGCGGCCCCTGATTCTCATGATACAGATTCTTTCATTTACTGCCTTGTAAGACATTAAGGTATGCTTCAGTTGTTTAGATATAATAAAGCCTGTTCCACAGATGTTATCGCCATTCCCACTGTTGATTAAAGTATAATCCTGTAAATCGAACATCTCAATTTCCCGCCATCTAATTTCTTGTAGAGCAGCGATTTCAACATTATACTTTCTTAGTTCCTCTTCTAGTTTTCTGCTTTTCCCTGGCTGGAGTAGGCTTCTCACATTCCAAGTCGCTAATACAAATCCATAACCATTTCCTCGCCTAGGTCGTTTGTCAATTTTATCCGCCCGGTTTGTTCTTACTCTTTGCGGCTTCTCACCAGTTTATTTTTTTTAATGGGATAGAGTTGTCAACCCTATGCCCAATCCCTAACCTGGAGGACCAGGGTATCCCTTTTAGTCTGGATCATCACCTTCGACCTGTCCGGCAAGGGAGGCCCTACCAGTAGCTTCAAAGGCTCAGCGGACAGGCTACTGTCTCCAGGCTGACATTTACCAAGGATATAAAGGAGGAGAAACGAGGGAGAAAAGATTGGGATTATGTGAAGCAGTAGTGATGACATTTGTGAATATTATTTCTGAAGTATTTCCTGGAACTGCCTTTTCTTTCTATTTCGACAACTTTTTTGCGTCAGCTAAGCTGCTATGTAGGATCTCTGAAAAAGGCCATCATGCTACAGGAACTCTCAGAAGCAACAGAATGCTAAAGTGCCCTATTTCTGGTAAGCCTGTCAATGAAAAGAAAGAGCATGGTTACTTTGAATCTTGTTTTGATAAAGAGCATGTGTGATGGTTGTGTCTTGGAAAGAAAATGGTGTAGTGAACATTATGTCAAATCAGTTTGGCGTAGCTCCCCTTCAAGAGGTCACAAGATAGTCAGTCAGCCAACAGGGGAAAATAAAAGTCAAAGAGCCAAATGTTTTCCGTAAGTACAACCAAAGCATGGGTGGTGTTGATCTCATGAACCATACATAACGTGTAAGATTTGCGAATTTCAATTCATGGCAAAAAATGGTACATTCCTATTTTGTTTTGATTGTTCAATTTATGCATGAAAAATACCTGGATTCTTAGCAGGAGCTATGGTATGTCTCTTGATGCCCTAACTTCCGTCAGGAAGCAACCGAGGCAATTCTCTACAAATATGGGACAGCTCCTAAGGGAAGAGGTCGACCACCAGAGGAAGGGCCATCAAGGGCACCTGCTGATAAGTCGACAACCTAGGCGCCGATGCAAGATTGATTGTAATAAAACAGTGAAGGCCTGTGCGAGGTGTAATGTTCCCCTTCATGACAGATGTTTTGTAAATTACCATGAGTGAGTTTCAGTTCCACTGTCAGTAATGGAATCTGAAGTTACGTGTTTTGCATACGAAATATTATAATAATTAAACAGATTAAATGATTTTGAAGAGGCATTAGCAAATCTTATCTCGACATACGATGACATTATAATCATGGGCGACTTTAACACTGACCTCTTGAAGCAGACTAGTGATGCGAACAATCTACTGAATTTATTTATCGCTACAAACATGACAATTTTACCCCTCAACGCTACTAATCATGTTCATTACTCTGACCGCACAAGTCATACCTTAATTGATCTTCTTGTGACAAATCAACCTCAAAAAGTAATTAAGTACGGACAGATCCCTGCTCCTGGCATCTCTTCACATGATCTATTGTACGTGTGTTATTCTACTCGAATACCTAAGTACAAACCACGCTACACTACAATACGGGACTTACGACATATGGACCGGAATAAACTACGCTACAATGCATATAACTTGCGTTGGGATAGTATACGTAATTTTCAGAACATTAACTCTAAAGTAAACAAATTCAATTCACTGGTACTGGAAATATTTGACAAGCACACACCAAAGAAACAGGTAAGAATCCCCCGCCATTCCTCCGCTTGGCTAACGGCAGAGATAAGATCTGCTATGGCCAGTCGTGACAAACTGTACAGACAATACAGACAGACGCATGACACAGATGATTTCCAGCGATACAAGATTCTGAGAAACAGAACCAAGCAGTTAATTAGGAATGCTAAATATAAATACTTTCAGGAACTGATGAACAATAACAGCCCGAGACAAAAATGGAATAAATTACACACGTTAGGTATAGGTAAAGCTGTAGAGCAACATGTGCCAAGCATATCGCTAGATGTTTTAAATTATTATTATTTCGTATGGCAAAACAAGGATACACTATAAGTACATATAAATACATATTTCTTAAATAAGTATGTGATTACAAGTCAGCATTCAAACCTTAATGTCCAGACTTTTCAGCCAGTCCACTGCTTGTGTAGAGGCACTATGTAGTTCTTTAATGGATCCATTGAATCTTCTTTTTGGGCAGTCCATAACAACGTGCTGGATGGTCTGAGGCACATTATTACAGTCACATAATGGGTCTTCAGATTTTCCCCACTTGCGAAGCCAGAATTTACACCTTCCATGGTTTGTTCTGATTCTGTTTAGAGATGTCCATTCCCTTCTCGGTAAGTTGAAACCAGGAGGAGCTCTACAAGGATGGAGGATTAAACCCAGGTGGTCAGGATTTGAAGAGGTCCATTCTTCGCGCCAGATCTCATCAGCATCAAAATGTGTTTCCAGGAGCTTCTCGCCTAACTTCCATGATGGGTTTCTGGACTTTAATCTCTTCGGTTTCTGAGGGTTGCAGTCCTGATGTAAGGGCAGTTGAGGGTTACTGCGACATTTCTGCCATTCTCTTCGTATGTGAGGGGGATGGATGTTGGATAAAACGGGTAACCATTTTAGGGGTGTCGATTTGATGGTGCCTGATATTGTCCTCATGGTATCATTCAGCTGTGTATCAACTTTTGAAGTATATACACTGTTAAGCCACACACGGCAGCAGTATTCTGCAACTGGATAGATCAAGGCAAAAGCTGATGTTCGTAGTACTGTCGCATTTGCTCCCCATCCTGTTCCACCGAGCTTGTGTAATATGTTGTTCCTTGTTTTTATCTTGGCTGCAGTGTTAGAGAGATGTTGCTTATATGAAAGTGTCCGATCCATTGTGACGCCCAGATACTTTGAATATGGGTTATACTTAAGTTTTTGGCCTTTGAATTCGACTTAAATGATCATTTCGCACGGCCAAGAATAGCCTCTACCTCCTTCCCAGAAAATTCACTACCCTTGTTACAAGAGCAGTCTGTGTATGAGCAATTCTGTTTTAGAAATGTCAGCTCGAATGAAGTTAAACGTGTGATATACGCTATAACATCTAATGCCACAGGTAATGATGACATTCCTATATCGCTTATTAAGGATATCTTAGGAGCTGTTCTGCCAATACTAACTCATATTTAACTACTGCCTGACAAACAGAGTTTTCCCAGATGTTTGGAAAGATGCACTAATTAGATCCATCCCAAAGAGCTCCAAGTTAGATTCTCCTTCAGATTATTGTCCAGTATCCATTCTACCACCCTTATCCAAGGTGCTTGAACGTTAGTTCATACACAAGTTACTGAATACCTTACCAAGCATTCCCTCTTTAATCCCTTTCAATCCGGCTTTAGGAAAGGACGTAGCACTGCGACAGCTTTACTACGAGTGACAGATGATATCAGACGTGCAATGGACCAACGGGACATGACTGTATTGACATTATTAGATCTCAGTAGTGCCTTCGACACTGTTAATCCTCAGTTACTACTGCAGAAACTTCGAGAGCTAAATTTCAATAGTGTATCACTTCGTTTCTTTTTATCTTATCTTGAAAATCGCCAGCAACGTGTAACAGCTGGAAATTTGAGTTCAGGATGGCAAAGGAAGACCCTCGGTGTCCCTCAGGGGTCGGTTCTCGGACCACTGCTATTTATCATCCAAATTAATGATATATCAAAAGCTCTTAAATTCTGCAAATTGCAAGTGCGCGCGGATGATATACAGATTTACTATCATTCAAAACCGAGTGATATTGATACTGCAATTACTAAAATAAATTCTGACCTTCAACATCTTAGTGACTATGCAAATAAAAACAGTTTATTAATGAATCCAAATAAGACTCAAGTTATTATTATTGGTACCAGTAAAAACCTTTATTCCCTCGAGCAACAGAACATCCCCCCAATAATTTTAAACAATAAAATCATACCCTACTCTACTTCAGTGACCAACTTAGGAATTATCATGACAGACTAAACTGGACTCAACAGGTGATAAGCACATGCAATAAAGTACATAAATGCTTATATCCCCTGAAACGGTTCACTAATATATTCTCTGTTCGACTTAAAGTACAAATAATTCGCTCTCTTTTACTACCTATATTTGACTACTGTGACACTGTGTTGACTGGAATAACCTGGGACAGTAACAAGAAACTGGACCGGAGCCTGAACAGCTGCATAAGATATCTCTTTAATCTGCGATATGATGCTCATATATCACCTTATTATAAGGAGCTGTCGTGGCTTCGAGTGCACCAGCGCCGTGAACTTCACATGCTATCACTTCTGCACAAAGTTCTTTCCACTAATACTCCCGACTATCTGTCTTCATCTTTTTCTTACCTCTTGTCCTATCATGAACACAATACAAGATCTGGTTCCTCTCTTGCCATACCTGTAAACCGCACTGCTGTGTACAAATTCTCCTTTATAATCTCTGTGTCTAGGTCATGGAATTCGCTACCTGCGAACATTAGAGAAAATCCTTCTCATCGCAAGTTTAAAGTGGCTTGCCGGGAGCATTTGCTGGGTAGATCCCACTGACTTGCTGGATAATTGTTGAGTGAATGAAGGAATGGGATTTATTTATTTATTTGGCGTATGATGAATAATGACAACCTATAAACTATTTACACAACCAGTGAAAGATGAGTACAAAGTAAATACAAATTATCATATCTATACAGTCAAAGAAAGCAATTTACAAAGTTTGAAAATACAATATATTTACATCGCTATCCACCTATCAATTCTGACAGTTCATATATACACACTGAGTGCGAGTGATGTACATGTCACTAAATGTGAATGTCCAAACCCGCCACCCACTTCACTGCTTCGGGTGTTGCTGTGTTGAGGTCTTCCATGGTGCCAGTGAAAGCACGGAATGGGATGAATGAATGGATTACTGCAGTTACATAATTTAAGTGTACGTTATTTTGTGAATTTTAAAATTAAGGATTCTTTCATTATTATTATTATTATTATTATTATTATTATTATTATTGCTATTAGTATTATTTGTTTTATTTGTATTCAAAATTAAAAGTTATGTATATGTATACTCATCTAGTCGTTAAGTGTAAGAGAGGGCCTCGAGCCCTAACTTTGCCACCAATAAAGGCATTATCTATCTATATATCTATCAATCAGAACAATGACAACTACTGCCCTTTGTGTCATTATAATACTCATTTCTAAAGGTAAGTGAACTGTAAGTCTGTAGAAATAAACTGTTGCTAAGGTTGATGTTCAGAATATTCTCTCTCCCTGTTTCCCGAGCAAGTGCTTAGCAAATCGTTAACAACCCATGTGTTTATATGGGTTCTAGACAAGTAAATATGGTTTTGTCCATTTGTACATTAATAATCGGTCATATTAAGTGTTTATATATACAAGTTATCAATATCAGAAGAAAAAAATAATTTGGGCATAAATGGGTTAAGGTGTGAAAATGGGAAATCACGGAAAACCATTTTCAGGGCTGCCGACAGTAGGGTTCAAACCCACTATCTCCCGAATACTGGATACTGGCCGCACTTAAGCGACTGCAACTATCTAGCTCGGTTTTTGCACTATAACCAGAAGTTAAGGATTTACTTTTTCAATATTATATGGATATCTACAAGCTGACCTTCTGAAATCAGGTATGAATGACTTAATAAACCACAAATTACTTATATATTTGCATTTTCCTGTGTGTTAAGAAAAAAAATATTTTTTACAAAAAAAAAAAAAATTACGCTCGCAAGCAAAAACTTATCTGCTTGGCAAGGGTTAAAGCCTCCACTAGTTCGCCACTTTGGTAAGTGCCGGCATTATGGTGTAACTGCATATGGTCCATGGTCCAAATTCAGATGCTGAGCGATGCGAGTTAGGGTATGGAGTAGCGGATGCTCGAAGAGTGAACCCAGCATACAGTGCAGTCCTACATAACCAATGCGGTAATTTAAACATTCAGTCATTTAAAGTCAATGACCTTCCTATAGATATCTTCAGCTTGAATTCAACTCCAATCAATGTTAACATGTTTTGGGGGCCAGAGGATTCTACAACAAACCTAACTTCTATGAATATTTCTGCTGCTATCATGGTTTCTATTTCTTTGTTGGTCTTCTTTTTCGTTGTTACAGATGTTCTTTTCTGCCACAAAATACAATCATAATTTATTATTTTCATTTTCCATGTTGATTTCCCAGTTTCAGTAACCAGAACTTTATCAGGACTTTCCAATTGATCAACTCCACACAAATATGATTGAATTTTTATTCTACCTCATTAAAAGTAGGACTAGTTACGGTCCACTATTGGACTATCATCAGCTAAAATACAGAGAGGTCCAGAAAAATGTAGACACTCTTTGATAGTTAACATATATGGAACAAAATGACATCGATTCAATTCTTTCACGGGAGCGTAATCCATTGTTTTCTCAACAGATGATGAAGGCCACGTAAATGGCGTGACAATCCTGGCATGTGTTTTCCAGCAGATGACAGTGCAACAATGAATGAAGTAAGATTCCCATTAGAGCAACGCAAGGCCGTATTGAAGTGGTACTGAAGTACGAAAACATGATGGAGGTACAACAATGGTGTCATGTGTACGGAACTCAGCCACCAACACGTACAACAATGTATCGTACTGGGGAGAAATTTCAAGCCAACGGTACTGTTCAGGGTGTGCAAAGAAAAGGTCTGGCCCAGCAAAAACATTAACAAGTCCAGCTTCCAGCACTACTGTGTTGCAACATTTTAACAGGTCATCTCAAAAATCTGTGAATCAGGGTGCACGTGAAAGCGGGGCAAGCCGACCAACCGTACGACGAATTCTAAAGGCTGCAAAGTGGAAAGTGTACATTCCAAGATCGCTGCTCGCTTTGAACAAGGACGACCTGGATTGAAGGGTGGAGTACTGCGAGTGGTTTGAAGGCATGCTTCGCGAGGATGACCAGTTTACAATCGAAGATAAGGGTAGGGTTTTCCACCTTTCAATACTACAAAATAGTAAAATTATTAAAACATCACTTTTTATTGAATATCATTTTTGGTACTGGTTTTGGCAACACACTGTGCCATCATCAGCCTATGAGATTGTGGCAGGACATTTTTGATAGCTACATTAAAATACTAATAATATATTGTGACCGTTCATCACATCATCAAGACTATATCATGGCGTTCTACCGCTCAAATATGCCGTTTTCCGCGCTTTCGTACGTTAATTAGCGCCCAAGTTAGCACACGTCTATCCTCCCCAGGATACGAGTCGCGCGCCGTTCGTTCCATGGGTCAAGCTTCCATTATGTATACTTGCTACACCGAGACATATTTTCGCCTCCGGGCAGAAGTGCTCTCACTCAGGCGCGACAGAGAAAGAAACACTCCAACAGTAAGTAGGTCACAGAGACCGTGCCCAACATTGGCAAATATCACTTTTTCGCTCCTTTTCCCCCAAAAACACCACTGCGAATGACCTGTCTTCAATTGTTTTCAGGAGAGGAATTAACATAACTCGCATACTACAAGGCAGATTTTCATGACTCAAGGTTCATTAAAAGCGGCGAATTTTATGGTAAATTTTGACACCAAGAAGTCCTTTACATGATTCTAATGGGATAATCTACACAGTTTACGGACATCCCACAGGTGTTCACCATCTGGAGAAAGCTGTCGGGGAGACCGAAGCCACTGAACCGCCAAATCGCAAGCCCCTCCCTCACTGGAATATCATAGGACGCTTTCGAGATTAAAGAAAAATGCGTGAAGCAATCAAAATGATAAGCGATCAGTGGAAACTCGGGTAATTTAGCTCTAATTTGATGCAATGATCGATCCGGGGAACTACGTGCCACCGGAGCGATTTCTGCAGGTAGGAGGAATCTTACCCTCTCTCCCGAGTCTGACACGTTTCATGATAAAAGGGGGTGCGAACTGAAGCAAGCATCTTGTTCTATTCTGCCAGTTTCATAGTGAGGTGGTACCTAATGTGAGTGACTCTTCAGTATTCTTTGCTTCAGTGCTATAAAGTGTGACCAGTCAATAATTGTTTGAACAGTGTTTATATATCTGAAGTTCTATCAGTGATATGATTATGTAACAGTGGAGTGAAGGTTTATTGATACTAACAGAGTGCGGTATTTAACCCTAACCATGACGGTCAAGTGATATGCAGAGTGCTTAAGTGTACGAATATATGAGTAAAGAGAACGTTAAATCAAACGCTAGTAGGTTGTGAAATCGTGTAAGTAAATTCACGAGTGTATTAACTACCGAAGAAATAACATAGGAGATCCAGTAACCATATAATGATGAATGATAAGGTGTAGGAGAAAGTGCGGCTCATTGGCGACGCGTAAACTCAGGGCGATATCGGTTAAGAAATCCCAGACGTAGGAGCTAATCTGTACTCCCATATAAACTAGTGCTGAATTAGGCAAGGTCAAACCACGTTCGTAAGGGTAGCTTTGAGACTCCTAATAACAGTGAAACTGCGAACGTGATAATTAGGGCCTAAACTGCCGACAGTGGAATAGACAGCCAATAGGGAAAGCAACGGGCTACAAACATTACCGGTGCTTGGTTGGAGGACTCGAGCCTATGAGTCTCTCTGATCATAGAAATTATAATGTGTTGCCAATTATCACAATTATAATTAAGTCAGATTCCCTCATTGTGTTGTGTGCCAGCGACATAAGTCTCCGAGGAAGAAGAGAATTGACGGGAGGCCCGTACTTAACGAAGACGCCGTGGAACCTCAAGGACTTCCTACAGTGTACGGGGGGTCAAGACATCATGCCATCGACCCAGCAGTAGCCGAAAACAGGACTCCAGGTTGCTGATGCAGTCTTAATGGGCAACTAAACGACTAGATGTGCCTTCTTGGGTGAGCTGTGGGGTGATCCAGGCAGATGAGTATTGTGAAAATATTTGAAAGTCTATTTCCAGTAAAAATGTAAATATTTAATGCATGCAGATTCTTTAGAAATGTAGGGCAGGATTTCGTTGTTCTCAAAGGGATAGTAGTAGTTATTGATAGGGCTAGTACTTATGTTTCTTCACGGTCGGCGACCGTATTTCTTTGTTTTATATGGGAATTCATGCATGATAATTTAAGATCCTAGATTTGATTTACCGTGGAGCACTATGGGAATTAAAAGGGATTCTTTAATATTCCTGAAATATCACTCCATGTATCATCGATAATAAATACAAGTAATAAAAGTCATCTAGAAATTTCAAGGTTTTCTGTAGTAAATGCTTCACGTGATGTGTTAGGTCATTCCCTTGTATAAATTAAGTATGGTGGGGAAGAGACCTCGATGTGACAAGTGAATTTATTTAGAACGTGAGTGTTAACATATTGGTCCCGAATGATAGGGCTTTTCTTTCTTCTATAATACTCGTGTATTGGTTATGCCGAGAAGTGGAACCGAGCTACTCTAGCTGATAAGGAATAGATCGAATGCGGTGTTGATATATAAGCCTCTCCTCCACATGAATGGTATGCGCGAGGTTTTTGTCCCGCGCCAATGGTATAAATTAGGCTAGATGCTAGCCGATGTGTTTAATTGATGCGTGTGGCATCCAAAGAATAATGATATTTAAAGCGAAACGCCGAGGCGGCTAGATAACGGGACTAAGTTCCCTTGTGTTGAAAGTGAAAGCGCAGGATGAGGGCAATGTAAACAGCTGGTCGGTTAGAGTTAAAGTCCGGCCAGGTAAGGAGGGTTGTGGAATGCTATCGCCGCTGTGAGAGGGACTTAGTGTTGGAGGGCTCGTTCTCCGTCTCTCTGGCATCGATATTACACGCAACCAGTCAGAAATAAACACCGTTGGGTAGACCTACAATTCCAATAAATGAGAGGACTCCCCATTTCTTTATGTTAATTAAAACGACTAGGGATTTTCAGAGTGGAAGTCACACTTCACAATTGTCACGGGACATGAATTCATGTCTCGTCAGCACAAGAGGCAGTTACGCTGCTGCCACCAGCTACGGGCGGACACCCCCCCCCCCCCACCATCCATGATTTATATTGTGAATGTCGAGTGTATTTATTGTCTCCTATCCACAGGAGTGATATGTATTTCAATACTGTGTTGTTTTCTGTTTCGCTAAATATGATTCGTTTAGGGACCATCGTTGTACGAATGTCCAATTCGAGTATATATTTAAGTGACATCCCATTGGAACATACAATGTGCATTATTTATTTCATGAGATAGCGAGATAGGTGTTTTTCTTTCTAATAAGTGAGACTACTTTCAGATATTTTAGACAAGTTCATATATCAAATACGTCTCACCTGGTTCATTCGATAGCTGATGTTAATTCTCGCCGATAGGACAACGACTTGCTAATTAAATATAAAATTTAATAATGTAAAGAAAGCGAGTAATACAAGATAGCCATCATCCAATCATTTCTGTGTACAACGGTACTAGTGCATAATGTGTTTTGAATATCTTCAGAGTGAATTGCAATTCTAGAGAAAGGACTAGAGAGGACAGTCACACACTCAAGAAAGTTTACAATGTCTCATTTGTAGGTTTAATATGGTGGCATATCCATGTATGAATTATCTATGTGTTTTCTCAGGCATTAAAAATTTATTAAAAAAAAGGACATAATTCATTCTCATTTCATAGGTAAATGGTATTCCTCTCATTATTAGGATTCCCCCACTGTAAATTATTAGATTACTGCCCAGTAAGGACAGACTGCGACCCGTATGTCTCTACCGGCTCAGTTAGTGCCTTGTAACGCTAGTAGGAGAGAAGGGGTCTTCGGCACCCACCTGGGCGAAGGCCTCATCCAAGGCGCTCCATTTTAACATCATGTTGCGGGACAATTATGATCAATTGATGTACTGATACCACGAAAGGTTACGATATGTATGTACATAAACAGGACCTTCTAGACTAAGTTTTTGTTATTTACAGTTGTGTGTAAACCTTAAAACTTATGTAGTTGAATTGATTTAGTCTCTGTATTTCAAAAATAGCACACAAGTTGTGAATTTCTTAGCTTTTTAGTTTGTGACTAGCCGAAAAAGACGTTACTTTCATATCGCAGATCTACCCGAGCACATATGTTGAGCAAGTCTATTGTAGACCAACCAAAAGAGTTTGCCGAAATGTCATTAGACTATCCACCTCCGTTGAGCACACTCGGTATTAATGATGTGCCTAGCGCAAAAAGACTATGGTTTCATGTCGTAATTCATGTCGAGTTCGAGAATTTGTACATTTTCTTGGACCTGAAATACAACATAAATAAAAACCTAAATGATCCAATAGACAACAGAAGCCCTCTCTATACGATCATATATAATTACTAGCTGACGTACCCGTGCTTCGCTACGGAATTCTACACTGTATACAGAATTCTAGGTTAGGTAGTGTACACGTTGTGAGCAAGATTGTCTTAAATTGTATAGCTCTTAAAGTTACCCTAGAAATGCAACGGGAGGTCACCAAACATCTTTTCTCATACAGTATGAAGACTGACGGAATTTTCACTGTAATGGTAGACGCAATTTCATACCATCAGTCAATCAGGTTGGGATGTTTTCATTATAATGCCTTTTTACGTTCCCAACTGAAATGAACATACAATGACGTCAGTAGGAATGGCGCAATTAAAAGCAATGCTTTCATATTACGAAATACTCGTTCAAATGAAACACCACACATTTTCTCACTTTTAACGAACAGGACTACACTGCCTATCTAACAGTCCAAAGTTCCAGACCTGGAATGACCAAACCGCAGACAGCCGTGATCCGTGAACACTCTTCGGCGGGAAGAGTGTCGAATAATGGAGGTTCCCAGAGCAAAAACTATGCCCAATTACTATTCTGTTTCCTAGGAGTACCCGATGAGATGGTAAATATCAATTCACTACACTGGCGGCGGAAAAATCTATCTGAATTGAAGGCAAATTTTTTCTCCAAGCCAGAAGAGAAACCCTCTCTTCAAAAGTGAAGAGAAAGAAGCTTTTCTTAAGAAACGGCTCTTTTCAGAGTTGAATTTTGAGTTATTTAGTGAATATTGTGGTGCTATAATTTGGAAAAAGCCTAAATTGTTCTTCTAGACCAGGCCATAATACTACTACTACTACTACTACTACTACTACTACTACTAAGTGAGGCTCTGCCTTAAGTATGCACACTGCTTATTCAAAACAGCATGCCAGAGTAGGGATCGAATAGCTGAAATACTATGATGAACCAGCTTGTTACGTACCAACTGTATACGAAAATTTATGAACCAGAGGAATGACGTGCTAAAGAAGAAAGTTTTCTAACTCCCCAGCTATTTCCCGCCAATATTCAGTCAGGCTGTTATACTAGGTACGCAGCAGTAATCCCATCTATGGGAGTTGAGTGACAGCATAAGAGACAAAGAACATCACAATAAACAATGGTCAATGTAATGTCATTGTTCGATATTATAGGCCTTCACATTTGGTTTTCTTCCGACTATGAAATACCACTCTTATCATAGTCGGTACGGTAAAACTGAATAAGAGATAAATGATAGGAAATTGTATTCTCTGTAACTTTTTTAGATAGTACTTTTCGATAGGACCAATAACATTGGTATTTAAAAATTACATTTTAGGTACCTTCCCCTAAACTACAATTTCATCCAGGATGAATAAAGTTGTTTATAACTTTAGCTTCCTTTTCCCCGACTCTATATACCTATATACCGATTTTCATTAAATTCTGTTAAACCTTTTTCTCGTGGCTCGGCGTTTACCAACAAAAATACAAATTCATGAATATCTGTGTTATCCTAGCCGGTGCGGTAAAAATGTATAAGACATAAATGGTCGGAAATTTAATTCTTTATAACTTTGGTTATGTAGTATTTATCGATACAACAACTAATTATATAAATATTTGAGAATTACATTTAGGCCTTCCCCTAAACTACCATTTCACTCTGTGTGAATAAAATTATTCATAGGCTAGATTGTAGCGACGTATTCCTGGAAAGATAAGACTACTAAAAACAAATATTTGAAAATGAAATTTTAGGCCTTCCCCTAAACTACCATTTCTATCAGCGTGAATAAAAGTATTTACAGTCTAGATTGTAGCAACTTATTCCAAGACTTTGTATACCGATTTTCATTAAATTATCTTTGGCCGTTTTCTAGTGATGCGTGTACATACATACATACAAACAGAAATTACGGAAAAGTAAAAAGTGCATTTCCTGGTTACTGTGGACATGACCGATACAGAAATAGCATTATTTTCAAATTCTGAGCAATGGACAGACAAAACTCTCATTTTATATATATAGATTTTGTTTAATAAGTTAAATCTTCAAGACAAAAAAATTCTCAGCAGTTTTTAAGACAACATCAATACGCACCTCCACTAGGGCGATAAACATATCACGCCCCTCGTCCTCTCCCAATGCACACAACTCCCTCCCATGCGCCAGCCACAAGCCCACAGCCCCGCCTTCTCAGGTCCACTCCCCCCCACCAAGACGTCACACATACAATACGAGGAGCAGACAGCCAGTATTCCAGTATTCCACACTTAAGCAACAAGATAACAGACCAACAACACTAAAGATAAGCGTTAACACCGACTCAAAAATGGAAGCGTAAACCTCCTCTCTTTTCCTTCATTCTTTCAACTCTATTATGGATTTCTCCTTCCTTTCAGAGCTTATATACGAGCTAAAATCTTACCACAGTTTGACAGCCCCTTTCAACTAATAAACCAACATCCGAATACTCTAACAACAGAAGCACACTATCAACAATAAAATATTAGTCAACAGAAGAAGATATTAATGACATTCAGCAGTCCTCATCAAGTTATTAATTTAATTATTCAACATAGGTTCAATTTGAATTATTTTACTAAAGTAAATATACATTATCCCTGAGGGACATGAGCTGTATTTTATTTTCAAAATTGTCGTCAAATGGCAGTGCTACGCCATCTTTAATTTCCAGGCCTTGTTTCCTGTCGTAATGATGCAATGATAGTTATTCATTGGTTTTTTTTTTTTTTTTCAATGGAATCGAGGAGTATTAACAACAAGATGGACTCCACACTAAACAAGACTGCTTTTCTGACCTATCAGAAGAGTTTTAGCAGATTTAAACTATGATTTTCCCTATGTACGTACATTTTATTCTATCGTTTTGGTACGTTCATTTTTATTTTACCCTTTTGTGCGTGCTGTTCTGTCCTTGAGCGCACGGTTGTGTGTGTGTGTGTGCGCACGCAGGTGTGTCGGGTGAGTTATTTGCCTATTTGATGTATGGTTCCCATTGCTTCGATTTATGTGCCTCTACATTTATTCTTCGATTACATGAGTGCTGGTCATTCGTGTAAGATCCTGTAAAATTGGATCTGTACGAATTGTGACTTTATCACCTCGTGTGTTTTGGTTTGCCTATCGCATTAAGCTTGTGTTCGATGCTTCTCATTTCTATAAAATACTGTGTCCCTTATATTGAGGCAAACTCTTTTGGTAACCCGGCTTGATGGGGAGACCGTTGTGTAATTGCCCTTGGGACGGACCAATGATCTCACGCCACATATTTATTATTGTGTTCGGGCGGATGGTCATGCGTGTGTGTGTTGTGTGTGTGTGAATTGGATGGAGCAGTAGACACACTATATTATGTATATTTTGCCCTTATTAATTCATGTGCTGTTTTTTATACTGCTCCTCCATTTATGCTCGTACCTGACTGGGCCTTGTGTCTGACTTATTTTTTATGGCCGGCGTTTTATCTCACATTCCCGGTTTTCTTTTCCTTATTCCTCTGCTTACTTGACTGCTGATATGCGCAATCTCATGGTTTCCAGCCACGGAGGTTCATAACTGATTTTCTCAACCCCCTTTGTCCTCTTTGACGCATGTATTTTTCGCCTTTCTGATGGGTCATCTTATGAATGCTTAATGAACTGAGAGTAACAATGTAAGTTAATATTGACCATGTGGGCGTCTTGAAAAAAAAAAAAATGGGGAGAGAAGCATGAAAGTATGGTGTAATTGAACTTTTTTTAAATTTGAGCTTTATTACTGTTCGCTATTTGGTGGGAAGCCTGGCCGAGAAAGCTTGGATGCCATGCTCTATGTGTATGCATTTCTTTTTAACATTTTCTATTCAATACCCTACTTGCATCTTTCATTGATTAATTTTTCTTCTCAATTTACTCTTTCAATAAACTGGGAATTTGTGTGCTAATTCGCTTTTAATTCATAGTAGTGTTAGTCCTTTAGTATTATCACTATTATTAAGGAACTGATAAAAAATTAATTGTTCCTCGGTACTACACTAAGACATTGTCTAAAAATCTCTAAAGTATAAAAGTTTGCCGAAAAATTGCATTTCATTTACCCCAGAACCTCTTTGTGAACCATGTTTGTGGTATTGCCTTTTGGGGCTAAGATGACCAAGCTATCTTTAAAGGAGATTACAAATACCAATTTTCACCTCTGTAATATGTTAAGTTTATGAAATATACTGTAGATATATTCATTTTAAAAACTGCTCCACTCCTTGGCTGACTGGTCAGCGTTGAGGCCTTCGGTTCACAGGGTTCTGGGTTGTATTCTGGGCTGAGTCGGGGAATTAAATCGCGTGTGATTAATTCTTCTGGCTCGGGGATGGGTTGTTTGTGTTTATCCCAACACTCTCCTCAATACACCCCTTTACCAACCCCAACAGGAACACGCAATAGTAATTATATCCCTACACATGGGGTTGGCATCGGGAAGGGCATACAGCCGTAAAACAGGGTCAAATCCACATTTGCAACACAGTTTGATCCCGCGACCCCACAGGTGTGGGAAAAGCGTTTAATGGAAGACGAAGACACTCATTTTAAACATTCACCTGTGTTTTTTATTATTTCACCCCCTTAAGTGGATTTTCCAAAAAAAAAAGTGTGTTCATTTATTTTTAAAGGCAATTCCAAGTACCAATTTTAATGTCTGTAACATCTTCAGTTCTCTCGCTTGAACTCTTTTTCCGGGATACGAGTGCGAGTATTGGCTCACCGGCTACAGCTGGATAAAGGGAAATGATGATGATGATCAAAGAACAAAACTCTATAAGCCCTAAAGCCCTATAGGTCCGAAAAACATGTTTTAAGGCCCTAAAACCAACCGTTATTGAGATACTGGCACTACACTACCCCTGCTCTAGAAATCGGATAAAGAAATGAACTGGGATATATGTATCCTCTTATAAATAATTCATGCGGGAAAACGAGGAAATGAGTGCACAAATAACACGAGGTCCGGCAATCACGATAGGGAAAGGCGACAATATATTAGCCTTGAACTGGAGATCAGTTCCTTAATAATAGTGATAATACTAAAGGACTAACACTACTATGAATTAAAAGCGAATTAGCACACAAATTCCCAGTTTATTGAAAGAGTAAATTGAGAAGAAAAATTAATCAATGAAAGATGCAAGTAGGGTATTGAATAGAAAATGTTAAAAAGAAATGCATACACATAGCGCATGGCATCCAAGCTTTCTCGGCCAGGCTTCCCACCAAATAGCGAACGGTAATAAAGCTCAAATTTAAAAAAAGTTCAATTACATCATACTTTCATGCTTCTGAAAACAAAATTGTGTTTTAAGTTTTTGATATATATATACGCATTTAAACAATTCGTCCCCCCCTTTTACCCCCTTAGCGATGATATATCCAAAAATCCTCCCTTAGTGGGCACCTACACTCTTAACACAAACGTATGGTAGTTTTGACTCGACGATGAATTCGTCAGTCAGGACATGTTTTATATATAACTAGCTTATACCTCAAAAACTGAATATGTTACAGACGTGAAAACTGGTATTTTGTATCTCCTTTAAAAATAAAGAAACACATTTTTTGTTTTCGGAAAGTCCACTTAAAGGGGAGATCGGTTGGAAAGAAGAGAAGAAGCAGTAGAATTATTTTTATGAGGAAAATATCTCAAAAACTGAAGATGTTACAGACGTGAATTTTGATATTTTGAATCTCCCTTTAAAATACAGAAACACATTTTTTTTGTTTTCAGAAAATCTACTTAAGGGGCTGAACAGAATTGAAACAGTGGGTGAATTTTTAAAATTAGTACTGGCATATCTACTGCATATGTCAAAAACTTAACATGTTATAGACATGAAATGTGGTATTTGGAAAGTCCTTTAAAAATACAGGAACACTTTTTTTCTTTCGGAAAAGGCACCTAACGGGAGTGAAAAAAGATGTGAATATTTTTTAATAAGATGCTTATATCAAAAACTGGAGATGTTACAGACATGAAAATTGGTATCTGTAACCTCCTTTAAAAGTAATGAAACATGTATTTTTTTACCTTTTTCGGAAAATCCACTTAAGTGGGTGTAGAGGAAGGACTGATGAAGGGGTTGAATTCTTTTTAACAGGATACTTATGTCTCAAAAACTGAAGATGTTACAGACGGGGGAATAGATATGGAATCTCCTCAAAACTGTTTTTGTTTTTGATATGAGGAAGACTCTTTATCACATGTACATTTCTATGTCACATTGTCATCTTAGCCCTAAAAGGCAATAACACAAACGTGGTTTACAAGATTCTGGGGTAAATAAAACTCAATTTGTCAGCGAGTGTTTACACTATAGGGATTCTCAGATAATGTCATAGTACAGTACCGAGGAACAATTACTTTTTTTCACGAAATCCACACAAGCGAAGCCGTGGGTAACTGCTAGTATGAAAATGAAATTACTTTACCACAGCAATCTAATACTATTTCATGTGAATTTCAAGCATGCTTGAGATCAAAAACAATTAACTTGTGTTTCTAACGTACGTGAATATACCAGTAATGAATTCCAATTAGTCCAGGCCTATATTCAAATTCAAATTTGAAGACAAATCAGTCAGGAAAGGAAGGAATGAAAAAGAAACTTTTGAACTTATCGAAAACATTACAGTTTTCGTTTCATGTTTTCTAGAACTATCTTCCTTTCAATTTCAGCATCCTGCAATTCTCTTTCAATGAGCCAAACTGCCTGCTCTACAGCACCACAACTGCACACCGCCGAATTAGGTATTCCCCATTTATGGAGGGAGTCAGAACATCTGCCATGGCCAGTGCGAATCCTACTGATGGTTGTCCAGGTATTCCGTGGAAGATCAAAACCCTCCGGTTTGTTTTTCAGCCATGGTAGACTGATATTCTGATGGAGCACTGGATATCCATACCTGTTTCCAGGCCTGAAGCAGATTAAAGTTAGCATCTGCTAGGGTTCTGGCTGTTCTAACAGGGGGGTGTCTCGATTTTAGCCTGTTAATAAGAGCATCATTCATGTCACCATGGATTGGCAACTGACTGTTATTAGTTATTTTCTTATAATCTCATAGGAGAGCATTTTCCCAATGGAGGCGAGGTGGTGAAATATGGGATAGAATAGGTAGCCAGAAAGTGGGAGTAGATCTAATTGTCCCTGATATACGCATAGTGTGAATCAGCTGAGTCAATTAATTTGGTGTTGCTGCTGTTCAGCCATATCGATGAGCTGTATTCTGCAGCAGAGTACACAAGACGAATAGCTGAAGACTATAGGGTAGCTGCTAACGATCCCCAGATGATTCCACACAGCTTCTTTAAGATGATGTTCCTTGATCGTAACTTAGCAGCTGTATTCCGAAGATGTTTCTTGAAGGACAGAGTTCTGTGAAGAGTAATCCCTAGATATTGTGGATATCTGTTGTGGGCAAGAAAAGTGTTCTCAAACTGAACCTTCAGTTCACGACTGGCCATTTTGTTGCTAAGGTGAAAACATACAACTTCACTTCTATTAGCATTCGGTTGCAATCTCCATTTGCGCGAAAGAACTGTCCCAAGGTGGTAAGATCAGCTGTCAGTGTTCCTTCGGTGTCCTCCATGAATTTATCTTGTACTGCCAGAGCCCAATGTTCAGCATATCCGAAATTCCTAGAGCTAGTTTCAGGTATATCAGCTATGTACAGGTTGAAAAGCAGAGGAGCTAATACAGAACCTTGGGGAAGACCCTTGTTTAGAATTTTCTCACTGCTAGTGCCATTTCCCAGTATTACACGAAACTTCCTCTTGGTGAGCATGCTATCAATAAGTTGTGCAATCTTCTTACAAGGCAAAACGCGTAGTAGTTTGCAGATGTGCAACAACTACGCAGCAGGTCAAGGACCTCGTACCCGAAGTAGGGGCCTGATGGAACAGTATGTCAGGGTGACCTTTGAAAGGATAGCCATCGACATCAGAGGACCTCTTCCTGGAGTTCACCTTTATCAACCCCACTAACTTCAGTTATCGTGAGCACAACTTTGTGTTGGGAATTCAGGACGATTAAAATTCTTATGTCATTTATTAAAAGAAGATATCTAACCAGTCAATGTCTAGCCATGTGGCTGAATGGTCAATTTCCTGACCTTTACTTCAGAGGAGTTCGATTACCAGCGTGGTTGGGAATTTTAATCGCACCTGATTAATTCCTCTGGCTCAGGGACTAGATGTGTGATTGCACTAACACACTCCTCTCCATATACACACAACACATTGCACTGCACTGTACTACACTGCACTACACACGAATGTAGAAAAATTCAATACTGAATATATCCCTCCACGTAGGGTTACTGTATGGACGGGCATCCTGTCATAATATAAGGGGCTCTTTTCACAAGCTACTTTACGTCGCACCGACACAGATAGGTCTTAGGTCTTATAGCGACAAAGGGGGCAGGAAAGAACTAGGAGTGGGAAGGGAAGCGGCCGTGGCCCCAATCAAGGTAGGCCTACAGCCCCAGCATTTGCACGACGTGAAAATTGGAAACCACGGAAAACCATCTTCAGGGCTGTCGACAGTGGTGTTTGAACCCACTACCTCCTGAAAATGGATACTGGCTGTACTTAAGCGATTGCAGCTATCGAGCTCGATAAAATAGGGCTAAGACAAAGTTCATACTGACCCACCAGTCAGTGGGGAAAAAAGAAGACAGTCAATACCTTACATAATCGATGTTTAATTGACAACTTTTTCACCCAAAATTTCCTCCTATGAACCCCCATAATCAAGGTTCACGTATTTACTTCTTATGCTTAGAATGAAAGAGGATTATTTACTAACTTACAGTCGTAAATACTTTAAAGAGCAAAAAGCAATTAGTTTTTTCAAAAAAAAAATTTTACTACTGAGTTAAGCTTCAGAGCATGATTCTCAGGGACTATTTAATTTTATATGTTTAATAAAAGTATTATTTGCTTTACATCAGACTAACTACTTTTTTCGTTTTTGGAGATGCCAAGGTGCCGGAATTTAGTCTTGCAGTAATTATTTTACGTGCTAATAAATCTACCGGCACGAGGCTGGCGTATTTGAACACCTTCAAATACCAATGGACTGAGCCAGAATCGAGCCTGAGAAGTTGGGGTCAGAAGACCAGCACCTCAACGGTCTCGGGCACTCAGCCTGCCATTTATTTAAGTGCAATTTTAGTTAACATGACCGACTTGTCAAGGCTACTATTCCTATAGTGTATCTTTACAACTTTCCACCAGCTTTCAGATCAATATACTATGAGAAAGGTTTTCTGATTTAACCCACTGAGGGCAAAGGAATAAGACCCAATCAAGTCAAACCTGTAATCATGGATTAGTAAATATTGTTATCCAACCTCCGTTACATTCAATTAAAGATTACCCTTTATGAATCAGTGAGAAATGTATGTATTACAATACTGTCTTCAGGGTAGCATATTGGACGAATTCAAAATAAAGCAATATTTCACCTGGCATTGCTGAGCTGCACCACAATAACATTTTCTCCCTTCTCAATTATCTCACCACCACTCTTGATCATGCTGTCGACACGAGCCATGACTTCGTTGTACTCTCGCTCTCCCTTGTTGTAGTGACTAGCTTGACATGGAGTTAGATCTTCTTCGAAACACTCCATCAAAAGACCCACATCTGGGGGCCTCTTAGCATTACGGCCACCTCCACGGCTCATTTTGGATCAGTTTCCTAATAAGAAATAAACAGCACATTGTTACACCACATAATTTAAAATAGTAGAGAATGAATTCATTTTTTAAAAATTTTTAAAAATCATAATTTCAAAAATAATGACTTATTCCAAAAAATTTTATAGTTTTCTTAAAATATATTCAACAACTCATGCAATTCTAGTTCTCCAGGAAACTACCACTACCATCACCACATGTTCAAGATCAATAAGGAGCAGGAATTTTGCACCAACGTATTTATCACAACTTCCACCTTACATTCAGGCCACCACACAGAAGCATTAATGAACTTGACAATTTTTGGTTTCTGCTAGATCCGTATTGACTACAAATAATTTATTAATCTGTGATAAAACAGGGCTAATAAGGGTCTGCCTCTCAATACAATTGATTCACACAAATGGAATGATTTGGGTAAATCAACTGAAGAGGTGGATTCCAAAATGCACCAAGTCAAAAATAGTATTTTTCAGGAGAAGCATGTTTTATATATTTGGGTATTATTCATAATGTTTGTACCACGGCCTTTCTTAATTGCCTCTTAAAGGTTGAATGATTATTTTTATAATACAAACGTCCATTCTCGGAAAAGTACTGGATTTTAATGCTGGGTTTTTCCAAAATGAACTAAGTCATGCTGACTTATTGCATTTTGGAAAAAAGTATGAGTGGTTAAGTACACAGATTATAAAAATAAAAGCATTTCTGAATGCTGCCTTCATTGAAACATAACTAAAGTAATCTTACAGCTTGACATCAGGGTTATATTACTGGTACAGAAAAGATTTTTCATCATCCCAGTGAATATCGTCATTGGCCGCATCATTGGAAATAAGTATGAGTGATTAGGTACATAGCTTATAAAAATAAAAGCATTCCTGAGTGCTACCTTCATTGAAACATAACTAAAGTTATCTTACAGCTTGACATCCAGGTTATATTACTGGTACAGAAAAGGTTCTTCTTCATCATTCCAGTGAAAATAGTCATTGTCCTTAGCTAGTGATGTGCAGTGGCCAAGGGCTTTTTCATAAAAGGCCTTGTCCTGTGGATTGAGATGCATAAATGTTAATAGTTTGTCCACATACTTCTTTAAATCACATATCTTGTTCTTCCCTTCAATTTCTGAGCAGGATCTCTAGGAAGATCCTGATTTCTTCAGAACACTGTATGTACTTGTGTCCCGTGTGTATGTATTTTTGACCTGTATGCTGCTGCACTCCTGTATTTTTGAAAATAAACACCCTTTGCTACCTCATCAAAAATGGTCATTTCAACTTCAAAACTCTATCAGAGGAATTTTTGAAGTTTTGAAGCCTCCAGTCTTTACCAAGAACTTTTACAGTACCATGTTTAGCCAGGATGAAATGGCAGTCATCTGGATGAAGTATCTGTTGCTGAAACCAGTACTCGTTCTCAACTCTCCCAAACACTTGATCACCGGGCGAGCTGGTCGTGCGGTTAGAGGAGCGCAGCTGTGAGCTTGCATCCGGGAGATAGTGGGTTCGAATCCCACTGTCGGCAGCCCTGAAGGTGGTTTTCCGTGGTTTCCCACTTTCACACCTGGAAAATGCTGGGGGCTGTACCTTAATTAAGCCCCTGGCCGCTTCCTTCTAAATCCTAGGCCTTTCCTATATGAATACTCTCATTTATTTAAAAAATATAAGACTGAATCATAATGAAATACAATAAAATGTTCAATCATCGGACTATGTATTCACACTTAGTACTTACCTGCTTACTTACACATACAATTGTTGATGGGCGCCAGCTATAACTAGATGTAATGATAATAGAATGAGAGTCTTGAATATCTCTAGGGTGTAGGGTAATATGCTTACTTTGACAGCATAACATATAGGTTCTGGGAAAAGGAGAATGGCTTTTGGTTTCCCCATTAAAATTTGAGGTTATATGATCTACTACTGAAATGAAACAATTAATTTATTTGATACTAAACAAATTATATTCTTTAAAAATTGCCTTTAACGAGTGAGATTTACTGTGATAATTCAAAGGATAATATAAAACTCTGACATTATAACTGAAGGAAACTGTAGGCATAAAATTTGAAATCTTCTTGGCCGGACATTTAAAAGTTGTACTAGTAATTTATCCTTCACTGGTTCACTTAACTGTACCTTCAACACTTCGAGTGTTATTACAAAGTATTCCTTTGAGTTGGTATCAGCTGTAGGTATCTCAAGCCTAATTTGGTGATGTATCCTTTTAGTTTCACGACTGAGATATAGTATGGCTTGAAATTATATTTACACTTCACAATCAAATTTACAAGTAATTCACTGATAACTGTTAGGCTGAATTACGACGACTCAATATTCGGCTGTCACTGAACTGACACAAGAACTCAACCGAACAGATGCATGAAACACAGTACGAACACAGGTATAATCCATCTGGTCACTGACGATTATGTATCCATATCACTGTTCCCCAGTCGTCTCCTTCCAATTGACTTCATGGCAAGTCTCTCCATTTATCTCCTTCCTACCAAATGAACTATCCAACTGACTTCTCCAACGGACTGCCGCTATAGGATACAGCCCTATATATAGCCATTAGTTGACACATGGTATAACACCCATGCCAAAGCTGAAAATAGACATGATGTCACTCCCACCCAGCTACAAATGTTACATATTGTGTTGAAATAGCCTGAGGCAGACTGTGGAACTCCCTAAATATATCTCATCGCTAAAAGCATACAATGACAGAGCGATGACTCGACAGTTACTATAACAGTATTGAAGCATGCGCTGCAATGTTTTAAAATGTAGTATCACAAATAATATATCCATATCCAATATTAGGCATTAAGTCTCACTCTATATTATTTTGATGCTAATATACACAAACACATAATAAATTAACTACAATGAAGCAAGCGATAATTAATACGTACCAAAATCAGATTATAGAACTGAATCAAATAATAATAATAATGATGAATGCTTGTAACATGATTTGAACCGTTACACACCTATCCCGTCGTCGCCAGAAGACCTATCTGTGTCAGTACAACATAAAGCCACTAGCAAAACAACAACAAAAACTTGATCAGAAGGCATAAAGCTGTGCCCCCTGATCGGGAAGTAGTACTCTACTCTACTACATTCAAAACATGACTGGTGTTCAGAAGGAAACTCAACATTGTTGTATTTTTGATACAGCTGCTTGCAGAATCTAAAAAGAGTCTCAGGGTATGAGGAAGTGCTAGGGCATTCTCTTTAATACAAGCAATTTTCTCTTCAAGGATCTGTAGGAAGCTGTGTAGTACAGACACCACGCCATTCGTTCCACGTCTGGATTGATCTTCAGTCCAATTGTAGACGAAAGTGTTATTTGTGCACTGTTCTTTCTCATGAATAACGAAGGTAAGATTATACAACCATATCTGTTGTGCATAAAATGTTTCAGATATCCTGATCATTGGAGGAGGCTGGTTCTACCGCATATCAAAGACAACCTTCACAATACCCTCCTTCCTCACACTTCATTATCTCATAAAATTTCTTTGATCTATGCTTGTGTAAAATGTCTTGTCATCCATTCTATTTTTTCACCTGGGCTCCTGGAATTCTTGATTTGACCTTTGGCATCCTCACAAAATGAGCAGATATCTGTTTCTGGATTTCCAAATCCTATGTTAAATATGGTTGGGATTTTTTTTTTTTTTTAATGACAAAATGATGCACTTGGATTGCCTTTGTAATTTCTTTTGATCATCCAAATTCACCAACATTCCTTAACTGAAAGAGAAGGATCCATGGAAACATGTATAATTTCCCCTGACAGTAGTGACTTTTCCTGCACATCAGACTCTTCAGGAAATCAGGCACTGATTATGAAATCTCCACATCTCTAGATCCAATTCGAGAGCCCCTTCTCCACTCAGGTCTATTTTCACCAGTTGCTGAGAAACACTTTGCTATATCATTCAACTTCCTCCTCGATATTTTGGTTATAGTAGCAAAGGTTTTTCCACACACACGTATAATATGTCCGGTTTTCTTCTAATTAAGTATTACATTACTAATCTTGGCCTTGGATTCATCTAGTTTCTTGGCATGCGAGTTTTAGGTTCTGTAACCCTTGTGTATTTGATGAGAAAATTGCCTTGCTCAGGTTTGGTTTTAAAAACATATAACTTACTGTGAAAATCAACAATGTCTTCAATGTGTATCGGTGATACACCCAGTAAATTATGAGAAAGTCAACAGATTTAAGGACCAGGGAGAATGACTGGAACCCAATATATCAGAAGGGGTAGCACTAACAACCCGGATTAACAAACTAGTAAGCATATCGACTGACCAAGAACATTTAAAACAATTAAAAATATTTTGTGATTCCATCTACTCAATACAAGAAAACTTATTAATGCAAGGTTACATTATAAATCAGTCACAATTGGGACCGGTTTCGACCTCTAGTCAGGCCTGTCGTTCAAAAGGTGCAAGGTAAAAATTCACTGGCACCTTGCACGTTTTTAACAAAAGGTTGAAGATGACCCTGACTAGAGGTTGAAACCAGTCCCTATTGTGATTGACTTATAACGTAACCTGCATTAATAAGTTTTCTTGTATTGAATAGGTGGAACCCCAATATATAATTTTAATTTAATTGTAATCTCAGTTCAATACGGACCAAATGAAATTCTTATCATTCGAGGAACATTTATAACAAGAAATGTCTCTCGTAACACTAAACTGAGGCACTACCAGACAGTTATCTGCACAGAAGCCCTATACGCCACAGAATGCTTGATGCTGAACAGGAAAGGATTGTTGGACAAACTGGAGGTCCAGAAAAGTAGATGGTGAGTACAGGAGGCGACCAAACCAGGAGCTATAGAGTTATACTAAAAAATAGCACAGGGCGCAGCCAGGAAAGGGCGCCTGACCTTCTATGGACATGTCACAAGGACGAACCCAACTACTGTCGACCAAGATATTATGTGTACTCTAGTTTGGAGGTTGTTTATGAAATAACCAATATGCCCATTGAAAATCCAATATCATTATCCTCATTTCATTTCACGTTAGGTCATGGGTTTTGAAACTTTAATTTATATTTTAATATTTTTTTATTGCGAGTGAAACGCCAAAAATGCCCATTTTTAAGCGTGTTGCAACCATGCATCAAATTTAAGACAACGTTTCTTCAAAACCTGCCATCTGATCGAATCCAGATTTTAACCCAGTATTCATTGGGATGTTTTAAATATAGTTTAAATTTCAGAATTTTGTATTTTCTTGTTGCTTGTTGTTTAAAGGGGCCTAACATCGAAGGTCATCGGCCCTGTGTTTCCTAGATTAAAAGTTATCGATTTTCTAAGATAACTTTTTCTCGACTTGGTTGGTTGAAAAATTGCCTTCTTGGTCGCGTGGTAATCTTTACGAATCCAATAGTTATGCTGTATGACTGTGAAATACGTAAATGATTCACTTTTTTTTTATATCAGTTTGTATTTTAGTGGGTAGGACAACATAAATGGGAAGGTGGCTTGTGATGGGAAGACCCTGCGACGTTGCCGCAATAGTGCCACACCGCCCCATGCCACGCCACAATCAGCATTGAAGCAAATGGCATTATGAGGTGATGAAAAATATTTCCCATCATCTTTTCTCACGAGTGCTTTGGAACTCCAATGGCAGCTATAAAATACTTTTTATATTTTATTTTAGATTCTTTTGACAGCTTTTACTTAGGTATATCTAGGTATTTACAATATATACATTGGTTATTTTAGCTTACAGTTTATCATTAGAAATATCGTCATCAATTTATAATTCATACTAATTGCTTTCAGAATCGGAACTTTCAATACTGACTACAACTGGCTGTACTTGATTCTCTTCAGGAAGGTAGTCTTTTTTCCAATAATATTTTTCTATGTCTATGGCATGTTTTATACATTTTTTCCTGAGCTCAGGCTAAAATAACTTACTGTTATTATTCTAATCAAATATCATCAATACGGATCAAAAATGATATTTATTACATGTGAACTCAGGCTTACGGAACATAAGGTTTCTTGGCATAGGTCTCTTGTCACATTTATGCTTCGTCTCTTCTCTTCAGCGCTCACAAGGTTTATTTTTGCAATTTTATTCTTCACAAAGGCCCAAATCAATTACGTAGCATTCATTTCACAGTGAACTACTGGCTGCCAGATAAAGTTCAATGTCTTTTCTTAATTCTTTAGTGATTCATTAAATTTCTTTTGAGACGTTCTTAAGTAGGGTTTGACATGATGGAGTAGTACTGCTTTTGTTAACGAATTGAAATCAATTGCATCAGGCGGCAGTGGGATGTTTCCTCTCTCAATCCACGCAATAATGTCGGCTCTTAACCATGACTTGGTAGGCTAAACTGTGTGATAAGATATGTGGTCTATACCTACGGCAGATTTCGGAGGGAGTAGGCTTAAAACCGTCCTGAACCATTCTTCAAAGTGGAGGGAATTCATTTCCTGGTGATATTCACGTGTTCCTATCTTTCCCACAATAAGAGCTCGGTTCCTTGAAGAAATCCCTGTTCACTGCCAATGTGTAGTATTATGATGCACTGTACAGCTCCTGTCGGAATTTTAAAACCTCCCCTCCATCCGTATATTTCCTGCAGGTGGCATCGGTATTGGTCATAATTACATCTATTCAGAGCTTCAACAACTTTTCTTGCCACGCCTAGGTCATCGTGTGGTTTTGTGCGCACAATATTTCATCTGTATAGAAAATCTTGTAGCTTTCTTCCCAAAGTCCGCAAATTCTTCTTAAAAACGTGTGTCTGGAGGCTGCGACCCATAACGATTCCACAAGAACAGGCGTTTGAGTTTTTTAAAGCGAAATCCGATAATATGAACAATTTGGCTAAATTTTTCAAGGGACATTTCTGTATAAATTATTTAGAATAATCTGGGGGAAGAAAGAGATCCCAGAAGAGTGGGGAAAGTGTTTAATTATCCTGATAATTTTAAAACGTGATAAAAAGGAATGCAATAACTACAGAGGGATCACCCTAACTGCCATGTAACTAAGATATTTGAGCGAGTATTGGAAGGAAGACTGAGGAGGAAGCTAGGAGAAATGGAAGAACAGTATGGTTTTAGGGAAAACAGATCAACATTTGACCTGATCTAAGACATATGATGGAGAAAAGATGGGAGTTTAGAAAAAAACATAGTGATGACGTTTATTGACATTGAGAAGGCTTATGACAGCGTGCCCAGAAAGTTGGTATGGGACACATTGGGGAAAAAACAAGTTAACAGAGTGGAAGTGCAAATGATAAAAGCTATGTACAAAAATTGTGTTAGTAGTGCGAAGACTAGTATAGGAAAAACAAAATGGTTTAAAGTTGAAACTGGTCTCCAACAGGGAAGTGTGGTATCCCCCATACTATTCATCATAGTCATGGATGAAATTCATAAGAACATTAGAGATTGTGAAGACAGGCAACAATAGCCATATTGTTTGGAGATGATATAGTGATATGGGGTTAAGATGAAATGAAAGTGCAAAAACAAGTAGATGTATGGAATCAAGAGATAGAAAAATTTGGGATGAAAGTAAGCACAGTGAAAAGAAAAACAATAGTGATGACAAGGGGAAGGAAGGAAAGAAGGAAGGAAAAGGAAAGATAAAACTGAATGGTAAAATTCTGGAAGTGGTTGAAAGTTTCAAGTACTTTGGAAGTGTGATCACAGAAGATGGAAAGATTACCAAGGAAATTGGAAAAAGAATACAACAAGCAAACAGCTTCTACCAGAGTGTAAGGAGTATTTTGTGGAACCAAGATGTCCCGAAGAAATGTAAGAAAGTATTACTGTATATTCAACCTATTATGAACCCATACTAACCTATGCAGCTGGATTGTGGACTACAACAAAACGAGAGGAGAGTAGAATACAGGGAGCAGAGATGAAATTCCTAAGAGGTATTGAGGGCAAGACCAGAAATTATAGAATTAGAAATGATGAGATAAGGAAAAGGACAGGAATCTTGAAAATTCAAGACAGGATAGAAACAACAAAGCTAAAGTGGTATGACATATGATGAGAATGGGAGAAGAGAGAGTGCCAAAAAAAGAAGCTTTTCCAGAGAAGTTAACAGGAAAGAGACCACGAGAAAGGCCCCGAAAGGGATGGACAGATTCAGTGTGAGAGTGCATAAAGAAGAGGGGAGGAAAACCAGAAGAGTGGTGGAGAGACAGGGAGCGATGGAACTCCTTGATTCACAACCCGACCCAGGAAGCTGGAAATGGAAAATGAAGATGACGATTAGGGCTCAGATGTTTAAGACCTAAAAATAGCCCAAATAAGCAAGCAAATATGACCTCAAAAGTGACTAAATATAACCTAAAAATTACAAAATATGATCCGAAAATCATTAATCAAAATATGGCCATTTGAAAATGAAGTATAAATCGAAATGGCAATTCCTCTGATACTGGTACATATTTGTTAACTAACCTCTTTATTCTTACTTTCATATTAGTTTTCTGAATATACATAGGCAGCAGTTATTCACAGTCTAGTATCCTTGATTCAATTATCAAACATTTGTGAATACATACCTACAGAATACTAAGTTTGCTACGATTATCAGATAACAGAACATTTTAAAAGTCAAAACATGTTTGCACCCTGCATTGGTGGTTTGAAATATGAGAAAACTAGAAATCTATGCATTAAAAAAATGTTTTGAAAAGTTTAAGCTCAGATTTCATTAACATTATTCAAATGCATTTAAGTTTAAATTGAGCACCAAGAAACGAATTAAGTAGATGTCTTTCAATACATTATGGTAGGGCGTCACAGCCTCTAGTGCAAACTCCCATACCGTTTCTCCGCGGGTGGAAATGAAGCGTGTGACAAGATTCATCTTCAAAGCACCAGGCGCAAAAGACCTCCGATTATCACTTACCACATTCTAGTAAGAAGAGAAGCTCCTTTCTATGTCAGAAGATGTTATTCGTGCATATTTACATAACGCTAAATCACTGCTGTCGAGTAAGCATTTCATCTTGAAGTGTACCTTCTGGTACCTTCTCCTCTAAGAACATCATTTATCTTGCACACACGGTGAAAACCATCATTTCGATTCAGCACATTTTGAAGTTTCCATTTTATACTGTCACCAAATATTCCATGTGATTGTTGTACTGAAAGTTCAACACTTCTAACAATGTCAATACTTGCATGAATTTCTAAGCCAGCAGATTCTAAACGAGTAATTGCACTCGATATAATTGCAAAGTTCGACTTAATATATGACAGACTTTCTGACAAACTGTTGGAAAACAATTCCCACGCAATCTTGATACAAGAAGCATCATCTTTTTTGAAGCAGTTAACAATATTTTTGACAGTGGAGTAGTTTTCGCAATAATACGCTACAGCATCGAGCCACGTCCCCCACCTAGTACGAACTGGCTGTGGAGGGAGTGGTGTTGAAGGAGCTAACTCCTTGAAAGTCGCAACCAACAGTGGTGCTTTCAAAAAAATCTCACGTTAGATATTAATTTATGGACTTCAGGAAAATTTCCACTAATTACTTCCGCCACCCTATGTAGAGCAAGCGGAAGGCAAGTGACGTGAATAATTTTTGGATAAAACAGTTTGAGGCCTTCAGCAGCTTTCACCATGTACAGAACAGCAACAGTAACAAAAAGAAGAATGTATTCCCGCTTAATTTCATTCTTCCACAAAATTTTTAGCGCATTATCAAAAAGAATTGCAATCGTCAAATGATTTGCTCTCTCTAAAAATACTGAGGTTAGAAGAAAAATATCCCCAGGGTGATCAGCACGGAGTGTTCCAATAATTACTTTCCCTACATATCTACCTGTAGTGTCCGTCGTCTCATCAGTAAATACCCAAATCTTATTGTCTCCTACACTGTGTCGTATTCGATTTAGAGTATCTTCACAACAACGCGATAAATAGTTCTTTCGCAGTGTTGATTCTGTAGGAACAGATTTTTTAGTGTATTTCTCCAAGAAATTCTTGAAATGGGGATTGTTTACCTTGTTTAGAGGAATGTTTGCAGATACCATCATCTCACAAAGTTCCATTGAAAAATCCGAACATCTTTCCATCGCTGAAGATGAAACAGCCTTATCGAATATCAATTGCTGCCTCTACTTATCGGCATGTTGTCGTTTGACATTGCTGCTGTGTTTTGCCTGTTACAATGTTGTTGCACATTAAAACATTTTTCAGCCACGACTTTCACTTCACACAACTTGCAAAATAGAACTAAACCATATGTACAGAAATAGTCTTCTCCAAATTCCTTAGCATAGCTTCGTAACTTAACACTAGCAGAAGACTTTTCCTTAGGCATACTGGAATGTGTGCTGGGATATGATTTACTGTAAACTGACACTTGTGTAAGTGAAAGGAGGCTGAGGTCCTAACATCTGAACAAAGACAAGTGAGCGATTACCTGCAGTAATTAGCTCACTGGTGGGGCGGGACTTTCCGGATTATTTCTGTCACCACCTGGGAGACTGGGTTGCCGAGTACAGCGGGCTGGTTAGGGTCAGGTCTATGACCTTCATTATATACAAAGGGAATTCCACTTGTATCAACAGCATGATACGGAGAGGCAGTTTTTTGAACACTAATTCGCATTCGGTAAGTTGAAGATGATTTTGCACAACTACAGCTGCCGTCAAACCGCCGAAATATGATGTTTCTACTAAAATAGCTCAAAATATTACCTTATGGCAAAACATAGACAAAATATGCATTTATATGACAAATGAAAATCACTTAATTGAGACGATAATCACCTCATTTGCACCGAAATCAAATCAAGACGGGAAAATAGAGACAAAGAAAAAATATGACTTTTCCTAAACATCCGAGCCCGAATGATGATAATGATTATTTCTGGAAAGTCCGTCATTGAATGCTAAAGCCTCTCTTTCAATTTTAAAATGGTCGGGACAGCCTTCTCCAAAAGAAAAGGCTGTGAATGGTACGCCTGATAACTCCAATAGTGAACTAATCTATTACAATGCATGGTAATCCTGTTGACAGTCTTTTCTTCTTGATGGACATGGGAGTACTTCAATGTTTTTCTTGCCGTTATTTTCGTTATTCTTCTTCATTGCGTATTTGACATACCGAAGTGATATTCTAAGGCAATCAGCTGTTTGTTGATGAATAGGAAACCACTTTACACCTAGCGTCTTGCCCTCTAAAGTAAAAACCAAATGGCACTTACTATCATACAAAGCTCAAATTCAGTGAACGAAGGTCATGGAGGCATCTTATAGGAATATGCACTCCCCAACAAACTGAACAAGACTGAACTGAACCTAGTTAATTCGAAGACGGAAAATATGTGTTTATTGCGGGCAGAAAACCCCAGCACGGGAATTCCAAGAAGAGAGGCCAGGCAGCAGCGGAGAATTCAGACTGGTATGTAAATACCAAATACTTTAAAAATTAAAAACTGTAAAATGCAAAACATAAAAACAAAAATAACACATTTTTAAAGTTGGATTGGAGGTCCACTGTCCTTGCGAGAAAACCTGTCCACCGAACGAGTTGGCCGTGCGATTAGCATCGCGCAGCTGTAAGATAGTAGGTTCGAACACCACTGTCGACAGCCCTGAAGATGATTTTCTGTAGTTTCACATTTTCACACTATGCAAATGGCGGGGTACCTTAATTAAGACCACAGCTGCTCCAAGCTCTTTCCTATACCCTCATCGCCATAAGACCTATCTGTGTCAGTGTGACGTAAAGCAAATTGTAAAACTGTAAAAAGAAAAGCTGTCCTCCTCCATAGCGTAACGATTAGCGTTACTTGCTGCCGTCCTTGGGGAACCTGGGCTCGATTACCAGTAACACCAGAGATTTAAGAATGGCAGGGAGGCTATTATAGAATGGTACATGCAGCTGATGGAGGTATACCTGAAAAGAACTGCACCATCTTGGGACGAGGACACAAGCTTACTATTCTTTATGGGAAAAGCAGATCGGAAATTTTCTTCGTTACCTCATAATGCCATTTGCTTCATTGCCGATTCCAGGTAATTATTAAATATCAGAGGAACGTTTTAAGCTCATATGGCAAAGCAAATGCCACTGTACGTGCAACTGTAATCAACAGACACAACCTTCAGTGCGGCGTGGTTCCCAGCAATATCGCGGTAACATTACAGGGTCTTCCTAGCACAAGGCAGCTACACATTTATGTCGGCCTACCCACTCCAAATACAAACCGATATAAAAAAAGAAATCATTTCCGTATTTCATAGTCCAAATGTGGATTCGATCAGATGACGGGTTTTGGAGAAACGATGTCTTAAATTTAATGCATGGTTGAAACACACTTTCATATATAACTATTGGATACGTAAAGCTTAAAGCGCGACCAGGAATGCAATTTTTCAACCAGCCGAGCCGAGAAAAAGTTGCCTTAGAAATTTGATAACTTGTTACTTGGAAACAAAATTCTATACTTACTATACTTAAAACATCCCAATGTATATTGTGTTAAAATGTGGATTTGATCAGATGACGGGTTTTGGAGAAACGATGTCTTAAATTTGATGCATGGTTGAAACACACTTTCATATATAACTATTAGTTTACAAGAACTATTAGTTTTCATTAAAAAAATGAAGTTTTTAATTCCATTTTTTCATTAAATTTAATTAACATCTTAATGTAAATTTGTAATTAGGTAGATAATACACCTTTTAAAAGCACTAAGAATAGATTTTTCTGTATATAATTTATATAAGGAGATATATCGTACTAAAGTTTGTGTAATTTTTATGTTCTAAACTAGCTGATGTACCCATGCTTCGCTACGGGATTCTCAGAAAGACTGACTTTGTGGTTTTCCTAACTGAAATCAACATAGGTCATTATAAAAACGTAAGTATGAATGTAGCGATTAAAAGCAATGCTATCATATAAAATACTCGATCAAATGGAAAGCCGCATGTTTTATCACTTTTAACGAACAGTGCTGCGGATAGATTGCGGTGCCAATCTAATAGTCCAAAGTTCCAGAGCTCGGATGACCAGGCCGCAGATTGCCATGAACACTGATCTGCCATTATTCCGCTAAATATGCACACTGTTCATTCCAATCAGTGCCTCAGAGTAGGGATTGAATAGCCCAAATGCTATGATGATTCAGAGTGTTACGTACCAGTAGTATAACAAAATTTATAAACCAGGGGAATGGCATGCTAAAGAAGAAAGTTATCTATCTCACCAGCTACTTCCCATCAATATTCAGGCAGGCTGTTACATTCTGTATGACTGGGCGAGTTAACCGTGTGGTTAGCGGTGCGCAGCTGTGAGCTTGCATCCGAGAGATAGTGGATTCGAACCCCATTGTCGGCAACACTGAAGATTGTATTTCGTGGTTTCCCCACTTTCACACCAATCAAATGCTGGGCCTGTACCTTTATTAAGGCCTAAGGCACTCCTAGCCCTTTCCTATCCCATCGTCGCCATAAAACCTATCTATGTCGGTGCGACGTAAATCAGATAAAAAATACTCTGTACGCAGCAGTAGTCCTATCTACCGGAGATGAGGGGCAACAGAAGACACAAAGCACATCACGACAAACAATGGTCAATGTAATGTTATTGTTGATCACTGTTAGCTTTCTATATTGTAGGCCTTCACATTTAGTTTTCTTTCGACTCTGTGATTTGTAAAATATTTTACACCGTAAACTGCAGTTTCTTATTCTCCGACTTACATAGCGATTTTCAAGAAAAACTGTTTACCGGTACCCATTTTCTCATTACTCGGCGCTGATTTGGACTTAGTAACAAAAATCCAAATTCATGAATATGTTTATGATCATAGAAAGTACGGTAACAATGTATAAGACATGAATAATAGGAAATTTAATATTATATAACCTTAGTTATGTAGCATTCATCAATTACACCTCTAATAAGAAATATTTGAGAATTACATTTTAGGCCTTCCCTTAAACTACCATTTCACTCAGTGTGAATAAAATAATTTACAGCCTAGACTATAGCGAATTATTTCCTGACTTTGCATACCGATTTTCATCAAGATAGGACTACTAATAATATTTGAGAATTAAATTTTAGGACTTCCCCTAAACTACCATTTTTCTCACCGTGAATAAAATTATTGATAGCCTAGATTGTAGCAACTTATTCCCCAACTTTGCATACCCATTTTCTTTAAAATACGACCACTAATAACATAAATAGTTGAGAATTCAATTTTAGGCCTTCCCCTAAACTACCATTTCTTCAGCGTGAGTAAAATGATTTATAGCCTAGATTGTAGAGGCTCATCCCCCGACTTCACATACCGATTTTCATTAAATTATCTTCAACCGTTTTCTCGTGATGCGGGTACATACATACAGACAGACAGAAATTACAGAAAAGTAAAAAGTGCATTTTCTTGTTACTATGGACATGACCGATACAGAAATACCATTATTTTCACATTCTGAGCAATGTACAGACAAAACTCTTATTTCATATATATAGATTTTAGGACTTAAAAATCTCTACTACTTGAAGAAATTCTGCAATCAAAAATTTGATATGCAGGTTTCTTAATATAGCCGTGATACATATACCATACAAATTTTGTTGCAATTGGTTGAATATTATGGGAGAAAAATGGGATTTATCGTAAAAATTACAAGTGGCGGAAAAATTAAATCAAAGTTCAAATGACATTTTCTTCCTGATTCATTACCGAAGTCACCAGAACCATATGTTTTTCCTTCCCTTCCTAGCAGCTTCTGTACGAATACTGCTAACTCTGGAAGCTTGTCTCTTCTTCTCCTTATCCAAAGAACAGAAAATGATTCACCTGCACTTTTTTTCTTCACAATATTACCTTTCTTGAGTCAAAGTTATGGGGATTGTAGTTTCCGTCATGACATGTAGGGTATAGGTGCAGGACTTGCATAGCTTGAAGTTGATTCAACACTTTCCTGATGAGAACAATCTGATTCCGATAACATTTCATGACCTTTCTGTCCCCGATTTCTTCAATGGAGACTCCTGTCTGGTAATAGCTGATCCCCATCTCTTTCCTATCAAAAGTTCAGCAATTCGTTGCTTAGCTAAGGCTGATTTATCTCCTTTTCCTACTGCTTTTCCCACGCGTGTAGGATCGCAGGTGCGAACTGTGTCGCACATGTGGATTTGGCCCTGTTTTATGGTCGGATGCCCTTCCTGGCGCCAACCCTATATGGAATGATGTAATCACTATTGCGTGTTTATGTGGTGGTTGGTAGTGTAGTGTGCTGTGTGAATATGAAGAGTGTGTTGGGACGAACACCCAGTCCCTGAGCCAGAAGAATTAATCGGAAGCGATTAAAATCCCCAGGATTGTAGTCCCGTGGAAAGTACATGTTGCACACCGTTGTCATTACAGGCAATGGAGCACAAACTGCAAGCGTGTCCAACTGAGTTAGTATTGGCACATCTTCACCGGTGATGTTGGAACAAACTCCCCCAGTTGCCTAGTCTTCAACAGCTACTCCATTTGTGGAATAGCCAAGCATTTTGCTCTGCAGTGCCAATATAGTCACTTATAAGAGGAAAATACCATTTCTTTCCTCTAATGGTGATGCAATATAAGCTCTCAGTCTGGTCATATCTGTCCCCACCACTCATATATTTCTTATAGACATATATGAGGTGAGGCTGTGTAATTTTTACATGTTTCTTCTCCTTTTGTGAGATGAACTGGGTGTATTTCAACAGCATTCGATGCAGCTGTGACAATGTTGTTGTCATTCCACTTCATAAAAATCAAGTTTCTTTTTGGTTCTGTCTTGAAGCAAAACATGTCCCACTCCGTTTTCTTTATAACAGTACTGCCTTTCAAAGGACACTTTGCACTTTGATTTTCTGCACTCTGATTTTCATGCATTGTACATGATGCACTTATATTTCTGTTTTTCAGTTCTTCTAATAACAAAAGGCTCCCAAAGAAATTATCACACACGAAATGGTAAGGAAATGGAGCAGCGGAGGTTAAATTATCACAATACTGAAGAAAAATAGATGCCCCCACACCCAGATCCTTATACTCAAGAGTTTACTGTAGTAGATCTACGTTGATAAGGGTCCTTCCAAAAGACGTAGCCTTTTGAAGTAGTGCCAACCCAGGTTTTGTACCCATACCAATTGAGTTTTCCTCATGTTGTGCATGCAGTAAGAACCTTTCGTTCAGTGCATCATACAGAGGGCAAACTTGAGCATACCTATCTTCTTATTTAATTTGTCATTTTCACAAATGTGAAAGTTTGCCATGATAACATTCAAAGTGATCCTTAAACACTGATGAGAAAACAAGTTCATTTAGAGTGTCCGGTGCAGTTTCCCACAACATTCGTCACCGAGGCACAGGGACATACCCACTCAGTAAAAGTATGCCAATAAAACAACAGTTCATTAGTGGAAACATCACCCTTTTTGTTGCGCAAAGCAGCATAACAGTTGGTTTTATCCACTATGAAAGAAGTTAAATCTTCATCAAAGAACAGAAGAAATGGTTTTATCCAATATCCACTCAGTTTATCGTGCAAAATCTGCACACAATTATATTACACCAAGTGCAAGTCTTTTCATTTCTTTTCCTGCATATTTTCATAGGAGGTTGGTGTGTATTTGTGGTACCATTCACTTCTTCTTCACTGATATGATCATCCTGGGACATCTGAGGCTGCCCAGCAGAGGCCAAGAGAAGTGCTCCTGGTAGGTTATTTGGAGTGACAACATTGTCACCCCCCCCGAGTATTCATCACTTATATTCTCCTTGGCATTATTAGGAGGAACTATGTACACATCCACCTCACCATTGCCCTTTACATGTATTCCTTTACTTTCCTAAAGTGTCAAAATTTCATCCAGTGTATATGTACTGAATCAGAAACAAAACCCATGTATTGGTACTGAAGTCTTAGAGCTTAAATTATGTAAGATAAATATATGGTTCGGCAAAAGGGAAAAAAAAAAAAATTTGATTTCAACTGAATGATGTAGTATATTTGCCATGTGTCCTACATAGGACACCAGGCTAGAGACCCTAACCCGAACCACAGAAAGTATGTACCGTACTTACGCAAATAATACCTGCACATTTTAAAAAAAAAAATTGGGACATGAAACTGGGTGCAGGTTTTATTTGCGTCAATGTTGGCATTTTTTTTCAAAATCAGCCTTCCTAAATTTAGGGTGCGGGATTATTCGGTGGCGGGTATTATTCGCGTAAACACCTGTATTTATGCGAATAATACTCGCACATTTTTTAAAAATTTGAAGCACGAAATTTGCATCAAAGTTGGCATTTCTTTTTTTCAAAATAAGCCTACCTAAAGTTAGGGTGCGGGGATTATTCGGTGGCTGGGATTATTCGCGTAAATACGGTATATACTTCCCATTTGCATGTCTCTTTTTGGATGTTTTCTGACCATTACAAGTGATAAATGCCCTGTAACAATAATAATTGTGCAATAATTACTTACTTTCTACTATCACAGTGTGAAGCTGAAGTCATCTTTCAAGGAGTTACAACTTTGGCACTCATTATCACACTGCCACAACAATGGACACTTTAGGTCTTGCTTCATTTGTTTACTCTCTGATGAAGCACTGATGACTACTGCCATCTCCCAAGCAGAAAAGGAACAACTACAGTAATCAAATATCACAGCAGTGCAAGTGTCCTACATATAGGATGCTAGGCATATCTGGAGTAATTAAGGTATAGCCCCAGCATTTGTCTGGTATGAAAATGGGAAACCATAGAACACCATTTTCATGACTATTGACAGTGGGGTTTGAACCCATTATCTCCCGAATGCAAGCGAATAGCTACGTGACCAAACAGCATAGCCGCTTGTTCGGTAGAAGAAAGACAACTGACCGCATCAACGAGGTATACTGCCATTTAATATTAAATTTGCATTGAAATACACATGATCTGTGATTCGTTCCTTACTCATTTTTCATCCAGGTGTTGAAAAGTCTTGCCTCCCAGCTTACGAATCGTAACAGACAGATTTCTAAAACAAAACTTTTTCATTCACATTGAATACTAGGATCAAAGAAAATTCCCCTGCTCTAAACAGTCTCAAGTTTAAACTACTCCCATGCTGTTGAGCACATCGGGTGATGAGGTCGTTCCCCAGCACGAAATTCTGGCTTGTTCCAGGTTAAATCAATGAGCTTGATATCACTGATAACTGTTTGCCGCAAGGTGTTCTGGTGATAGTCTTTGGTATGTCAGGCTGCTGATGCAACTCAGTGAGGGCCAATCGGAGTATATGATGTTGGGGTATACGAAGGACATGGCTGGGTAATCCGAGTCAACGGCAGGCAATGATGACATGAAAGCTACGCTAACCACAACAATGTAGCATTACCTCGTTTGTAACGGTATTCCCACAAGGGAAATAACAGGTAAGACAGGTCGAAACCTATCCTGAATTCTTTTGACACAATCGTTGTGCTATAAGACAACATGCGGAAAATCAGCCTCCAGATGCAACTACAAGTCTCTCAAATCATGTAGCAAATCTCTCATCTAGATCAATGGGAGGTAGCAAGAGTAGCGTACATGTATATGCTGGAGTGGACAGTGGAGACAGTCAAAGCGACCAATGTGAATCTGCTCAACAAAAACTTCATCCGATCGCAAGTAAGCAGCGGACCCGAGTTTGAAACTAGAATATGACTCCCAGAAATCTAGTGATTCTACGAGCCCGTCACCATGCAAATCGTCCGGTTCTAGTTATGGTCCTAGTCCCGTAAAAAATGTTGAGAAAACATCAGTGTATGAGACCCGACATCGGTATTACTTGATAGGAGAAATGGAAAAGATCCACAAGAAAATATCACGATTTGTTCTGGTGATTGATTTCTGACGAAAGAGTAGTGTTACAAATTACCAAAATGTTCTAAACTTCGGGATGGGAAGAGTTGGGAGTAAGGAAACTAGGCGCTCCACTATTCAGTATGTCTTGTTATGAACCCTATCGAAAATTGCAATGTCTGAGCAAGAACAATTTGAGGGTCCACCTGTTCAATACACAAAATAAAATAATCCATTGTTTATTGTCTCATTGTGCCTTTATTCGTGGAACATGTTTTGTCCAATATTTGGACAATAATCAATGGATTATTTTGTGTATTGAACAGGTGGACCTTCAAATTGTACTTGCTCATACACATGCAGTATGTTCTGAGCTGTCAGTGAAGAGATGGCGAGGAATTACATTAGTAGATGAATAAGCTTGAAGGAGCTTTCAAAAGTAGGAAAGATCATAATATGAAGGTAAAGTTGGAATTCAAGGGCATAAATTGCGACTAGTATTCATTTATAGGACGAGGGATGAGGGATTGGAATAATTTATGAAGGAAAATGTTCGATAAATGTCTAAGTTCTTTGAAAGCATTTAAGAAAAGGCTAGGAACACAATCAAAAGGGAATCTGCCATCTGGGCAACAGCCCTAAACACAGACCACTGATGAATGACTGATATGCTTACGCCATATGCTTTACGTCGCACCAACACAGATAGGTCTTATGGCGACGATGGAACAGGAAAGGGCTAGGAGTGGGAAGGAAGCAGCCGTGGCCTTAATTAAGGTACAGCCCCGGCATTTGCCTGGTGTGAAAAATTGGAAACCACGGAAAACCACCTTCAGGGCTGCCGACAGTGGGGTTCGAACCTACTATCTCCCGAATACTGGATACTGGCCGCACTTAAGCGACTGCAGCTATCGAGCTCGGTGAATGACTGATTGGTGAACTGAATGACTGATGAATTGATCGACTGATGGTAGGTGAGTCTGTGGTTCAAAGAAGTTCCAGGGGTAAGTTACAACTTTACATATGTAACAGATATATCTAGCTTGCATCTTACACCTTAGCTGTTCGTAGTTTGCATGGATCACTTCACGAAAATGAAAGAAGGATCTAACTGGGTGGAAATCTAGTAAGCAGTTCGGCCAACGAGTAGGCTTTAATGGTAGATCTTGGAATTTGAAAATGGGTGCAGCGAGTATGATATGAATTTTCAAAACAAAAGTGATGACAGTAGGAAAGAAACTTAAAGAGAATTGAATATCAGGTTGGGAATACAAAACTGGAACAGGATGATCATTTCAAGTATCTAGAGTGTGTTTTCTCCCAGGATGGTAGCATACCAAGTGAAACGGAATCCAGGCAGAGCAAAGCTAGCAGCTGCGATCAATCGTATTTTACATGGAAAAAGTGAAATCTCAGAAGAAACTTTACATCTACTGTATGAGAGTAAAAGGGGGGTGGACTCAGGATATCTTATTCATAATAAGTAGGGAGCGGATTTTTATGTAATTACATTTTTTTTTTGGCGTAAGTTTTAACGCAAGTTACGAAGTTCATTATTCCCATTGTGCATCCCTAAGTGTAAAAACTGAATCTTATTTCACATAAAAACACATATTTTCACATTTTATTTATGTAAATACATATTTTAAGAAAAATCTATAATAAGCACATAAATCGGCAATATTTGTTGATCAATAAAATTTAAAATGCTTCTGTGTTATAAAGCAATGCTCATATTTTCATTTTACGATTACGGTATTGTTTTTAACAGTATATTTAACATAATGTATCTGAATGTTTCGACCATTTATGGACTTCCCTCCATAAGTTCTAAAACTTGCTGGTCACTGGCTACGTCGTTACATTTAGACAGCGATTTGATTTGCTGAACAAGATGTTTCTTTGCATGATGTCATTCCAACTCTTTATGAGTCAGCCCTCTCGGGTTTTGTTTATAGAATATAAGCGAAAGGCAATCACGGAGAGATAAGGTGACGTAATTCCGTTACGACATGGGAGACTCGGAAGAATATTGCCCCACCATTAGGTAGTGGAATTTCATCACTCCTAAGAGTAAGGTTAGCTGTTCAGGTCCATATATATCATTCCCGTGGTCGTGTGATTTTGTATGGATTTATAAGAAATATTTCCTTCAGTGTCCGCTGCTATTCTTTTTATTGAAACAGTGATTCACCGTAAATGCGTGTGTCGTAACCTGCAAAATAATGCCAAAAAAGAAGTCGAGTATAAGGTTGCTTCTTCAACAATATGTAGTGGAATTTAAAAGCATTTTCACTACCGATGGAAAAGTCAACCGTATCGTAAAACAGTACGTGCAGATCAATGTTCTCAAGTAATCCAGCATTTGTCTGGAAATAAGCATACTGCGGCTGCTTCGCGTGTGCGTTCGCGACAATTACTAATAGCTGAACCAGCTACTTCAAATGCAGGCCCATCTAAATATTCCCAGTATTATTTAGATGTGTGCAGAGCATTTGTTTGCGCCAACATTCCTCTTGGTAAAATAAATAATCCAGGACTGAGAAATTTCCTAACATAGTACATTAATTTTGAGCCTCCAGACGAATCCACATTAAGGAAAAACTATCTCCCAAAATGTTACAAAGAAACTTTACAGAGAATTCGGGCAGTATGCGATAGCGAAAAACTGTGGGTGAGCATTGACGAAACCACTGATTCAAGTGGCAGAAAAGTAGGAAATGTTGTAGTTGGTGTGTTGAAGAATGACAAAACTGCTTGTGAACATTCTTATTTGCTAGCATGTAAAGAAATGCTTGCTGCAAACCATGTCACTGTAGCTAGGTTATTCAACGAAGCCATGCACTTACCCTGGCCAAAAGGTATAAAATACGACCATGTATTGCTTCTCCTTACTGACAGTGCAACTTACATGAAAAAGGCACCCGAAGGCCTTTCTGTGAGCTTTCCGAAAATGATACACGTAACTAGCGTTGTTCATGCTCTACACAGGTTATGTGAAACTGTGCGGGCTCAGTATCCTCAAGTGGATAAATTAGTGTCTAATGGCAAAAAAGTCTTCATAAAAGCACCCTCAAAAATCGATCTCTTTAAAGAGAAAAACCCGGATCTTCCGCTTCCTCCTCTGCCTATTGTTACACGGTGGGGTACCTGGCTTAGCACTGTGGTATACTACGCAGACAATTTCGAAAGTTTTGCATCCGTTGTGAACGTGCTAGATAAAAACGACGCGTCGTCAATTGAGGTTCTTTAAGAGATACTAAAAGACAGCTCTTTGAAAAATGATTTGGCATTTATAACTGCCAATCTAAGCTTCTTGTGTAAAACTATAGACATACTTGAAAAATCCACTAACCTGTTGTCCGAAACAGTGAAGGAAGTGCGCGCTGTTGAAAATAAATTAGATTCACTCCCGGCTTCGCAGGTACAGGGCCTGTTAAAGGTCAAATATCAAAATTTGTTCAGGAAAAACAGAGGATTTCAAACAATGTGCCAAATATCTAATGTATTACAGGTGCTCATGTTGGCGAAATTGATGACGTTATTGTTGGTGACATTCCTCTCTTTAACTATGCTCGTCTGACTTCCTGTGATGTGGAGCGATCGTTTTCACAGTATAAGGCGTTCTTTAGAGATAATCGGCATGCATTTGTGATGGACAATTTGGAGATGACCTTTGTTGTTCACTGCAATTCTGAGACTACTTCTAGCAACTAATATTCCAGCGTGTGATGGGTGAGTACGATATGGTACTATTTTTTCTACCATACAGCACGTTTCCATACACAGACATCATTTTGCCTTAAGGAGCACGTTTGGTAGCACCATATTCTAATGCAAAACATTATACCTATTTACTTCTTGAGCGCGACTAGTTATGTGATATTTAGAGGAAAATATTTTCAATTTTTTATCACATATTTTAAAGTTTGTCAGCACATAAAAATAAATATTTTTCACATTTTTAGCACATAACAATCTGCTCCCTAATAATAAGTCATAAAGCCAATAACAGACTTCTACATTCATACTGTATCTCAGTTGATCATAATATCACCGATTCGCAATGAATGACGTACGTACGTATGTAGCTGTTCTTAGTATTTCAAGCAGTAGAACCAAGTTGCATACATCTTTATCTTCACAATGCTGTAGAAAGGTTCAGAAATGCACAAATGAACTATCTTAACTATGATTTTGCAATATCATTGTCAAACATCTAAATTTATAATGATAATAACCCCAATTCAGCCGATTATTCTATAAGATGTCTTCCCACCGTCCCTCACCAGCACGATGGGTACAAGGACCCCTAGACACAAATGGACAGAAGAAAAAGTTGGCACACAGCCAGAAAATGAAAGCAGTCGGGGCTAAGAAGCAATAGAAAGCCCTAGACAAGAGTCAAGACGAGCTCCATAGTCCTGAGTAAGCCCAAATGACCCGAACAGTAATAATGATTATTATTATTATTATAATCATTATAAAATATAAAAGCCATCTTATTAACAGTGCTGATAGTACTTATTATTGCCGGACTGAGTGGCTCAGGCGGTTGAGGCGCTGGCCTTCTGACCTCAACTTGGCAGGTTTGATCCTGGCTCAGTCTGGTAGTGTTTGAAGGTGCTCAAATATGTCAGCATCGTATTGGTAGATTACTGGCATGTAAAAGAACTCCTGTGAGACTAAATTCCGGCACCTTGGCATCTCCAAAAACTGTAAAAGTAGTTAGTGGGACGTAAAGCAATCAACATTATTATTAGTACTTATCATTATAATTGATCATTTAACAGTCATGTGTGTTAGTGTGCTGATACGACTTTTAAATGATTAATTATAATAATAAATAATAATGATGTCACTGGTTTTTATATTCCACTAATTTTACAATTTTCAGAGATGCAGTGCCGGAATATTGTCCTACAGGAGTTCTTCTACAGGCCAGTGAATCTAGCAACATGAGAGCCTTCAAATACCACCAGCCTGTCTAAGCTATGACCAAACCTTCAAACTTGGGCTCAGAAGGAGAGCACTTCTATTGTCTAAGTCACTCAGCCCAGCTGTAAAGTAACCATATGTACAGCTGAAGAAAAGTATTTAATGATAATTATTTCTTAGTTTTCACTCATCGAGGTGTTTACATACTTGTAACCTAAACTTACAATTCTCAAAGCATATCCTATTAGTTTCCAATAATATGATGTATTGATGATCTTCAAAAGCAGTACTGCATTTGGGATATGGTGGGTCTAAACCCCACAATTAGGAATCCCAAAAATGACTGCCCCATGCTTTCTTATGTAGACAGCCTATGTGTGTTAGTGCAACATAAAACCACTAACAATATATGTATCCCTTTTTTGAAAACTAAGAGAAGTGGGTCAGTGGTAGAGTGTCGGCCTATGCATCCCAAGATTGCGGGTTCAAACCCAGCAGAAGCAGTCGGATTTTTGAAGGGTGAAAAAGAGTCCATTTGACACTCAAAGTCATATGATATAAAGATGTAAAAGATCTCTGATAATTTTTTTATGAATACACACTTGGTGTTAACCTGACAAAATTAATTAACAATCAGCCACAAACGTCCAAGGGAGATTCGGTTTACTGGTAGCCCTAGACTAAAACGGAACATCAAAATTGAAGAGCAAGCAGCCAGATGGTGTCAAATTAAAGTGCTTACACACAGTACAAGACCATACGATTATTATTTAATATTATTATTAATATATGTAAGAGAAGAGCCTGGTTTTAGCACGAGAAGGTAAATGCTAAGCCTAGTTCATAAATCTATGGCCACCATCTAAGAAACCCTCAAGATACTGGGGATTTTTAATATTAAATGGAATGCATGGAATACGAAATGCAAAGCTCCTTTAAAACTTTCCCACCACACTGAGTGGCTTGGATGGTAGAAGCATGAACTTTCTGAGCCCAAGTTAGCAGGTTCGATCCTGGCTCATTCCAGTGGGTTTTGAAAGTGCTCAAATACCTCAGCCGGGAGCCAGTAGATTTATCAGCGTGTAAATGAACTTCCATGGGACAAAATTCTGGCACCTCAGCATCTCCAAAAAGTATAAAAGTAATTAGCAAGACATAAACCCAATAACATTATTATTTCATTTTCCCATGCATAAACCTGAACAACTCGTACACGAACGACTCTGGATCTCCCATCCCACATAAAGTTCCTACCTCGGGCAGATTTTAAACAAGATGTCAGGAAGAATTTTGTTAATATGTACATAAGCTCTGCGATTGTGTAATTATAATAGACTGGCACGCATGCGTGTGGTTAGTAGTAGTAGTAGTAGTAGTAGTAGTAGTAGTAAAGAAATGAAGAGTAAAAATATAAATACAGCAATATAAATAATGAACAATGCGATTATGTGATAGTGGGTTATAATGTTTTATATTTACGGTAGTATAGCAATGCAGCATTGTAGTACTTAAGGAACTAATTCCTTTTATACTGTCACTCGTAACATAGGATATACTGCAAAAATAACACTAATACTAACAACCAATCAAAAAGGAAAAATGCCTCTGCCATTTCATTTCGTAATTTAGGTACTCCACTAAATATCAAAAACATATATAATCCACCTTCATGTAGGCCTACACTTTCAGATTCAAAATGATTGGCTGAAAATTTCTAAGTATCCAAGTACAAGCATGGCAGAATTAATCAATGGGAGGAGCAGTTGATATGTGGAAATTAACAAATAAATAAGGACACTTCTATGTGTTTAAAACAACTATAAATGATAACCTTATCTACAAAGTGCCCTAACCACTGTTTAACATTTAATAGAACTATGCAAGTTTACTGGAACAGTGTTTATTGGCCCAATGCATGTTCTGAAGGAAGTATTTTAATATGAAAGACTATACCACAAGACGAGCTATACAAAGTTTGACACGGATTCTTCGGTACAAGGAGAGTGCTCAGCTCTTGTAACAATAAGTATACAGCAACCAAACGCACAACTGGGAAGTCTAAATATAGTGATTCCTTCAAGAATTTCAGGAAAATTCAAGTATGCCATATCTATCCGGGGTGTCAGTCCCTATCCTAGGTCCAAATAATTACACACTACATACAAAATGTCACACCTGGATACTGTTTGGGGAGTATATTTCAAATGCAAACTGGTTGAACAAAAGAACAAGTACACACTAAAAATGAAGTGTTCCAAAATTATCCAGAATTGAAACTAAAATGACATTAAGAATCAGAAAAGTTGGAAAATAATTCTTAACCCTTCTACAGTAAACTAATCGATAAATCTCATGTCAAAGCAAACGGGAGAATTATTTCACAAGGCTGATCCAACACACGGAACATGATCGCAGTGACACACAAAGGCAATAAATAGATTTGAAAACTTGGCAAACTAACTCTATGCAGTTGCCTAATTCTATAGCAGATTTGTTCAGAATTATAGGCCTACACCTAAATATTGCATAAGCAGAAAATCATTACTAACATAACAAAACCCTACAAGGGTGCTCAAACAGTGGAACATGCACCACATGAAACAGCATCACAGAATAACAACACTTGAATAACAAAATAAATCCAACTTGATGTATGAAGGTTATTCAATAAGTTTATCGCCGACTACTTGACAATTTTGTAACTACACTGATGGGATTCCATGACAATGATACACCAAGAAGGAGCAATAAACACTCCACATAAAAAAACTTACTAACATTGAGAAAACTTGAAGATGTCCAACTGTTTAAAATGAGGAATGCATAATTTAACAGAATGAAATGAACACTACCATAATGAGTACTTCAGAGGAAAACAAAAATGAAGGGTCTGGACAATGACACCCTTTATCCAATAAATTGTAGTACTCAGTGTAACAAAATTAAGTGCAAATCAACAAACATTAATGGAAGTATGCACGAACAATCAACGAGTATCACTCACCAACTTAAAACACTGCCATAAGGATCAAAACATCTAAAACACAAAACCTAACCTAACCTCAACAACGTCTCTTCAGAGGAAATGTTTACAGCCAGATACATACCAAATCCATAATCAGTGCTTTAGTTCGTTATGTCTAGTTCTCAACAAAAAGGAGTATGACTATTCATCCAACTTTTCGACGACTGTAGGCTTACAACGAACGGAACACTCATACGAACATACCACCAAGTAAACTTCCCATCTATAAAATCTTGGCAAACTAAGTAATGCCATGCCCACGGCCAAATTAAAAGGTTAAACATACAACTAGATATCACTAAGACACATTCCTGAGTGACCGTACCCCGCAAATACGCATAAAGACATCAATGCTTGGCGCCCACACGGTTCTTCACTAATATCAACATTTCAGACATTCTTCCACGGTAAAAAACACAACTAACATGTATATACAATCTGCTACTTGCTTTCCGTAACTCACCGTCTTCAGAAACAAGCCACAGCCAAACAATTTCACACAATTTATGAGAAAACTGACTAACTGGGAAGCGGGTGACACTCAAGTAATTTTCCGCGAAATTCTATACAAGATGGCTGCTGAGCTTCAAACACATGACCTCATCTTACCCAATAGGAGAGTCTCATTCGCCGCGCGAAAACTACGTCATTCAACTACGTTGATCATTAATAAAATAGTCCCAAAATTATGAACATTTTTACATCAATCCATTCTCTGGCACACACTATTAGACCGTAGATAATTCAGTAATACAGTAAAATAGATCCAAGTTCAAAATACGCTCCCAAATTACACATCTTCAGCGAATATAAAAGTTTAAATTCGGATGTATTCCAACATAGAGGAGGATTCAAAAAAGAACTATATAGTGTATGCCTTTGAGGTATAATAGGATACTGTTGGATACATTCAGTAATTACTGCAGCATTTTTCAAGTAGATTTTTTCAGAAAATTAACCGAACGCCGAATCTAATGCGTGAGAATACACATCTCAATTTACAAAACGTAACTTCCGGTTTATGCCTCAGGTGATGTCACTTCCGGTCAAATATAAAATGGCTGAATAACTTTACATTTAGTCATTTAGTCCCAATAACTTGACAATAAATCTAGAAATACTCAAATTTTCGTTTTATTTTGCAACTACAAGTTGTCGGCTCAGTTTGGTGGTATCTGAAGGTGCTCAAAAACGGCAACCTGGTGTCTATAGAGATACAAGCACATGAAATAATTGTCGAACAAAATTGCGGTGCCTCGGCGTCTCTAAATATTATAAAAGAGGTTAATGTGACGTAAAATTATTATTATTATTATTATTATTATTATTATTATTATTATTATTATTATTATTATTATTATTATTATTATTATTATTATTATTATTATTATTATTATTCATACACTTCTCCACAGGAAATATGGGTAGTAATGGGGCACGGGATGCACCAAGTGCCTTACATAATTAAAGTATTTACACATTATAATACAAAAGGTTGATGTACAGGTATATACAAAAGTGTAGATGACGGGATCTTCATTCTTGCGAGAGGAACGATTGCACAATGTTGCATGTTGACAGGAGGACAGAATGTTGCATAATTTTGTAGATGTTCGGTAGAAGACCCAGTTCTCGCAGACTCTTGAGAAGTGTGTGTGGAATGAGGCCGTTGACTGACAGAATCACAGGAACTATTCGTACCAGTTTCATCTTCCACATCCTCTTTATCTCTTCTGCAAGTTCTTTGTACTTGGAGATATTATTATTATTATTATTATTATTATTATTATTATTATTATTATTATTATTATTATTATTATTATTATTATTATTATTATTATTATTATTATTATTATTATTATTATTATTATTATTATTATTATTATTAACATCAATGTGAACTTACAAGTAAACAAAAATTATCCCAAAGAGAACATATGGTTAATAATTTTGCAACTGCAAGTAGTCGAGTTCAATCTCGGCTCAGTTTGGTGGTATCTAAAGTCATATGTATGTCATAGGTGTATGATGACCTTGATGCTTTTCACTCCAAATTGCAACATTTTCTCCTACGATGGAGATCCAAAATACATTGATGCGCTACTTCACATTGGCGGCGTGATGAATTTCTGTATGCTGCACAGAAAGCCGTCCATCAGTTGCCCAGATACAGCTCCGGGCACGTAAACGGCCAGGGAAAAAAGAAGATGGGCATACAAAAGATATTAACTGCACGCAGTCTGCCAGAGGTAACGAATGGTGCAACGACAAGCATTGCCACTCTCACTGCAGCTAAATCAACTTAAACCAAAGAAAGAAACAATTTGTCAAACTAGTTGTGGTAATTCGTTCGAGTTTTGAAGGACTCGTATTAACTATGCTGATTCAACTCAATTTCATTCTTACCCATCCATTATAATCCTCCCCCTTTACTTAACATTAAGACCCATATTTTAAAGTAAAACATCAATCGCACATTCTAGATGACAATGACAGAACCTAGAATCTTTGGACGCCCTCGTCTGCTAGTCTTCATTCTCCCACCTTCTTTCCTTCTCAAAACCTGTTAATGAGCACAGTCATCGAGGTTAATTGGTCCGCTCCCTTCATAATCCCTTGAGAATTGGTGTCCACGACTCTGAGTACAAGATTATGACACTTCCTGCCTGTATTATTAGGTAAAGGACGATGTCTCACATTCTGGATGGTTGCCAAGTAAAACTTAATCTAAAAAGAATAATCACCCCCCTCAGATCCAGTACATGTAAGAAATTCACCATTCAGTTATCCACCAAGGAACGGTGCCAGTTGTTCAACGCACCACTGGAAGTTTTCAGCCCTCTTATTCTAGACAGATTATTAAGAGGACATACGCAGAAAATGGATTGAAGAAGCAAAACAAAACAACAAAAAGTAAGCCCCGAATAGAGCACTCACACTGAGAAACCCTAAATTTCTGCAGAACATGCCCATAGAAACTTGAGTCTCGCATTTTAATAATTTACTCCGAACGGAAGACATAAGGTCCGCTAGTGAATCTAAACGAGAGGTAGTCTGGAAAGTCACCAATTTCTCATCTCGGAAGAGGTACAGAAAGGTAATTTATAATCTGAGTACAAAAATGGCTTGCGGCCAAGAAAACATTCGTTTTTAATGAACACATCAAGAGCGCAGCCCCAAAGGCCTACAGAGGCATCGCATTGGAATGCACTCTCCTGAAAATACTCACCAAATTAATAACAAAGGGATTTGTGAAACTAGTGGAAAATCGCATCCCAGATGAGCAATTTGGTTTCAGGGTAAGCCGATCAGCACTGGACGCCTTTGAATGTTTCCAAAAGGACATTCAGGACGTGATCAGCTCTCAGAGAGTTGAACTGATCACTCTTAAAAGGCATTTGATACAGTGAATAGAAGGAAACGCATCGACAAGCTGGCGAATACGATAGGCGAAGGAAACCATATGGTGCAAATAGTGAGGAATAAACAAAATTCAGATCGACAACTCAAACAGGAACAGAGCAGATGAATGGTGTCTTATAAAGTGACACTCTGAGCCCTATCCTATTTAATATTGCAACATATGACGTGGAACAAGCAGTAAAAACCGAAAGGGTGAATGTATACAATTATGCAGACGACATGGTGATGCATCGGCTAACAAGAACATACTACAGGAAGCTTTCGACAAACTACTCGTCTGAGCTCAAGAAAACGACCTAGCCATGAATAGCAATAAAATGATGATAATGATATGAAAAGAGGCGGAAGTCGTAACAGCACCAGAGGCCATCACATACAAAGGGGAAGCGCCGACGCCACTTAACAGGTCCAAATATCTAGGGAAGAACCTCCAGCCTCGTGAGACCACATTTACGTCACATGTGATGCTGAGATTTGTAGCAGCCGTGTTGGCAATCAATGACATTTAACATCTGCATAAACTTCCCTTAGAAACAACAATAGAATTATTTAAGATAAAGGTACAGCCAGTGATTACCTATGGTCTGAATCTGTGTGTACCAAAGTACACACCATCAAGAGTGATATACGAACTGTGCAGGAAAAGATGCCGTAAGAAAAGCTGGAGCTGTCGCTGCCATCTACACCTCATTATCAGGAACTACTACAAGGTCACCACCAAAAGTGAGCTGAGATCTGGAGCGATTTTTATGTCATAGACGATTTGATCAGCAAGGAATGGGAAGAAACCAATTACGACTTACGGCACTTGGTTACAAGATATGCCGTACTCAGCACTTTCATACGCCGAATGAAGATTGCATTTGTTCCCCCTGTGATCAACGTTATAAACAACATCAAGTGGAAAAGTGTAAAAAGAGAACTGTGACAGTCACACAATTTTGTAACAACAAAGTTACCCGTATGCACTTTGCATATTGTGCGCGCGGATTGCTGTTATTATTATTATTATTATTATTATTATTATTATTATTATTATTATTATTATTATTATTATTATTATTATTATTATTATTATTATTATTATTATTGAGGAAACTCATACCTTGATAATAGTAACATGATTCATAAACTCCATAGTGTGTGATAGTTTAGTACATTTGACGCGATTTTAACATACAGCAGCCAATGTTTATCTTTCCTCCTCCCCTAACGGTCACTTTCCACCCAGTAAAGTGAATCCAGCACCAAGTCAGCCTCCCACACAGCCAATATCATCTTCGCACACACAGACCTCCAAAGCTACGGTTCTCATTACGCCTCCACAAACAATTTATTTGAATCTAACATCCCCACAAATTGACTCACCTGCTGCACCTAAAAGAAACATTCAAGGATACACGAAGATGCAGAAAATTTGACACAAACTGACATCACCTCCCCACATTCAGGCTGCCGAATCTGCATGCCAATCACAACCACCACAGAAACGCCTTAGGAGCCAACAACATCCAAAACATGCAGACAAATACCACACTCACGTTCCAAATCCTAGCACTTTGCTTGTCCTTAAATGCATGAACTGTCTCAGATTAATCAAATTCAGGGTCTCATGACATGTAACCCTTTCTCTGTACCGGTGTGCGTTGTGTATGCACTGTGTGAAAATGCCTTGGAGCCAATGGGCACATGCATATTGTCCCGTATATCTAACTACGTCGTTTCCATGTTACACTTAGGCTACGGTACCTAAAAAAAGGGACGAGTTATACACTACGGCACACAAATAAATGCGTAAATGCACGCACTCACGCTTGATTTTCTGCTTTCTCATACCTGACTACTCAGTCGCCCCACCCTTTTTCTGAGCCCTTAAGCTATGAAGTCTCTGTTAACTTTCATTGTCATAGATCAGCAACTCATACTCTCTATAGCTTACATTAATTCACATCATGACTGAAAGTAGTAACTACCACTACCGGTACCATATTTTATTCACATTTTTGACTCTGGTCTCCCACTCTAATACATACATACATACATACATACATCATGACTCCATCCATCATGAAACCTGTGGTGTTACAAATATCGATGCAAATTGCGATACATGTATTAGAGATATGAATCAAGTACTAGTGTTTGAACCAGTTGTAATAGCATTATCATAAGGGGCATTTAAAGATAACAGGAAGCAAGAATACGAATATGGAATATGCAATGAATCTCACAATTTTGCAATACAGGTGCCGCAAGTTTGTCTCATAACATTTTTTTAAAAATGCTCTACACTTCAGCTATAGACGTTTCTCTAAGTTCCTTTCGAAGACCCAGCAGAGTAGGGTTCGGTTTAACAGTGACCAGGGCTTTACGGTGGCTATACAGTTCTGGACCCACCGTCGGCTGTCCTGAGAACGGTTTTTCTCGATTTCTGCACTAAGGCGAATGCCGGGACAGTCCCTTTTATAGGCCAGGGCCGCTCCCCTCAAGGCGGCCCGCCATACCCCATCAGGGTACGGAATGGAAACATTTTAGTAGTTGGTAATAGTAGACTTTGTCTTTTCGAAATACAATAAAAGCTACGTCTTCTCTTTTTTTTTTTTTTTGTGATGAAACTATGATTCGCATACCTTTTCAACTTTTTCAACAGGTTCAGTTACGGTCGTTTCCTGAAGTTGTGGGCTATGCAACTGAAACAATAAGTTTCCTCTGACTTGAAATAAAAGACTGATGATGCTTGTCGTTTTAAGGGGCCTAATATCTAGGTCATCGGCCCGAAATAAAAGACTAGGTACCAGTACCTTGTATCTTCCTTCAAATCAATGAATAACCGAAGCCTTCCTTAACACACATAATAATATTGGTAAAATACGATTTCAGTTTTTCTATTTCTATCCTTATCCAAAAAATAAATTAAAATCGGCCGGTTTAGTAAAGGAAACTTAATGCGTCACCATTAAGCCACATTCTGGCTTGTTCAAAACTCGCTGTTACCGCGCGAGTTGGCCGTGCGGTTAGGGACGCGCAGCGGTGAACTTGCATCCGGGAGGTAGTATGTTCGAACTCTACTGTCGGAAGCCCTGAAGATGGTTTTCCGTGTTTTCCCATTTTCACACTAGGCATATGCTAGGACTGTATCCTCCCACTCCGTCACCATAAGACCTATCTGTTACGGTACGACGTAAAACAAATTGAAAGAAAAACTTCGCTATTGTGCTTCGTTTCGCTTTTTGTACAGAATTTAATGTATCAAACAATGCATTTTAAGTCTCTCTCTTGACTAGTACCAAACTTATCGCACCGAGGGTAGAATACCGTACTTCTACGACATCCCTCTATATCAAGAGCTAAAACTTGTCCTCTGATTCTGTAAAAGTATAGCCTCAAGTTCAGAGGAACTATTATTATGGCTATGTACAATTCGAACATGTTTAGAAGTTTTTGGTTTCTTCGTTACGAAATAAACGAAAAGTGTAGCGTACTGCGTTCCTTCTAGGAAGGAAATTATAACAAATTTTTATATCTAGAGAGAGACTATAATATGAGATATGAAGTCTTACAGATTCAACAATTACTGATTTTTCATTAAGTCTTAATATTCATGAGCTAAAAAGTCATAGTTATAGAAATAACTATGTTGCAAGAAAGAAAATTAAGAAGTCATTCAAAATATTCCGGAATTGCTGCCAACATTGTATCTTGAATCCCACGGAGAAAAATGAGTTTACATTGAAGCATGGATTGAAACAGGAAGTTTGGCGCTATGTTTGAATTGTGAGTGTCTAGTGTTTGGTGTGAAAGTACCAGTGAAGGACACACTAAGAAATCAGCAAGCAGTTAAGAAATGTCGTCAACCATCCGTAACCAACCACAAGATGGTCCTTGCAACAAAAGCTATAATTTTTGTTATGGCATACAAACGTATTTCTTAATCGTTTACTCATGAGAACAAATTATGTATCGTAATTTTGTCCTGTTGTCAGTATGATATAATAAAAGAATAACATTTTGCTGTGCGATCTTCTCGCAATGAATATTCTTCGGTCTGCTTGCACCCCTCCACCTCAAGTATGTAATTTCTCCCACCCTTGAATGTGTGGAATGATTGATTCTGGTAATTTGGAGACTACTTAGATATTAAGATTGATCACTATGTAAGAAAAATAATTACTGAAATTTACTTGGATATAAACTTTTGAGAATCGTACGAGTTGTTGGACTTTTAGAAGATGGAAGATCAGCCCCAAGTTAAGTTTGATGTCAATATGCAGAAAATAAGTAGTCAGTCATTAAGAACTGCAAAGCATGTGTTATAATTACAGTTAATTGCTTTTCTTCAAAGACTGCAGAGTTTCACATTCTCAGAAATGCATGGTTAATTTTACATTACATTACATATTTTTGTTTTATTTAGGCCTATAACCAGTTTATCCTCTGGGTACCATATGGTTATGATTTAAGGTATTTTGAAATAAGTGTACAGTAGCCTAAATGAAGTGACTGGGTGAGCTTTTGTTTTAAAAATTTAAGATAACCATCCTTAAGTTTCTCCACTATTGAAATATAGGGATTATATTGACAGACTACTTCAGCATGTATAGTCCCTAAACAACAAGAATTAAAATCTCACCGTGGAAATGTGTAAGTCTAGCACTCGGCTTTGCTTTCAATGTTTTGCTATGAAAACAAATGATACTTGTATGATAACAGAAGGAAGAAAGGAATTATTTACTATATTAGTGAGGAGGATATGAGACATGTTAGGATTTGGTAATGTTTGCATAAGAGAGGAGAAGGAAGAAGCAGTAAGAGGTGAGGGTATTAAAAGAGTTGAACAGATTACAAAGTGGCAGTTTTCATCAGGAAAATCACACAGAACAAGAAAGCTCATCTTAGGTAATAAGAATACTAATAATAATAATAATCAGCATCATAATTTGGCCTCAGCTACTGTTAGATAAGTTAATAAGTATGTGGGTACAGCTAGTGATTACTGATATAAGGAGTTAGCCTACGCAGTGGCCTCCATGGTATGCACTAGCCATGCATCTTGGTAGGTGTGCTAGGTACCAACTGATAAGCCCAACCTAGCACACGGGGGCGAAACGCTGGCAACCAGGAATGGGTTAGCTGGAAAATTTATAATGTCCAATAACGGACTATTTATATTGGTAGATATTATAAATTTACTCATTCGGGACAAATATTTCAGATTCCCTATTGGAATCAACATCTATATCATCTGATGGCCAAGTAGGCATCAATTTTTGGTAGTGAGACAAAGTCTCTCATAGTGCATTGGCACTGCCGGTGGCTTCAAGTAGCCTACGCAGTGGCCTCCACAGTATGCACTAACCATGCATCTTGGTAGGTGTGCTAGGTACCAACTGATGAGCCCAACCTAGCATACGGGGGCGAAACGCTGGCAACCAGGAATGAGTTAGCTGGAAAATTTATAATGTCCAATAACGGACCATTTATATTGGTAGGTATTATAAATTTACTCATTCGGGGACAAATATTTCAGATTCCCTATTGGAATCAACATCTATATCATACTTAAAATGATTCCGGTTTTTAAGCCAGCATTTAGCAGAATAGAACTTTTGTTACATAAAAACGTCATTACTGTATTGTCCTGTATGTACCTTAATTATGTAGGCCTAACTCACATTTGTATGAAAACTCAGCAACTTTCACTTAACTAGAAAAATCAGTAATCTTTCAGAATAAAGAACAAAACCTGCTGGTTGATGTGTCGAATAAACAATATGTCAGTTGGTGTGGTAGCAGCATGCCATTGTACGTGGCGTAATGCCAGTTCAAGTGCATTTCCAGCATCTGAATGTGACACAAGGTCCTTCAGGGATGTCTTCTATATGACTATATATACAGGGTGGTTGGAAACCATGTGAACCAGGTAACCAGCGATAGAGAGTTGGTCATGGTGATAAATAATTTGAAAGAAATAATTTGATATCTTGCACCATTGTCATTTTATCAGCTGCTGAATTTAGCCAATTAGATCATTTTCGCAGGTGGATTCAAATAGGCTTTGCACAACATTGTTGCTAAATCTGCATGTGATTTAAGAGTGGCTTGAAAGCCATGCCGAGAAATTGGAATCAAATACAAACATACTGTTGGTTTCAGCCAGTGTCACTGTTGTGTACTTGCTTTGGCACGATTTTGTCAGCTCGGAGGCCTGTATTCAAAACTCTCTGTTGTCAAAATTTTATTCTTCGACTGGTGCTCTCATGCTTGTCTTAAGCCACGTACAGATTTAGCAAAAGTGTCCCGCAAAACCCATTTGAATTTGCCCGTGAAGTGATCTGTTTGGCTAACTTAGCCTTTTATAAAATGACAAGGGTGCAAGATATTAAATTATTTTTAAAATTATTTATCAACATGACCAACCCTCTAATGCTCATATACCCGGATAACGTTGTTTCCGAACATCCTGTATCTTCAGAAATGTCATCGGGTTGATCCTGAACAAGAGAGACAATCTCTTCGTCACTGAAGTCTTGATGACCATTGCCATCAACTGGTATCCACTCTTGAAGGCAATTTTCCCCTGCACCTTGCATTCCAGTATTTCTTGAACAAGTTTTTGAAAGTCATCATTGTTCATTGTTTGAACAGACGGAGTTTCTTCAAACATAAGACTTGGCCACAGTTTCTTCCACAATTTTTGGAGTAAATGTTTGCTAACTATTCCTAAGCCTCAGCTACTCAGTAGATGACATCTTTTATGGTTATTTTATTCAGTTTTTCTAAGACGGATCAGTTCTCTCCTTAAGTTAGAGTTTGTAGAAGCAATTCCAGTAATTTAATTTTATGTTTTGTAATAATAATAATAATAATAATAATAATAATAATAATAATAATAATAATCATCATCATCATCATCGTATTCTAAAGGCTAAGCCTTGTCGCCGCAGTCATAGATGTCTATCTTGAACCAGTTTTTTCAACTCAGTGTAGGTCTTGCAGTTCATCCTCAGAAGCAGGTTCTTAAAATAAGACACTCTGGGTCATCCTCTTCCTCTTTTGCTGGCAATTCTTCCTTAAATGATATTACAAAGGAACTCCTTATGCTGCAGAATTTGATAATAAATTTAATTTCCATTTTTCAGTTTCAGTTATCAGATTCCGTTTTTCTCCTACCTCTCTGAGGACTTCGGTATTGCTCTTCATTTCAGTCCAACTTATCATCTGCATTCTTCTCCAGATTCACATTTCAATTACCTCTAGCTTTTTTCTTTCCTTGCATTCCTAATTGTCCGGATTTCGCAACCATACAAAAGCATGCTCCATACAAAGGTTTTTGCAAAGGCCTTCCGAGTTTGAATATCTATATGGCTTGGCCAGCAGATGCTTTTTATCTTGGAAGGCTCTCTTTGCCATTGCTATCCTTTTCGTGACTTCTGATATGCTCTGATTATCACTTATGATTAGGGTTCCTAGGTAGCAAAACTGTTTCACTTGTTCAATTTTATCAGGGCTAATTCTGAAGTGTGTTATAGGTGTTTTCTTGTATTTACATGTTGTAATGGTTATTGTTATCTTTATTAATTTTGAGGTTCTATTTGCCTAAAGTTTCTGTTAATATGTTGATCATTCTCTGCATACTTTTACCTGTTTCTGCTAGTATGGCAATATCACCAGCAAATCTTATAGAGTGTACTTGATTACCATTAATTTTGATCCCAGTTGTTTTCTTCTTCATGACTGCAATGGCTTCTTCGATGAACATATTGAAGAGATAGGGAGAGAGTGGACATCCTTGCCTAACTCCTCTTCTTATTTTGGCATTTTTCTTTGTCCCATTGATTTCTAAAAGAGTATTCTGCATTCTGTATAAATTTAGTACGAGGCATCTATCCTTCCAATCAATTCCTGCTTTTTTCATGGTAAGGAAAAGTTGTTCCCAGTTGACTTGATCAAAAGCTTTCTCTAAGTTGATGAAGGTCACGTGTACTTTCCTATTCTTCTCAAGTCTTCTCTCCAGAATTAAATGTAATGCCAGAATTGCTTCCCTAGTACTCCTCCCTGATCGAAATCCAAATTGGTCCTTATCGATATAGCGTTCTAACTTCCCTTTAATTCTATTCTTGATGATGATGAGCAGTATTTTTGAAGCATGAAACAGGATAGTTTGATAATCTAAACAGTCCATTGTATTCTTTTTTTTTTTGGTATTGCAACAGTTCTGGTTTTACTAAAGTCAGGAGGAACTGTGCCATTCTCATAGCAAACTGACACCAGCTGACAAAAAGGCATTTCATATCATCACCTAAGTGTTTCAGAAGTTCTGCCGGAATGTTATCTGGACCAGATGCTTTCTTTTCCTGCAGACTGTGTAGTGCTGCATTAAACTCTGAAGTTGTGATTGAGGGACCCTTTCTGCATTCGTCTATCCTGTATTCTTTTCCAATGTAGCTGGTTGCATTACTTACATCGTTTCCTTGGTACAAGTCTTCAATGTATTCTTTCCAACATTCACAGACTTCTTCGGTGTTGAACAGGAGGTTTGCCATTTTATCTTTGACTATGGAGCTTCTGGTTTATGGTTTTTGTTGTAGGGTTCTGATATTGAAATATGCCTTTTCCACTTGTCCTGTTATCATGTCCTTTTCTATAATCTTGCTTGTCTCCTTCATCCAGTTCTCCTTCGCCTCGCAACATTTTGTTGTGATCTGATTTCTAATTTCTTTTTACCTGTCTTTATTCCATACTCTCTTCTAATATTCCATTTGCGAATAAGGTTTATGATTTCCACAGTCATCCATGGCTTCCTCGGCTGTAACTGTCTTCTTCCCAGCACTTCTTCAGCAGCCTCAGTTATACCATTCCTTATTTCCTTCCATTTTGCACTGTCATGAAGAGGTCTTGTAACTGATTAGTTTTCATTTTGTTTGCCTTCTGAATGCCAGCGTTCTTTAAACTTTGTAATAATAATAATAATAATAATAATAATAATAATAATAATAATAATAATAATAATAATAATAATAATAATAACATCATCATCATCATTATATGGCCTCACCGAGCTCGATAGCTGCAGTTGCTTAAGTGCGGCCAGTATCCAGTATTCGGGAGGTAGTAGTTTCGAACCCCACTGTCGGCAGCCCTGAAAATGGTTTTCCGTGGTTTCCCATTTTCACACCAGGCAAATGCTGGGGCTGTACCTTAATTAAGGCCACGGCTGCTTCCTTCCCACTCCTAGCCCTTCCCTGTCCCATCGTCGCCATAAGACCTATCTGTTTCAGTGCGACGTAAAGCAACTAGCAAAAAAAAAAAAAAAAAAGAATATATATATGGCCTCAGCTACTGTGTGCAGACATTTCCATTTGACACCATCTGGCTGTCTGCTCGTCACTTTCGACATTCTGTTTTACGATATAGATGTTGATTCCCATAGGGAATCTGAAATATCTGTTTTATTCTAGGCCTACTAGATAGCAGAGTAAAGCAAATTTCTCTTGACCATCTATGGCTGAGGTTTAATGAATTTTGTCGGGTAAACACCAATGTGTCACATGCCAACATTGTATGATATGGAGTGTCAAATGGACTTCTTTCCGCCCTTCAAAAATCCGACTACCTCTGCTGGGTTTGAAGCCGGTATCTCGGGATCTGGGAGACCAACACTCTACCTCTGATCCACAGAGACAGCTATGTTTTGTAATGCATTTTGATTCAAAAGTTGCAAGATTGAAGTCATATTTGGTGGTGAAATGATTACTTTTATGTCTCCATTCACTAGTTACACATCCGAAGGATTAGATGGAATGTTGCCAATCAAAAGTAAAGTTTGAGGGGCAGTCTATTTTTTCAATTGAATCTTGTAGCAGACAAAAAAAAAAAAAAAAAAAAAAAAAAAAATTGTTCCTCAAACTAGTCCTTAAACAGAACAATCTTAATTCAGGCTTTGCTCTGATTTCTGTAATAAACATGTAGAGATTTCATGTTCATGCTTTTTAGGGCTTCTGAGCTTCAGATTTTCCAATTATCATGAGTGATAATTTATTTGTTGCCACAGTGTGGTTAATGGCTAAAACAGTGAGATGTTATTTACTTATCTTAAAGCCTGGTGTAGATGACTCCTCTTTGGAAGAGTAGGAATCACTTTGAAATTCAGTCCAGTTCCACCAGAGATGTAAACTTGCTATGGCACATAATTTTCTGACACAATCAATTTGGCAAACTCACTTAACCCTAGAACAGCTGCAGCAGTCAGTTTGATCAGTGGGGAACTTTAATACTTTGCCATTTCCATGTTTTTTATTCCTTTGACCAGACATTTACAAAATTCTCATGTGGTTAGCTGTTCTTCTCATTATCTTTTTATTTAGATTGAAAACTTGAAGCAGTGGCGTAAAAATCGTTGACCTACGTAGAATGGCCGGAGCAGTCATATTGACTGGGAATATTTTATAGATTGCTGGAGTCGTGTTTGAGTTACGATCTTCAGGTTCCCTATGTGAATCAACATCTATATCATTCCGATTGACCACATAGGATCACTTTAGTCAGTCCGTCGTTCAGGTCTCTTTGAAGGGATTGTTCGGGCTTAGCAGTCCTCCCAGTACTTCTTCAGACACTCTGATCTTCATGCCCTTTCCTCTTCATATAGAATAATACTGCAGATTTATACAGAACATTGGAACACTGTATTCTGTTAGAACTGTTCAAAGTAATACATCCATCATGGAACAACAATGGTCTTGATTCTGCTCAAAATAAATGTATCTAATTCGTTGTCGCACACTGGTTCTTATGTGGAGTAGCATGTCTTGCCGTGCATGTGGACTCAGCGAGAATACTGCAAAATATTGCAGAAAAAGAGTCTGGCCGTGAAGAATCCAGCAGTCAATAATGATCGGGAATACATTCTACCTACAGTTCACAGTGATTCCGAGAGTGAAAGTGCAGATAGTGTCAATGTCATTGAGTGTGATAATGAAATTTGTGCACACCAAAATACAGGAAAATCAGGCTAGTAAAAATCATGATGTAATATATTGTGATTTATTGTTAATGCACCCATACTATTACTTTATTCTAGTTGTAGGGTTTCAAGTACCATATGCTTTCGTTGTTCTGTTAGTTACAGAACCTTATTTTCAGTTATATGATATAATTATCATATCGCTAAAATAGTTCTCTCCCTTTTTCCAATTGAAAGTGCACTTCAACAGTTGTCATCTCTCCCTGAAACTAAGTGTGCACATCCCTGTGAACGATGTGAACAATCAGTTGATTGCTCATGATGGTTTATCATTGGATGTTATTGAAGTTCATGCCACTTCAACATCAAAACGTACTATGCAAAACATCTGGTGTTCATACTGCATTTGCTGAACGCGGTGTTTGTGATAATGTAGCAAGTGCTTTTCAGCAGTTGATTGATGAATCAAGCCTTCGTTATATAAAATAATAAAAAATGCACTGAAGTAGAGGCTAGGAGGAGACTTCAAGACAATACCTGGACCATTTCACTGGAAGAATTGGATGCATTTTTTTTTTTACATTACTGTACATTTGTTGTGTATATGGTGTGAAGGGAAAATCTGTTGACTTTCTTTTGGACTTTTGGACCTTTATGTTTTTTTTATATATATTAATGATATGATTAAAGAACTGGAATCACAGATAAGGCTATTTTCGGATGATGTTATACTGTATAGAGTAGTAAATGAGTTGCAGGTTTGTGAGCGACTGCAGGGGTACGTAAACAATGTTGTGAGATGGACAGAAGACAATGGTATGAATGTAAATGGGTTGAAAAGTCAAGTTGTAAGTTTCACCAAGAAGAAAAGTCCTCTCAGTTTTAATTTTTGTGTTGACGAGGCGATAGTATCTCATGAGTAAGGGCAGATTTTAATGACATATCATATTTCTGCTTGTAAAGCCGTATTTTGGACTAATTTAAGATAATGGTCATATTTCTACTCGTCATATTTCCTGTCATATTCTAAGGATTTTCATATTGAGTGAATTTTTGTGGCATGCTGTTCAGCAAAGGAAATCTTGCTGTAATAGTTAGGGAATCTATTTGTGGACTGAATATTACTCTGTATGTGGGAATTGGCTGGTAGCAGGTAACGGGAATTATGAACAAGGGATCTTCTTGGAATTTCCTAATGAAGAGCGCAAAGTGATTGCCAATAGGCTACTCAAGAGAAAGTAATCCTGGGTGCATAGGTAGGTAATAAACTGGTATTTCTGTTTCCTAGAAAATAGAGGACTGTCTGGCTTGTTGTTTTGAGACCACTTCCTCAGTGTAGTTTCAACATGCCTAAACCACTGTTCAGAGTGTGTGAAATTAAGGCAGTTTGTTAAGGAATTTGGTGAGCAGAATTTTAGTAGTGATGGTGTTATGTTATATTGTAATCTGGTGTGAAGTGAAGGTATGTGCTCAGGAACATTTTAATATGCAACAACACTGCGTTACAGCTATACATCAGAAGTGCTTAATAAAATCTTCCATGGCAGAGAATAGGCAGCGTTTGCTTTTTGAAAGGGCCTCGTGCAGCTACTGCTCCACCAGACAACAGATTGAAATTTTGTAAGGATCTCTGCAGGATGATGGTTACTTCAAATAGTCCCTTGAAAAAATTGAACAGTACCAGCTTCAGGCCCTTCTTAGAGAAGTATATCAGTCAACCTATTCCCAATGAATCAACTTTGAGAAAATATTATATCTTGAGTCTCCATGAAGATGTTTTAAAGAAGATAAGATCTGAAGTTCTCAACTACAAGATATGGGTTTCATTGGACAAAACAACTGATGTAAATGGGAGGTATGTAGCTAACGTAGTTATTCATCATCATCATCATCATCATCATCAGTGTCCCACTGCAGTCGCCCGGGTGTGGTTAAGCCTCCTCCACTCCTTTCTGTCCTTTCACCTTTCCTGTTCCGTTACTTCTGCCATGTCAAATCCAGCTTCTCTAATGTCCTTCCAAATCTGATCCATCCACCTTTTTCTCGGTCTTCCAACTGGTCTCTTTCCCTTAACTTCTCTTTCTAATTCTCTTCTTGCTACCCATTCCTTTCCGATTCTCTTTACATGTCCAAACCATCTCAGTCTTGCTTTCTGTATGTTCTACTAAGGGTTCTATAGTTAGATATTCTCTGATTTTAATACAGTATTTTGGATTCTATCTCTTCTTGTCTTTTTAACCGATGTTTCATTCTACTGCTTGGATCTTACTGTCTCTTATTAGTTACCAGCTTTTCTAGTCTGTATGTTACAATTGGTATGAAATACTGTTTATATAATGTTAATTTTGTTCTCTTGGGTACTTTGTCATCCCATAAAAGCTCTTTAACTTGATGATAAAATGTTGTATCTTTACTTAGTCTGTTATTAATTTCAGGCTTGATTTCATTACTTCCATTAATAATGCTACCCAGACATATAAAGTGTTCTACATTCTCCAACCATTTTCTGTCTATGTTTACTTGGCTTCTCTTTTTCTCTTTTCCACAGTGCATGACACAGTTTTCTTTGTACTAATTACCATTCCAAACTCCTTCCGATTTTCATTCCAAATATCCAGTCTCCTTTGTACTTTCTTTTCTCTCTTTCCTCAAATCACCACTTCATCTGCAAATATCAAAGCATTCACTTCGTCACTACTGATACTCTGTTTTACACGTTTTATGATTTCATCCATCAATGTAATAAAGAATAATGGCGACAGTGCACTTCCTTGTTTGAGACTTTTTTTGTATAAAATGTTTCAATCACCACTCCCCACTTGTACACTGCTTTTACTCTCATGTTACAACATTTTTATCTCGTTAATTTATGATTTTGATACATTTTTCTGTAGTTATTCCCATACATGTTTTCTCTTAACTGTATCATAAGCTTCTTCCAAATCCAAAAATACAAAGATGATTTCCTTGTTCCTTTCCAGGTGTGTTTCCATTATTGTTCGCACTGTAAATATCAAGTTTGTTGTTGATCTATTCGGTCTAAAGCCATATTGTTCTTCCTCTAACTGTGTTTCTATTATATCCCTCAGTCTTTTGTTTATGATTTTCTCCATTATTTTTAGCCCATGTGATAATAGGGTTATACCTCTATAATTTTCACATTTCTTCCCATTTCTTTTTTTGAACAATGGTACAGTGCTTCCTTGTTGCCAATCTTCAGGTATCCTTTCATCCTTCCATATGGCATTGAGGGCTTGGTATAGCCACTGTAGTCCACTGCTTCCTGCTGCCTTAATCATATCAGCATTGAATTCGTCTTTACCACTTGCTTTACCTTTGGTCATGGGCAAAAGATCCACATGGGTCGACGCCCCGAACAAATAGCATTTTATAAAAAATACCTTCAGTCATTGCTTTCGGTGCCCTTTCAAGTTCCAGCCATGTTATCAGGTTCTTGTCTTTTTCTCCATCTATTATTTCCATTTTCTTATCTCCTTCCTCTGAACAGTCATCCCCATTATAAAACCAAACCAAACCCCATGGCTCTACAGCCCTTGAAGGGCCTTGGCCTACCAAGCGACCGCTGCTCAGCCCGAAGGCCTGCAGATTACGAGGGGTCGTGTGGTCAGCACAACGAATCCTCTCGGCCGTTATTCTTGGCTTTCTAGACCGGGGCCGCTATCTCACCGTCAGATAGCTCCTCAATTCTAATCATGTAGGCTGAGTGGACCTCGAACCAGCCCTCAGGTCCAGGTAAAAATCCCTGACCTGTACGGGAATCGAACCCGGGGTCTCCAGGTAAGAGGGAGGTACGCTACCCGTACACCACGGGGCCGGCTCCTCATTCTAAAGTTTTTCAAAATATTTTGCCATCACCTTCTGAAGACCCTTTTCATCATGTACTATGGATCCATCTTCTCTCTCTAATGCCTTGATTTTTTCTTGATTTATTCTTTTCGATTCTATTACTCTGTATACCGTAATAGTTTCTGATTTCCTCAACTGTCTTGCTCAATTTTGTTCGTAAACTTTCCCCAACATTTCTCCTTTTCTTCCTGGATACTCCTCTTTACTTGTAGTTTCAGTCTTTCGTATTCCACATGTAACCTTTCTATTTTATTCTCATCCCTCTGATACATTTTTTGCTTTTCCTTATCCATTTCTTTCTTCACCTTGTTCCTTTCTTTTTTTTTTATTAATTTTTTATTTATTTTGTCTGTCCACCACCATGTCTCCTTTCCCTTAGCCTTTGCTTTTGTTTTCCCACATACCTCAATTGCTGCTTCCACAAATGTCTGTCTTAAATTGTCCCACACTTCTTCACCACTTCGTATTTCTGTGTTATGCAACTTCCTTTTTATACAATCTTGGAATACCATTCTTTTATCCTCCTCTTCCAATTCCCAAGTCCTGATCTTTGGTTTCTTCATCAGTACAATTTTAGAGATTTTTACTTGTTTTCTACAATTAATAATCTGTGATCACCTTCCATACTTTCACTGGGGTTCATCTTTGTATTCATGACTTATCTTCCCCATTCTCGGTCTGTTATTATAAAATCAATGAGTGTTCCATACTGTTCATCCCAAATATATCGGCTGATCTTATGGCTTTTCCTCTTCATAAACCATGTGTTCTTTATAATCAGGTTATTTCTGATACAAAAGTCCAACAGTTTCTCTCCATCTTCATTTCTATTGCCATACCCATGTGGGCTCAGAACATTCTCATATCCCATTCTATCAGTTCCCACATGGGCATTCTCTCTCTCCAGTTGTTCCACTCATGACTGAGTATCGTGACTCAAGGACTTTGTTGTTTCTTTTATAACCTGATACCATTCTGTACATACTTGCGTTTTCTGGACAGTAACTCTCCATGGTAAGTCCATGATCTCTCTTACTTGATCAACTCATCTTTTTGTGACCCGTCCTCGTGTCCTTGTGCCAGAAACTTTCCCTTGGACAATTAACTTTTCCAGGTTGTCGTCCTCTCTTCTCATAATGTGACCAAAGAATTGCAGGTTTCTCTGGTATACAACTTGGCATAAACTTTCTTGTATTCCAATTTCCCAGATGACAGAATCATTTGTTCGCCTGGCTGTCCATGGTATTCGCAACATCCTTCTCCAACACCACATTTAAAAGGCGTTGATTCGGTTCCTGTCTTTAGCTTTTATGGTCCAAGTTTCGCATCCATACAGGAAGATCGAGAACACAAGCGAATGGACTAACCTTTTCTTCGTGTTCATAGATATTGCTCTATCTTGCCAGATCTTCTTTAATTTTGCCATAGCTGTACGTCCCAGAATGATGTGATGTTTGATTTCTTTTTCGCATGGGCATTCAGATCCCCCATAATCATGATCCCATCTCCAACAATATGTGTTTCCAGTTCATTGAGTCAATCTTCTTTTTCTTCCACACTACATCCTGTCTGTGGAGCATACACCTGTACTATCTTCAGTAGTTCCTTATTTACATGTATGTGCATTATTATAATTCTTTCATTTACATACTCAACTTCACCTATTGGTTCAACATTCTGATTCACTATAAATCCCACTCCATTTCTTTTCTCTTTACTGTTACCCATCCAGTACAAGGTGTACCCCTTTCTTAGTTTCTTCATTCCTTTCCCTTTCCATTTTACTTCACTTAATCCCAGGATGTCAAGTTTTTGTCTCTCCATTAGGTCAATCAATTAATTTTCCTTCATCGTTTAAATATTTATTATTCCAAATCAGGTTTTGTTCTCTGATCTAACACTTGCATTACCATCACACTGTGCAACTGTAGCCAGAGACTTGTCAAATCCATTTCTGTTTTTAACTCTTTTGCTGCACTATTTTTAAACACAACACTTACAGAAAAATGTAATTTTTTTGTATTTTCCAAATGAACTGATTTTTTTTTTTTAAAAGGTTAGTGACATTCAGCACCATTGCACCATTTTTAACTCACCTTTGGCAAACTATCAGTGACATTTGACCTTGAAACACACATTACTGTGATACATCTCCGAACATGGAACTGGACACATTGCAAGCTGTCCTGGGCAATTCTTACAAAAAATACTGTCTGTTTTCTCTTGCACAGTCCCTTTCCTTTCTTTGAACATTATGCTGGTAATATGGAACAAACAACACAATTAGGTTTATGACTCTTGTCCTGCTGCTCCCCAAGAAAGTGCCTCTCCGTTAGGCGCACTTGAGGTATGTAATTAGAAGGTCTTCCTTGTTTCACCAGCGAACTGCGCTGATACTCTCGTAGAAGTCCCATTATGACAGAATTTCTGAAGTCAGGAGCACTAATTGCCCTTTTGTGAAGCTTATTGTACAGTGTTCTTCCATTTATTAGTGCAGTTTCAATGTCATCACTAATATCCCACTAGTCCGATACAAAATGAAGATCTTCCTCGTTGGCACTTTCTTCTGAACAATCACTATGCACATAATCACTTGTTTAATTGCCCAAATTTACTGAACAGTCTGAATCAGAATCAGCCAGAAAAAGATTGAAGATTTCTTCACTGTCATTACTAATGTTGTTCTACGTGCTCATAGCGCACCTGCTATCGGCCAGACAGCTGACATGAATGTTGGCGGGCAGGCGGGTGAATGATAACAAATAAACATAGGTCCAGTATAGGCAGCAACCTTTTCAAACAATGCTTAGTTCATAGTCAATACATGACTATAGATGTTTGTATTATTAAATGCGCCTTTATTAAAGAAGCGTGCGGAAACTATAGCAAGAAAGTACCAAGTCGACAAAAGTCGATTACCGCAGTCAATACTATAGGGAAGTAAGTCAACAAAAGTCGATTTCCACAGCGAAAGTGTTAAACTTCCATCCGAGGCTTGTATTACAGTTGAAAGCAAGTACAAACTTACTCATCTGCTGACCTGCTAAGCCTAACGCATCTGAGCATTTTCTTTTGTGGTTTACTCCCTTAGCCTTTGAAGATCCCTCTTCTCCACAAGGCAATGGTTTCCTCTTCTAATTTTCCCCAGAGAGGATGAGTTGCCTCATCCACCATCTTCGCCATTCCAAAGGTCTCCCCGAGCTCGATAGCTGCAGTCGTATCCAGTAATCGGGAGATAGTGGGTTCGAGCCCCACTGTTGGCAGCCCTGAAGATGGTTTTCCGTGGTTTCCCATTTTCACACCAGTCAAATGTTGGGGCTGTACCTTAATTAAGGCCACGGCCGCTTCCTTCCCATTCCTAGGCCTTTCCTATCCCATCATCACCATAAAACATATCTGTGTCGGTGCGACGTAAAGGAAATAGCAAAGGTCTCCTTCTCTGCCTAAGATGCTGTTAAGTCTTCACCCGTAACCCCTGGGCATGGGTTCCACGTTATACCCCGTGAGACTGGGTCCCTGCCTGAACTTAGCTCTCCTTCACACCAGCCTACTGATGTGGATGATACACACCCCTGCAACGTGGATGCGCCAGACAAGAATTACTCAAGTGAAGGGTAGCAACGGTGACCCTATCTCCCTTGGGCCGGGTTAATGGTTGTGTATGATGCCACAACCAATGGCATTCTGAAAGATGACAAGCCAGGTAATGTGTTTCTCCTGATGTGTGCGGTTTTAGAGAAAGTAATCATTCCTCCATTGCAGTGCTGTTTGATGATGCTATGAAGTTACTGTGGCCAGATGTGGTGAAAAGAAACAACATACTACTTCTTGTAACTAATGGTGCCCTGTACATGAAAAAGGCAGCCAAAGGACTAAATCTACTTTATCCGAGAATGGTCCATGTAACATGCCTTGCCCATGCTTTGCATAGAGTGGCTGAAGAGATTTGGATCAACTACCCTGAAGTAGATAAGTTAATTGCAAATGGAAAGAAAATATTCCTGAAGGCTCCCCTTCAAGTTCAAAACTTGAAAGAAACTGCTCCTACTCTGCCTATTCCACCACAGCCTGTCCTTACTCTTTGGGGAACTTGGCTCAACACTGTTCAATATTACTGCAGCAATTATGATCCTTTCAAGACGGTTGTTCAGGAATTTGATTCTTGTATTTCATCATCTATCAGCATTGTGCAAAATTTGTTTATTTCTGCCAGCTTGGTAGGAAATTTGGCGTTCATACCAGTGAATTTCAGTGTGATACCAAGAGCAATCACTCGTCTTGAAACTGTGGGGCTTCCACTAAGTGACATGTTGGATATTGTGAAGAACATTGAGTGTTATTTAAAGAAAGGAAAGGGTGAAGTGGCTGAAAAAAATTTCTGAACAACTGCAAAGAGTGCTGTTCTCAAATGTAGGTTATTCTATGCTTTGTAAGATAAGACATTCTTTGTGGACACCATACAACATTTGGGGATTTTCAGCAGCAGTTTTCTCCAGAGGACATAACCTTGTTCAAATTTGTCTCCATAATATCGTGTGACATCGAGCGTCATTTCTCCAGGTACAGAAACATTCTGACTGACTACTGAAGAAGATTCGAGTTCGACAATTTGAAAATGCACATGATCATCCAGTGGAATTTCATTTCCAGAAGGGAATACAAAGACCAGATATGTATATATTCATTGTCATTTTTATAGAAATTTGCCGATTCAGCTTTATCAGATCATCATCTGTTGCTAATTATTTCTTGATTTTTCAGTATACGTGTGCTGCCATATCTGAAGATAAAAAAGAACTTTGTGATTAACAGAAATTGAATGTAACAAACAAAATTGTCAAATGTTAATTTATAGGCTTAAATTAATCAATTACAATGAGAAGTCATATTTTTTTTTTCCTTTTTTGATCATATATTAAAGATTTTTGGGTCATATTTGCTTGCATATTTCGAAGATTTTTAGGTCATTAAAATCCCTCCTTACTCATGGGGAACACTGTAAGTATCTATGTGTTAATGTGTTAAAATAAGGAATGGTCTTCATTGGGGTAATCATTTTAATGAAGTTATTAAGAAAGGTTACAGATCTCTTCACATGGTTATGAGAGTATTTAGGGGTTACAGTAAGGATGTAAAGGAGAGGGCGTATAAATCTCTGGTACGACCACAGTTAGAGTATGGTTCCATTGTATGGGACCCTCTTCATTGGGGTAATCATATTAATGAATCATTGGGGTAATCACATTAATGAAGTTGTTAAGAAAGGTTACAGATCTCTTCACATGGTTATAAGAGTATTTAAGGGTTATAGTAAGGATGTAAAGGAGAGAGCGTATAAATCTGTGGTAAAACCACAGTTAGAGTATGGTTCCAGTGTATGGGACACTCACCAGGACTACTTGATATGAGAACTGGAAAAAATTCTAAGGAAAGCAGCATCATTTGTTCTGGATGATTTCCAACTAAGGAGTAGTGTTACGAACATGTTAAAAACTTCGGGCTGGTAAGTCTTGGGAGTAAGGAGACGAGATGCTCAACTATGTGGAGAGTTGGCGTGGAATGACATAAGTAGACGAATAAGCTTGAGCGGAGCTTTTCAATTGTAGGAAAGCTCATAATATGAAGACAATGTTGGAATTCAAGAGGACAAATTGGGGCAAATATATAAGTAAACAAATAAGCTTGAGCGGAGCTTTTCAGAAGTAGGAAAGATCATAATATGAAGACAACGTTGGAATTCAAGAGGACAAATTGGGGCAAATATTCATTTGTAGGATGAGGAGTAAGGGATTGGAATAAATTATGAAGGGAAATGTTTAATAAATTTCAGAGTTCTTTGAAAATGTTCAAGAAAAAGTTAGGTAAACAACTGATAGGGAATCTGCCACCTGGTGGACAGCCCTAAATGCATGATTGATTGATTGATTGATTGATTGATTGATTGATTGATTGATTGATTGATTGATTGATTGATTGATTGATTGATTGATTGATTAGTGAGACTGTCACGACAGAAGTTCAAAACTATTACGTGTTTCCTCCATTTTGACATGAAACCTACAACGTATGATTTGGTCTTAAATGATTCAACTACTTAATACAAACATGTATGAATACAAAAATATCTTAATATCAGTTATATAATTTTTTGTTTTGGTACTAGTTTTGACAGTTTTGGTCATCATCAGCTGTCGCAATCATTGGTACATAAAAACATTAAACACCTGAATCTGTCTAAAAACATAAACACACATAAAAACACTTCAAAAAAGTCTGTGTAATGATCTTGACAGTGATGATCAGATCGACAGTCATTATTGCCTACTATAAAAGTCTGATTTAACATTGGTGCATATAATACCTTTCCTTGAATGAAGCTAGTAACTTGTGGTAGTCACTAAAACTGAGGTGTGTGACCATGAATGAGGGGGACATGCGTAAAACAGATCCATACAAACCAACAAAACTGTTGAGGCAGGTTTTCAATGGATCATGTATTTGAAACCAGAAACAATATCTGGAAAAGAAATGAAAAGAACCCTATTAACTGATTAATGAATGAGACCAAAGAAAGAACCGGGGGAGGAAAAAATATATAATGTAAAACTTACACCCTGACCGATCACTCTGATCATGTGTCAAGATCACTAAATAGACTTTTTTGGAGTGTTTTTAAAGTCTTTTATGTTTTTTAGATGGATTCAGGTGTTTAATGTTGTTATGTACCAATGATTGTGACAGCTGATGATGACCGAAAAGGTCAAAACTAGTACTAAAATAAAAAAGGAGAATATAACTGATACTAAGATATAGTTGTATTCACTTGTGTTTGTACTGAATATGTGGACCATTTAAAACCAAATCACACATAATTGGTGCCTGTACGGATCAAAAATGAAACTTATAGCATATGAAATGTACAAGGTCAGATTGTCTGCAGAATGATAAGTTTGCGCTTATGTCAGAAGTCTGGAATAAATTTAAAGCTGTCAATTATGTATAAGCCAGATCTGAACATGTGTATTGATGAACAATTATTGTATTTCCTACTAAAAGGAGATGTGGATTCATTCAGTTCATAGCAAACAAACCTGACAAGTTTGGCATCAAATTCTGGGTAATGTGGATGTAAATTCAAAATATATCTTGAATGCATTTCCGTAGCTCGGAAAGGATGAAATGCAACCAGCTGGCCAGACATTTTATATGAGAATGTCCATTACTGGACAAGGAAAGAAATATAACAACTGACAACTTTTTACATTGGTGAGTTTTGCTGCAGAGAAACTGAAAGAGAGGAGAACAAGTATTGTGGGTACAGTAAATAAATCACAGTGAGACGTTCCTAATGCAGTGAGAAATTCTAATGCAGAGTTATATAGCACCTCAATGTTGAAGTGTCATGACACCACTCTTAATATGTATCAAAGAAAGAAACAAATTAATGTTATCATTTTGAGTATGGTGAATCCAAGTCCAGGTGTAGAAAGCAGTCACAAAAGGAATTTGCTTGAAACAAATAAGTATTACAATGCAATAAAATATGGAGTGGACAACGAGTACACCATCCTGACATTCACCTGTTCAGGTTTTCTACAATATGCTAGATTTTGCAGGGATCAATGCCCGAGTTCTCTACACAGGCGTCACTGGAAAGACAATTAGTCAGAGATCATTTTTGCTTCAGGTGGCTCAGAAACTAAGAAAACTATGAAAGAAAGAAACTACAAAATTCAGCAAGCCTTATCCATGATCTGAAAATGTCACGAGGAGGAAGAAGAACCTACCACAATGAAATGTCGTCAATGACATATAGCATGTTGTACTGGCAACAAAAAATGGACGTGTGCTTATTGTGTAATAAAGTTGTGTACGGAAATGCACAAACATGATTTAAAAAAAAAAGAGATTGCGTGAGTGAATTACAATGTCATGTAGCTAATCACAGCAAGAATGACTGGTAGTCCCACCCTGTTGGACGAATGAATGTAATTCTCAGCAATAATGTAAAGTTCCATATTGTTAAATAACAATAGAAAATAAAGCATAGTGATGACATAATTTGAAAAGATTTCTTGACAAATTGTGCCCTTAAAATATGTCGTACAATCTTTTAAAACAGTAATTATCAATACAGCGGTCAAATTGACCATTGCAGCCTTTCTAGGAGTGCCAGAGGCCAGCCATTCTAGTGTTAAATCTTCTTCTTCTTCTATGGCTCTACAGTTCATTGTGAACCTTGGCCTCTTCAACAATCTTCCGCCATTTATCTTGATCCAACGCTAAAACTTTCCAATTCCTGTAGCCCATTTCCCGAAGATCTTCAGTAACTCCATCCATCCATCCATCAATCTGGTTCTCGGTCGACCTCGTCTTCTCTGTCCTCCTGAATTTCCATTTAATATCTTTTTAGGTACTTCCGTGTCACTCGTCCGTGCTACATGCCCGGCCCACCTCAATCTGGCTGATTTCACTATTCTTCTAATAGGTGGGTCTTTATATAAATGTTGTACAATTAATGATTGTACCTCCTCATCCATGTTCCTCTTTCACAGACTGGGCCGATGATTCATCGAAGTATCTTTCTTTCAAAGGCATCTAGCATTCCAGTATCTTTTGCTGTTAATGGCCAAGTTTCTGAGGCATATGTAAGCACAGGTCTTGTAAGTTTTTTATAGATAGGTCAAGAGCCTTGAGGAGAGAAGCCTTGTTAGAGCAAAATAGGCTCTGTTGGCTGCTAATAATCTCTGTTTAATTTCATGAGAGGTATCATTCGAGTAGGTGACTGTCGATCCCAGATATTTAAACTTCTCAACTCTCCCAAAGGTGTAATTGCCTATGGTTATTGAGGGTGGCATGTTCTCCTTACGTGCTTTCCCAACAGCCATATATTTAGTTTTTCTGCTGGTTGATGTTCAGTCCCATTTTCCTACTAGCCTGTTCAAGGGCGATGAATGTCTCTTCCATTGCCTTTCGAGTTCTTGCCACTATATCTATATCATCGGCATAAGCAGGTATCTGCACTGATCTACAGAAAATTGTTCCCCTATTCAGGAGGTTTGCATCTCTCATCACCTCTAAGGCGGCATTAAAAAGGAGACATGCCAGCGCGTCTCCCTGCCGTACCCCATTTTGAATATTTAATGTCTCAGGCATCATTCCTTCTGTTCTTAGACTACTTTGTGTCCCATTCATTGTCATTCTCAACAGCCTTGCCAATTTTCCAGGAATTCCCAGCTCAATCATAGCATGGTACAATTGCTCTCTGTCTATACTGTCATAGGGGCTGCCTGGCCGAGGCGGTAAAGGCGTGCTTGGCTCGCCCGGAAGGACGTGGGTTCGAATCCCCGTCAGGAAGTCGAAAAATTTAAGAAATGAGATTTCCACTTCCGGAGGTGCATATGGCCCTGAGGTTCACTCAGCCTACAGCAAAAATGAGTACCAGGGTAATTCCTGGGGGCAAAGACGGCCGGGCGTAGAGCTAACCACTCTACCCCATCAAGTGCCGAGGTTACGGATAGTGGAAGCTTTTACCTTCCACCCCTCCAAGGGCCTTCATGGCCTGTAGGGAGATGACTTTGCTCTTTGCTTTGCTATACTGTCATACGCTCCTTTGTAATCAATGAAGAGGTGATGTGTGCCAATCGCAAGTTCGACTGCCTTCTCTAAAATTTGCCTTAAGGTGAAAATCTGATCTATAGTGAACTTTACTGGAATAAATCCACACTGATAAATCCCATTCTCTCTCTGAACAATTGGGAGAAGACGGTCACATAGAATGTTGGAGAATACTTCATATCCCAAGTTAAGTAGCATAATTCCTCTATAACTATCTTTCACATTATCTCTTTCCCCTCGCTAACAATTTTTCCTGTTTCATCTTTTATCAGGCTATTTTTGCCACAGAAGGGTTTCCATGCAGCATTTACCTCTCTGTTAAATTTCCTCACCTCATTTTAATTTCTCAGAAGCTCCATTTCTTCGATATTTACCTTCATCCACTCTCTCTTTTTCCTCTAATGGATCTTCTTTTCAATCCTCCGTTTTTCTTTATGCTGGCCCCGTGGTGTAGGGGTAGCGTGCCTGCCTCATACGTGGAGGCCCCGGGTTCAATTCCTGGCCAGGTCAAGGATTTTTACCTGGACCTGAGGGCTGGTTCGAGGTCCACTCAGCCTACATGATTAGAATTGAAGAGCTATCTGACGGTGAGATAGCGGCCCCTGTCTAGAAAGCTAAGAATAACGGCCGAGAGGATTCGTCGTGCTGACTACACGACACCTCGTAATCTGCAGGCTTTCGGGCTGAGCAGCGGTCACTTGGTAGGCCAAGGCCCTTCAAGGGCTGTAGTGCCATTGGGAGGTGGGGGGGGTTTCTTTATAGACTTCCTTCATTCTTCTTGTACAATTTTATTGTAATGTCTTTCTGTATGCCATGTTCTTCTCTTCTGTTGCTATTTCACACTCAGTGTCAAACCAAGGAGATCTTTTATATCTTGCTTCAGTTCCCAGTGTTTCATTTGCTGACGTCTTCACTGCATTTTTAATCACTTCCCACTGATACTCAGTGTCGTTGCATTCTTCAGTATTTTCAAGGATCTGTATTATCCTCTCGTGGTCTTGCTTTTTAACTTCAGATGATTCTAGAACTGTTATATTGTATTTTGGTATGTTGGTTTGAGTTCCTTTGAATGCACTGGAGATCCTAGCCCTAATTCACGCACATACCAGGAAGTGGTCTGAGTCTATATTTGGGTATCTGAAACTCCTCACATCCAAGAGATATGATTTGTGCCTTGCATCTATCAACACATGATCAATCTGGTTAACTATGTTTCCATCGGGCAATGTCCACGTTCCTTTATATATGTCTTTGTATGGGAACAATGAGGAGCCCACAACCATATTTCTAGATGCTGCAAATGATATAAGTCTTGTTCCATTATCATTACTTACAGTATGTTTGCTGTGGGGACCAATTGTTGGCTTATATATCTGTTCCCTTCCCACCTGAGCATTTAGATCACCAGCAACTATTTTAATGGTTTTTTTTTTTTTGCTAGGGGCTTTACGTCGCACCGACACAGATAGGTCGTATGGCGACGATGGGAGAGGAAAGGCCTAGGAGTTGGAAGGAAGCGGCCATGGCCTTAATTAAGGTACAGCCCCAGCATTTGCCTGGTGTGAAAATGGGAAACCACGGAAAACCATTTTCAGGGCTGCCGATAGTGGGATTCGAACCTACTATCTCCCGGATGCAAGCTCACAGCCGCGCGCCTCTACGCGCACGGCCAACTCGCCCGGTACTATTTTAATGTTGCCCTGGGCAACCATCATATGTTCTTTCCAAAAGTTCATAGAACAATTCTTTCTCTTCTTCCTCAGATTCTTCTGTTGGTGCATGGGCATTAATTATAGAGTAATTAAAGAATTTACCCTTTATCCTGAGTACTGCCATTCTTGGAATAATAGGTGTAAACCCAATTACAACGTGCTTTAGTTGGTGGTGTACCACAAATCCTGTGCCGAACTCGTGCTCCTCTTTGCTACAGCTATAGAATATACTAGCTTCTCACTTTTCTAGAATCCCACTTCCGGTCCACCTTACTTCTTGTAGAGCTATGATACTCTGCTTCAGCTTCATTGTTTGGTTCAACAGCACCTTCAGGGCTCCTGGGAGATACAAAGATCTCACATTCCAGGTTCCAATATATAAATCTGACTTACGCTTTATATTTCTTTTCTTTCTTTCATGCACTGATGGTCAATTATCATTGTCCTTTTCCACGCCAAGTTTGTCTCCATTGATTAGTTCGGCTTTCTTTCATTGAAGTTTCGCAACTTGACTTTTTTTTACAGAGCGGGGTTCAGCCCTACGTCCAACCTCTTCCGGAGGACGGGTAATTTTTAATCAGGGTTTTCTTCCCTTAGCCTTTGGAGAACCAACCCCACATACTACAAGGCAGCAACATCTTCACAATAGCCCCGTTTGCCACCACTTTTCAGGGTTCCTGCTGGGCCTTCACAGCTACCGAAGTGGTCACGGGGCACACGCAGTTCCTACTTGTACATCACCCCACCAGGCAATCTCTTATTTTATGACATTGCCCATCTCCCACGACGTGAACGAGGGGTTGGACTTATGGGAGACTCTAGTGTTAAATACTGTATTTTTATGTGGTGGCAACATCGGCTGATGATTTCTCTCTGTTTATTGTTAGTTACCGAATACTGTGCCTCTTTTTCAAGTGGTCTAACCAACCATTACGGAAGTAAATAGTGAATTGTCATTCATAACTCGTTGATCTGTCTTTTCTTAAATCTATGAGCCGCTAATAGGAATGCCTCTTTGTCTCTCCCGAGGAAACCATAAGAAAGCTGCTTCATCAGTTTTATCATGCACAGACATGGAGTTGTGTGCTGCGGCATTCATTTTTTTACTTGTTGCATGACAATCTTTTAAAACTTTTCCTTGCTATTTTTTCCAGTCACTGACAGTGGCTTTTCTGACATCAAACTTCCAAAGTCTTTTAAAGTGTATGTTTTTTTCTTGTAATATTTCTGTTTGTTTGTCATTTTTGTACATGATATTACATAACCCAACACTAGATTTGTATTCACATAATTTAACTATGAAAATTATAAGCACTTAACTCATCCTGATTAATTCTGTGCGTATAGGCTACCAGTAACAAAAGCCAATTGCAGAGTATGTAAAATTCTGGTGTACTGCAGATACTGCTACTGTTCACGTGATCACATATTGTCTTTTTTTGTATCCTCACTTTACTGTCTCATCATTATGCTATTTTGCTAAGTGGCTGCCTTTCCTGTATCTGTGTATTGTGTAGGCCTGTTATCTAGAGTGTTGCATATTTTTTCAGAAAATGTGAACATTTCCAAATCCAAACAGACCACAGCCCCAATTAGTTCAGATTTCCAGGGTTGTACTGTCATAACAATATGACTGCATGAGAAGATGTACCCCAGACAATAAATACATGTATGTTGAATACATCTTCTTCTTATTTGGTTCTACAGCCGGGTTCCAGCCTTGACCGCCTCAACAACATGCCTCCAGGTGTCCCAGTCATCTGCTTTCATTCTCCATCCTCCGACTCCAGCTCCCCTTAGATCCTTCTCCACTTCATCCAGCCATTTCAGTGGGGGTCATCCCACTCTTCTGGTGCTGTAAGGTTCTGTAAATGTCACCTTCCTACATGGATCATTTCCATCCTTTCTACGCACATGCCCATGCCATCTCACTCTTCATTTGATTTCGCTTACAATATCACGTTCCTTGAACAGTAGGTACAGTTCATGGTTGTACCTTGCGTGCCAGCATCCGTGATCATTGACTGCTCCATAAATCTTCCGTAAGATCTTCCTCTCAAATATGGCCAATCTGCTCGGTCTTATACGTTTTAACCTTAGAGCTACGGTTTGTGTAGCGTGACGTTAGGTTTATTTTTAGTCCGTGGTAACATCTATTTGCTATTAGTATTCTATGGTGTATTTCTGCACTGACTTTGTTGTCTGATGTCATCAGCGACCCTAAGTACTCAAATTCAGTCACCTTTTCAAATTTATAGCCATCGATCTCAAGGCATTTCAGTCTTGACGGATTTTCTGACACCACCATATATTTTGTCTTTTTCTCATTTACCGTGAGTCCCATTTGTTTTGATTCAGCATTTAGCCTAGTAAATGCTTCTTTGACATCCCTTTCTGTTCTTGCAATAATGTCAATGTCGTCAGCATATGCTAATACTTATACTGATTTATGAAATATTGTACCCCACCTTTCAATTCCAGAGTCTCGCATGACCTTTTCCAGTGCAATATTAAACAGCAAACATGCCAATGCATCTCCCTGTCTGATACCCTTTTGTGTGCAGAATGGTTCTGAGAGGTTTCCTTGTAGTTTAACTCTACATCGGACTGTACTGAGAGATGCTCTTGTTAAGGCTTTTCTGGGATACCAAGTTCTTGCATTGCACTAAGTAGTTTATCCCATTTTATACTATCATATGCTGATTTGAAATCAATAAACAGGTGGTGTCTGGTGATCTTGTACTCTTGGGTCTTCTGTAGGATCTGTCTTAATGCATGTATCTGATCGGTGGTCGACTTCACTTTTCTGAAACCACATTGATAGTTTTCTATTGTCTCTTCTACATGCTGCAGTAGCCTCATATACAATATATTGGAGAATATCTTATATCCTATGTTCAGCAATATGACCCCTGTAATTTGAGCAGTCCAATGGATCTCCTTTCTTATGTATTGGGCAGATCAACCCTTCTTCCCATTCTCTAGGTAAGCGTTCATTTTTCCATATTTCACAGATGACCCTGTGAAGCCTTTGCAAGAGAGTTGGTTTTGCCATTTTAATAAGCTCTGCATTTATATCTTCTGGCCCAGGTGCCTTGTTGTTCTTCGATCTGTCGATGGCAAGTTCTACCTCTTCTATAGTAGGCAGATTCATTTCTCCATTGTCTGTTTGTGGGGATCTGATTTCCAGTATTACTTCTTTATTACAGTGAGCATCATTCTCTACTCCCTCAAGCTGTTCCTGGAAATATTGTTTCCATCTCTCTAAGGCCTCCTCTTTGTTGCGCATCAGTTCTCCATTAGTTTTTCTGCAGTTTAATATTCTTGGGGCAAATCCTGTTCTCATATTGTTAATCAAGCGATAGTACTTTCTTGAATCATTTTGGGTATGCATCTCTTCTATTTCCTTCAGCCTTGCTTCATGATACTCCCTTTTCTTCTTTTTGTGTACACCTGCTTTTCACTTCTTCTTAGCCCTCTGTATGTTTCAACAGTATTTTTGGTACGTTTATTGATCATTGCTTTGTAGGCTATATTCTTCCTTTCAGTTATTTCCGCACATTCTTTATCAAATCATGTGCTCCTTTTATTTCTGCTTACTTCACCAATTATTTCCTCTGCAGTATCTTTTATCACTCGCTTACAATCCATCCAACTTATGTCATTGGCTTTTGCAGCAGTTTCAACCATTGCAAAGTGTTCCTTTATCTGCTCCTGATGGAGGGTTTTAGTTTCTGGGTCTTTTAGCTTTTCCAATTCATATTTCTTTAATTTGTTTTGTTTCTGATGTCTATAGTTGCTATTAATTTTACTTCTCAATTTGACAATAACTAAGAAATGATCCAAGTCCACATTAGCTCCTCTAAAGGTTCGTACATCTTCCAGGTCAGTCATGTGGTGTCTATCAACAAGAATGTGGTCAATCTGATTAACTGTGTTTCCATCAGGGGAAGTCCACGTTCCTTTATGAATGTTTTTGTGCGGGAACATTGTACTCCTTATTACCATGTCTGTTGAGGCTGCAAAATTTTTTGCTATGGGCTTTACGTCGCACCGACACAGATAGGTCTTATGGCGACGATGGGATAGGAAAGGCCTAGGAGTTGGAAGGAAGCGGCCGTGGCCTTAATTAAGGTACAGCCCCAGCATTTGCCTGGTGTGAAAATGGGAAACCACGGAAAACCATTTTCAGGGCTGTCGATAGTGGGATTCGAACCTACTATCTCCCGGATGCAAGCTTCACAGCCGCGCGCCTCTACGTGCACGGCCAACTCGCCCGGTGAGGCTGCAAAATCAACTAGTCTCATGCCATTTTCATTACTATCTCTATGAAGACTATACTTGCCAATTATAGGTGCTAGATGTTCCTCTTGACCCACTTGGGCATTAAAATCTCCCAGCATCAGCACAATATCATGTCTGGGGCACTTTCCATATTCTCTTTCTAGGAGTTCATAGAAGGAATCCTTTTCTTCCTCATTCTTTTCTTCAGCTGGTGCATGAGCACTGAATAAAGTATAGTTTCTAAACCTTCCTCTGATACGCAGTTTGCATAGTCTTGGTGTGATAGGTTGAAAATCGATGACTAGGTGCTTCATACTATTGTTCACAATGAATCCAGTACCAAACTGGTGTGTTTTATCATGACAGCTATAATACATGTTGTATTCCTTCTTTTCCATAATGCCATACCCAAGTCATCGTATCTCTTGTAGGGCTAATTCTTGTATATTACAAGAGTTTGGAGGGCATCAGCTCTGTATAATGATCGTACATTCCGTGTTCCAAATCGTAGCCATTTATCCTTGCAGGGTCGTCTGTATTCAATTCGTCTGGCTTCTGTTTGTTGAGGATTGATAACAATTTCTTTTTTCTGGGGTGGAGCTGTTAACCCCACGCCCAACCCCCAACCTGGAGGACCAGGGAACCTTCTGTTAGGGTTACCATACCTTAGCCAAGAAGGTCCCGTTTTAAGGCGCCGGGCAGTCGCCTTCACCCATCCCCATACGGGGTAGGATTTGCTGGGTGCGTAGGCAGGTAAACGTGCCAACTAGAGCATTTCCCAGTATTTTCCAGAGGTACCTGCTTGGCACAGGTACCTCCACTGGGACTCAATAACCAGCCATTCACCCTCACCATTTTTCTGGGCTTGGGACCGGCACAGAGTTGAGCTGGATTACTCCCCCATGTTAAATACATAGGCCTACAATTTGGCTCTGCAGGATGTTTTCTTATTCTAATTTCACTGACACTATTTATGCAGACTACCTCATAAAAATATTCTATTCATTTATTGTGTTATGTACTTCTGATAGCAGTATGAACACTTGCATTCATTTCTAATAACAGACAACTCTTTCCGTCATCTCCCCATCAGTCATATGACTCTCTTAAATTATGTGATATCATATCATAACTGTCTTCTGGCACTCAAGGCTCTCTGTATTGCAGTCTTCAGGTATAATTTTGTTTATAGGTATTTATTACATCCTATATCAGATGAGATTGGTGTTATTTTGGTAACTCACATCCTCATTTTAGATGGTTCCCTTGTCACTAGGTGAAAATGAAACAAGCTCTAGCGTGACAAATTTTTATGAAATAAGAAGGAAAAATGTGTAAGGTTTCCATTTACTGAACTGAATGTAACTTCTTCTTCTTCTTCTTCTTCCAAGCATTTGTCCTGCTGGTACAGGGTCTACTGTTTGGATCCTAGAATGCCGTTTTGCTCAATCAAATCTATCATTTGATTTTGACCGCTGAAGCTTCAAGTCAGCATTAATGGTGTCTTGCCATCATTTTCCATCAACTTCTAGTTGGTAAGCACCATTATCTATGGTATTCGGTGCAGAACACTGGACATGGCTATACCACTGGAGACACTTCTCTCGCACTTTCTCATTGCTTGGGACAATGCCAATTTTCTGTTTGATGACAGCATTCGAAAGGTGGTCAAGGCATTAGATGCCCATTTACTAGGACTACTAGACGAACTACTGTGCGGTATATTGTTGATTTTAGGTGTATTGCCATCTGCCTGTCACAGAGTACACAAGTAACTTCCCTCCAGCACATCCATCCAGCATGCACCCTTGCTCTCACTTCCTCACTAACATCAGTATTGCCGTGCAGATGAGATTCCAGATTTCCGAGAAGGATTCTGTCTTCACTAGATATTCACCATTGACTTGGATGTTGCTATCACTTTGGCATGTCACTAAGTACTCTGTCTTCATGATGTTAAGTTGTAGACCAAACCTGCTAAATTGGTCATTCCAGGTTGGACCTGATGTTGCAGATCATCTATGGTGGCACTGGCAAGCATGACGTCATCAGGATAAAGCAAGTTCCAAGGAGATTCACTCTGTAGATCTTGGGTGATCTTGTCCATAACACATCTGAAAAGTAATGGTGACAATGCAGAGCCTTGGTGAACACCAACCTTAATGGGAAAGCTGTCTGATACGCCAGTGGCACACCTCACTCGACTGATGTGTAGGTAAAGCATCTGAACCCAATTAGCGAGCTGCTTTGGTACTCCATGATGACATAAAGTGTACCAGGTTATTTGATGAGGGATGTTATCTCAGGCCTTCTCAAGATCAAGAAATGTGAAACCATGCAAGTGGCTGCATGGTTTGGGTCACATAGCTATCAGCTTGCATTCGGGAGATAGTGCATTGGAACCCCACTGTTGGCAGCCCTGAAAATGGTTTTCCATGATTTCCCATCTTTACACCACGCAAATGCTAGGGCTGTACCTTAATTGTTTCCTTCCCACTCCTAAACCTTTCCTATCCTATCGCTGCCATAAAACTTATCTGGTTGGTGTGATGTAAAAAAAAAAAAATGCTATATACAGAGGTTTTCTTTTCTGCCAGTGTTTTTCAGTGAGTTGATGAGCAGCAAAGTTCACATCTGTTGTTCCACATCCTTGAACAAAGCCACATTGATACCGTCAAAGCTGTACAATATTACAAAAACGCTTCAGGAGAATAGGTACAAGGTTATCCACCTTTCAATACACTACAAGTAAAGTGGCAAAGAGATTTTTAGACAATTTCTTAATTTAAAGGACTAGTTTCCACCCAACGAGGGGTTCCCTGAGTTCCCTGAGTGGAACCTGTTCCTGTAAAATAATCTGGATCCTGATAGCTCACAGAAAAAGAATAAAACCATAGTTCAAGACTATAACATTACATCATATGTTGATGTGAAAGGAAAGCAGTGTGTTAAAAAGCTTTCTGTAGTTTAAATTTTCTTCCCATGAGTATGTACAAGTATGTCTGCACTAACTCACACACTGCTTGGTGAAGAAGTGTTGAAAGGCCAATGTGAAAATAATTCTACTACATTAAAAATACCGTTTATAGTAAACTCATATAATTATTTAGATGCTCGCTTTCCTGCAAAATTCCCCTGTAGGCGGGGGCAGTAGAATAACATCTGGTATCCTCTGTCTGTCTGTCATAAAAGGGGCTCCAGGGACTTAACTTGGGAGAGTGGATTGGTGACCATGGGGCCCTTAGCTGAATCCTGTCATTGTTTCTACTTACTTGTACTAGGCTCCTCACTTTCATCTATATTATCCGACCTCCCTTAGTCAACTCTTGTTCTTTTCTGACCCCGGTGGCGTTAGGTTTTTGAGGCCTACAACTCAACAATGAGTGGAGACTAATCTCTGATTAGAAATCAGAAATGTACCATTTTGCTGATATCTTCATTTTTCAAAGTGTCAGACATCTTCCAGTTTCCTTCTGATTAGTGTTAATAGACAATGGTTGCCCAACAGTACTTCCTCTTAAAACAGCAATCACTACCACCACCACCTTTCTTGTGAAAATTATCTACAAGTTCTAATATGACAAGTCTCCTGATTCAAGTATAAATTATAATTACAGTATTATAGGAAACATCTTACAATTACGATTTGGAAGACTTCAGATAGATAAGCTATATACTCTCTCTCCCTTGGAAGAGCTAACTGCAAAACTGAGGAGCCTTCATATTAGTAACTATTCATAACATATAACAATGACCGATTCAATTGTTTGGTGCACTGTGCTTGCCAGAATCATTGTAAAACCATTGAGGATGTTACTAACACTATTCGGGTATCAGTGACCACATGTCAGCATATTTGGACTGCAAATCTTGATATATTGAACCCTACTGGTTCATTGCCAATTATTTATGTGAAAGGATAAATGAGATATCATGGAAATGCATATAGCATTTTGCTTGCCAGTATGATGCAATAGTAAATGAGCATGTTCAAGCCTGTGTTATCTACACTTGTCAGACAGCGGATGTAATTGCAACGTCGTTAGCTCTGGGAATTTCCATTCATAAGACAGAGAAAGCACGAGAGCAGTGCAAAGGATGGAGAGTTTGAATTTTCAAAGTAGCAGTCGAATTGGCGAATCACAGCCCAGTATGTAAGTCAGCGGGAAGGAGTCAAGCATATAATATGATTTGGAGATCATAAAAATGGAATTATTTCTGTAATAAGTGTTTCATTGGTGAATAGGAAAGAGAATTAATGTGTAATAAAATCAATGGAAGGATATTGTGTACTCTGTGGGTTTAAATATGTCTTAATTTGCTTGAAGTGGAAATCATGATGAAATGTGCAAGGCGAATCTCTAGGGTGCACTGTCAAGATAGAAAGAAGACATGTTGCAAACACTCTTACTGTGTAATCTTAATGGTTTGGATGTGCTGCGATGTTCCTCTGGAAAAACGTGTTAGTTCGTGCCTGGTAGACTATTGATCATTCCTGTAATGTTATATAAGCACTATAGTTCAAATGGAGTAATCTGCTGGGATTGTGTATAATTGTAAATTACAGGAGTTATTTATCATTTTTAGAAAATAATTTATGATGATAAACTTACATGTCTGTCGGAGCACATAAACTGTGGTTGGGCAAACGTACCAGTACTAGTTGCTTTATTTCATATCCGTGAATTGATAAAGTAGTGAGGTTATAATAGAATTGTTGGAGTAAGGGCAATAGAAAATAGGTAAGTTGAATGGCCAGATTGTTCCTTAAATATCATTTGGACGGTGTTGTAGCTGAATATTTATTGCATGTAATGGCAGTGTTTATCTTATTGTGTGAATAATAGATGTTTTTTCTGCTCAGTGAAGTACGAACATTGTTATGCACATTGTGATGGGTCAAGGAAGTGTATTATGTTGCAAATTGTGTATTTCATGGACTGGAGGACATGGTGAAGGACATCATGGGTGAATACAACACTAGTGTCGTGACCATGAGGAGAATGGTACAATACAATACAATACATTACAATACAATATAGTTTATTGCCATTAGACAACATACAGTTGCAAAAGACAAAGTCAAATACAATACATAAATTACAGTTTAAAAAATATAAATACATCTCATTGTCATTAAACAGAGTACTACATATAAAAGGTTTATATACACTGAAAAGTAAAATGAAAGCTTGTCCGGCCCTGCGGTGTAGGGAGCAATGTGTCACCCGGCAGCCTCGGGTTCGATTCCTGGCAGGGTCAAGGGGTTTTTAATTGTACATGGGTGTTTGTGTCATCCTTAATGTTCCTTTTCTCACATTCAATACTTAACACTTCTGCAATTTCCAAATACATGCAGATTCATAACATATAGTGCAAAGTAGGGGCAAAAGATCTTCTTAGGTCGACGCCCCGAATAAATAGCATTTTTTTAAACAAAAATAAAATGAAAGTTTGTCATGACACTGAGCTATTAGTCTATTGAATAGTAACTGTGGATCTGATCATAACTACCAGTGTTACCTACTTATTAGGAAGATAAAACTAGGAGACCACCAGCTAGAGAGTGTGGATAGTTTTCCTTACTTTGGAAGTGTAATCTCCAGTGATAATTTGGTCAGAAATGAAATTACACACAGAGTGCAAAAGAGATTGGAATTCTGCCAACAAGTAAGAACACTTTTATGAGATGACATGATTCCAAAACCTGCCAAACTGATGATGTTTAATAGCTATTTCATACCTATATTGACCTATGGTATTGAAGCGTGCACCTTCACAAAAAAGGAATCATTTAGACTGCAAGCATCAGAGATGAAATTTCTTAGATCCACTATCCAGAAGACCATGATGGGCAAGTTAAAAAATGAGGAGGTGAGCAAAGAAGCCGGAATAAAGACATCCCTTTCAGACCGAATCGGCACATCCAGACTAAGGTGGTATGGGCATGTGATGAGGATGAAGCCTACAAGAACAGCCAGAATAAGTTTAGAAAGACAGGTGGAGGGGAAAAGACCTGCAGGAAGACCTAAAACCCAATGGATGGACATGATCAAGGTTGATCTAGTTACCAGAGGATGGACAGTGGATGATGTTCTCCATGACAAGTTGTATATGGGCAGGAAGTTGAAGATGCTCATAAACAGCAGCCTGGAAACTGGAACTGTACAATGATGATGATGATGATGATGAATTACATATTTGCCCCTTAATGATAGTGTTACTTTTTCTTCAAATTCAAATAGTGAATAAAAACTGTTTACTATCAGCCATTTTTTTAGATATGTTTTGAAGTCATTTAAGGGCATATCTTTCCACTGGGTAGATAGCTTATTGAATAATTTAATCCCATCATATCTATAATTTTCTTGTGTCTTTTTCAATCTAACGTGTGGGAAATCTAAATCATTCCTTCCCTGTGTATTGCATGAATGTACATTTCTCCAAGATGTCACATCATCAAGATTTTCTTTGACATTAAGGATGCAATGAAATATGTATAGTGATGGGGGAGTCATAGTAGCAAGTTCTTGAACATAGGCCTGCATGTCTCCCTATTGGCCTTGCCTTTTATACATCTTATTGCCTTCTTTTGCCACTTAAACACATCTTGTGCACCTGTTTGAATTCCCCCATAATATTGTACCGTATGATATGTGAATGGAAGAAAAGCAGAATGGAAGAAAGCATAGTATGCACACAACATCTAATTACTACTAACTGACTCTTTCAGTCTTTAAAGTAAAAATAACCCTCTAGACAGTATTTTACATATTTTTTGTGTGTGAGTATCCCAGGTTAACTTACATTCCAAATGTATTCCCAATAATTTGACAGAACTGTGTTCATTCTCATCAAAAGTTGATTTAACAAGTGAAAATAAATAAGTTCTGTCTTGTTATTATTTAAAAATAGTTTATTAACCTGCAACCAATTGGATGATTTGTGTAGCATCTCTAACCTTTTATCTTGCACATTTGTTAAGTTCTTACCACTTTTTATTAAAGTGATATCATCTGCATAGAGTACTGACCTGCAGGGAAATATTTTTTTGCAAGTTGCTTTACGTCGCACCGACACGGACAGGTCTTATGGCGACGATGGGACAGCAAAGGGCTAGGAGTGGGAAGGAAGCATCTGTGGCCTTAATTAAGGTACATTTGCTTGGTGTAAAAATGGGAAACCATGGAAAACCATCTTCAGGGCTGCCAACAGTGGAGTTCGAACCCACTATCTCCCGAATACTGGATACGGGCCACACTTAAACAACTGCAGCTATCGAGCTTGGTGCAGGGTAAATTACTTACAGTATCATTTATATACACGAGGAAGAGAAAAGGTCCTATAACAGATCCCTGAACTACGCCTGTTTTTACTTTGAGTGCTACAGATCTTTGGTAAATGAAATGGCGTCTAGCTTTTAGAGCTGAGAGTGTCCGAGGACATGTTCAGCTCGCCATGTACAGGTCTTCTGACTTGACACCCATAGGTGACCTGCATGTCATGAAGAGGATGAAATGGGATGAAGACGACACACACATCCAGCCCCCGTGCCAGCAAAATTAACCAATGACGGTTAAAATTCCCGACCTTGCCGGGAATCAAACCTGCGACTCCTCTCACCAAAGGCCAGCACGCTAACCATTTAGCCATGGAGCCAGACACAGATCTTTGGTTTTCAACTTGTACAATTTGACGTCTGTCGTTGAGAGAGGATGTGATTAATAATAATTCTACATCTTTAACCCCGTAATAGTTGAGCTTTCTTATTAGTATATCATGTGGTACAGAATCAAAAGCTTTACTGAGGTCTAACAGTGTAGAACATATTATGTGGTGAGACTCAAAACCCTGTATTACCTCAGTCACAACAGTTTCTACAGCTTTAATGGTGGATTTACCAGTTCTGAAACCAAATTATGCAGTAGTTAATAAATTGTAATTTTCAAAATATACTGATAACTGCATCTTCTGTTATTTTAGATATAATTGAAACAATTGAATGGGTCGATAGTTGCCTGGATCCAATCTATCACCATTCTTAAAAACAGGTATTGTGACTGTAAATTTCAAACAATCTGGAAAAATTCCTTCAGTCAGTATCCAGTTGATCAGTTGAGTTAAAGGAACTAATATTATGTCAGGAGCTTGCTTTAGGATAAAGTTACTTAAGCCATAATAATCTTGGAAATTTGAGGAATTTTATTCTGATACTATTTTAAGGACTTTTTCAGGCTTTATCTTTTTTCACCTAAATGGAGGTCTGTAGGTTTCAGGAATTCCATTATTTTTTAACATACTGCTGTACATTGTTTCATTATCATGAGAGGTGTTACTGTGGTTCATATATTTGACACTATTGACAAAATATTCATTCAGTAAATCAGGTTCCTTTGGCACCGACACTTTATCCTCTGTACTACCAATTTCATCATTTGTAACTGACCAAGCTTCCTTACATTTATTTTTTGAGTTGTTAAAAAAATAATCATTAGCTTGCTTTTTGCTGCTTTAATTTCTTTATTATTATTAACTTTATTGGCCACATTGGACCACTTGTACAGTTTGATTCTTTTTATCTGCCCAGTCCTTCTTCATTCGTTCTGATCACAATATTCTTAATTCGTTTGAAATCTCTACAGGCCTTCTGTGCATCATTTCAGTTGAAAATTTGTGATTGTTAAGAAGGGTGGTAATTATATTCTTGTGCATCTGTAGTTTCGAGTAGAATTGTTTTGAGATCCTCTTGAATTTCTTTGATCCAATGACCTCCTGTCTTCTTTCCCAGATTTCTCATCACTAGTTGTTGTAAAATCCTTTTTCTCTGGTAATCATAAGATGTGAAAGAAATAAGAAATTATTTTCTTCTTCATCGTCAATAGACAGTTTCGTTGGGGAGGATTCTCCAGACTCCAACCTGGTACTTTTTATTTATGCAAGTTCTGATAATTCTTCTTTCAGTTTTGAGGTGCTAATCAGTTCTTCTTTCTTTTTAAATTTGGAACAAGGTTTTTCAAGAGTAAGTGGCTTCGGGCAAAGTTACAGTTTTGTAGTATCGGATCTTAGTGTCTATTGACAAGCATTTTTTGTTATAAGTTGACCAGGTTAGAAATTGTGCTTTTTTCGTTTTGTTGGTTCTATTTATCCATGTTGCTTTCTCGCTTAAGTTGTGCATAATGATTTCTCCAAGGTATTTAAATTGTAGGACTATGTTAAATTTTGATTTTTTTTTTCAAGTTGCTTTATGTCGCACCGACACAGATAGGTCTCACAGCGACAATGGGATAGGAAAGAGCTAGCTCCAGCATTTGCCTGGTGTGAAAATGGGAAACCACGGAAAACCATCTTCAGAGCTGCCGACAGTGGGGTTCAAACTCACTATTTCCTGAATATTGGATACTGGCTGCGACTGCAGCTATCGAACTCTGTTTTTTTTTTTCTTTTTTTCATTCATGATGACCATTTATGTCAAGGGGTTTCATTGCCACGATCTCAGTTTTCTCAAAGGATATTTGTAATCCTATTTTTAATGCAATTTTCTGGAGACTGGTGATCTGAGCATGGGCTTCTTCCATGTCAAGGGCTAAGAGAGCTAAATCATCTGCAAATCCTAGGCAGTTTGTCCTTATTAAGGGTTTTGCTCCACTTTTGATTTTATGTGGGTTTTCTTTTTGCCAAATTTTCATGATGTACGGTAATCTAGAGCCATATTGAAAAGCAGTGGGGATAATCCGTCACCTTGTCTGAGACCTGTATTTATTGTAAAAGCATTTGACATTTCACCCCTGAACTTTACCTTTGAAATTGTGTTGGTTAAAGTTAGTTAGTTCAATAATATTTGTTAATTTAGGATAAAGGCCATATGATCTGAGGATTTTTAAAAGAGTGGGTCTGTGTATATTATCATAAGTCTTTTTGAAATCTATGAATGAAATAAACAGTTGTTTATTTCTGTATTTGTAATATTCCATTATTAGTTTCAGGCTGATAATTAGGTCTGGGCAACTTCTATATGGGCAAAATCCTCCTTGGTATTCTCCAAGTTGTGGTTCCAGAATGTTTTTTATCCTATTGTAAATTATTTAGTTATTTAATTTCTTTACAATAACACTTTTTAATAAAGACATAATTTTCTTTTTTGCTTTAATGTAATAAATCATCATTAGATTCCTGTCCGACTCGTTGGCTGAATGGTCAGCGTACTGACCTTCGGTTCAGAGGGTCCCGGGTTCGATTCCCGGCCGGGTCAGGGATTTTAACCTTAATTGGTTGATTCCAATGTCCCGGGGGCTGGATGTTTGTGCTGTCCCCAACATCCCTGCAACTCACACACCACACATAACACTATCCTCCACCACAATAACACGCAGTTACCTACGTATGGCAGATGCCGCCCACCCTCATCGGAGGGTCTGCCTTACAAGGGCTGCACTCGGCTAGAAATAGCCACACGAAATTATTATTATTATTAGATTCCTAATAGTTTCAGTAGACGAATAAGTTCGAGTGGTGTCTTTAAAAGTAGGAAAGAATCACAATATGAAGATAAAGTTGGAATTCAAGAGGACAAATTGGGGCAAATATTCGTTTATAGGAAGGGGAGTTAGGGATTGGAATAACTTACCAAGGGAAATGTTCAATAATTTTCCAATTTCTTTGCGATCATTTAAGAAAAGGCTAGGAAACCAACAGATAGCGAATCTGCCACCTGGGCGACTGCCCTAAATGCAGATCAGTAGTGATTGATTGATAGAAGGCGAGGTGTGAACATGAATCGCTTGGGCTTTACCCAATGTCCGAAGCAATGTGGAGGATGGCAGACCAGGCAAGATTGTTAATCATGAAAAAGGATGTGTTAGCTAGTTTGTCTTCCATATTGTTGAAGATGATGATGATGTTTGTTGTTTAAAGGGGCCTAACATCTAGGTCATCGTCCCCAGCTTCCATATTGTAAATAGTAGTTCAAGCCATGAGTTATTACTTTGATTTGAGTAGTTAGGTGTACTAATGCCAGGGGGAAATTATTATTGTAAAATCGTATTGATCATGTATGTTTAGTGCCTGCCGTTGTGTTATTCTTTAGAATTTGGTAGTTGATTCTTCGGTACCGGACGAGTACAATGTGTCTTTCCTTGTAGTGGGAGATTTTAAGGATAGAAGACATTATGTACATTAAAGTAGTGCTTACACGGGCATATGGTGTATTAGCACGCTCTTCGTGTGTAATTTTCTTTGAGAAATCCTGTCAATGTATGTGCATCTAGTTTGAACCAGTGACCATCTACAATTTACAGCTAATGTAGCTAGGATCTTCTTCAAGGAAGTTGATTTTTTTATTTTGATAGTAATACGATTGTTGTGAGGTGATTTGTATTTCATGGGTGTTCTTTTATATTTATCCATTTAGGAACGTGTAGGGTGATTTTAAACAGTAGGAACAAGATCGCGTGTGAAAGACAAGAAAAGAGATAATTAAAATATGATACTATTTTGACACATATGTGTGAACAACAGATTATTTCATTTAATTTGAATAGAAGAATATAATGTTAATCCTGGTGGAATAATGAACCAATGGATATTTTAAAGCGAGCCAAAGATAGGGCATATAAGGAAGTGTTTTGAATAAAAGAATGGCCATGTGTTGCTGTATTGTGAAACGAGACGGGGTAAAGTCGTCAACTGTTAAGTGAATGAAGAGGGCAAGGGTCCCGAAAGAATTAGCCTCTCACACGACCGAGCCTAGCTGTAAGCAATTGTTCCAGCAGTGAGTAGGGTCATTGAAAGTAAACCTGGTGTATAATTTTCATGAATTGTCTGGTTGAATAATTAGGAACACAGCACAATATCTTTTTTAAAAATTTATTCACCTCAATTTAGTAATGCCTAGTTTGGAAATAGGCCATTTCAGGTATTCTGAAATATGACATCGATTCTGGACATGGTCACAGTCCTGGGTTTGTACTGATGGAAGTCATCACAGAATGTTTATGTATTTATGTGTGGGTGATTATTTTTTTCTTGTATATTTTGTTGTAACATAAGTTCTACCCATAGAGTTAGTAAATGATTCACTAGAGGTAGCATTAGCGCCACCGTCTACAAGAGAATCACTGTAGCGAGCGGAGCATGTTGAAATCGCAGCTGTTTGGCAAAAATCTCACTCCGCTGTACTCATCAATGTAAATAGGGGCCTTTTAAAACTGTGTGTATATACATAAGGTTTAAAATTCTTATATGCAAATTTACTCAGATACTACAGTATACTTGCGATGCTTCTCTCCAGTAAAAAAGAAAGCCCGAAAAGCATGAATACGGGACTAAATGCGAAGAGGACGGTGTTCAGGTGCAGTTAATTAACACAAAATCAATTTATTGTTTATATTAAGTTTTCTAACAACATACGTTTAAGAGGAGGGCTTGTGTATTTCGCTATTTTTTGTGTAAGTGATGAGAAATTTGGTATAATTCTGCCCAACAACCGAAAATATCCTCTCTCGTACGAAGCGGATGAGTGAATTTCTAGGCCTAAAAACGTTGGCGAGATTTTGGGGTAAAATAGACAAAATATTATCATCACCGGTTTAGACCCTAGCTTTCGGAGCCCAAGTTGGCAGGTTAGAGCCTGGCTCAGTCCGGTGTTACTTGAACGTGCTCAAATAAGTAAGCCTCTTGTAAATAGATTTAGCGGCACATGAAAGAACTCCCGTGGAGAAAATTCTGACACCTCAGCATCTCCGGAAACCGTGCAAGTACTTAGTGGGGCGTAAAGACATTCTTCTTCTTCTTCTTCTTCTTCTAGGCCTACGATGGACCACGTGGTTCTTAACTCTGGTGAGCTCTTTTCTTCCTCTTAGCCCAGTATTCTTTCATTCTAGCGCTATGGATGTCTTTTCTTTCTTGAGTCCATTTCACTCCTACTCCTGGACGCAGTGATTTAGTTGTTAGTGACTGGAGAGAGTCAGATGTCTTGACTAACTTTCTGAATTTATCTCGGTTGTTAATGTCAATGTGATCAATGTTTAGATATTGTAGGTCTTTCCGTACTAAATTTGTCCATTTGGCATTTGTTGCTTTCCCTCTAGATACAGTGTTGAAGATTCTTGAAGTGAGTCTCTGGCTGTCCATCCTGACTACATGACCATAGAAGATTAGTCTTCTCTTCCTCATAGCTGTTGTAATGCTCTCTATTTTACTGTACAGTTCCTTGTTGTACCTGATTCTGTAGCCATCTCCTTCTTTAATGGGACCCATAATACTTCTGAGGATCTTTCGCTCTTTCAGTTCTAGTTTTCTGAGTTGTCCTTTCCGGGTCATGTTTAGGCATTCTGAGGCGTACAGTACAGATGGTCTTACTACAGTGTTGTAGTGTCTAAGTTTAAGATTGAAGAAGAGGGATTTAGACTTGTATATGTTCTTACAAAGATGATAAGCTCTTTCTAATTTAGTGCATCTACTCTTCATTGCAAGATCCTCATTAACATTTGGGGTTATCCACTCTCCAAGATATTTGAATGAGTTGGCCTTGTGTATTATTTTGTCCCCCAAAGAAATCCAGTTCAATGGAGACACATAAGTCCGGGTCCGATGTTATGTGAGGTTGGCAAGACCATCAACAACAACAGAAGAGTGGACAATTTTACTACATCGTTTTATTATCACATTCAGATTTTTATGTTCAATCATCAGACCAATTTTATTGCACAATACTCACCTATTTTATTAGACTATAACGTTTTTATGTGTCACATTATATCATCAAATTTTAGTCATTTTTCTTTTACCCTTTAAGGAGAAAAGCAGTCTATCATTTGTATTTTGCCATGTAAGAATTATTTATACAACTTTTGTGATATGTACTCTGCCCACTTGTGATTTTTTAGCTGATGATGACGCATTAAGCGTCGAAACTGGTACTAATAATATAAATAATATGTTGTGAACACCTGTACAACAAATTTTGTATTGAAAAGGTTGAATCTTCCTGTAATTCTAATTGTGAATCTCAGTTCAATACGGGAAAATGAAGTTTTTAACTTATAATTAAAATTACAAGTTGTCCATTTCATGACCGTATCGATGTTTAATCAAGAAGTAAGTATAAATAACCACCTAATCGATACTTTATTAATGCCTCAGGCAAAATTGAATAAAATTAAAACTTACAGGACATGTTTCGACCACTTAGTGGTCCTCTTCAGCAAGATGACCTGTTCTGATGACCTCCATTTTTGTCAAAGGAGTCTCCAAAGATCTTTTATTTGTGCTTATTGTCAATGTTTTTCTTTTCAGTTCTTTATTTATACAGCTGAAGAGGACCACTAAGTGGTCGAAACATGTCCTGTAAGTTTTAATTTTATTCAATTTTGCCTGAGGCATTAATAAAGCATCGATTAGGTGGTTATTTATACTTACTTCTTTATAATTAAAACTCAACTACAAAGGGAAAGGAGACATAAGTTGTCTGGATTCCTATAAAGTCATTGTTTTAGAGAATAGCTTGTTGAAAGTGTTCACCAGATTACTAACAAAAAGGTTGGAGGAGAAAATTAGTGACAAGCTTCCAGACCAACAATTTGGTTTCCAGAAAGGAAGCTTGATGCTGCACACAATATAAAATCTGCTGCAGAACACAGATGAGACACTGCACCACCTGAAGCAGATATTCTATGTAGTCTTTGTTGACTACAACAAAGCTTTTGACTTTATTAATACGCAAATACTAATGTGCAAACTGGAACACATGATTGGAGAAATGAAGAAAATAGTGACTAGTGTAGTGAACAGAACCCTAACCTTGAAGAGAATTGTGATAGATGAAGGAACATCTAAGTCAGAAACAATTATACAGACAAATGGTGTCTTACAAGGTGATCCACTAAGCCCACTTATATTTAATACTAGCTGATATACCCGTGCTTCGCTACGGGATTATCGGAAAGACTGTCTTTGTGGTTTCCTTAACTGAAGTCAACTTAAGCTCTTACAAAAATGTCAGTAGGAATGTAGCGAATAAAGGCAATTTTATCATATAAAATACTCGGTCAAATGAAAAACCGCACATTTTCTTACTTTTAACGAACAGTACTACGGTGCCGATCTAACAGTCCAAAGATCTAGTGCTGGAATGCCCAGGCCACAGACAGCCATGAACACTCCTCTGCCATTATTCTGTTAAATATGCACACTGCTCATTCCAATCGGTGCCCCAGAGCAGGGATTGAATAGCTTGAATGCTATGATGAACCAGTTTGTTATGTACCGATAGTATCAGAAAACTTATGAACCATGCTAAAGAAGAAAGTTATCTAACTCCCCAGCTACTTCCCGACAATATTCAGGCAGGCTGTTACACTCGGTATGACCGGGTGAGTTGGCCGTATGCTGGCGCTGTACCGTAATTAAGGCCAGGGCCACTTCCTTCCCACTCTTAGCCCTTTCCTATCCCATCGTCGCCATAAGACCTCTCTGTGTTGGTGCGACATAAAGCAAATTTAAAAAAAACTTGGTATTTCCATCTATCCCACCTCGGCAACTGCCTAAATGCAGATCAGTATTGAATTATTGATTGGCAACAGAAGATACAAAGCACATCACAACAAACAATGGTCAATGTAATGTTATTGTTGATCAATGTTATGAGCTTTCTATACTGTAGGCTTTCACATATTTTTCTTTTGACTCGGTGATATAAGGGCGTCTTACAAAATTATTTGTAGTATAGACTGTAGTTTCTTATTCCGCGACTTTACATACCAATTTTCATTAAATTCTGTTTACCCATTTTCTCATCACTCTGTGGTGATGTGGACTTAGCAACAAAAATCCAAATTCATGAATATTTCTGTTATCATAGCTGGTACCATAAAAATGTATACCTAAATTATCAGAAATTTAATACTGTATAAATTAAGTTATGCAGTATTTGTCAATGGGACCACTAATAACACAAATATTTGACAATTACATGTTAGGCCTTCCCCTAAACTACCATTTCACTCAGCGTGAATAACATTATGGCCTAGATTGTAGCGACTTATTCCCAAACTTTGCATACCAATTTTCATTAAGATAGGACCACAAATATTTGATAATTAAATGTTAGGCCTTCTCCTAAACTACCATTTCACTCAGCGTGAATAAGATTATCTATGGCCTGAAAATCTCCCTATCACGTGGATAGAAGCTGTGAGCTTCTTTAATGAACATTATGAAGCAGTGAAGTCAGTGATGGAAATATTTCCTCCTGAAAGAGCAGCGTCTGTACGTGAGCATATAAGTGCCTTTCAAGATTCGAAGGCGGCTTCATCGATTGCATACATCACAAGCCATTTTAGTTGGATTCTGAACAACATTACAAAGCTGGGAACTTCTGGCTGCTCCTTCATGAATCTATGTCTATAGTGGAATATGTAATCAGTAAATTGACTGCTGTGCGGGGAGCAATCGGTGAGTGTGTTTCAGTAAAATTCAATGATGTATTGAAAAAGAACCCAGGATAAAAATTTGTTTCAAATGTATGGCAAATTCTTAACAGTGAGCCTTTGCAGCTCCCTGAGAATGAGAACATATCTTCCAGTATCACTCCTCATTTGAAATAAGCGCCAGTGACTTCATGCGAAGTTGAGAGGTCTTTTTCTATATATAAGAACATCCTAACAGACAGAAAGCATTCGATGACCGCAGAAAATTTGGAAAAATATTTAGTTATTTATTGCACCTCCAAATCAAAATTAGAGATTGAGTAAAATCTGCAATTTTATCTTTATCCAGTTTTGCTTCCTTTCCTGTGTACAAGAATACATCAAATAAAGCTTAGATATTAAAGGAGAACACAACACAAAAATCAAGTTGCCTCAGAATCAAAGAGTGTATCGGATAGTGTTCAACTATATATTTGCTTTTGCTGTGCGCCGCTCCACAGGCCGGTGAACTAAGGAAACACGAGTAGCTGTGACGTCACTGCGCTGTAAGCGCTGAGCGAGCCATCCAGTTGATTACTGCAGTTCGTGCTCAGCCGCTCTTCCGTTTACTTGAAGTGTTGTTTATTATAATAGTGCGGTGACTGTTTGTCGAAATGCCTTCCTGTAGTGTGTACGGCTGTAACAACACAACGAGTAGAAACCGATGTGTAGAGAGAAAGAAATACATTTCCATAGGTTTCCAAATCGAAGTAAGTCGCCTTGAAGGTTTAGCAGTTGGGTACAATTTTGCAAGAGGAAACACTTTTCTCCCGGTAAGGGAGCTACTGTGTGCTCAATGCATTTTAAAAATAGACTATGATGAAACGCAACTTTTGAAAATAAAGGTGATGCCTACAGAAAAGCTGCAAGATCCAAAATTGAAGCCAGGGTCTGTTCCTTCAATAAGATGTCTGGCGTCGACAGATGGAGATACTTCTCAGGCAGGAATTCTAATTCATACAGAAGCCGCTTCACAAAATACACTGTGGGAGTACTCGTCAGAAACCTAAAGGAGCAGGACGGAAAGGTATGAGGCTAAAAGACGAAGGGAGTTTGTTGACACAGTATTAAACGAAAGTGAAAACGATAATGATGTATACGACATTTAGAATGATATGAGTGAAAATATTTCACCAGACAGACATGAATGTAATGTAGAAATACAGTGTGAGTTAGGAAGTGAAATAGCTAGAAAATACTTCGACGTTGCAACTTCCGGCACAGCCTTGAACAGTGACGTAATGGGAGAACAGTTGAATGACAGTTTCTATGAACCAGATGAAAGTGACAGTGATACTGATAATGAACACACTCAGGACGATGTACATATTACAGGTTCATATTTCTTTGTAGCGGGGACAAGTTTGCTCACACACTTTGAAATTTGTTACATTTGTAAAAGTAAAGTGAAAAACATTTCACATTACATTAAAGGGACTATGTTGTGCGTAAAATCACTTTGCGATTGTGGTAATAAAGTCCGTTGGTATTCTCAACCAATGGAAGGAAAGAAACCGGAGGCAAATGTCCTAATATCATCAGCATTATTGTTGTCAGGCATTCTGTTTGAACCTTTTTGGTCATTCTGCAAATCCATTAACTTACATATGATGTCACGAACTGTATATGATAGAATTATTCATAGAGTAACTGGTCCGATAGTGGAGGGTGCTTGGGATAAAGAAAGGACTAATGTTATTGATTGTTTGAAAAGCAGTGCCAAACCCATTTGGTTAACCGGAGATGGCCAGTACGATGCTTCCGGCTTTTCAGCCAAATATTTAGTGTATTCACTAATGGATATAAATACAGGCCGCATAGCTCATTTGGAACTTGTTCAGAGAGTGATGGTGAAAGGTGATCTTGAAAGAGCTGCATGTGAAATCGCGATGAGGAAGATTGTACAGGAAGATAATTGTAATATAAAACTCTTCCTTTCCGATAGACACAAAGGAGTAAGGTATTTACTGAGAACGCAGTATCCTGATATTGAATATGAATTTGATGTTTAGCACATATCAAAAAGTCTAATGAAAAAGATGAAAGCTCTCGATAAAAATCATCCAGAAGTTCAAGCGTGAAAGGCCCAGTATAAATAATCATTTATGGTGGGCAGCACAAACATGTAATGGAAACAGTTCTGTGTTAATCGATAAATTTACGTCAATTTTGCACCACGTAAAAAATGAGCATAAGTGGTTAGAAAACGGTGAATGGAAATCCTGTGAACACGATACATTAACGGAGGAGGAAGAGAGAAAGAAAATGTGGATTAAAGGAAATTCAAGTTCATATGAAGCCTTGAAGAAAATAGTTTTAGACAATTTTTTTTAAAAGATGTGGAACATATAAAATACTACGTTCACACCAGAAGCCTAGAATGTTATCACAACCTTCGTTTGAAATACGCTCCTAAAAGAGTTCATTTCTTGTACAGAGGCTTAAAGCTCAGGTCAGTGATTGCTGTATTGGACTATAATTGGAACATCAATAAATTGAAAGCTGGTATCAAAACTCAGTACTCAAAATCAACAGGAGCCTTGGTGATAAAACAGAAATATGAGGCGTCAAGCGATGGATGGAAGAGGGCAATAATGAACAAAATAAATCCCTTGCAAACTAACTATAGTAGAGCCTCACCTGAAGATCAAGTAATGGATCTGTCACTGCCTAAAAACATTGCTCCAGTACCTCGACCTTCCAATGACAACCTGATCAAGAAGCACTTCTCATGATTTCACTCGCAACAATAAATGAGGTACCGTACTTCATGTCAAAATAATACATTATCTATATTTATCATACAAACAAGCTTAGTAAACTCTTACATAATTCTACTGTTTTAATTTCATTTTTTCATTTATAGCTTGAAGCCCACATAGGTGTCATCGGATTCCGGAAATGTGTTCCTTATGGTGTTGACAACACATGATGGTATGACAACTCTGTTCTTTTTACCAATCGCAGTCCATGAATTTACCCACAAAGTGAACTGTTTGTAACAAATAAAACGCCAAGTTCTATTTGATGGATTTAAAGCTGTCAGTAAACGTTTCCTTGCCATATTCTTTGTTTTTAAGCTCATGTTATGCCTTGTCATTGTCCAATACTTCACAGTCTAAAATAAGCCTTGTAAACGAGCGATTTCTTGTTATACACATAAATTTCTCAGATTTCACTGTTTTCGCGTGCCGGCACAGCCTGTAGTGTTTAGCATATCCATGTCAAGATCGCTATCTGAATAGACATCAGCAAACGTCGTTCGTTCTGGCTCATACTGATACGGATGAATGATATTTACATCCATTATAAATAAAAATAAGCCCACTAACACTGGCAACAGAAGAACACGGCAGTAGCAGATGGAGTGCGGGAAAAGACTGCGCAAGTTTACTCCCAGCGTCAAGGCTGCCAGGTAGACTCTACAGCGCAGTGACGTCACGACCAGTTACTACTTCCGCACATAACTTGAGAATGGTTGGACATAGAGGCACCGGATTAATGGCATTGTTATTACATTCCCATAATACATATTTAGCAATGAATAATGAAATATGTGCTTTCGTGTTGTGTTCTCCTTTAAGTTACATATTAACTACATATTTTGACAATTTTAGCTACATATTTATGTACATATTTCTCATTTTTATATTACATATGAGGCGTTCAGAAGCGAAGCCTCCATCAAATACAAATGTTCAGTACAAACAGTTGAAGTTATTGATCTGTAAAAAACTCAATTTATTTTTCAGCATGTTTACAGTACACTCATTTATATTCTTACAATTAAGGTTTTGTATTCAGCACTTTATAAATATATAAAAACATCTCATGTCTCTGTCCCCCGTAAAGAAGCCACTTTCTATGGAGTTTTTCTGAATGATTTGCATACAAGTCATTTTATTAAACAAATATGCCCAATCAAAACCTGTTTACATGAACACGGCACTAGTATTATTGTCATTAAGTAGTACTTGAAATACACATAAAAAGTGCCTAAATTACAAATACGTTATTTGTTTCCTCTTTTCTGCATACGTGATGCAGTCATCACTGACAGGTTCATCTCTTGCAGTCTTTAAGTTTTTATAGTAGTGTTCTTTTTTTGCCATGGAGATCGGTCTTGATATGCTATAAAGAAGATCTTGTGGAACATTAGCTAGGCTTTCTAAAGGGCGTCCGTTTCCATTTTTTCTTCTGGATATTAATTTTTCCAAAAGGCATTTCTGTGAAGAAAGTAGTTTTAAATTTGATAGTGAATGGTTCAGCCTTCTCAATCCTGATCCATCTCATTGTCAGCCAGTTAACTGGTTCACCTTCGACACTTTGTTTCCTGTTGGTGATACACTTTTCTAAGTTTTCTGTTGAATACAAGTTTTCATGGTTCATTTCTGTGAGGATACATTTGTTTGTTTTCCTGGAGCCAAGAATGATATCATACCAATCCCTTGGAGAATAGATGTGGCTACAAGTTTTTGCTCTTTTTTTCAACAAAAGAAAAAGCTGTGGAGTTAATCAGTTTGACCACTGAAACCACTGGTAAAATGTTCCGTTGCCAGAGCAGATAGCATATTCTGGCTGCAAAACATTTAACTGTGGAGTTAGTTGTTTTTCCCACTGACAAATATTCAATGATGCTACCCAATCATGTTATTACTTGCACTTGTCAAAATTTTGGAGTTAGTCGGCTTGGCTTCTGAACGCCTCATATAATCCGGGCTCTAGTGCCAAGGTTTAAAGGTGAGCCCAAATGGATTATTAATAGACCGCTACTTTGGTAAGTGTTCAACAAAACTATATATTGGAAAATCCACTCTTTCTAACTGACTGTGTTGGCGCATAGTGTACTTTGGAATTCCAACATATTGGACAACACTTATTAATAATGTCATCCTATGATTACACAGCTCTACCACTCTTGCAGTGAATGGAATCACCTGAAACTGAAGTTTCATCAATGAAAACTTATTTGATGAAGTTTGAAATTCTGGATTTTCACAAACAATAATAATAATTATATAAATATTTTCCCAGCTTAAAAATATTCATCTGTGGTTCCCGTAGTCAAACTGTGTTTCCTTGTACTATGTAGGAGCATCTGAAAACTGTTTTCAAATATTAATAATGTCCCAAAGGTACAATTATAAAATTTTAAAAGAATTTGTTGTGTACCAAACTTGGCATATGATTTCTCAATTTACCCATTTTGTCACCTGCTGGGAGATCCAGATTGTCACAAACATGAAGAAATTGGAATATACATCCTCAAACCTATTCCTACACATGCTGTTCTGAACAAGTTTGTTTCTAACATCACCTGAGTTCTCCCAAAACATCCTTCTTCGTGATAGGGATATATATCCACTCAGAAAAAGTATGCCGAGAAAAGAGTACATCTCTTCCAACAATAATTGAAACAGTGGATTATTAGTGTAAAAGGCATAACCAATACTATACTGTATTTCAATATTTGAAGAACTGTATCTGCTTTGAGAAACGCATTTTAAAAAAACTATAGGGTGTGATTGGGTCGTAAAATTTCTTTTATCTGGGTGACGAACATTGGACAAAGAAGAAGGTGGGATTTTCATATCACCTATTTCCCAATTGAAGGAGTAAGGTTTAGCTGTCCCATTAGTACAATTTGTGTCCAAGTCACTACCGTCAACCTGTTCATTTTCTGGAAGTGGTTCAGGTTCATCACTGAATTCGAGAGGAAGTTCTGAATTGAAGTTACTGTTTTTTGGTACCTGCATCACTAACTCTGCCGGAGCTTGAAGCTGAGTACTATTTAGTCTGTCAGGATCTGAACAATCTTCATCACCAGCGTCAGCATCTGTTTCTTCTCCTCGATCTTCAGGCAGCCCAATAAAGATATTAACACCTGAGTTGGGGATATCTGAAGGATCGGCTGCTTCAAGTTCATCCAAATTTCTGCAACTGTTAGTTGCTGTACTCTGCAATAAGTTACAGAGCAATTGTATGACTACATAAGGTTTAAAATAAATATGAGGTCATTATCGAGTGAATGGGAAAGTCAGTGATAGTTCTCGGGTAACTGCCCAGCGAGTCGTTAGCGACCCACACTAGGTTCTACTGAAAATACTGGAAATTCTAAGCAAGTTATGCAGATTTTAAATTATGTATGTATATTATTGAAGTTTTAAATAGTAAATACTGCAATGAATAACATACCAATGAGAATAGTTGTCAATTCTACTTACATTCTTCTCCCGCATGTAGAGGGCTGACAGTCCATCTTTCTTCTGTTGACTCCAGACCAAGAATAACACCAACAATGAATCAAATTTCCACCTAAAGGTATGACAAGATATATAATGGCTAACTTAATCGATCTTACAAGTGTCAACAGTGTGATAGCTTAAAGAAGGATAGCATAATTTGATGGGTTGAAAATGACCCACCTGGGCATAAATGGGTTAAATACTCTAATAATAATCCAATCAGGTTTTACCTTTTGTTCATCGTTAATAGCAAATATATCATCGACATATCTTAACCATGTAATCAATCCATCTATTTTATCCACTATTTTATTATATTCCATGTAATCCATGAATATGTTTGCTAAAATACCTGAAACCAGCAAACCCTTTGCTAGGCCTTTAGGTAGTTATTATTTAACCGAGCTCGATAGCTGCAGTCGCTTAAGTGCGGCCAGTGTCCAGTATTCGGGAGATAGTAGGTTCGAACCCTACTGTCGACAGCCCTGAAAATGGTTTTCCGTGGTTTCCCATTTTCACACCAGGCAAATGCTGGGGCTGTACCTTAATTAAGGCCACGGCCGCTTCCTTCCCACTCCTAGCCCTTCCCTGTCCCATCATTGCCATAAGACCTATCTGTGTCGGTGCGACGTAAAACAACTAACAAAAAAAAAAAGATAGTTATTTTCCAAAGTAAATTCTAGTAGTGTTAAAAACTTCAGTTTCCACCTTACTTAATATGTTGTGTTGCATTAAATTCTTTCTTACTATTTTTATAATATACAAAACTGGTAAAAATACTAATAAGATAATTTTCACTTCAAATAAAATTGAGAATAAATGTACAGTATATTTAATGAGTCAGGAATTTACAAATTGACATGTCAAACATGTAGGCAGTGATACATTGGACTGTCTGGAAGAAGTTTGGCTATAAGGTACAAAGTACATGTTAATGCAGTCAAACATAAAAAGTAATCGGCAATAGAAGAGCATATGGTTGAAAAGAATCATAAATTTACTGACATTTCTAATGACATGGAATTAATACATTCAGCCAAAAAGGAAAAATTCATTAATGTTTTAGAAAGTTTAGAAATTTATCTTGCTCAGAAAAGTCGCTTTGAATCAAGTTTAAATGAGAAATGATTGTATAAACTAGCATTTAATCATTTAAGGAAGAAAAAGATAAATTACAAGATCGTAAATTTATTTAGGTATTCTCATTCAACATCATCAAAATATTAAAATTTTATGTAATGATAATTTTCATAATATTTCACCCTAATGTTTGTTTATTCATTGATATGATGAATTATGATATAATACTTCTTTAAATTTTGGGCTAAACAAAAGATAGTGTTATATGGTTTTTATGCTTTGATTGGACTTCACTGATCAAGGGAATGTACTATGTTCCTGAAATATGCATGAAAAATAATTTTCAGTTATAAAAAGTGTATTGACAAGGTGGAGCAAATACATACTATTTAAAATAGTTTTTAATAGCTTTAGACAAGTCAGTACAGGATCAAATAAAATACCTATTATGGTTAAGTTTATCAGTATTGGTGGCTTGACTCAAGACAAGGCCTTAGTAGTTATGGAAGATGTCACACTATTGAATAACAGGGCAATGTTCGCTCCTGTGAGGGCTGTCGAAGAAAGGAGTCGGGATGGCACCCATTGCAGACTCTGAAACAAGGTTGAAACTCTTATACATGTTCTTGCCTCCTGCCAGCATGGGGATTTCCTCAGGAATACAAGATATCATCTGATCAGGAGCAAAATAAGCTGTGGCCATCAAAACTTTTGAGGTCTTTGAGGAGTCCATTGTGTTGCAAGCAATGAAAATACCTGTAGAACTGACATCGTGGCAATCAGTAAGAAACTAAGCTCAACCTTTATCATTGATCTGACAGTTCAGTTTGAACTAATAAAGAAAGGTCAACCATTGCTAGCTGTCAAAGGAGAAAAAATAAATAATTATGAGCCCATGGAAAATTACTTCAAAAACATGTACATTCTTTAAAATGTTACCATTATAGACTTTATAGTGGACTGCAATGAACAATCCCAAATTCTTTTGTGACTTTGTACTGTGCCCTCTTCAGAGTAAGAAAACAATTTGTTCAGAGTGTAGGACTATTAGCACTGAAGTTCTCCCTTCAGATTTTGAGAAATCACTTTGGATTAGAAGACTGTCTAAACAACTCTGTAAATCCCAACTGACGAGCCTAACTTAGCACACGAGGGCGAAACGCAGGCAACCAAGAATGAGTTAGCTGGAAAATTTATAATGTCCAATAACGGACCATTATATTGGTATTTCAACCTATCAGGTCGTGTTGTGAACATTTAGTACGTGTTGAAGAGATGTTAAGTACAGAACAAAAATGGCCAACCAGACACCAGTGGGATCCGAACCCACAACCTCCCGATTTTGCGTTGGTTGCTCTACCAATTGAGCTGTGGTGGCTTAGGCGAAATTGGGAGGTTGTGGGTTCAGATCCCACTGGTGTCCGGTTGGTCATTTTTGTTCTGTACTTAACATCTCTTCAAGATGTACTAAATGAGTAAATTTCTTTCAAGAATAAAATTTACTGTGTCCACCTATTCAATACAATTATATTCTGTAGTGATTATATCCTATATGAATTACATATACTAATTAGGTACATGTTTTGCCCTAGTTTTGGGCATCTTCAGCCTAATGATAATCTTATTGTCACGTTCTTAATCCAATTAAACATTTGAACTTAAAACTAAACACAGTGGTCTTGTACATAAAAAATTTTATACAAAAAGTTGTGCTTTAGATGATAGTTACATAGGTTTAAAATATGTTCATTAATTAAAACCCAGAATTTGTGACAAGAAGCAATTAAAACTATAATACATTGACTAAAAATTGTCCAAAGTGCAAATTGGAACTTCACCAACTGTTGGATGAAACATTAGGTTGATAGTTTGTAAAAATGTGTTCATCCAAAGGTGCTTATGATCACTAATGTCGTAAGTGCGGCAGCTACAAAACCGGAACTGTGGTATAATGTCGATCTTGTTGAGCTTGAATATACCATTAGGAAGAAGCATAGTTGGATGGTACTATTTTATTAAATGAAATAAGTTTCATAATGATAGATCCGTATTGAACTGTGATTACAATAGAGTAAATTAATGTATTATTTGGGTCCACCTTTTCAATACAAAATGTAAATAGTTTAAATTACATAAATGATTAGGGACTAGTTACTACCTAATCATTTATGTAATTTAAACTATTTACATTTTGTATTGTAAAGGTGGACCCAAATAATACATTAAATTACTCTATGGTACTATTTTAGAAGTTAAAAACGTGTATGTTGGAACATTTTGTCAAATCATTCATTAGTTAGGTGCTCATATGATAAAATGTTTCTTGGAATTTTTGTGCCGTTCTTCTCAGATTGATATTCCTGTTGGTACATTGTTCTACCCTTGGGATGATTTATGAGTATTGTCTGTAATTATCCAGTCAGATGTTAGCTGGATCCACTTGTTCCAGTTGTGTCTGAATGACTCTATCCCAAGGGTAACGTACCAACAGGAACATTAATCCGATAAGAACGGCACAAAAATTCTAAGAAACATTTTATTATATGAGCACCTAACTAATGAATGATTTGACAAAATGTTCCAACATACACGTTTTTAACTTCTAAAATAGTACCATCCAACTACACTTCTTCCTAATGGGATATTCAAGCTCAACAAGATCGACATTATACCACAGATCCGGTTTTGTAGCTGCCGCACTTACGACATTGGTGATCATAAGCACCTTTGGATGAACACATTTTTACAAACTATCAACCTAATGTTTCATCCAACAGTTGGTGAAGTTCAAATTTGCACTTTGGACAATTTTTAATCAATGTATTATAGTTTTAATTGCTTCCTTGTCACAAATTCTGTGTTTTAATTAATGAACATATTTTAAACCTATGTAAATATCATCTAAAGCACAACTTGTATACAATTTTTTAAGTACAAGACCATTGTGTTTAGTTTTGAGTTCAAATGTTTAATTAGATTAAGAATGTGACCTTAAGATTATCATAGGCTGAAGATGCCCAAAACTAGGGCAAAACATGTACCTGATTAGTATATGTAATTCATGTAGGATATAATCACTACAGAATATAATTGTATTGAATAGGTGGACACAGTGAATTTTATTCTTGAAAGAAATGTACTTATTGTTATCTTCAATACAGAATAGGCATGAGATTAGTTACTTATGACGTACTAAATGTACGCAACATTACCTAATAGGTCGAAAGTCAGTTTCGATTACAATGCGGTCGTGAAAATTCAATATTTATTAACTCTGTAAATATTTCCTCTGTAACATTAATCATGTACTTTGTATGGTCTACTTTGTTATAATGGCAACCCATAAATTGGGAAGTAATTAAACTGAATTAAATTAAAAATTAATGTGAATATATTAAAGTCATGTATATTTTCTCGCTCTAGGTGGACTTTGCCATCAAGTTTGATGAGAAAGGTACAGACTACCAGCCTCCACCACCTTCTTCTGGAGAAACACCAACTTTTGTGCGGGAGAATCTCAATGTAGCAATCCATGGCCACTCCTTTGCAGCTCAGTACCAACAAGTGCCTTTCACTCCAACCATAGGCCCACCTTCTGCCTATGGAGACACAGATGCAACAACTCACTGGTCAACTGTAAGAACAGCTGTCCCGAGATCATATGAGAGGGAAGAGAACTTCAAACCATCCACTGAAAAACTTGAAAGCATCTATGGAGATCGAGTAGGGTCAGATAAAGAGTACAAAGAGTACCATGGGTACTTTCCACCTGTACCTATTGGAACTGACTTCAGAGCATATGTTGGCTATGATGGTGGAGGGACTGTTCCTCAAAGCATACATGAGATGCATAGGTATGATTTCAATTCTAACATGACTGAACAATTTCTTTGAAGCATTGCTGCATCTCAGTTTCTCAAGCTGTCACTCGTATATTATATGAGATGCTTTTGTCTCTAGTACAGTCCTAATTTTTATCCCCTTTCTTTTTATTTAAAGAATGTTGAATGGACAATGTATTTTAATTCATAAGATGGATGATACAAACATGGAAGCAATGAGTATAATGACAGAAAATATTGCTAGATAAAGGCAAGATTAAGTATGGTATAAAAATATTAGATAAAAATATGTATATGTTTAAATTTAGAGTGTAAAGCCATGTAAAGCAAATAGAGGAGTGTAGACCAGCTAGAATACTAACTAACTGATTCACAGTTGTGGTAATTATTGTTTCAAGGGAATTGAACTAGAAAATAATACATGAGGGAAGATAAACAAAATACACAACAGGATGGGTGGAAGATGCTGGATGGCCCTGCTGGAAAAGTAACCTGTTAGTGCTTGATCTCTCAAATATCAAGTTCCTTAAAATACCATTTATTAATTATAATCAACTTAACATTTGAAACAGTTTAAAAAGGAGATATACCGAGCGAGTTGGCCGCGTGGTTAGGAGCGCGCAGCTGTGAGCTCGCATCCAGGAAATAGTGGGTTTGAACCCCACTGTCGGCAGCCCTGAAGATAGTTTTCCATGGTTTCCCATTTTCACACCAGGCAAGTGCTGGGGCTTTACCTTAATTAAGGCCACGATCACTTCCTTCCCATTCCTAGGCCTTTCCTGTCCCATCGTCGCCATAAGACTTATCTGTGTCGATGCGACGTAAAACAAATAGCAAAAAAAAAAAAAAAAAAAAAAAAAGGAGATAGCTCAAAGACATTAACGGATATGATTGGCGGTGGAAATTAGACCTGTTACAATACACAAATTCATGATATACTAAATTCTTAAATGAACTATTTTACTGTGGGAGTGTGGACATGCACTTTGGGTTCATGGTCCTGCTCTCAGAAACTGGGGAATGTCCTATGCACGAAATAAACACCAACAGTTTTAAAGGTGATATCAAAGGAATATACAGTTTTAGAACTAAGGTTAAACAGTAGCAGATAAGAAAACACAAGTGAGCTAATGAACATCCAGGGGATTCTAAGGACATAACCCTGTAAATAAAAAAAACTTCTTCGGAATTGAAGATTCTCTTATTGTAACGAGCTAGTCCCATTCTACTGAGAGAGGCAAGAAGGAAAAATACAATGACATTACTTTTATATTACGATTTACTTGGTAAAGTAGCCTGCTCCGAGATAAAAATTCATCACAGCACTGAAAAGAGCTATTTAAAATAAATTAAAGACAATTCCTGTAGGGGAAACAAGTTAATTTAATATAATGAAAATAAAATTTACCTTATCTCCATTAGGCCATTCTCCTCTTTGGAACAAGAGCTTGAACGAACCACGTCCACACTGATTGAGAACGAAAATCAGAGTCCCAGCACTAACCTTGCGTCTTAAGATATCACCCCCCAGTTTGCACACAGCACACTTCTAAAACAAGGAAACCAATCGACCAATCACATGCAGAATTTTAATGAGCAGTCTTTGCATCTTCTTACACGAGGGTGGAATATTTTCCACACTCTGACATTCTTCAAAATGCAGAACACCCAAAACAAGGTTTCATTTGGGCATCATTCCCACATTCTTTGACATATTATTATTAATACAACTTCCCCCATGAGGAGGCTGCCACAAGGACAAAGTATGTCTACTACACAGTATTTTGTCTTCTAAGTTACTGATGAGTTTGCTAGTATGCCAGATAGAAATAACCATCACAAGGCTCAGGAATAAATTTGGAATGTGGCATGATGTATGGTTCTTCAAATGTTATATAGATGATTGCGGAGTATGGTTACTGAACCTCGTATTATGGCGATAGCGATGTTGTGAAGTCGTGTCCGGTTGAGACCGAGAGAATCCCATAGCTGTATAAGAAATTTAGGGATTGTGCCTCGAGCTTCGATCTTGAGTTCATGGACAAAAATATTGTCTAGGTGATATATGTCTTTATAGTAGTTCACAGTTGGCTGGTAAATCGATGTCTTCTCGGTGTCCACCTCTTCGGCCTGGCCAACGCGCGACTCGAAGTGTATTGTGGGATCTAAGATTAGTCCTTGCTTGCTAGCTGGTTGAAAGGCTATCATGTCAATGCGCCTGTTACTCCCACCGGTAGCTAGGCCAGAAACCTCTTCGTGCACCGTGAAACCGTGATCCCTCAGCGAGTTCGCGATCATGTGTCGTATTGTATGATGGCAGAAATTTCTCAATACCTCCCCGTGAGGACAGGCACCCAGAACATGGGCAAGAGTTTCGTGCTCTCTGTGGCAACGCTGACAGATGGTGTTGTCCTGGGGCCTTCCCGGCACAGAGCGAATGGTGCATACATTCGCTGTCATCTTGACGGCCTCTCTCCATTCCACACAGGATAAGCCTCGGTGATCTCTTATCCATTTGTTCCCTGGCGTGTATTCCTGGAAGAGTCAAACACCCTTTCCTTTGTGCGGCAGCTTCATCCATGACTGAACTTCTCTGTCTCGAAGTATCTGTCGGACCTTCCTTACATTGGGAAGATGGCTGCTTTTGGACATAACTTGATCATTCATTTCTATGCCTAGATCTTGCAAGCAAATTGTACGTTCTTGCTCCAAGTTCCTAGTTGCATTAATTTAGCCGTTATTTGCAAGCGTTAATTTATTACAGATGTTAATATGCTGTAGTTTGTCTTCCCAAGTGGCGTGAAACAAACCGAGGTCTTTATACTTACTTTCGGTGTACACCATGTGATCTGGAACATCTGCTGGTAGTTGTAATAATTCTTTAGTTCCACTCTTTAATATTTTATCCGCATCTGATAGAAAAGTTTGAGGGATCTTGTTTAGGGTAGTAACTTGGAGTGGGTAAATTATTATTATTCTCGTGTCAGATACATCAAAAAAAGAAAACAGTTACAATAATTTCAAGTAACATTTAAATAATCTTGGACCAATACAACGCTACTTCGAGTCCTCTCTTCGTAGCTCGATGCAGGTCATCTTGTGTGCACAAAGATGGACACAGCGGACACTGAAGCATATGCTGGATGGTTTGATCTTTTCTGCAGTCACACTTGGTGTTGTCGCCATTGATGAAGCCCCATCTTGCCAAATTAACTTTGGACCTTCCCACTCCTGATCTCAACCTATTGAGAGATTTCCAGATTGTCCAGCTCTCATTGCAACCGGGTGGCAAACGTTCCTCAACCGCCATCTGCTCAGAGCCTTGGGGGATCTTCGTCTTCCATAGCTGTATCCTTGCCTTCTCAGCTGGTACTATAAGTTCCTGAAATGTTCGTAGGAAGCTCTTCCTAGATTTCAGTCTCTGTACTGGAAGCTCATGTCCATGCAGTAGATGAGTACTTACGTGCTTAACCTTTGTCCTTTCCTTATTTGCAGCTACTTCTCTTCGCACACCGGGTGGTGCTATCCCTGCAAGACGATAGAGTTTTTCAGTTGGAGTAGACTTTGGACAACCTGTAACAAGTCTGCAGGTCTCATTAAGTGCTATGTCTACCTGTCTGGCATGAGATGAATTGTACCAAACAGGGCAGGCATATTCCGCTGCAGAATAACATAGTGCCATGGCGGAAGCACGAATAGTTTTTGGTTGACTGCCCCATTCTGATCCAGATAATTTACGTAGAAGATGATTCCTGGTGGAAACTTTAAGTTTAGTGTTCATGCAGTGTTTCTTGAATGTAAGAGCTGTATCAAGCGTCACTCCTAGGTATTTTGGAGTTTCACAGTATTGTAACTCAACACCTGCCCACACTATATGCAGCTTACGATGAGCTTCCCTATTTTTCAGATGAAAGGCACAAACTTGTGTTTTCATAGGGTTAGGCCTTAACTGGTTTGCCTTGTAATAGGATAACAAACTTTCGAGGGCGATGGTTAGATTCCTTTCCACTGTCTCAAAGTCTGTACATTGTGTTGCCAGAGCAAGATCATCAGCATACAAGAAACTTCTGCTATTTGGAGCTACTGGCTGGTCATTCGTGTATATATTAAAGAGGATTGGTGCCAGCACACTTCCTTGAGGTAAACCATTTCTTTGTGTCCTCCACCGACTGCGCTGTCCTTGGAAGTCCACAAAAAACCTAAGGTTCTGAAGAAGGGTTGCGATAAATCTGGTTATTTTAATATCCTTGGTCAGATTGTAGACTTTAACTAACAGAAGTTGATGGTTGACGGTGTCATACGCTGCAGTCAAATCTACAAAGACTACACCTGTCACCTTGTGTCTTTCAAAGCCATCCTCAACGAATTGTGTAAGATTCAGTAGTTGTTCAGTGCAGCTCTTACCCGGACGAAATCCAGCTTGTTGTGGTATGAGGAGGGGGTCAATCATGGGTTGAATGCGATTTAGGATCATCCTTTCCAGTAATTTATATAGATGACACAAAAGGGTAACAGGTCTGAAGTCTTTAGGATGATTTCCTTCCTTGCCAGGTTTGAGCAAAGCAATTACTCTACTTTTTTCGCCATGTCTTTGGTATCTGACCTCTGCTCACACATCTATTGAAGAGTTGCAGAACCCATTCTTTGGTTTTAGGCCCAAATTTCTTATCTGTTCTACTTGAATGTCATCTAGACCCGCTGATTTTCCATTTTTACATTCTTTGATGACTTTTTCCAACTCCAACATGGTGAAGGGGACAGTGAGGTCACTTCTTTCTTCTTGAATCTTCCTCTGTATTTTTGGCCTTCGGATTTTATTGGTTGCTTTCCCATTTAAGAGCAGTTGGTGTGCTATCTGATTTGCAGTGACATTGAAATGTTGGGTAGTCTTCGTTGGATCATTGTTAAGGTGTTTCAATAATCTCCAGGCTTTATGGCTATTTCTCGTAAGATCTATACTTTCAATAGTTTTCATCCACTGATTCCATTTTGATGTTGTCAATGATGACATGAGATTGTTCCCAACTTCCACTGTCTTTTCTCCTAGGGGATTTTCTTCAAACAAAGTTGCATATTCCGTAAGCTGGGCAACAAGGTCTGAGGTAAGGCCAGGGACATACCACGTCCGACAGCCTCTAGGTATGGACTTTCTGGAGCATTTCTTTATGGCATCAACAAAAGTATCGTAACACTCTGGTGTTGGCTGGATGATGGACACTTCAGCATCTAACATCTCTGCAAACTTTGACCAGTTTGCCTTTTTGAAGTTATACCTCCTTCGGAATGGTACACTCTGTGGTCTGACTGCTGCATAAATCTGGCACATTATTGGTCTATGCTACGTGTTAGGTATTGGGTTGCAGACATACTTTACACATTGTTGGCTAATATTATTACTGCTGAAAATCAGATCAGGGTTATATCCTCGTCTCCATCTGCCACTGTTAAATGAAGCTGGTAGTTTAGCATCATGAATGAAAGTTAGGTAGTTTGCTTCTGCCCATTCTTGCACTGCTATACCACTCTCATCTTCATATTCATAACCCCACACATTACTATGGCAATTGAAATCCCCAATTACTATTTTCGTGTGTTGATTCTGAAAATTGGAAGGATTACTAACAGTAAATTCAACTCCAGGTGGCTTATACAGAGAGGAGATGGTGCAGCTACCTACTTCTATAGTGAGGACTTCAATATCATTTTCCTCCGTGAAGGCTGTGGACTGAAGCTGAATATCAGATCGGACAAATATGGCACTTCTGTACTTTTGGTGTGGCCATTCAACAGCTAGACGCATTCCATTAATTTTTGGTCTACACATTTCACTACTTCTGTGTGTCTCCTGTATGCACAGTATGTGGCAATTGTGTCGACTGCATAGATTTTGTAACAGTTCCTCTTTTGTTGAAGATATACCTTCAATGTTAATAGAAATAATTGTTAACTGTGGTCCTGAAAAGGACCGTGAAGATGATGTTTGTGGTAAATAAGAGTAGGTGATATTGAACTATTTAAAACTGAAAATTCCTGGTCGGATTGCAGCAATGGTGAGCTAACAAGGGTGTCAATCTTGTTTTGCGTCTTGTCAAGTATGGCTTGTGGATCCAGTTTAAGTTCATTAATGAAGTTGACACCTAAGTAATGAATCGCACCTCTGTTGCACTGTGATTTAATTTCACAGTCGTCATTTGTGATGATGTTCTCCTCCGTTAGCTGACCTTTCTTGATAGAAGCTGATTTTGAAGTGCTGATGTCCAGGCTGAGTTCCTTGAATCCTTCTATGGCGATCCTGGCTAGTTCGGCAGCAGATTCGGTGTTTTTCCCAAATATTACCATATTGTTGGCGAAACACATTATAGTGAGGTTAGGCTGCTCGTTTGCAATCGAGTAACCGTAATTCCCTGCTAAAGAATCTTCAGATAGTTCTTCCACAATATGATTGGTAGCGATGTTAAGTAATGCCAGTGATGAAGGGGAGCCTTGAAACACACCATGATTAATTTTGAAGATTTTTTTTCCCTGTGTAACGTGTTGGCGGGGTAGATAGATAAATAAATGAGTACAGAACCTGGTAGCATCCTATTCTAAGATTCATTCACTTAGCACTACAATTACAGATTTACACACACACAGACGATAGCCGAGCTTACTACTTACACACGTACACGGTTCACGCTCTCTCTCTTAGCTTCTCATATTCCATCTACAATGACACACACACAGAGTCATTGATTATTTACAGTACACTCTCTCAGCCACTCAGTCACACTCGTTAGCGCTGTCACGGTCCACAGCCTACAAGTCAGTCTCGCATGTCGGGATAGTATCCGCTGTTCACTCAATCCGTCGAACCCCGTTCGCAGTCTACACACGTCATCACCCAGTGTACCCTTCGCCACTCCAGAACACCCAAGGTTCTTCTCTAGCAGCCGGCCACAAGGGTCTCACACACACACGACGTCAGGGGAACAGGAACGAGTCCTTGACTCCAACAGGCAGATACTCCATCAGGCTGCACTCTCTCAGGCCATCACTGACTGTGCTCCAGCGAACTCAATCTCACTCTCACTCACTCACTAACTAACTCTAATTGACTCTCACTGACTGTCACTCCAAGTTACTCCTCTCCTTCTATACCTGCTCTGGGCCTTCCAGAACAGTCCGGATGCTAGATGTATCCAGGAACCTCGCGACTTAGAAGACTCCAGATTAATAGTCAAGTAATTTCCATCGTCCTCTGCTGTGGGACCGTGGACAAAGGAGAGAGGGCCGACCTAGCACCAAGTGTTGCTCGTGATTGGTGCGCTTGGGCGTAAGGTGGGTGGGGCCGAAACGATGACGCTCCTGGCGCGTAGCGACTTGGCATGGCAGTCGCTATAACCATTACACCTGTTTTCAGGTCTGTATCTGTGTTACATTTCCGTCTTGTAGAACAATTAGCAGCCTCGTCAGTTTTTTGGGCACTCCAACCGACTCCAATGCACTCTGGAGGTGCGCATGTCCAACGTTATCCAAAGCTTTTTGAACGTCCAGAAATGTAATGCATGCATCGTTCTTTTCTTGCCTAGTGTGCTGTAAAACGGCTTCCAAAATTGTGATATTTATGTAAATACCGGGTGTATTGATGAAACCCCTTTGTTTGTCATAAAACACAATGTTGTTCCGAAGCTGTTTATCAAGAACTTTCTCGGTGACTCATCTAATAACTGAGCATATATTAATTGGACACCAGTTAAGGGATCATTTACATCACCTCCTTTATGAACCAGAATTGTACAGGCTTTCTTGAAAGTTGATGGTACTAACCCTGTTGTTAGCATTCTAGTGGTGATTATTGCGATTATTCTGAAATCGTGTTGTTTTTAATAGTTCGGACGATTATGTGGTCAGGACCACTTGCAGTGTCTATCTTGATTTTCTGTGTTGCCCGAACAATGTCTTCTTTGGATATGACCGGACTGTATAAGTCGTTAGTCTCCATGAGTTCACTCTCAGTGCCTTTTTGAGGGTATTCTGGTCTTTTGTGGTTGTACAGCCTAGAAAATATGTCCGAAAAGTAGTATGCAATACTTCTTTCAGCCTGCAAATAGGTTGTTCGTTTATAAACACATTGTGTATGGATTTTCGCCGCTCATTGTAATTGTAGAACTGAGTTAATTCATACATGTATTTCCTTCTTCTCTTCAGGGTTTGAAGAGGTACTATATGAACGTTGGGCAGAATTAAGTTGGCCTTTTCTTCTCAGTTCATAATATTTCTGAGTGGGGTGTTTTGGCCCGGAAAAAATATGTGGTACTGAAGCTAAGAATTGGACAAAGTCATTAACAGCATTGTCAGTCATCGTCTGTTAGGTTTTCAGAAAACTTTGATTTCCATTTAATCAGATCGCGGTTGTACTCATCAGTTATAATAATAATCAAAATCAACTTTCAACCTATTAGGTCATGCTATGCACATTTAGTACATGTTGAAGAGATGTTAAGTACAGAACAAAAATGGTCAACTGGACACCAGTGGGATCCGAACCCTCAACCTCCTGATTTCGCGTCGGTTGCTCTACCAATTGAGCTATGGTGGCCTAGGTCATCTTTGTTCTGTTGGAAAGGATCTAAGCTACAGGTCTGGCACTACTGCCATCACACTGTAGAGTGCATTTAAGTTGCCTGTTGAGGTCCAAGTCACTGAATATTAAATTTTCACGACTGCATTGTAATCGAAATCAACTTTCAACCTATCAGGTCGTCCGGTTGGCCATTTTTGTTCCGTACTTAACATCTCTTCAACACGTAATAAATGTACGTAACACGACCTAATAGGTTAAAAGTTGATTTTGATTACAGTGCGGTCGTGAAAATTCAGTATTCAATAATAATAATAATAATAATAATAATAATAATAATAATAATAATAACAACATCTTACTGTACCTCATTTAAGTATCTGTTCCTTCCAATCTGAAGTAATCCTGGTGAAGGTAAGTAGTTCATGTACTCATCAAATTAATTTGTTCCCCAACAAAACCTGTGTTTCCCTGATAAACAGTCCTACCTTCCTCTCTCCCATGCTCCTTTTTTACACTTAATAGAAACACCTTTCAGCTTCCTTTCTCCGCTAGTTTCTTCTTATGCTTCTTCCATTTCTTCTCTGTTATGAACTTCCCTAAATCCTTACACATCCAGGTCAACTCACTTGGCTAATTCTATGAAGGCTATCCAGAAAGTAGTACCTGTTTGCGCAATAAAGGCACAGGAGTAAATATTAACAAATGTACTAATTTTTATTGGAAAGAGCATACTTTACACTACTTCTCCACATAATCTCCAAGCAAATTTAGGCATTTGTCGTAACGTGGGACGAGTTTTTGTATTCCAGCATCATAGTCCGCTGCCGCCAGCATATTGAGATACGTAGTCACGGCTCATTTAAGTTCTTCATCGCTGTCAAATCTTTTTCCCGCCAGAAAGTCTTTAAGCTTCGTAAAGAGATGAAAATCCGAAGGTGCCAAGTCCGGGCTATACGGGGGATGGTCGAAGGTTTCCCACTTGAATTGCTGCAAAAGTTGTTGTGTTATCGCAGCTGCATGAGGCCTGGCATTGTCATGAAGGAGAATGATGCCTGTAGACAATAGACCTCGCCGTCGATTTTGTATTGCCCGGCGTAATTTCTTTAATGTTTCACAGTATGCATTAGCATTAATTGTGTCTCCATAGGCCATAAAATCAATGAGCAGTACACCTTGGCGATCCCAGAAAACGGTTGTCACGAGTTTCCTGGTGGACAGAACTGTCTTGAATTTTTTTGGTTTGGTTGGTGAATGAGCATGATGCCACTCTATTGGCTGTCATTTACTCTCAGGTGATGTATAACAAACACATGTTTCGTCCCCCGTAATGATGCGAGTCAGGAAAGAGTCTCCTTCATCGGAATAACGTCCCAGATACGTCAGTGCTGCAGCCATACACTTGGTTTTGTGCTCCTCTGTAAGCATGCAAGGGACCCACCTTGCACAGATTTTTGAATAATGCAGATGGTCTTTGACAATTTCATGAACAATTGTTCGAGACACATTAGGAAAATGTTCACAGAGTTCATCGATTGTGACGCGCCGATTGTTCCTCACACATTCATCTACTGCGCTCAACAGTTGGTCTGTAATGACAGATGGTCTCCCTGAATGCGCCTCGTTGTGTGTATTCCCCCTCCCCAGGTTGAAGTTGCGACACCACCACCGAATAGACGACTCGTCCATCACATTGTCTCCATACACCTCCGTTAATTGGCGATGAATATCACAAGGTGGAACGTTTCATACATTAAGAAATTTAATCACGACCCTCACTTCACAACTGGTGGGGTTCTCAATTTGTTTAAACATTTTAAATGATCACAGACACAACACAGGCAAAGCTAGCATCACGCAACCTCGCACAGAGCAGGCAGACAAGCCACTGACGTGGTCTGACCTTGTCCAGTGGCTACCCGAGTCGTCAGCGGTTCATGCGGCGCTAACGGGCACTACTTACTGGATGGCCCTCGTACTTTATAATAATAGAATAGGGTTTGTTCTTGTTAAGAGTTTGTGTTGAATCATTTGAAGCATATTTATTGCTTTTATTCTTCTTAATATTCATGTTCGTGGCCATGATTACCTCTTGTTGTAGTGGTATACTGTAATTATTATTTTTACCATTCTTCATTTATTATTGCTTGATGTTTCCTGCTCAGACAGGTTGAGATTTTTTCCTAAAAAAAGATATATACTTTTGTGCATTATTGTTGAGTTGTCACTCTGGTGGTTGGTTGGATTCCCAACAACTCTACTGTTAGCTGTCATAGACATCCGAGGTCTCACTGGAGGGGCATACTAGGGAAATGAGAAGTGAGATAGTTTCTTATTCCATTCCTCATTGAACCAGAAGATGCTATTACATATCAGTCTGACATTGATTTTCGAGTATTGATTCTTTCATGCCAGGGCTTAAGAGCATAAGGCATATTATATTGGGTCTTCATAATACGAGTCATTGATTTAATTTTTAACAGTTAGCAAAATAAAATTATTATTAAAGAGAAAATAAATCAATTTTCTGAACTATGTTAGTATTTTATTCATCTTAGACCCTCTACAATTGAATGCTGTCTCTGCTTTTAAAACTTCAAAAATCTAGCTATTTTTTATATATTCTTAAACCCTGAAATGAAAGAATTCCAACTGCAATGCGCCAGAGACCATTTTTGTGTATGCCAACATGTTGATTGACTTGATTTTTTCTCATCAAATGTAAATTATAAGGTATGCTCAAATGAAAGGTGATAAGAGTCATTAATGGTCACTTAAACATACCTGTTTATAGTAGTTGCCTTAAGCCTGGAGGCAGCAGTATCACTGTTGCAGGAGCCTATGTTTACGTTGTAGTAAGAAGACTGTGGGCTGGTGGTCCCAAACTTTAAGATGTTTCCTCAAGAAGGCAACTAAATGGAAAACACAGGGTACCATATCTGGACTGTTGGATTATAGGATGAATGTTCCAGGATCTACTGTAGCAATTTGCATTGAAGAGATGTAGTTTATAGTGTGGGCTTGGGGACATTTGTAACATACAAAATTGGAGTGTAACATTCTTTGGCTTTTGTTTTATAGAATTGCCTACAGTCATTGCAGAATCTGACAGTACATTGCACTGTTCACAGTAGCTCCCCCTGTGAATCAGTGGTATAATGTTGTGTTCCAGACCCCAGTATCATTTATTGTCTATGCCAACATGATGATTGTATTTTTCCTCATGAAAAATATATCAGTAGCATTATCATTGCCAGCATATTGATTGTCTACATTTTTCCTTGTTAAATTTAAATTACAGTGTAAGGTTTGGTCAAATGAAAGGTGATAAGAGTCATTAATGGTCACTTAAACATACCTGTTTATAGTAGTTGCCTTGAGCCTGGAGGCAGCAGTTCCATTGTTGTAGGAGACAGACTAAATATCTTGGAAGTTATATTAACTTTCATCTGTAAGTCTCTGATCAGGCTGAAATTTGGTATGACTTCACTGGAATTGTTTTATTCAGCCATATTAAAATTAGAAGCCCAATCTTATATTTAGCACCTGTTTTGGAGTGTCAAAGTTTGCGGGGGAAGCAGGTAGAGGCGGCGCAGCTGGCCAGTTGATCTGCCACACTCTTGCTCTTTATCTCTCACATTACTTCCCTAGCCTCAGCAATCGCTGCCACTCCATGAGGCAAGCAGGACCGTGTGTGTCTCAATGCAATATTTTGCAGTATTCGTGGAAATAATCCATCTTTATGGCGGTGTGACATGAATTAGATGTGTTTAATTGCGATGAGTGGTAAATAGTTATGTAAATGTTATACAATGTGTATGTAAAAAATTATGTGCCAATACTGTTTATTTGTGAGTACTTATCGTTGTTTTTAATTACAAACAGCTAACACAAAGAATGACTGTATCCTGCTGTCTATGAATGGCTGGAATGTTGTTCAAAGCCTAATGGCATTATTTGCTGAAGACCAGCAGGAAACTGCAATAAATAAAGCAGAGTGTGATCTGGCTTTTGAGATATGCAGTAAGTATTCTGTACATATTTTTAAACTAAAACAAGGAGAAAGACCATGTGCTAATTAATTAATTAATTAATTAATTAATTAGATTTACAGTATTTATTTATTTATTTCATTTATTTTCAAGACTTATACAATGTACTAAAGGCAACGTGTCCGTTGATGTAATTGCAGGAGATTCACTACAGTTTCTTGATCCCAATCCTGCTACCGATGGTGACACCATTGAATATGGAATTAATTTCCTTAACACTGCAGTGGGTGATGGTAAGACATTAAAGACAACATGCCAGAAAAGAAATTGAATTTTATAGATATTTCCTACAAAAACAAAAACAAAAACAAAAAAAAACAAAAAGAAGCATCAATTACTGGCAAAATGATGGTGGTAAAAAGAGAAATCTGAAGTCTGTTATGCACACTTGCCAAAGGCTAAAACATCCATCAGATATTTATAGGTGGGAAAAACTGGTACAGGAAGAAGAGACAAAACGTGACAAAATCCAGTATGTCCTCCGAGAAACGTTGTGAGAGTTCAGGGATGCAAAGACCACACGGAGAATCGTCCATGATCATGATTTAAAAAGATGGACACACCAAGCAGCTCCATGGGTTCGTTTTTTTTCTTGCAGTGCTTCCAGTTTATGGGTGAATAAATTTAAACAGTCTTGTAATACTGTGTCATGAAAAATTACAAAGTTTGTCATGAAACGATACTGAAATGATTTCAACATTATTGTTGCAGTTTCAAATAACTTTTTAAGTGATGCAAAATGCAAAATCAGCAAACATGGTCTCTTTAGTGCATTCAGCACAGGCCAGTCAGTGTTCAGTTTTGAATTCCATGGTGGCAGGACATTACATGAACGTGGGGACTAGACTACATTAGCCAAAGACCGAGCTCGATAGCTGCAGTCGCTTAAGTGCGGCCAGTATCCAGTAATCGGGAGATAGTGGGTTCGAGCCCCACTGTCGGCAGCCCTGAAGATGGTTTTCCGTGGTTTCCCAGTGTACCTGATAGCAGTGTGCTTATCCTTGACTCATGGATGGGTCAGACAGAGAAGAATATTAAAATGATATGAGTTGAAGGAAAAGAAGTATTTGTAAAGACGATTACAAAGGGCACTATGGGAACCATGCGGATTCAGTATATGGGAACAAATCATTGGAATCTTCTATGATTTTGCTTTGTTCCACAATCTGAACCTCAATATTCACGAGAGAAACAATATTTTTCGCATCCAAGTCTTTGTACATAACGAGCTGTCTTCTTTAAGATTTACTAAAATGTGGATATATGTGTGGTACAGGGCAGGGTATGTTCATGACAGCCAGACCACTTTGAAAATCCGATTTCATTTTGCTTTCATTCCACGGATTTCGCAGTTTCATGTGCTTTTTGTAGTGAAATATCGCTAATCAAGTACTCGTGGTGCAAGTCTTATTTATGCCTTAACCACTTTTTCTACAGTATTCATTTGTATGTATACACTTAATTTTTTTTTTTTACAATTTGCTTTACGTCGTACTGACACAGATAGGTCTTATGGCAATGATGGGATAAGAAAGGACTAGGAGTGGGCAGGAATTGGCCGTGGCCTTAATTAAGGTACAGTCCCAGCATTTGCATGGTGTGAAAATGGGGAAACCACAGAAAACCATCTTCAGGGCTGCCGCTAGTTGGGTTCAAACCCACTATCTCCCGGATGCAAGCTCACAGCTGCACGCTCCTAACCACATGGCCAACTTGCCCGGTGATGTGTACACTGAATAGAAAATGTAATAAAAATATGAGGACGGTTTGAAAAGTTCTCGGAATCACCGCTAGATGTCAGTGCTGGAGCAACGAGGTTCCCGCGCAGTAATCACACATCCTTTGTTAGTGAACACGTGGCGCGTCAGTGCTCTAGCTGGAGGAGTGTGGTAGTGACGACTCTTTGTTATTGTTACCGCGTAGTGATTTGTGACATTGGAAAAAACTGAGATTCGAGCAGTGATTAAATACTTTGTAAAGAAAGGTATGAAAGCAAAGGAAATTCATGCCAACTTTCAGAACACACTGGGGGACTCTGCTCCTTCATTTTCAACTGTTGCCAAGTGGACCAGCGAGTTTAAATTTGGTCGGGAGAGCTTGGATGATGATCCGCGTAGTGGACGGCCAAAAAGTGTTACGACCCCAGAATTTATCGCAAAAGTGCATAGAATGGTCATGGAGGATCGTCGACTGAAAGTGCAGGAGATTGCTGAAGCTGTAGGGATGTCTTCTGAATGGATATATTATATTTTAAGCGAAGAATTGGGTATGAAAAAATTATCCGCAAGATGGGTGCCGCGGCTCTTGACATTGGACAATAAACGCACCAGATTGGAAATCTCCGAACAAAGTCTGGTCCGTTTTCAGTGCAACCAACAAGATTTCTTGCGCCGGTTTGCGACTACAGATGAAACTTGGGTCCACTACTATACCCCAGAGACAAAACAGCAGTCAAAGCAGTGGAAACATGCAGATTCACCACCACCAAAGAAAGCAAAGGCAGTGCATTCGGCCGGAAAGGTCATGGCCTCAGTTTTCTGGGATGCAAAAGGCATTCTGCTGATAGATTATCTTCCTACTGGCCAAACAATTATGGGGCAATACTATGCAAACCTCCTAGACCAACTACAGGAAAAGATACGCTAAACAAGGCCTGGCTTGGCAAGGAAAAAGGTCATCTTTCATCAGGACAACGCTCCGCTGCACACAAGTGTTATTGCCAAGGCGAAACTTCATGAACCGGGGTACGAATTGTTGCCACATCCACCTTATTCACCTGATTTGGCACCATCAGACTTTCATCTATTCCCCAAGCTGACAATTTTCCTCAGTGGACGGAGATTTTCTACAAGGGAAGAACTGACAGCCGAATTGGAGAGGTATTTTGCAGGCCTGGAGGAATCTCATTTTCGAGATGGGATCAAGGCCTTGGAACATCGCTGGACCAAATGCATTAGTCTACAGGGAGACTATGTCTAAAAATAAAAGCAGTTCCACCGAGGTAAGATACTTAATTCTAGTACATTCCGAGAACTTTTCAAACCACCTACGTACTTAATACAAGCAAAAAAATATTTATAGCAGTAACACAGTTTTCTATGGCAATAACTGTTGTTATGGGATCAAGGCATTGGAACATCACTGGACCAAATGCATTAGTCTACAGGGAGACTATGTTGAAAAATAAAAGCAGTTCCACTGAGGTAAGATACTTAATTCTAGTACATTTCAGAACTTTTCAAACTTTCATGAATTGGAGAGGCTAGGGAAGTAATGTGTGTGCAAGAGAGAAAGAGCAAGAGCGTGGCAGATCAACTGGCTGGTCGCGCCGCCTCTGTCTCCTTCCCACTGATCACTCCTGTCTATGCAAAATTTGATGCTCCAAAACAGTGCTAAATATACCACTGGGCATCTAATTTTGATATGGCTGAATAAAATATTCCTACCAAATCTCAGTCAGATTGAAGACTTACAGGTGAAAGGGTTTCCTTGTGAGTCGACACTGAAAGAGACTGTCATGTGTGATTAGTTTTATTTGTCCGTATTGATGATTTACATCTTGCAATTACAGAGTTTTCAGACATCCCACCTAATCAATACTCATCAGCGGCGGCTGTAACTCGATCCGATATATATAATTTCTTTCTGCATAAAGTGAGCAGTTCAACTCAGTTTATGGATGTGTTTGTAATGACTAAACAGACCTGTCTTAACATAAAACATACGCCCACATGAATCACACTGAATGGATGCAGGAGTGTGGGGTTGTAATTGACGGAGTTTTCTTGTTTGTCGCTTGGCCTGTTGATGTCTGCGGCGTTCTCTTTCAAACAAGTTGAGAGCAGTGGATGTAGTATTCTGCCACAGTGAAAGGTCCACAGCAGATTCTTCCCATGTCTGTATATTTATACCAGTTGTCTTTATGATGTATTTCAGCTGGTCCTTAAAACGCTTAAGAGGGGCTCCATGAGGTATACTACTGGAGCAAAGTTCACCATAAATAATTTGGTGGGAAAGCCTGGTATCACTCAAGCGGTGAACATGGCCTAGCCATCTCAGTTTATGAGCGATGATTGTTGCCTCAATGCTATTTAGCTGCGCTTTGCCAGATTGAAAAGGCCTCCATTAAAACTAAATTTAATCTCTGTGCCCAAGTTGTTTGCAGATGATTCGTGCAGCATGGCAGCTATGTACAGTGCAAAGAGTGTAGGAGCAAGCACACAGCCTTGTTTCAATCCATGAATGATTGGGAACGAATCTGATACTGAGTTACCATGAAGAACCTGTCCAGACATGCCATCATGAAGAGCTTGAACCAATTCCACATAATGTTCAGGACATCCAAAATGTCTGAATACTTTCCACATAGCAGATCTTGGTACTAAATCAAAGGCTTTTTCCAGATCATAGAAAACTAAATACAGAGGCTGCGGTTGCTCTCTGCATTTTTCTTGGAGTTGTCTAGCACAGATCATATCTGTTGTGCCTCTGGATGTTCAGAAACCACATTGAGACTCAGGCAAAATCCTCTCTGAGATAACTTGGAGCTGGTTTAATAGAATTCTTGTGAGAATTTTACCTGCAATTGACAAAAGTGATATACCACGTCAGTTCCCACATATACTACGATCGTCTTTCTTGACGATAGTGATGATGGCATCATTCTTCAAGTTGTCAGGTACCTATCAAGTTTTCCAAATCAAGAGGATGAGTGAGAAAAGTCTAGTCTTCAAGGGTATACCTCCATTTTGTATCAGTTCCAGAGTGATGTTATCAGGACCAGGAGCCTTTCTTGGTTTTAGTTGATTGAGTGCTTTGGTGAAGTCTCTGTCTGTGGGTGGAACTGCCATCCATGGTTGTTGGGACTGCTGAGGGGCATTACAAAGAAAGTCCTCAGTTACATTAGAGGCACAATTTAGAAGTGGAGAAAAATGTTCCTTCCAGCGCTCTAAAATTTCTCCATTATCAGTTAAAATGATGGAGTTTTCAGCAGTCTCCAATGACCTGATGAAGATCGAATTGGACCATAATCTCCTTTATGCCAGCATAGAAGTTTTGCAGGTCACAGGCATCAGATAGTCTTTGCAGTTGTTCAGTTTTTTGTTGTTACCAGTTATTCTTGATTTCCCTAATTTGTGCCTGACATTCTCCTCTTAAGTTCCAAGAAACATGATTTCTTCATATTGGAAGATAGATCTTGAAGAAAGGATAGAAGGGCTTCACATTTGGCATTGATCAGACACTTAATTTCTTCATTATTTTCATCAAACCAGTCTTGTCTTTTATTCCTCACAAAACCAATTTTTTCCTCAGTGATGACCTTCTGAAGCATGGTGCACTCCTGATTTGTACTATCACTGCTGACTGGATGACTAGCCAGTTTGTTTGAGATTGCATTTCTATAATCTGTAGCAATGGATTCAATTTGACATTTAGAAGTATCAAATTTCTTTCTGGGCAGGTTGTGGATGGATCTTTTTGGTTTGCAACAGATTGAGGAGATTCTCAACCGGCAAAAAAGGAGCTTATGATCTGTCCAGCAGTCATCGACGTTTCCTGCAGTCCTTGTAACAATGACATCTTTTTTATAATTTTTTTTTCCTTTGCTATTTGCTTTACGTCGCACCGACACAGATAGGTCTTATGGCGATGGTGGGATAGGAAAGGCTTAGGAATGGGAAGGAAGCAGCCGTGGCCTTAATTAAGGTACAGCCCCAGCATTTGTCTGGTGTGAAAATGAGGAACAACGAAAAACTATCTTCAGGGCTGCCGACAGTGGGGTTTGAACCCACTATCTCCCGGATGCAAGCTCACAGCTGTCTGCCCCTAACCGCATGACCAACTCGCCTGGTCTTTTTTATCACATTGCCTGGTGATGATATAGTCAAGGATGAGCCAGTGCTTCGAGTGAGGATGAATTCAAGTGGTCTTGTAGCAGTTAGGCAGGCGGAACTGTGTATTAGTAATAAAGAGTTTCGTCGCCATAAGACCTATCTGTGTCGGTGCGACGTAAAGCCCCTAGCAAAAAAAAATAATAAAGAGTTAACGTTCAGCACACAAACCAAGGAGCATTAGATCATGGGCATTAAATTTGCTAAGTCCATGTTTTCCCATCACATTGCCCCATAATTGGTGATCTTTACCAACTCTGGTGTTGAAATCGCCAAGTAGTAAGAGCTTGTCTCTTGGTGGTACTTTGGTGATGGTAGTGCTCAGTAGGTTGTAGAATTGGTCTTTAGCTTCTCCATCCTCATGAAATGTGGGAGCATGTGCAGAGTGTCATAGATTCAGCTTCTGAGAGTGTGGTTCAGAGAGTCATAATTTTTCGTTGACAGCGGTTGGAGTTAGTTGATAATCATTCACCAATGTGGTCTTCACAGCGAATCCAACACCATGAATGCAGTGTCCTCCTTCATCTTTTACCTTCCAGAAGATTGTGTAACCTGAGCTGAACTCTGTAAGTTTACCTTCATTGGACAGTCTGGTTTCACTTAAGGCAGCAATATCAATGTTCATTCGTCCAAGCTCATGGGAGATAAGCGCTGTTCTTCTCTCAGGTCTGTTATTGTCTTTCAGATCAAGTAGGGTTTGAACATTCCAGGTTCCTGTAATCAAAGTTTTCTTAATCTTCGTTTTTCGACCACATAAGGGGTGCCCCGCTGGGTGCGGCCTCCCAGCCGGCTGAGAGTGTGACTACCAATGTTTAGCCCACACTTTCTAGGGCCTTCCCCATTCAGGGTGGGCAGCAGTGATCCTAAATAGGCCTGCACAAACACAGATGTAGGACCAAATTCCTGAGTAGTCATGGGGTCTCAGAAAGACGACCATCACACATCTGCTGCCAATGTGCAGGTCTGAACTAACGGCTTCGAATTTCACCCAAAAACCTGCCTCCGCCATCCTTATCCCATCGCCATTGGACTTGAGTTGACGGACGTGACAGCAGGAAAAAGTGCCACAAGCAGGATTTTGTTTAAGGTGGCTTGCTGCTTGCAAGGAAGTGACCCACACAGTATGATCTCGGAACTATACCCTGCAGCACAAATGAAATGCGATGTGCAGGTTCTAGTACCAGGACTGCAATGGACTGCTGCACACTCGCAGGTGTAAAATTTATTTATTTACATCTAAACTGCAATACTAGTTTCAATCCGTGGCTCGTCCTCCATTGCTTACACTAACAGTTAAAATATAGAGGTGTCATCCAGAAAAATGTAGATACTCTTTGATAGTCAATATTAATGGAACAAAACGTGAACAATCATTGCATGGGGGGAAGATTATTTTATGCATTCAAAGTGACCCCCATTATCAGCCAAACAATGTCGATGCCGCTGAACTGCTGACCGAACTATGGCAGTCAGTGTTGCCGACTGGCATCTGTCAATAAACTTCATTTCTCAAGGTTTCTAATTGGTAGAAATCAAGAGGTGTAAGGTCTGGAGACCGTGGTGGGTACACAACAGCTCCTCTTCGACCTATCTATCGTCCTGGTAGATTCTCTTCCAAGAAGGCTCTGACATCTTTCTGGTAGTAAGGCAGAGCGTTGTCTTGTTGAAGGTAAAATCTTTCATTTCCACACACCTCTTGGATGGCTGGTAAAATCGATGTTTGCAGCATATGAAGATACACCTCACTAGGTACAGTACCTTCAAAGAAGAATGGGCCAATCAAGCCTTGCGATGAGAGACCACACCACACATTAACACTGGTTAGATTAACGTGTTTGTCCACGTGAACATGAGGATTTTCAGGAGCCCAGTACACGCAGTTGTGGCGGCTTACAGTACCGTTCAGTTTGAATTGTGTTTCATAAGACCAGATAACTATCTCTGCATACCGTTCATCCTTGCGAAGCATGCCTTCAAACCACTCGCAGTACTCCATCCTTCGATCCGGGTTGTCCTTGTTCATAGCGTGCAGCAATCTTGGAATGTACACTTTCCACTTTGCAGCCTTCAGAATTCGTCGTACAGTTGATCACCTCACCCCGCTTTCACATGCACCCTGATTCACAGAATTTTGAGGTGACCTAGTAAAATGTCGCAACACAGTAGCTCTGGAAGCTGGACTTGTTGATGTTTTTGGTTAGCCAGACCTTATCTTATGCACATCCTGAACAGTACCGTCGGCTTCAAATTTATCCCGAATACGATAAGTTGTTGTACATGTTGGTGGCTGAGTTCCATACACATTACACCATTGCTGTTGTACCTCCATCATGTTTTTGTACTTCAGTACCATGTCATTACAGCTTTGCGTTGCTCAAACGACAATCTTACTTCAGTCATTGCTATACTCTCATCTGCTGCAAAACGCATGCCAAAATTGTTGTGCCATTCACATGACCTTCATCATCTGTTGAGAAAACAATGGACTATGCTACCGTGCAAGAATTGCAACAATATGTCATTTTGTTCCAAAGATATTAACAATCAAAGAGTGTCTATGTTTTTCTGGATCTGTCTGTAGTACATTCACAATCATTAGAAACCACTTTCTTTGAGTTTGTCATATGTTACAGTCTTAAAATCATTTCACATCCTCCACATTCAGTCTCCATGGTAAATTCAGTGTTTGGATGTATGCTGTTCAAGTGATCCAAAAAATGATAATTCATGTTCACTGTGGGGCCAGATGTTTGCTGTTCCTGGATGTTTTGGAACTTTAGGTCATTCGGTTTACGGTAAACCCACTCATACTAATAGATATCTTCATGGGTCCTCTCATCACCATCCTTGCCAAAAGTGTGCTGTGCGTAACACTCTTATTACTCAAGCAAGGGAGGTTTGCGAGGAAGATAGATTAAATAGTGAACTTGAGTTCCTAACCAGAACATTCCTGAGCAGTGACTACTCAAGGAAACAGATTGATGAAGTGCAACATTCTAAGCCAAAAGACAGATTGTCACGTGACTCTTGTCCTTTGAGTCTGGCCTTCTTGCTATCCATACAATCTGTCACGATTAGGATTGCCAATATTCTCAGAAGGCACAATATTAAGACCTTTTTTTAAGCCTAATATCATCAGGGGCAATTGCTTGCGATCTGTCAAAGATCCTATTGGTTTAAACTGTGTTGGAGTATTTATGATTCCTTGCTCCTGGGGATCGGTTTATGGTGGCTAAACATGTAGGAAGGTAGCAACGAGGGTTAAAGAATATCACAGGCACTTACGTCTGTGCCAGCCAGAGAAGTCTGCTGTGGCAGAACATACCATACATAATGACCAACAAATCATTTTTGATGCAACTTCTGTCATTTATAAAGAGAAACATTTTAAATGTAGAATCGTTCATAAGGAGATAGAAAACACCCGAATAATTTTAAAAAGGTGACGTCTATATACTGAATAGTTCATGGCTACTCTCCATAGTTAACTCATCAACATCTTTCTCCTTGACTCTGGAGGCCCTGGAATGAACTATTTTTCTAACAGGGTCTCTCTTTATCTTGAGTCTGGTTACTATGGAGTGACAGTTGCCAAAACATGCTTTGTTATTGCTCTGAAGACAATCCTGGTTGCAGGATCGAAACGCGTCAGCAGATTATTTACATTACATGACCTAATATCCCCAAATTATTGTTATGTCATTTAGTGGTCTTGAAAGTCTACATATTAAGATAAACAAGTATACATTTTATTGGGTTTCGAGACCTATTTAACCTAATGCATTTACATTTGCCAGCATTGATGTTGAGACCATTGAGGTAACACCACACCGCTATAGTGTCCAAGTCCAACTGTAACTTCAGACAATCATCTATTCATTGTATATCCCTGTACATTAATGTGTCCTCAGCGTATTGGGCCATGGTTAAGGTCACAAATTTAGGTAAATCAGAGGCAAATTCATTAAATAATAAAAGTCTCAAGACAGTGCAAGACATACTCCTGAGATTACTTTAATGGTTGAAGATCAAACTCCATCAAACACAACACGATGATTTTGACCCTTGAAAAAAGACCGCAACCATTCACTTCCGCTGATATTCATCTGTCTTCATTTTAGCAAAAGTCGTTCATGTGGAATTTCGTCAAAAGCTTTAGCCCAGTTCAAAGCCATAGAACTTTCTTCTCTTTCTAAAGTGCATTTTGGTGCAGTTTTGTCAACACTCCAGAAAAATATATTTTTACAGGCGAGCCACAAAGAGTCTATGTCACAGGTTGATAAGGAGGTTGGAGTGGGTAGGTGATTCAATAGTAAGGTGGAGAGGGATTTCCAGTCAGCTCTCCTGAAGTTATATTGAGGCCTGGATTTATGTTTGACAGGTTTTCTGCAGTCTAGGGTAGCTAGAGTCGCTCAAATGGCATGGTGATCGCTGTCTACCTGAACAATTTTAGATTTCTCGAGGGAGGACTGCCACTCATCAATAACCTTTGTTAATAAAATATTACAGGATCTTCTTGAAAGAAAACCATGTTGGCTTTCACTTAGCAGATTACTTTCCTGGAAGTATTCCCGTATATTGGAGGTTACCCTTCATTCCATACATTTACATATGTGGGATGTGAGAGACACCAGCTGATAATTGTCAGTGAGCGATTTGTCCCCTTTCTTGAAAATCAGAACTACATCAGCACACTTCCAATCTTGAGGCAGTGATCCACAGGAAGTGACAGATTGAATAGTTCACAGAGATATGGTGCCACTGACTCAGCACAGTCACTGAGTATACAGCTGGGTATTTCATCAGAGCCATTCACCGCATGGGGTCGAATGCTCTTCAAACTCGCTAGTACCTCAGGTTCCGAGAAGAAGAAGAAGAAGCTGGAGAGAGGGAGGGATGGTGTGGGTCTGTTGGTTATATACATGTCCCCAGGTGATTGTACCTGGGAGAAATTTGCTTTAAATTTTTCACTGCAGGCTGAGGCAATGTCTGCGAGCATGGAGATGGATTTCCCATTAGTTTGAAAGGAGCTTGGTGCATTGCTGGCACAGTTCCTTTTCACTTGTTTCCACAGCTCTTTGGTATTGGAGCAAGCCTTGTGAATGTACTCATCGTAAGCCTCCCTGATCATATTTTTTGTGTCTTTCTGTGCGGATTTGTACTTTTCCCACACTTGTTCCGTTTGGCATTGTTTCCACTTTTTGTATGGACTGTTCCGTTTCCTTATTAACTTCAAAAGTTCTTTCTATATCCACAGAACTTTCTCCTCTCTTTCTAAAGTGCATTTTGCCGCAGTTTTGTCAACGCACCAGAAAAATATATTTTTCCAGGGAAGCCACAAAGAGTCTATGTCACAGGTTGATAAGGAGGTTGGAGTGGGTAGGTGATTCAGTAGTAATATGGAGAGGGATTTCCAGTCAGCTCTCCTGAAGTTATATTGAGGCCTGGATTTATGTCTGACGGGTTTTCTGCAGCCTAGGGTAGCTAGAGTTGCACAAATGGCATGGTGAGCACTGAAGCCAGGTATGACTTCAACCTGGGATACTGAGGAGGGATAATTGGTGAGAAATAGGTTTAATATAGAGCAGGATGTTTTGGAGATATGTGTTGCTTCCAGAACAAGCTGTAGCAGAAAGAGGTCATAGAACGTTATTAGAAATGTGTCTGCCAATGGATTTCTAGTGATGGGAGCAGAATCATGGGTCTATATGATGTCCAGGTTAAAAAAAGCCATTGTGAGGTAGATGGCATTGTACTTGTGCACTCGTTTTCTCCAGTTCCATGGCTAAATGCTTAGCATGCTGGCCTTTGGTCACAGGGTTCCTGGGTTCGATTCCCAGCAGGGCCGGGAATTTTAACCATAATTGGTTAATTCCGCTGGCATGAGGGCTGGGTGTATGTATCATCTTCATCATAATTTCATTCATCATCAACATCATCATCATCATAAAATCAAAAGAAATGCATCTGGCGAGCCAAACTTGATCTCAGACACTCCCAGCACTAAAAGCCATACACCAATTTTTTATTTTTATTTTGCACCCTCCTTAGAGATTCCAGCAATCCTTCATTTATACAGTATACAGGGCATGAATTTCGGTGCCCATTATATGCTACCTATCAAGAATTTGTTTCCCCTACATGTCGCCTCCACCCATGCCAATTATTAATAATATGGCACATTAAAGGCCATTTTCCGATGGTAAAATGAAAAATAGTCATTTCTTGATGGTGTTAAAGTTCTTTGATCTACCCACCCATGTTACAAAAATGTATACAATGTAATTCAAGATAAGCTTGATGATGAAACTGATGATCTTGACTATATTTTGAAATACACCTAAACCAGAAAGAACCAAATGATTAACCTCATATCTTGGTTAATTGAAAATACACTGAAAAGACAACAACCCTAATTCATAATAATATATTTTTTCACTTGCTGAATTAATTTCAGGTCATCTTGGCCATAATTAATCTGTCATAAAACTCTTGAATTGAGTTTACTTGCTCGAATAAATGCCAAAATAACCTTAAACTCATCACTACATGTGCCTAATAACAAAACCTAACTCTATTTGAGTCGTATTAAACACCTACAAATTCTTTATACTGTTTACAGATCATCTGGTTTAAATTAAACTCTGATATAAATTTTTTGGTCTACTGTGTCATTATTTATGTTTAAACAAATCATTATAGTCCTATTAAAACAACGTGCATGTTCTGACAGCTCACAGCAAATTGCGCCGAGCGAAGGAGCGGGAGCGCTGTGTTGCCACATGATCCGGCTGGAGTTACTACAACTACAATCAAAGCCTCTCACTCTGTGCTAGGTGCTGTGGAAAATAATAGCCATGTACAGGAATCATGAGAGTGTTAAAATAACATTAAATCTCATTGCTATTATTCCAAGGTGGCTCAGCAGTAAATTAAAAAAGAATTTTTTTTGCTAATTGCTTTATGTCGCACCGACACAGATGGGTCTTGTGGCAACAATGGGATAGGAAATGCCTAGAAGTTGGAAGGAAGCGGCTGTGGCCTTAATTAAGGTATAGCCCCAGCATTTGCCTGGTGTGAAAATGGGAAACCACGGAAAACCATCTTCAGGACTGCCGGCAGTAAGATTCAAACCCACTATCTCCCGGATGCAAGCTTACAGCCGTGTGTCCCTGACCGCATGGAGCAGTAATTTTATCAGCTTAAATATCGTAATACATACTCGTAATTCCCCTCCCTCACAGGGTTTTATCAGTCCATCTCTGGGCGACTGATTTCATTTTCAGGTACATTTCAGCAGCAGAATGGCACTTTGACTGGCCTGCTCAACATTCTGGGTTCAAATCCGGGTGAGGATGGGAGAAATGTCTAAGAGATTTGTGTGTACATAAAGAAGGTAAATTGTTCGGACCCTGCCATAGGCTAAGAAACAAAGTTAGGTTTTGGTCCACCCTAACTTTGTTTCTTAGTTTTAACTGTATCAATACGGATCTATATGATGAAGTTCATAAATTGTACCCTGCCATAGGCTTCGGCACAATTTAAGATGCCACCTATAATTGAAACGTGATTTGTGATAGGTGAAAATCCATCTTTCACCTTGTCGTTTTGAGTGCCTTTGAACTCACAGCAATTATAATAAGAAGTTATTTCTTGCCCACCTATTCAATACAATCCACCTTTTGGTGTTTACAATTTCATACAATTAATTTTTCTAAGGGACATGTTTCGCTCACTTAATGAGCATCTTCAGCCTTAATTAATTGTAAAATGATATTCTTGAATAGTCAATATTAAAATTACAATAGTCTAAAAACCAACTTACATTATATCTAAAAAAAAAGAAAAAACAACAACATTAAAGTACTTCTTAAAAACGTGATAACATTAATAATTAAAATTATCACATTGTCAGTTCAAAACCTTGTGTTGGAAACTAATATTGAATCTTCATCTTAAGAACAGTAGTAAATGTTATTCTATAAAACAGCACCAAGGTGAACACCAATCTTACGGAAAAACAAAATTGAAATGCAACTTGTGTGACATGGTGTATCCAGAATGTGTGTATTAAAATAGAGTGCCCACAGGATGAATAGTGAAAACACAATAATCCATATTGCTTTAAAACATAACAGACAGGACGCAGAATATGTGCAGGGGTCAAGTTGAAAATGCTGATCAACTTGTTTACAGATGTAGGTAGCAAGTTGTATTACACAAATTTGCGAGGTATAGAACGTCGCACTTGACCTCCGACCAATTTATACAGATAATGGGATCTGTAAAGAAAAAAGTGAATTTAATATTATAAATGTGTGTGAATTTCCTAACTGTCCAACATTTAAATGGGAACTTACTTGTTATTATTAAGATGTTAGGTACGTCCTACTGGTCCGGAGTTGTTAACTTGTCTGCTAGTGCGGCTCCTAGTACTGTAATTGTATGACAGAGGTAGTGGGGAAACTGGAGTGGGAGAGGGGTTGGGCGCATCTTTCTGCGTCATTGCCGGTGTAGGAGGAGCTTTTTTACGAGTGACGGGAACTTGCTTAACGTTTGGAGGAGGGGTAGAAGGTGGTGAGGAACCTGGCAGGGGAGAGGAGGTAGGTGGACCCTTTTGCGTCATTGGTGGTATAGGAGGGGCATTCTTACGTGTGATAGGAGCTTGCTTAACGTTTGAAGGAGGGGTAGAAGACTTGGTATTTAACAACTTAAACATCTGTTGGATTCCTTTCTGACCTGATTTAGCAGTATTTAATAACTTGGGTGTTAATTCATGTAAAGGACTTCTGACTTCTGTAACATCATTGAGATTTTTATCCTTATTATAATTCTGATCCAAATATATATATAGACTTTCCAGTTCATTCAAAAGCTTACCTTTTCCCATACTCCTAATTATTGTCAAATCTTTTTCTATGGAAGTAAAATGGTGTCCTGTTTCTTTCATGTGTATACTCATTGCCGAGTATTTATTATGTTTTTCTGCGTTAAAATGTTCTTATGTACCTCATAAAAAAACATCTCCCAGTTTGTCCGACATATGAAAACCCGCATTCTGAGCATGTCAATCTATAAACACCTGATCTTCAGTAATGATAATTTCCCTGATTAATTTTACCATGATTAAATATACTTTGGTTCATATTAGATGTTCTAAAGGCTATGTTCATACCGTGTTTCTTGAACGTATTCGTAATTTGGTGAATCGTTGGGTTATTATATGTAAATGTGGCATATTTGGTTTTTTTAATTCTGTCTGGTGTCAGATTTGTAAACAGCTTATTTCTAATTTTATTAACCTGACGATTGACCATCTCAACTTAAATTCATTTAATTTTGCTTGATTCTTTATGTAGTTTAATTCTGTCTTCAGTTTATTAGGGGAGAGTGGAATTCTCAAAGCTCTGTAAACCAAACTATAGAAGGATGCCCGCTTTTATGAACTGGGTTGTAATGACGAGTTGTTTATGGTTATTGGAGCATGTGTTGGTTTGCTGTATATGTGGGATTCAAAAGTGTTATTTAATCTTGTGACCGTTATGTCCAAAAATTCCAGTGCTTTATTGTCCGGCCCCATGGCTAAATGGTTAGCGTGCTGGCCTTTGGTCACAGGGGTCCTGGGTTCGATTCCCTGCAGGGCCAGGAATTTTAACCATAGTTGGTTACTTTCCCTGGCATGGGGACTGGGTGTATGTGTCGCCTTCATCATAATTTCATCTTCATCACGACACGCAGGTCGCCTATGGGCGTTAAATTGAAAGTCCTGCATCTGGCGAGCCAAACTTGTCCTCGAACACTCCCGACACTAAAAGCCATACGCCATTTCATTTTTTTTCCGATGATTTATTAGACTCGTCTTCCTTTGTAAATTTTACGTTGGGGTCAATCCTGTTTAAACTTTCCAGTATCTCATTCTTATTAGTGATTTCTTTATCTATAACAACGAATGTGTCTACATATCTTAACCATAAATCTATGCCTCTGATTTTATCCTTTATCTTCGTGTGTTCGATCGTGTCCATGTATATGTCCGCCATGATACCAGATATAGGGTCTCCCAATGCCAGTCCACTTTGTTGGAATATTTTACCGTTAAACAAAAAAAAAAGTTGTTGTTCAATACGAATTCTAGTATCTTCATGAACTCGTTCACTTCCAATTTACTCAGGCCACTGTGTTTGGAAATGTTATTGTAAATATTGTTTCTGTCACTGGAATATTAGGATACATATAATAATAATAATAATAATAATAATAATAATAATAATAATAATAATAATAATAATAATAATAATAATAATAATAATAATAATATGGTCTCGTCTACCATGTGCAGACATTTCAAGTTGACGCCATCGGGCTGTCTGCTCGTCAATTTCGATGTTCCATTTTACTCTAGGCTCACTAGATGGCAGACCGAGTAAACCAAAACTCTCTTGGGCGTCTGTGGCTGAGATTTAAGAATTTTGTCGGGTAAACACCAAATGTGTCACCAGAGATCTTTTACATGCCGATATCGTACGACATGGAGTGTCGAATGGAATTTTTTCCGCCCTTCAAAAATCCGACTACCTCTGCCAGGTTTGAACCCGCAATCTTGGGATCCGGAGGCCGACACTCTACCACTGATCCACAGAGGCAGCTAGGATGCATATTGACTACGTCGAATGAGCACATTACTTGATTGGGTTTCAAGGTAAACTTGTTTTAAGATGTCGCAAAAGTTGACCGAATTCTTCAAGGATTGTTTATTATAAAAAAACGTAGTGTTTTTTTAAGAATTTATGGATGTAATTAGATACCTTATAAGTTGGACTATTACAAGTATGAAGGATGAGGTCTCCACCTAATCATCCTTCATACCTGTACTTGAACTATCAATACGGACATGAAACTAATAGATTATAGTTGGACTATTACGACAATTAATAATAGGTCGGATAGGGATATCTTTTTTTATGTACTTTAGCTCTCGCTAATGGTATGTTAGGTTTCCTGTTGATGAGTTTCTGCTGGTCCTGTTCATTAAATAAATATGTTGATTTCTTAATTAAAGATTTTAAATTCCATTGTACTCTTATTAATGGGTCCTTTAAATCTATTGTGTAATTATTATCATTGAAGTACTCTTCTGTTTTTCTTTACTAAGGAGCTCCATTTCAATATCTGCAAACTGTACATTAGTCAAATTTATTATCATAGGATTACTGGTATGTGTTGGAGTCTTATTAGATGTATTTGTATCCTGTTTAGATGATCGTGACTGGGAATCTTTTAGTTGTCCTAGTTTTTTACCTGAAGTTGCCTGTTTTTTATCTAATATCCCTATTAATTTATAGTCCATATATTGTTGGAAGGAATACCATTCCAATGGGGACAGAAATTGCACCATTTTTAAATGGGACTTGTATAGTTGTACATTCAACTGACTTTTCTTTTTATATAAACCTTTTACTTCATTTCTTAACCAAGTTGTTCACCTTGTTTTGAGTTTTAATCTGATTGGAATTACTTAAATTCCTTCTTTGTGTTGACTTTAAAAATTTTGGAATTTGTTTTAGTTTCAGACACTCTTTTAAAAAGGCTATGTCCTTAGTTAGTTTACTTATTTTCACTTTAAGATTAATAAACTTGTTTAAATGACTTTGCCTGGATGGCTGTTCCATTACAGGTCATTATCCTCATGGTTACTCCATAATGAATTATGTTATTCACAGCAATTATAATAAGAAGTTATTTCTTGCCCACCTATTCAATACAATCAACCTTTTGGCGTTTACAATTTCGTACAATTAATTTCTCTAAGGGACATGTTTCGCTCACTTAATGAGCATCTTCAGCCTTAATTAATCTTAAAATGATGTCCTTGAACATTCATAAACATATTAAAAAGTCAATAGCACATACACCACGTCACACAAGTTGCATTTAAATTTCGTTTTTCCATAAGATTGGTGTTCACCTTGGTGTTGTTTTATAGAAAAACATTTACTACTGTTCTTAAGACGAAGATTCAATATTAGTTTCAGACACAAGGCTTTGAATTGACAATGTGATCATTTTAATCATTCATGTTATCACGTTTTTAAGAAGTACTTTAATGTTGTTGTTGGTCTTTTTTTAGATGTAATGTAAGTTGGTTTTTAGACTATTGTAATTTTAATATTGATTATTGACTACCCATCCTTACACAGTTGTTTCCAGACATTCCCGTGTCATTTCTATTACAGGATCTCTGTATGCCACTCATTCCCTTTCTATATCCTGAACTTCTTGCTGTCTATTGTTTGGAACTTTTCACTTGTCACATCTATGTACTTCTGTCCAATTTCCTCATCCTGGAGATTTTCTACCCTTATTTGTCTGCAGACAGAATTAACTTTCTCTATCCTAGGCATAGAGATACTTAGTTCACTACAGGTCAGATAGTGATCTGTATCATCAAAATATCCTATGATTACTCTTACATTTCTAACAAATATTGTGAACTCAAGGTTAGTTATGATATAGTCTATTATGGATCTAGTGTCCCCCCCCTCCTCCTCCCACCCTCCCTTCCTATGTGTAGTGCTAAATAGCCTTATGCTTGAAGAGTATCTTCATAACAGCTAATCCCATACTAGATCACAAGTATAGTAATCGCTTCCCATTCCTATTAGCTTCCATGTCTTCTCCACATTTACCCATCACATTCTCATATCCTTCAGTTCTGTTTCCAACTCTCACTTTGAAATCACCCATTAGCACTATCCTATCCTTGCTGTTGACCCTGACTATGATCTCACACAGTGTTTCATAAAATTTGTCAACTTCATCCTCTTCTGGACCTTTGCATGGTGAATAGATTGAAACAATTCTTGTCCTAATTCCTCCAACTTCTAAATCTAGCCACATCATTTACTCATTTACTTACTTAAACAGAAGTTATGTTGCATACAGTAGTATTCTTGATGAATAGTCCTACCCTGCACTCTTCCCTTTCCTTTTCAATACATTTTAAGAACACTTTATAATCTATCTCTTCCTCGTTATCTCCCCTTACCCGAATATCATCTTTATATGTCCAGACACATCCTCTTTGCTGTCTCAGCCAGTTCTTTCTTTCTTTCTTCTTTCTGTAAGCCTCATTAATATTGATAGTTCATCATTGAATTCCATTTTGTTCGCCAAGTTGTTTCCAAGAAGTCCCTCACCTGTCAAATGGAAGTGGGACTTTACTCCGATAGATCTGAGACTTGCTTAAAATGTTCTGAGTTTGGTAAATACTGTGAAGTAGGATGCTACCTTACTTAGTTCCAGTGAGATTCTCTCCTCTAATTGGTTGGGGACCACAAGTGGATTGTACTGTCCTCGCCACCTGAGCACAAGGAGGTCCTTAACTCCGAATATGTCTGTGATGCCCACTCCTCTTCCATAGGAACTGGTATCCGGTCTCTCAGGACCACGTACTAGGCTTCTCAGCTGTTGCCCATGGTTCACGAACCAGGACATGACTACAGTCACCTACATACATCATGAACCATAATATGATCATGAAAGCTAAATATTAAATTTGAATGGTTTCAGTGGCTGACTAGTGCACTCAACAGTCATGCTCCATAGTGCCATACCTGCAGCTAAGGTCCTTCACAATAGGACAAGAATACCCTCAGCCACTTTAGTACAGTAGTAGAGCATCAGATGAAAATCTGAAGGTTGTGGGGTGCGGTTCCCACCAGTATCTGGTTGCCCATTTCTGTTCTGTATTTAACATATCTTTGGTATGTGTTGGAAAGGAATGAACTTTAATGTACTATATGTACTCAAAATGTCCTATTAAGCTGAAAGTTTATTTCAAGAACAATGTGGTTGTGAAAATGAAATATTTGTTTTGAATGGCCCACAGCAGACAACAAACACATTCTGCAGTTCTGGTGGCAGTACTGCCAGACCTGTAGTTTAGAACCCTGACAACAGAACAAGAATAACCTAGGCCACCTTAGCCCAGTAGTAGAGCATCCATGAGATACAAAATCCAAAGGTTGTGTGCTAACATCAATGTCTGGTTGGCCATTTTTTACTGTACTTAACATTTTCTTGGCATGTACTATACGTACTCGACATGGTCAAATATATTTAAAGATTGTGACTTTGTGCCTGACAGAGTGTGAAACTGACCCATTTCTCCAATATTCATAAACATTGTGTGATTTCGCCTACTTGTTTTTACGGCTGACGATGACCTGGACTAGCGTCGAAACCGGTCCCATTTAAATAAGAATGTAATTACTACATTTCTTTCTTTTATGTATTGAATTGGTTGAACTTCAATTATTTAATTTTTAATGTTAATTTTTAATGGTCAAATATGCTGAAGTCTATTTCAAGCACTGCTAAGAAAGTTTACAGTCTGACAAATAAAGAAACTACAGACTTTACTAAAAGATAGAGAAAAATGTTTCATGTTAACTCAGTAATTATGCATTTTGACTTTGATCTAGGCCAGGTGCCAGATTTGATTTCCACTCATCTGTGATAACTACGGGAGCACCAAATGAACGTCCTAGGACTGGTGAAATATTGGACCATTCTGTGAAAGAAGTGGCTGCAGCTGGCACAGCAATTGATAACCTTGGTGTTGGCTTCAGCAATGATATCAAGGTGAGGGTATTTTCAGAGTAATGACATATTCTTCCTTTGGTCTATAGACAATGAACATTACATTTTTAATTAAGAAATGTTTACTCATAAATTTATTTTAGAATGTTCATTATATTTCTGCACTGATGTCAATTACCTGTTATTTAACATATGGCTAATACAAAAATTAGGAAATGGTCTTAATAATACAATCTATTATAAAAATGTGTATACAACAAAGAAACAATGGCCAATGAGCAAGGATTTTGGCTCATTATAACTTAATGTCATGGTTCTCAATCCTCAGTACCTTCCTCTCTATTATAGATATAATTTAGACTTATATCCTCTTAAATCTATTTATCATTCATGAAAAATCATTCAGGATACATTTATTGCAACTCTCTTTTCTCTTTAAAAGCCCTGTTATTCTTGTATCATGAATGAATGATTAATATTGAATCAACTGGCACTGAAAATATGTTATTTTCACAATATATTATGAAAATAAATGTGAATTGCTACCAGCTATTTCATTTGCTATTTTAGAGTCTAGTTGTGAATGGTACTAATACTATAAAGAATGCCTCTCATAATAAGAATGGACATAGCAATTCAGGCCATAACGACTTGCATTCATACAGTATCTCTTGTGCAAATTCAGTCTTCATTGTGCCTTTTGAAGGTAAACACTGTATTTTTTGATCTCAAAAAAGGCTTAGCCTACAATACTATTACATAATGGTATGGAATCATCTCCTCCCTTCACCAGTGAGCAGTGTGGGAAAATCTGCCAACATTAATTGAAAACTTCATTTCTCTCCAACTATTTTGAGTGGGAGTTGAGAAGGGATATATTTTTTCTAGAAAGTTTAGTGCCACACAGATGTGCATGAAGTGTCACACTGTTCACAATCATTGTCAATGTCAAAAGTTGTTGCATTGCTGTATGCTGTATGTAGATGATTTAGTTCTGCACTTCACTTCTGGAAGGAGGGCAGTCCCTGAGAGACAGTTGCAGTGATGGACCCTATAGCATTGGTTTAATTTTTCAGCAGTGGTAACCTCTGTTGTACACCTCTGTCAACTTGAGTCAATGCACTGTGACATGGAGCTTCTCTTGCAAAACACTGTCTGCTGGTTGCAGATATGTGCTAATTTGTGAGATTTCAGTTTGATGAAAGATTGATGTAGCAGCTCTGTATCTGCCAATTGAAAGTTGCATACATGAAGAAACTTAGAATACTGAGGGTTTCTCAACAGCACTTCATAAGAGGCTGATCATGCAATGTTGCTACATTTTTAGTATACTAGGATTCTTTCCTAATTAGACTATGGTAGCACAGCCTACGTTTAAATGATAAAAAGTAAAAAGCTGAATTGTACTGCCCTTCAGCAACCAGTTAGTAACCCACGTATATCTGAGCTGGCAAAATTTAGTGTGAAATATTCATTGGTCATACATTATGATTAAACATTTTAGATTTACTTGCTTGTAGTAAAGCTTATTTAATAATATAAAACAACTAATGAAAGATCATGTCAGATTGACCGTTGCCATTCCTTTAATTAAGTAATATTTTCAAGTAAAAATTAAATTATTCCCACCTTCCGTGCAATATAAGTTACAATATATTCTCTGAAAATGTATTGAAATATAATGAAAACTTCATAGCTCTTAACTGCAAAAGTATGATTAAGCTTGTATATCCAGTAACAAGTATATTAAGTAAATACTGTTTAAGTTGTCAATACATGCATGTTTCTAGGATGTTATGCAACATAATTATCAAGAAACCTATTGAGAGAGACTATAAAATCTAATGAAAACAGCTTTTTACTTCTTCTGTAAAATTAGTTATATCAGACATGCAACGTTTTCGTTCTTAGGTATATATAATATTTTTCTTTTTGTTTCCATGTAATATTTTGTATTCTTTCAAAAGAGGGACTTCCATGAGCAAGTACTCATTGAAAGGAGCAGTATACATGAGATCATGAGATACAAAGCAATGCCAGATTATAATAATTACAATATAAATAAATACAGAGATCAATGGTGATAGTATTATTAACAAAACAAATTAATTTTTTAACATATTTAACAAATGCCTTTTTATCTCAACTTTCATTTTGGTATGGTCAATTTTGAGTATTTTAATATCCTTAAAAATAATATTGGTCTTAGTCAAAGCCATGAAGCCCAACCTCAAGTCATCAGAACTTCCACCATAGCACTCTGATTCTGTGTAGGGGAATATGCATGTTCTGTATGACATAGCTCCACTCATGCAAAGCAAGTGAATGTCATGCTAAATGAAACTGTTAGACTTATCACTGGGTGCCTGAAACCAACACCTTTAGACAAGGTTCATTGCTTGTCAGGTTTTGTACCATTTGATATATGGCAGAAAGTAGCTGCAGATGCTGAGAGAAAGAAGGCTGAAATAAGTCAATGGCCATCAACCACCAAGATCTAGGTTGAAATTCAGAAAAAGTTTTCTCAGTTCAACTTCAGCACTAACTATTTGTCTTCAAAGAACCAGAGAACAGCTGTGAGATATAAAGTTGTTGTAAGAGTTCTTTTTTGCACCAACTCCGAATGACACACATTTATTGAAAATGGCATTGGATCATTGTGTGATGAATATTTTCTCACAAGATGTGGAAGTGGGATAGCATAATCTGTACAAGGCGCCAATGAGTGAAGATATTTTCTTTATGATACACCGTAATGCGAGCATCCCAAACCAACTGAGAGTTAATTATCAATCCCTGATATTTAAATTCATTCACCATGGTAAGTGGTACATTTTAAAATTGTCTTATTTCAAACCTATCAACAGGAACAGACTGCTTGTGAAAAATCATATACCATTCTGTATTTTGTTGTTTTAAATTAATAAATAATTTATTGTCATTCAACCATTTGTCAAGAATCTCAAGATCATACATATGATTCTGTAAATCCCTCACTGTCTCTCTGGCATAAAACCTGTTAGAGCCATCAGTAAATAACGTTAGCCTACCTCTTAGATTGTCAAAATTTCCTGAGGAAGAATTGCGAGAAGCCATATGACAATGCAAGAACAATAGAGCAGCTGGCCTGTATGATATACGGGTGGAACAAATAAAAAGGTGGACAAGTAACCATGAACTGGCTTGTTGTATTCTTTAATACCTGTCTGCGACAGAAACAATCCCAAAAGTATGGAGAAAAACCACAGTAGTTGCCATCCTGAAACCTGGGAATGAACCGTCCAACCCCAAAAGTTATCGACCTATTTCACTCCTATGTCACCTTTATAAAGTATCTGAAATGCTTCTTTTGAACCATCTTACACCTACTGTATGATTAATAGTTTTTTAGTACTTGAATGGACATGCTTCAGACTTCTAATGAATTGCACAGCACAAGTAGCCCATTTAACTCAATACATAGAGGATGAATTTGAAAGAGGTAATGACACTTGAATTGCTTTTATTGATTTATCCTCAGCCTATGATACTGTTCAACATCATATAATACTCCAGAAGATCTACAACATGACACACGATTATGGCGTCTTGGAAATAATAGGCACTTCATTATACAACCGTAGGTTCTTCATTGAATTTCAAGGAAGGCAAAGTCATTGGAGAAACCAAAAGAATGGCTTGCTACAAGGAAGTGTCTTGTCCCCTGTGCTGTTTAATAAATACACTAATGACCTCTAATACATGAAAAACTTTCCATTTGCAGACGATCTTGCTTCAGCAACTCAACCAAAGAGTGTGAGGAAATTGAACAAGTTCTTACAATATCACTGAAAACTTTAACTGAATATTATAATAAGAACCACCTGAAACCAAATCCCCCAGAAAACCAGGTGAGTTGGCCGTGCGGTTGGGGGTGCGCGGCTGTGGGCTTGCATCCGGAAGATAGTGGGTTCGAACCCCACTGTCGGGAGCCCTGAAGATGGTTTTCCATGGTTTCCCAATTTTCACACCAGGCAAATGCTGGGGCTGTACCTTAATTAAGGCCACGGCCACTTCCTTCCCATTCCTATGCCCTTCCTATTCCATTGTCACCATAAAACCTATCTGTGTCATTGCGACGTAAAAAACAAATTGTAAAAAAAAGAAATCCCCAGAAAACTCAGGTCTGTGCTTCCCACCTCCTAAACAAACAGGCAAACAGAAAACTGAAAGTTAAATGGGAGGGCACCGAGTTGTAACACTGCTTTATGCCAAAATACCTTGGCATCACTTTAGACAGGTCTCTAACATATCATAAACACTGTTTCAATATAAGGCAAAAAGTGTCAGCCCAAAATAACATGATTTGGAAATTCACTTGCAGTAACTGAGGAGCCCAACCTCAAGTTATTAGAACTTCCACCATAGCACTCTGATTCTTTGTAGGGGAATATGCATGTCATGTATGACATAGCTCCACTCATGCAAAGCAAGTGAATGTCACGCTAAATGAAACTGTTAGACTTATCACTGGGTGCCTGGGTGCAGAAACCAACACCTTTAGACAAGGTTTACTGCTTGTCAGGTTTTGTACCATTTGATAGCAGAAAGTAGCTACAGATGCTGAGAGAAAGAAGGCTGAAATAAATCAGTTACACCCACTCCATGGCCATCAACCACCAAGATCTAGGTTGAAATTCAGATAAAGTTTACTCAGTTCAACTTCAGCACTAACTATTTGTCTGCAGAGAACCAGAGAACAGCTGTCGGCTGCTAGATGTTACCATCTTCAAATGTTTATGAAAACTGCTGAATGTTTACCTCCTGCATGTACTTTAGACCTGATAACCTGGAGATCATTGAACAGGCTATGATGAGGTGTTGGTAAATTCAGGGACAACATTGTCAAAGGTGGCCATTCCAAAGAACGAACACAATCTGACTGTGGAGAAGAACAGACAATGAGTCATCTCTGTCAATGCCCACTCTATCCTGAGTCATGCAGAGAAGGAGAGTTAATGAAGGCTGAAGAAAATGAAGTCATCATTGCCCGATTCTGGGCAAAGATTAGCGTATTTAATTTTCTTCCCTTAGAGATGGTATTACTTAATTGTCCTTTTGTAATATTCCATTATTTTACAGAATTACACAATGTTAAAATTTGTATAGCCTCTGACTCAGGTAAATCTCTTAGATCTAATTTCCTTATATCATTAATAAAAATTAAACAACATTGGTCCAAGTACATATCCCTGAGGCACTCCTATCTCTATAGTATAATTGAGTTTTAATTATTTTACTTGGCCCATGAACTGATTAGTATCTCCATGTAATGTAATTATGAGATTTGGGTCCATTGAGTTGTCTGGGAGTTATTATAATGTGTCACCTCATTCTGTGCTTGGTTGGAGAATGCATCCATGCTGCGAGATATGTACGTGTCTGAGCGGCTGACTATACGCTGATGCCATCTAGTGGTATCCTATGAAACTGAGTTGATCGTCAACTCATGAGAGGAGACAATGCATCGTAATTCAGTTGATTTTTATTTGTCTAGTTGAAGAAGGAAGCTTCTCACGTATTGGTGTTGGTGAAATTAATTATACTGGAAATTAGATAAGAAGAGACAATGTTTGATTTCGATCCTGGATGAGTCAATCACCAACTTGGCGAGAAGCCTATCAAATTTAAATTTTTTTTAAATAACCTTGCTGACAACTGTAAGTAGCTTATAATTTGTATTTCTTCAAAACCGTAGTGACCATTGGATTCAACGAGTAAAGGTACTATGGAAGTGCAACGGGAAACAAGTTTTGCTTTATGGATGTTAAAAGGTTACCGTTTATTCAAATTTGAAGAAACCTGGACTTAGCAGAGGAAATTCAGGTCATATCATAATTGTGTAATGTGTTGGTAGTTAAGATGGGGCTTATATGAAATTGTAAGGTGGTAATTTAATTGAATATTTACTTCAAAGTCTTCCAAACTTTATAAGTGGTGTTTAAGCTATCGTTTAGGAGCTCCTAACAACTATATTAATTTATATGTAATGGGTGTAACTCTTGATCTGGTGGTTCAAGTGTATTTCTCTTTAATTAATTGAGTTATTGTATTGGTTCTGTTTATCTCACAACCACCTAGGTCGTGCATAAAATGGTAAAGTGAAGTCATTTTCTAATGACTAGTGAAATTGTTTTGTGGCTGCCATTTTGTTGGTGGTGTCATGTGATTTGTTGCCATGGTAATAGCATAAACGTTTTGTGGGCATATGCTCTGTTGATCTTGACATTTAAGTGTCGTGTTCCTTGTTGAAGGTGACATTTGACGGTCAGGTGGTTTGATTTAGGCTTGTTGTATTTAATTGACCTACCGTTCAACGAATTTTGGTATCTTAAAACCTTATGTGATTATTTTATTATTACTTCGCGGGTGTTATCTTTATATTATTCTCACGATTTTACCTACCTATCTATGGTTATTTAACCTTTGTTTCTGTTTGTCTCGTTGTGTTATTTTAATTTGAGGTTACTCTGGTAGTCGTTAGGAATTGTTTTGACTTTAATTATCTAATCATCTGTTCTTATAGCCAGTGATGGTTATTTATGTAAGTTTGTTTACTAAAGAATTAATTTCATGATATTAAAAAAAGGAATCTTTGTCATAATTATTAATTTATCTTCAAAACTTTGCCTGAGTTTTTTTAAAATTTTCACCCTAATTGATTTCAAGGATTTATATAATCATTATAGATTATTTTTCTTAATTTTAATCATTGATCGTTGTTGGAGTTTTGAGGTAATTCATTTTAATTAACGTATTCTCTTCTTGGAATAAGTCTTGTTATTTCAGTCAAAAAAAAAAAAAAAAAAAAAGAAGGTAAAATGGTAAAATGTACCTCGTGGTTCGCTCGACCTCTTGTGTCCAGCCTTCTACACAATGCGACTACCTTACTTGGGATCTGAGTTGGTAAGTGTTCCTGAAATATTTTGTTGTTGTTTTAATGTTTACTGATCCCTGGTCATGTGAATTGCTCTCGCTGTATTAATTTTTGTTTGATTGTGATATAGATTTTAAAGAACTTTTTGTACTTTTTTAGAGATACCAACTGGGCCTATCTTTTAAATTATCTTGAAACTTTCTTAAAACTGTTCCACATATACAAATTTCTATTAGTTTTCCCCTTAGCAGCTCATAGTTCACTGTATCGAAAGCTTTATGTAAGTCTGTGAATAAGCCTGTGACTAGAGAATCTTTATCTGAGGCATCTTGAAGCTCTGTTAAAATGTCAAATGTTGCATTCATAGTATTTGTTAAGAGGTGCTGATAATGAAGTTGTTTATCCCTTAAAATAACAAGCCCCAAGTATGTTGGCTGTACAGTTATGGATGTGCAGCTGTGAGTTTGCATTCAGGAAATGGTGGGTTCAAATCTGACCGTCAGCAGTCCTGAAGATGGTTTTCTATGGTTTTCCATTTTCACACCAGGCAAATGCTAGGGTTATACCTTAATAGAGGCCATGGTCGCTACCTTTCCAATCCTAGCCATTTCTCATTCTTCCATTGCCAAAATCCTTCTGTGTTAGTGCAACGTTAAACTAATAACAAAAAAATAAATAAATAAATAAAAAAAAATCACTGTTGAGGAGTTATATTGAAACTGATACGCTCATGCAGGTATAAATTCTATATAGGGGCAACATAATAATAATAATAATAATAATAATAATAATAATAATAATAATAATAATAATAATAATAATAATAATCTGTGATATTGTCATAGATTATTAGGGTCCTTAAAACTAAAATGACTACACCGAGAGGTAGCGTGTTTTACTAGCCATTAAATTTATTGAACTAATATTTATAGTTAATTGCAAGTTCACACCAATTTGAGTTTTCCACTTGACACAGTTTTTACTCTTGATCCTAACACACTCAAACACACATATGCAGTGCAGTGCAGTGCAGTGCAGTGGAGTGTTGTTCCAGTAGAGTTCACAATAGCAACCCTCATTGAACTCCACATAGCCGTGTGATGGATACTTTTCCAATGAATGACTTGTCAAAGACTTGCCACAGTCTCACTTAAGATTGATTCACTTGAGACTGACTCCAGACTAACTGGCACATGCCCGTTGAGCTCTTTATATAGGTTCACAGAAGATTGTAAATGTTTTCAACTCCAGATTGTTTTTGGCACCAGTTCTATTGTTAATAAGCTTCCAGCTTCTTCATCGCGAACCTCAACAGTTTGCCAGCATTATTGTTTTACTTCCTACTGGCCTTGTCCACACTGTCAGCTGCTGCACCTCAGTTATTTTCTCTCACTGGTATTATTGCCAACTGTCCCACTCTCGACCTTCATTGCCATAATGCTCCCTCCTTAAAACTGCTCACCCTGAGTAGCTCTATGATGAGGCACAACCCAGTCTAGGTGGACGAGCATCATTTTCATTTTGCGAGGCCGCTGAATCCTGTAGAATATGTTCTTAATCCTGGTGATAATGATGTAGGGATCTTCTCAAGGTGACTGGAGGTTTGGCAACTTCCCCTTTGTCTGTACTGGTTGGTATAGCCACACCTGATCACCTTTCCAGAAACCTGCTGAGTTTGCCTGCAGGTCATACCGTACCTTCATTTGGTTGATGGCTACCCTTAGGTGGTGTTATGATAAGACATGAGGGCAGCCCTCACTATTGCAAGACCAACATCGCCAAGGGACAGATAGAGAGGGAGCTGAATCATCCTTAAGTGCTGTGGAAGGCTTCAGGAGAGAAGCTGTAGTCACTCCTCTTACTGACTATATTCAGTATGAAGTGACGGGATTGTAATGATGATGCCAATAAACACCTCTTTCTGTCAGCCCCATTTCATTTTCCTGGTGAGGGCTGCCTCCTGCTGGCAGAGCTTCCTCAAATGGCTACACTTGCTGTATTGCCAGCAGATAAATACCTTCGAGCTTCAACATTCTGAAGGTAGCAAGCATCACTCCAGTGATAACAAAACGCTCTCTGAGTTCTCTTCACCCTGGATGGCTCGTACATTTGCCAATGTTGTCAAAGTTGCAGTCGTCTTCACTGCTTCCATCCTAAGGGTGATGGTGAGGGCCTCCTTGCCTCCTTAAGGCAATGCTACCCACTAAATATGAGATGTTGGCAACTCTCTGCTTCCTGCTCTACATGCTCCAGTGATAACCCACCTAATATCCTTTGTGGGCCAGCTGTTCTTCCTCCACGGCAAATTCTTGTAGTGATTCACCCACATGCTGTGTCCACTTCTTCATTTGGATTTGGTAGGCAGCTACCAGCTGCCATAGTGTCCCTCAAGCGCCCCCATGATCTCTTCATACACAGCACCCAGCCAGATGCTATGTAGCACCTCCATCGCTCATCCATGCAGCCCAGCGATGAGTTGTACAGTTCTCTCCTCCAGTGTCCATACAATATTGTTGGCCATGGTCTCAAATTGGGTCGGGAACGTCAACCCAAGATGTAGTCCCATCAAAGCGCAGGTGTTTCACTTTTGTGATGCTGGTGCCACTATTGCTGCTGTTAGGCACCATTCTGGTCTCTAGGGCCGTCATTTATCCCTATAGATTACTTGCCTCAATTCTTGAACATAGGACTCGATAATCTGAAGTATTACCTTGAAATATTTATCAACCATTTTATTAATTTCTTGCCTCAAGTCTTGAACACAGAACTCCATGATGTTACAAATCACCTTGAACTGTTTATGAACCATTTCATTCATCTATTGCCTCAGATCACAAACCCTCGACTCAGTCTCAGGAATTACCTTGAATGGATTTTGTATCATTTCACTTACATCCTACATAACGTCACTTTGTAATCTTACTTCAAGAGGATGCACTTCCTCTAACTTGTACTACCCACCCTTAAGTTCATTCACCTTAGCTTTAAGTTCAACGTGACAGGATTGAAGTTGAAGATTTACACTCTTTTTGTTAGTTCAATTTTTGTTTGTTTGTTTATTTATTTGTTTGTTTGTTTGTTTGTTTGTTAGTTAAGAAGGAAGCCATACTTTCTAGTGTCAACTTAGTTAATGTAATTTAAAAGCTTTCCAGTATGCAAAAATACACACTATTTTTACAGGTATGTTATGGTGTTATATATGTTTTAACTATAGTCATTCCATGTTAAGAAAAGGGTATTGTTCTTATGACAACAAGGTTGCCATACCGAACAGCTCTGCTCAACAGCATCACAAGAAAACGGCGGTCCATATATTGGTGAAACTTAGAATTTAATTGCGGGGGGCGGGGGGAGAAACTAAGCTGGAAATTATTTTTAGGAACTCAAGGGGACAGGGGTTTTAGAGGGTGTTTACTTTGGTTTTCACAGCAATACAGGAAAACTGTGTAATATAAATTTGTGAAACACAACATTTAAGTTCCAAATCAAAGGGGGAAGAACCAGCCCCATAGTGTAGGGGTAGCATACCTGCCTCTCACCTGGAGGCTCCGGGTTCAATTCCTGGCCAGGTCAGGGATTTTTACCTGGATCTGAGGGTTGGTTCAAGTTCCTCTCAGCCTACATGATTACAATTGAGGAGCTATCTGATGGTGAGATGGCAGCCCCGATCAAGAAAGCCAAGAATAATGACTGAGAGGATTTGTTGTGCTGACCACATAACACCTCATAATCTGCAGGTCTTCGGGCTGAGGAGTGGTCGTTTGGCAGGCCACGATCCTTCAGGGATGTTGCGCCGTGGGGTTTGATAAAAGGAGAAAGAGACTGAGCTGGAAATTACTTTTATTAAATTTTTATTAGCTCAAAGGTATTGGGCTGTAGAGGCGGCTCATTTTGGTTTTCACAGCAATAAGGGAAAACAGTGGAACATAAATTTGTGAAACTCTGTGTTTAAGTTCAATATAAGAGGAGGAAGAAACTAAACTGACAATTATTTTTTGGAACTCAAGGGAATAGGGGTTTTTGAGAGGGGGATCATTTTGTTTTTAACAGCAATACAGGGAAACGGTGGCACATAAATTTGTGAAATTCAACATTTAATTTCAAGATAAAAGGGGAAAAAGACTAAGCTTAAAATTGTTATTTTTAAGTCAAGAGGATGGAGGGTTTAGTCAGGGGCTCATTTTTGTTTTCACAGCAATACAGGAAAATGGCGGTACATAATTTATGAAATTAAGTATTTAATTTCTAGATAAAGGGGGAAAGAAACTAAGCTGCAAATTATTTTTATTAACTTAAGCGGTTGGTGGGGGTAGTGGGGGCTAATTTTGGTTTTTGCAGAAATATGGGAAAATGGCAGTGCATAAATTTGTGAAATCTGTATTTTAAGTTCAAGATAAATGGGGGAAGAAACTAAGCTGCAAATTATTTTGATGAAATCTAGGGTACAGGGGTTGTAGATGGGACTTATTTAGGTTTTTACAGTAACAAGGATAAACTACTAACTAACCCCATGGCACTACAGCCCTGAAGAGCCTTGGCCTACCAAGAGACCGCTGCTAAGCCCGAAGGCCTGCAGATTACAAGGTGTTACGTGGTCAGAGCACGACGAATCCTCTCGGCAGTTATTGTTGGCTTTCTAGACTGGGGCTGCTATCTCACCATCAGATAGCTCCTCAATTCTAATCACATAGGCTGAGTGGACCTTGAACCAGCCCTCAGATACAGGTAAAAATCTCTGACCTGGCTGGGAATTGAACCCGGGGCCTCTGGGTAAGAGGCAGGCATGCTACCCCTACACCACGGGGCTGGCAAGGATAAACTACTGCACATACAAAACCTCAGTATTGAAGTTCAAGGCAAACTGGAAGAGAAAATAGAAAACAGGTAATTTTTATAGGCTCAGAGGGGTGGGGGTGGTGCTGGGGTGGGGTGATGCAGTTAATTGCATTTAATAAATTTTCCCAGGCAACACCAGATACTATTGTGCCATCGTATCATCTCACTAAAAGAATGATAAAAATTAAAAGCGCTTGTGTAAACAAGTGATAAAAATGTAGTAAAAGTAAAATGTGCCTGAGAAACAACAGCTAAATAACAAAACCAGTACATACATACATACATCATCATTATAGACTGTTATGCCTTTCAGCATTAAGTCTGCAAGCCTCTGTGAATGTACTAAACATTGCCACAATCCTCTGTTTGCAACTAGTGCTATGGCCTCATTTAGTTCTATACCTCTTATCTTTAAATCGTTAGAAACTGAGTCTACCGGGCGAGTTGGCCGTGCGTGTAGAGGCGCGCGGCTGTGAGCTTGCATCCGGGAGATAGTAGGTTCGAATCCCACTATCGGCAGCCCTGAAAATGGTTTTCCGTGGTTTCCCATTTTCACACCAGGCAAATGCTGGGGCTGTACCTTAATTAAGGCCACGGCCGCTTCCTTCCAACTCCTAGGCCTTTCCTATCCCATCGTCGCCATAAGACCTATCTGTGTCGGTGCGACGTAAAGCCCCTAGCAAAAAAAAAAAAAAAAAGAAACTGAGTCTAACCATCGTCGTCTTGGTCTACCTCTACTTCTCTTACCTCCCATAACAGAGTCCATTATTCTCCTACGTAACCTATCCTCCTCCATTCGCCGCACATGACCCCACCACCATAGCCGGTTTGTGCGTACAGCTTCATCCATCGAGTTCATTCCTAAATTAGCCTTTATCTCCTCATTCCGAGTACCATTCTGCCATTGTCCTCACCTGTTTGTACCAGCAATCATTCTCGCTACTTTCATGTCTGTTACTTCTAACTTATGAATAAGATATCCCGAGTCCATCCAGCTTTCGCTCCCGTAAAGCAAAGTTGGTCTCAAAACAGACCGATGTAAAGAAAGTTTCGTCTGGGAGCTGACTTCTTTCTTACAGAATATTGTTGATCGCAACTGTGAGCTCACTGCATTAGCTTTACCACACCTTGATTCAATCTCACTTACTAAATTACCATCCTAGGAGAACACACAACCTAAACACTTGAAATTATTGACCTGTTCTAGTTTTGTATCACTAATCTGACATTCAATTCTGTCGAATTTCTTACCCACTGGTATCAATGTAGTCTTCGAGAGGCTAATTTTCGTACTGTAATCATTGCACCTATTTTCAAATTCCAAGATATTAGACTGCAGGCTTTTGGCACCATCTGCCATTAAGAAAAAGTCATCAGCATAGGCCAAACTGCTTACTACATTTCCACCTAACTGAATATCTCCCTGCCATTTTATACCTTTCAGCAGATGAACCATGTAAACTACGAACAGCAAAGGTGAAAGATTACAGCCTTGCCTAACCCCTGTATGTACCCTGAACCAAGAACTCATTCTGCCATCAATTCTCACTAAAGCCCAGTTGTCAACGTAAATATCTTTGATTGATTTTAACACGTTCCGTGTGGTTCGGGTCACCATGTGCCCCGAAACATGTTACTCTTATCCGTCAGTGCGAACTTCCCAGAATTGCGAAGTAAGTAACTACGTCCTAGTTACGAATTTCCGTCAACTAATGGCAACATAGTGTTCCAATTGAAGCAAAGGATCGAGGCATACTGCTAGTTTTGATCGGCCCACCGGTGACCCGAAGGAAGTTTTTTTCATTTTCCATTCATATCGCTTCGGGTCACCCTGAGTCCCGATTTTTGTCTGACCTATATTTTTACGCGGGAATCGCTTAGCGCGGTTACGGCGAATGAAGCCTAGAGTGTTGCTGCCCGCAGATCGTAGATTGTTGTTTAAGGAGTACCACCCTTCTGATATCTGCTTTCTACATTGCTCTTAGGAAAGCCAGTAAAGGTTATTGGAGTAGTTATTGACATATTTATTATCTTCCGTATATAATATTTACAAAGAATTTCACGTCCTTTTTTAGGTATGGAGCTTTTACATTCTGACACACCGGTGGCACGGAAAAGAAAGAGGGTTAGGACAGCACTGGGGTGGGCCTATATCACGTTCCGTGCGGTTCGGGTCACCATGTGCCCTGAAACGTTACTCTTATCCGTCCGTGCGAACTTCCCAGAATTGCGAAGTAAGTAACTACGTCCTAGTTACGAATTTCTGTTAACTGATGGCAGCATAGTGTTCCAATTGAAGTAAAGGATCAAGGCATACTGCTAGTTTTGATCGGCCCACCGGTGACCCAATTATTTCAGGGGTCATTTCTGTTTCACGCAATTGTTGAATCGGAACACTGTCGCACAGGTAAATACGCTGGAATGTCTCCTCAACAATAACGCACACAACAAGCGCACTTGTATTGTTTAGGATTTCATACTAGGGAGTAAACAAAGTCAAATTCGTCAGGTCACCGGTGACCCGAACCGATAATAACTAAAGGCAGCATCGGGTCACCGGTGGGCCGATACGACGTAACATTAAGTCATCGAAATTCACTGCCGCAGGGAACGTGTTAATAATCTACCTTTAATTCCATAGTCCCCCAGTATAGTGAACATCTTTTCCCTCTGTACCCTGTCATATGCCTTCTCTAGATCTAGGAAACATAAACACAACTGCCTATTCCTCTCGTAGCAGTTTTCATTTACCTGGCGCATATTGAAAATCTGATCCTGACAGCCCCTCTGTGGTCTGAAACCATACTGGTTTTCATCCAACTTCCTCTCAACCAATGATTGCACTCTCCCTTCCAAGATGCCAGTGAATAGTTTGCCTGGTACACTAATCAATGAGATACCTCGATAGTTGTTGCAATTCTTCCTGTTCCCTTGCTTATAGATAGGTGCAATTACTACTTTTGTCCAATCTGAAGGTACCTTACCAACACTCCATGCTAATCTTACTACTCTATGAAGCCATTTCATCCCTGCCTTCCCACTATACTTCACCATTTCAGGTCCAATTTCATCTATTCCTGCTGCTTTATGACTTGATTTACTTGACTTAATTCCTGTTGCTCCTTCTGGAGCATAGGGCTTCCGTGAAACACTTCCATCTGTTCCTATTGTTGGCTAACCTCTTCACTTCATTCCAAGTTTTTTCCACTGTTAGACATTCCTCTTCGATCGTCCTTTACCAGGTCTTCTTCAGATGTCCACGCTTTCTAGCGCCTTGGGGGTTCCAGTCGAGCGCTGTCTTTTCAATGGCTCCAGCGGGCTTCCTTAAAGTATGTCCTATCCAACGCCATTTTCTCTCCCTTATCTGCATTTCAATTGGCTGCTGGTTAGTTCCTTCCCATAGATCTTCATTTGAAATAACATCCGGCCATCTTCTGTTGATGATACGTCTTAGACAGCGATTCACGAAAACTTGCAGTTGTTTAGTCGTCGTCTGGGTAACTTTCCATGTTTCACAGCTGTAAAGCAGAATGGACTTAACATTTGTGTTAAAAAAGTCGTAACTTAGTTTTCCTAGAAATGTTCTTGTTTTTCCATATAGGATACAATTGAACAAAAGCACCATTTGCTTTCCTGATACGACTCTTAATGTCTTCTTCTGCTCCTCCAGTCTAGTAACCATACTCCCAAGGTATATGAGGGAGTCTACTTGTTCTATCTCTTTATCATCTATAGACTATTTATCATCAATCTTGGAATTGACCCTCATTTCCTTGGTCTTATTAATACTTATTTTAAGTCCAGCATACTCTGCCTCCTCCTTCAACCGCTTAATCTTCTCTTCCATATCTCTGAACCATTGAGCCAGTAGGCAGATGTCATCTGCAAAAACAAGGTCTTCTAACCTATCTTGTAAGCCCCACTGGATCACCCTTTTCTGACCTCGATACACTCTCTTGAGCCTATCCAACACAAGTAGGAAAAGCGTCGGAGAACTCCGAGGTCACATCTATTGGTTCAGTAAGATCTCCCATATGCAGAACCTGACATTTATAACCCTCGTACATATCCTTTATAATATTCAGAATCTTTTGTGGTATACCATATTTTTCAAGTGTTTGCCACATAACTCTTCTATTTACAGTGTTGAAGGCCTTCTCAAAATCAATGAAAGTCAAGTAGAGGGTGTTCTGACATTCTGTACTTTGTTCCAAGATGATTCTCAGAGTGTTTATGAGATTGACACAGCTACGGTGTTTACGAAAGCCAGTCTGTTCCCTTCTAAGGCGCAATTCCACAACATCCTTCACCCGCTCTAAAATGATCCTTGAAAGCACCTTACTTGGTACCGACAACAATGTAATTCCTCTCCAATTATCACACTTAGTAATATCCCCTTTCTTTGGTACCGGTATCTTAACAATCAAGCCTTTCTTCCATTCAGCTGGTCGCTTTTCTTCATTCCAGATTCTTTCCAACAGGGGGTGCAATAATTTTGCCGAGGTTTCAGTATCTGTTTTAAGTATTTCTGGCGCGATATTATCCATACCGGGTGCTTTTCCAGTTCTATCTGTTTCAAGGCCTTCTCTATTTCTGAACAGGTTGGAGGATGTAAATTTATTCTTGGGTCACTATCTACTGGTTCCATTTGTTGGTTATAATTCTGTTCTGTATCTCTATTGAGCAACTCTGAGAAATGTTCCTTCCATCTCCGTAGCTGTTCTTCCCAGGTTGTCAGTAGTTGACCTCTCTTGTTTTTAACGGGTTTATTCCTGATAAATCCTCTCCTTGACAGTTTCTTTGTGATACTATACAATTAGCATCTCCCCTTGCTGATGCCTCTTCTGCCATTCGTGCTTGTTCATCTACTCACTGTCCGACTCATTGGCTGAACGGTCAGCGTACTGGCCTTCGGTTCAGAGGGTCCCAGGTTCGATTTCCAGCCGGGTCGGGGATTTTAACCTTAATTGGTTAATTCCAGTGACGCAGGGGCTGGGTGTATGTGTTGTCTTCATCATCATTTCATCCTCATCATGACGCGCAGGTCGCCTACGGGCGTCAAATGAAAAGACCTGCACCTGGTGAGCCGAACCTGTCCTGGGATGTCCCGGCACCAAAAAAAGCCATACGACATTTCATTATTTACCCACTGTATATGATCTTTTCTTGCACTTTTCTTCACACTCTTATCAGCTTCCACATATTCCTTTTGTGCTGCGACTTTCTGTTGTCTTGTTTTACACATATTAATTTTTGCCTTAACTAGCTTTCTAGTCTCTATTTTTTTCCAAGTATCATCAGACATCCATTCCTTCTTAAGATAATTGTGAAATCCAAGCACCTTCTCACTAACGTCTAAATATGTGTCCTTAACTTTCTTCCATGAGAGTTCAACATCCATCATAAGTTCTGGTTCAACAGCAAGAGCTTCAAAGCTGTTTCTTAATTTTATCTGGAATTCTTTCCTTTTACTTTCATCTTGCAATTTACCTGAATCAAATTTCTTGTTTCGCCTTTCAAATTTCCTTCCATTTGCCACAATTTTCATTCTAAACTCTGCAACTACCAGGTGATGATCACTTCCAATATCCGCCCCCTTTTATTTCTAATATCAGTCAATGATCTTCTAAACTTTCTACTTATGACGATGTGGTCTATCTGGTTTTCTGTAACCTGATCTGGCAACAGCCATGTAATCTTATGGCATGGTTTATGAGGGAATAAAGTGCCACCCACTACCAAATCATAGCTAGCACAGAAATCAATGAAAAGCTCCCCATTTTCATTACAGTCACCAACTCCATGCACTCCCATAATTTGTTCCAGTCCCTCATTGTTAGAACCAACCTTTATGAGGGAATAAAGTGCCACCCACTACCAAATCATAGCTAGCACAGAAATCAATGAAAAGCTCCCCATTTTCGTTACAGTCACCAACTCCATGCACTCCCATAATTTGTTCCAGTCCCTCATTGTTAGAACCAACCTTTGCATTTAAATCCCCCATCACAATAATAATATCTCTCTTTTCAACTTTCTTAATAGTCTCATTTAGCTGGCAGTAGAATTCTTCCTTTTTTTTCAATCTCTGACATTTCTGTGGGAGCATAACACTGGATCACAGTCACATTGCGAACCTGGGTCTTGAATCGAGCTGTCATCAGTCTTTCTGAGATGGGTTTCCAATCAAGGAGGCTCCTCTTTGCAGTTTCATTCAGTAGCAATCCTACACCTTCTCTATGTTCTGCATCCTCCCCCATTTGCCCAGAATACAGGCATGTGCACCTATTAAGAGTCTGTATTTCTCCGAAGTCTGGCCACCGTACTTCACTAAATCAAGGATATCCAGCCTGTATTCCTCCATCACCTTAGCCACTTGCTTCAATTTACTGCTCTCTCTCAGGGTTCTGACATTCCAAAAACCTATTTTCGTTTTCCGTTTCATGCCAAAAGTCGTCAACTTATTATCCATCCGGTTGTGTTTCACTTCGGTTTCTTTAATAGTTTATATTTAAGGCTGTGCGAGTTATTAGCCCACAGCAACCCGAGCTTGGTGGTGGGACTGCCACCTAAGCCTCCAAGCCTGCTGTTTTCTGTAGGGGTTGTCTCCCTTAGCCTTTGAGGATCCTTCTTCACCACAAGGCAGTGGTTCCCCGTGTTTCTTTAAACCCCACGGGAAGAGGGTTGCCTCGTCTGCCAGATTTGCCGTTCCAAAAGTATCTTTTTCCGCCGCATCTGCCATTGAGGATTTCACCAGAGCCCCGTTAGCCGCCACTTTTCAGGGTTGCTGTAGGGCCTTCACAGCTACCGTAGTGGTCATGGGGCACACACACTCCCCGCTGTACATCACCCTTGCAGGCAATCCCTTACTTCATGCCGTTGCCCACCTTCCACGACGCGGATGAGGGGTTGGACTTACGGGAGGTGCTGCTTTATGACAATGGAGTTTATTTACCATCCTTTCCACTTCCTCAAGCGTAATTTCACCAACATCATTTTCCTCCTCCCCATGAGCCTGGCTGTTCCCAACACCACCAGGAAGATTTCCTTTTATGTTGAGAAGATGTTCAAAATATTCCCTCCACCTCTCCAGTGATTCCCTGGGATCTATTATGAGTTCACCTGAATTACACAAAACACTGTTCATTTCCTTTTTCCCTCCCTTCCCAAGATTGTTTATTATTGTCCAGAAAGGTTTCCCTGCTGCTTGACCTAGCCTTTCCAGGTGATTACCAAAGTCTTCCCATGACTTCTTTTTGGATTCTATAACTATTTGTTTTGCTCTGTTTCTTTCACCTACGTACAATTCCCTGTCTGCCTCGGCCTTTGTTTGGAGCCATTTCTGATAAGCCTTCTTTTTGCATTTACAAGCTGCTCTCACTTCATCATTCCACCAAGATGTTCGCCTTTCCCCATCTTTACACACAGTTGTTCCTAGGCATTCCCTTGCTGTTTCTACTACAGCATCCCTGTATGCCACCCATTCTCTTTCTATATTCTGAACCTGCTTACTCTCTACTGTTCGAAACTTCTCACTAATCATATCCATCTACTTATGTCTAATCTCCTCGTCCTGGAGATTTTCTACCCTTATTGGTTTGCAGACAGATTTCACTTTCTCTACTCTAGGCCTAGAGATACTTAGCTCACTACAGATCAGATAGTGGTCTGTATCATCGAAAAATCCCTGGAAAACTTGTACATTCCTAACAGATTTCCTGAATTCGAAGTTGGTTAAGATATAGTCTATTATGGATCTGGTACCCCTAGCTTCCCATATGTAGCGGTGAATAGCCTTATGCTTGAAGAATGTGTTTGTAATTGCTAAACCCATACTAGCACAGAAGTCCAGCAAATGCTTCCCATTGCCATTAGCTTCCATATCTTCCCCACATTTACCAATCAGCCTTTCATATCCTTCAGTTCTATTCCCAACTCTTGCATTGAAATTGCCGATTAGCACTATTCTATCCTTGCTTTTGACTCTGACCACGATGTCACTCAATGCTTAATAAAACTTGTCAACTTCATCCTCATCTGCACCTTTGTTCAGGCTGCTAGGACTATACAGTCCATGAAGGATCTCTGACTGTTAGAGGAATACAGTAACTCTCAATGGGGCTGTGTCGAAGTAGGGTAGCATCCTACTTCACAGAAATTCACTGAGTTCATAATGTTTTAATCAAACTTCGAAAGTAGCAATGATGGAGTCCCACTCCCATTTGAGAGGCCAGGAACTCCTTGGAAACAGCTTGGCAAATGAAATGGAATTCAAAGGAGAGCTATCAATATTAATAGGGCTTATGGAAGAAAGAAAGTAAAACTTGTCAAGTCAGCAGAGGATGTGTATGGTTGTGTTAGCAGTTAATGATGTTCAGGTAAGAGGAGATACTGAGGAAGAGATAGGAAATTATAAAGTGTTCTTAATTGTTGTAAAAAAGAAGGGCAGAATGTAGGGTAAGACTTTCCATCAGGAATGTCATAGCACACAACATAGTTCCTGTTGGGCATGGAAATGAGTGAATGATGTGGGTAGATTTAAAATTTTGAGGAATTAGGACAAGAACTGTCTCAGTCTAATCGCCTTGTGAAGGTGGAGATGAGGATGATGTTGACATTTTTTATGGAGCACTGAGTGACATCATAGTCAGGGTTAACAGCAAGGGTAGGATAGTGCTAATTGGCAGTTTCAATGCAGGAGTTGGAAATAGAATTGAAGGATATGAGAAAGTGATGGGCAAACGTGGGGAAGATATGAAAGCTAATAGGAATGGGAATTGTTTACTGGACTTCTGTGCTAATATGGGATCATCAGGTTCAAATTAATTCTTCATGCATAAGGCTATTCACTGTTATGCTGTAACAGTTGCAAGTGTAGGGGTACCAGATCCATAATAGACTACATCATAACCAACTTTGAATTCCTGAAATCTGTTCGAATTTTTCAGTGTTAAAGATGAATGTCTAATCCATAGTGAACTAAGTATCTCTGGGCCTAGAATAGAGAAACTAAAATCTGTCTGCAGTGAATAAGGGTAGAAAGTCTCCAGGGTAAGGAAATTAGACAGAGGTACATGGATATGATTAGTGAAAAGTTGCAAACAATAGATGGTAAGCAGGTTCAGGATATAGAAGGAGAATGTGGTGGCATAACTGCAGTACAAACAGCAAGAGAATGCCTAGGGACAACTGTGTATAAAGATGGGGAAAAAGCAAACATCTTGGTGGAATGATTGAGTGAGAGCTGCTTGTAAATATAAAATCAATCAATATTGATCTGCATTTAGGGCAGTCGCCCAGGTGGCAGATTCCCTATCTGTTGCTTTCCTAGCCGTTTCCAAAATGATTTCAAAGAAATTGGAAATTGGTAAGTTATTCCAATCCCTAACTCCCCTTCCTATAAATGAATATTTGCCCCAGTTTGTCCTCTTGAATTCCAACTTTATCTTCATATCGTGATCTTTCCTACTTTTATAAACGCCATTCAAACCTATTTGTCTACTAATGTCATTCCACGCCATCTCTCCGCTGACAGCTCGGAACATACCACTTAGTCGAGCAGCTCTTCTTCTTTCTCTCAATTCTTCCCAACCCAAACATTGCAACATTTTTGTAACGCTACTCTTTTGTCGGAAATCACCCAGAACAAATCTAGCTGCTTTTCTTTGGATTTTTTCCAGTTCTTGAATCAGGTAATCCTGGTGAGGGTCCCATACACTGGAACCATACTCTAGTTGGGGTCTTACCAGAGACTTATATGCACTCTCCTTTACATCCTTACTACAACCCCTAAACACCCTCATAACCATGTGTAGAGATCGGTACACTTTATTTACAATCCCATTTATGTGATTACCCCAGTGAAGATCTTTCCTTATATTAACACCTAGATACTTACAATGATCCCCAAAAGGAACTTTCACCCCATCAACGCAGTAATTAAAACTGAGAGGACTTTTCCTATTTGTGAAACTCACAACCTGACTTTTAGCCCCGTTTATCAACATACCATTGCCTGCTGTCCATCTCACAACATTTTCGAGGTCACGTTGCAGTTGCTCACAATCTTGTAACTTATTTATCACTCTATAGAGAATAACATCATCCGCAAAAAGCCTTACCTCCGAATCCACTCCTTTACTCATATCATTTATATATATAAGAAAACATAAAGGTCCGATAACACTGCCCTGAGGAACTCCCCTCTCAACTATTACAGGGTCAGACAAAGCTTCACCTACTCTAACTCTCTGAGATCTATTTTCTAGAAATATAGCAACCCATTCAGTCACTCTTTTGTCTAGTCCAATTGCACTCATTTTTGCCAGTAGTCTCCCATGATCCACCCTATCAAATGCTTTAGACATGTCAATCGCGATACAGTCCATTTGACCTCCAGAATCCAAGATATCTGCTATATCTTGCTGGAATCCTACAAGTTGAGCTTCAGTGGAATAACCTTTCCTAAAACCGAATTGCCTTCTATCGAACCAGTTATTAATTTCACAAACATGTCTAATATAATCAGAAAGAATGCCTTCCCAGAGCTTACATACAATGCATGTCAAACTTACTGGCCTGTAATTTTCAGCTTTATGTCTATCACCCTTTCCTTTATACACAGGGGCTACTATAGCAACTCTCCATTCATCTGGTATAGCTCCTTCGACCAAACAATAATCAAATAAGTACTTCAGATATGGTACTACATTCCAACCCATTATCTTTAGTATATCCCCAGAAATCTGATCAATTCCAGCCGCTTTTCTAGTTTTCAACTTTTGTATCTTATTGTAAATGTCATTGTTATCATATGTAAATTTTATTACTTCTTTGGCCTTAGTCTCTTCCTCTATCTCGACATTATCCTTGTAACCAACAATCTTTACATACTGCTGACTGAATACTTCTGCCTTTTGAAGATCCTCACATACACACTCCCCTTGTTCATTAATTATTCCTGGAATGTCCTTCTTGGAACCTGTTTCTGCCTTAAAATACCTATACATACCCTTCCATTTTTCACTAAAATTTGTATGACTGCCAATTATGCTTGCTATCATGTTATCCTTAGCTGCCTTCTTTGCTAGTTCCTTCAATTTCTCCTTACTTCCACAGCCATTTCTAACTCTATTTCTTTCCAGTCTGCACTTCCTTCTTAGTCTCTTTATTTCTCTATTATAATAAGGTGGGTCTTTACCATTCCTTACCACCCTTAAAGGTACAAACCTGTTTTCGCATTCCTCAACAATTTCTTTAAACCCATCCCAGAGTCTGTTTACATTTTTATTTACCGTTTTCCACCTATCATAGTTACTTTTTAGAAACTGCCTCATACCTGCTTTATCAGCCATATGGTACTGCCTAACAGTCCTACTTTTAAGACCTTCCTTTCTATCGCATTTATTTTTAACTACCACAAAAACAGCTTCATGATCACTAATACCATCTATTACTTCAGTTTCCCTATAGAGCTCATCTGGTTTTATCAGCACCACATCCAGGATATTTTTCCCTCTGGTTGGTTCCATCACTTTCTGAATCAGCTGTCCTTCCCATATTAACTTATTTGCCATTTGTTAGTCATGCTTCCTGTCGTTTGCATTTCCTTCCCAATTTACATCTGGCAAATTCAGATCTCCCGCTACAATCACATTTCTTTCCATGTTGTTTCCCACATAGCTGACTATCCTATCAAATAATTCCGAATCCGCATCAGTGCTACCCTTTCCCGATCTGTACACTCCAAATATATCAAGTTGCCTATTATCTTTAGAAATGAGCCTTACACCTAGAATTTCATGTGTCTCATCTTTAACTTTTTCGTAGCTTACAAATTCTTCTTTCACCAGAATGAAAACTCCCCCTCCCACCTTTCCTATCCTATCTCTACGATACACACTCCAGTGCCGTGAGAAAATTTCTGCATCCATTATATCATTTCTCAGCCATGATTCAACTCCTATTACAATATCTGGTAAATATATATCTATTAAATTACTTAATTCTATTCCTTTCTTTACAATACTTCTACAGTTCAGCACTAACAATTTTATGTCATCCCTACTTGATTTCCAGTTCCCTGTTCCCTTATCACCGCTCCCTAGGCCATCCCGTTTCCCTGAATGTACCTCCCTATTACCCTTCCAAACAAATTTCCTAACTTATACGTACCACTGCGGTTTAAATGAAGGCCATCCGAGCGCAGATCCCTATCTCCTACCCACCCATTAGGATCTAGAAATTTCACTCCCAGTTTCCCACATACCCACTCCATAGTCTCATTTAAATCCCCAATCACCCTCCAGTCAGTATCCCTCCTACACAGTATTCCACTAATAACAATCTCCGCTTTCTTAAACTTCACCCGTGCTGCATTTACCAGATCCCACACATCTCCAACTATGTTGGTACTTATATCAGCTTGCCTTACATTGTTGGTACCAACGTGAAACACTACCACCTTCTCCTTCCCCTCCTCCCTCTCTTCTACTTTCCTCAACATCTGCCTCAACCTAATTCCTGGATAACATTCTACCCTGGTTCCCTTTCCTCCACACACTTTCCCCACGTGTCTAACGATGGAATCCCCCATGACCAGAGCCTCAACCCTACCCACCTCATTTGATCCCCTCCCCTCCTGGTCAGCCCTATCTTTCCTGATAGCTGCAGAATCTACTTCCTCCTCCCTTTTCTCCTTCCCATGACCCTGTTCCACCTGTCTTTTCCTATCCTCTACTCTACATTTCCCTTTCCTACCTTTTCCCTTCCTCCTACTTTCCATGCATCTCAGCAACAGTTCCCTGTCCCTCATCTTCCCTCTGTTGTTCTACCTGGAGTGACTCGTACCGATTTCGCACAGACACCTGTCCTGAATTCTGATCCTGAATAGAGCCCTTGGCCTGCAGTCTCCTTCCCCTTAGAACATTAGACCACCTGTCTTCTACAACTCCTCCCTTTCCTTCCCCTCCCTCTTGTACACCTACTGTAACCTGTACATTGTTTGAGGGAGTCCTATCTTCTTTCCTGTCTTCTGTGAGAATCCTAATTATCTCCCTCAAACTTTCCAACTCCTCCCTCATACCCCTCAATGCCTCACCACACCCACAATAAGTACACTTGCGCTCCTTAGCCATTCTTTACGGGGGAAAAATTATAAATTAAAAAAATTAAGTAACTTATTTGCAAAAAAATAAATGAACAGAGGGATATATTGTCTGGGATAGTACACAACAATAAGATAATTAATATATGACTACACTACAATACTACTTAGTCGTGCTCTATTTTTTTTTTATCCTACAACCCCTAACAGGATAAAAACTGCTGTTAATTACTGAATATCAAAAGTAATACACAAAAACTACACAATTCCAAACTTCAATTAAGCCTATCCTAATTTCAACAATATTTTAGTAAGAGTTTCTACGGATACCTCTACTACACCAGTACTACACAAATATTTTACAATAATAAAATAAGCACACTAAATTCTAATAGGATATTACTCGTATACTACTGTACAGTACACTACAGTAATTTTTAAACTACTTTCAGACGTATCCTAATTACGATACCGGTACCGTACCGTATGTCACTACTAAGCACAACAGAAATGAAATTTGCAAGGACTACTGTACTCAAAGATTACCAACGAAGCTAAATGCTTAGACAAATTATTATTAGTATTAGGGTCTAATAGATACACACGAAAGGTAACACACGAATATAGCAGGCAAGATACGGCACTATCTAAATGTACCGTACTGTATCTATACTACAATGTATCTACACTACACTATACTGCGTTTGGTTAAATGCTTAAGTATCAAAAGGATTGCCATACACGAAGAAAAACACGAATATAACTGGCAAGATACTATCTAATATATTATACCTTATCTTCACTACAATTCTACTGAAATGTGGTTATGTGATTATTACAGCTGGTGGATTACTATTATTTTCCCTACTCCATGGGCCTACTGAAAAATACGAGGTTGTCTACAATAATTTCTCAAATATTTCTGTCAAAACTACTACTACTATTACTCCAGGGACTTGAACTGCAATTACTGGGATATATGAACTTTATTATTATTAGCTAACCACTCATAAATACTGAAAGATCGAGGGAGCGAAATATAAATTACGGATACTAACTACCTACTCAGAAGTACAAATGAATGGAATACAAGGTCAGCTGATTTTTATTTATATTTACTTGACTACACTACACCTTTTGTTCACGACTGTAGCCAACAATGCAATATTTGAATATGAGGAGCGACAATAATCAATAACAATACGACTGTTAACTATTACCGTGTAATCTCTTTAACTTCTTTTTAAATGGAAGTTTACAGGCGTATCGTGTTTTTTAATGTAGTAAATTATTACCTTCGCGATAGTTTGAACGTATATCTATACGAAATACCGGAGAAGTTGCTGCAGAAGTTACGGTAGAAGGGAGGTATGGCTCCAAACAAGGACTAATGCAGACAGGGAATTATTTGTTAGAGTGAAAGAAATAGAGTTTAAAAAAATCATTGTAGAGTCCATAAGAAATCATGGGAAGATTTTTTAATAAAGTTTTTGTCATGTGACAGGGAAACCAGTCTGGATTGTAATATCTTAGAAAAGGAGGGAAAAGGGAAATGAATAGCAGTTTGCATTTTGGATAACTCAAGTAGACTCATTGTGGATCCTATGCAATCACTAGACAAATGGAAGGAAGATTTTGAATATCTTCCCAACGTGAAAGGAAATGTCTGTCCGACTCGTTGGCTGAAAGGTCAGCGTACTGGCCTTCGGTTCAGAGGATCCTGGGTTCAAATCCCTGCTGGGTTGGGGATTTTAATTGGTTCTGATTAATTCTTCTGGCTTGGGGACTGGGTTTATGTGTCTGTCCCAACACTCTCCTCATCATATTCAGACAACATACCACACCACTAACCACCACAGAAACATGCAATAGTGATTACACCCCTCCATATAGGGTTGCGTCAGGAAGGGCATCTGACCGTAAAACAGGGCCAAATCCACATGTGCGATGCAGTTCGCACGCGCGGCCTCACAGGTGTGGAAAAAAGTGGTAGCAAAAGAAGAAGAAGAAGAAGTGAAAGGAAATGTCTCTGCTGGAATTCTGAACAATGGAGTTCATTGGGATGGTAATAACGAAGGTGGTGAAAATGCACTAGAATTGGAAAGGATGATAAATAAACTGCATCTTCTTAAAGCAGCTGGAATAGATGAAATTTGACCTGAAATGGTGAAACATGACTTCCTAAAGCAGTAGGATTAGCATGGAATGTGAGTAGGATACCTTTTGATTGGATGGAAGCAGTAAATGCAACTATCTATACACAAGGGAAGAGAAAGGTTTGCAACAATTTTCATGGTATTTCATTGATCGGTATACCAGGTCACAGGTATTTTGGAATGTGGCATGCTATCAGTGGCTGAAAGTAAGTTGGATGAAAACCAGTGTGCTTTTTAACCTTGAAGAAATTGTCAGGACCAGACTTTCAGCATGCGTCAAGTAAGTGAAAAATGCTACAAAAGGAGTAGGTACTTATGGTTATGTTCTGTAGATCTAGAAATGACGTTTTGACAAGAGTACCAATGGGAACGATGTCTTTGGTATTGAAGTATAGTGGCATTAGGCATAGGTTATTAGAGGCAATCAAAGGCATTTATGTTGACAATCAGGCTGCAGTGAGAATTGATGGTGAAATGAGTTCTTGGTTCAAAATAGTTACAGAGGTTAGGCAGGGGTTTCACCTTTGTTGTCCATAGTTAGATGGTTCACTTATTGAAAGGTATAAGAAGGACAGGAAGGGATTCAGTGAGGTGGAAGTGTAGTAAGCAGTTTGACCTATACCAGTGGCCTGGTCTTAATAGCAGACTGTGTTGAAAGCCTGCAGTCTAAAATTTTTGAACTTAAAAATGGATGCAATGAGTATAATATGAAAATGAGCTTTTCCAAAACTAAAGTGATGTCAGTAGGGAAGAAATATAAGAACATTGAATGTCATGCAGTAAGCTAACAGATGCGATCAACAGTATTCTGTAATAAAGAAGCGAGTTTTCAGACAAAATTTTCTTTACACTGGTCTGCTTTCAGACCAACTTTGTTGTAAGGGAATGAAAGCTGGGTGGATTCAATATATCCTATGTGTAAGTTGGAAGTAATGGACATGAAAGTAGTGAGAATTATTGCTGGTACAAGCTTGTGGAAATAATGGCAGGAGGGCACTCAGAATGAGGAGACAAATAACAAGGAATAAATTCAGTGGATGAAACTGTATGCATAACTGGCTTTGGTGGTGGGATCATGTGAGGAGAATGGAGGAGGATAGGTTAGCTAGGAGAATAATAATGGACTTGGCCATAGAGGGTAGGTGAAGTAGTGGTAGACCAAGACGGCGATGGTTAGACTCAGTTTTGATGATTTGAATTTAAGAGTTGGCTGGAAATAGAGGATTGTAGAGGAATGTAGTGAATTTACAGAGGCTTGCAGACTGAACGCTAAAAGGCATAACAATCTATAATGAGGATGTAGGTTTGTATGATGTATTGTTGTTACATTCTAAGTATCAATATACATCACATTGAGTGTTTGACAATGTTGGAGCTCCAGCACTCACAAGGCATCACACCAAGGTGATAAAGTATAAAGCCAAGGATACGGTACACAAAAAATTTCAAAACGGTAAGGCATACAATTAAACACATACTAAAAATGATTAAACAAAGAGTGGGAAGCAAGTCCAGGAATTGTAACCTGTTGGAGCGATGAGCTATCAGAACATGGAAGTCAAGAATTCTTACTAAAACATTTTATTAAAATTAAAATATAGCATAATTAATATCATCCAAAAGAAGGAACTGTACTAATGGAATTAATCCCAAACATAATTAGCTTGAAAATCACTCCTGCTTGGGGGACATATAAGGAAAATTGCTATGTGTTTTACATCGCACCGGCACAGATAGATCTTATGGCGATGATGGGATAGAGAAGGCCTAGGAGTGGGAAGGAAGTGGCCGTGGCCTTAATTAAGGTACAGCCCCAGTGTTTGCCTGGTGTGAAAATGGAAAACCATGGAAAACCATCTTCAGGGCTGCCGACAGAGGGATTCGAACCCACTATCTCCCGGATGCAAGCTCACAGCTGTGCGACTCTAACCGCATGGCCAACTCTCCCGGTATAAGGAAAATTAAGGTAAGCATGAGCTTTACCAACTTTCAATATAAGGAAAATAACAAAATCGCTTTACTGTGCAATTTAAGAACTACACATCTGTAGGCACTTGAATTTGTGGTTCTGCCTTTGGAACCTACATGATGTCCCAGCTCATAAAAATTGCCATATGGCTTAAAATATTATCATTACAGGGATATTTCAAATCACAATAAATTAATGGTTAAATAGAGGTTGATAATTTTTTTTTTAATAACTCTTTGTTCGGGGCGTCGACCCATGTGGATCTTTTTGCCCCTACCGGCACCATATTGTATGAACCTGCGTGTAATTGGAATGGCAGTAGTGTGGAATGTTGTGTGGAGGAAAGGAAGATTAAGGACGTCACAAACACCCAGTCCCCAGGCCAGGGATATTAATCATTACAATTAAAACCCCTGACTTGGCCAGGAATCGAACCAAGGGCCACCAGGTGACAGGCGGATGCGGTACCCCCTACACCGTGGGGCTGTACAGGTTGATAATTTAGAAAAATGTATTAATTTATAAGAACATCAAGGGGACTCTAAAAGCATTACTATTAATTATCCCCTGATCCTATACCTGTTGTGTGGCAACAGCATATCCTTTTAACAATCCTACCTTGGAATATAATTTTCCTTTAAAAGAAAAGAAGAAAACTTGGAAGGAATGGAAAACAAAAAGGACTGAAGAAAGTAAAACAAAATATATAGAAGCAAAAAGAGATTGCAAGAAAGTAATTGCAGAGGAAAAGAGAAGCTGGGAAGAATTCACCCGGGAAATCAGGGAGGATTTAAATTGTGGGGAAAAATTACTTTTTGGAGTTGTAAAAAATAGAAAGAAAGGTGAGCACTGGATTCATAAAAAACAAAGAAAGAGAAATATTGACTAAACCAGAAGAGATAATGGACAGGTGGAAAGAATATTTCAGTGAGCTACTAAAAGTGAGACATGAGGTAAGTGGAGAAATTATACAAGCAAACAAAATTGAGGAGGAAAAAATAAAAGAAGAATCAGACATTACTATGGCTGAAGTGGAATGGGCAGTTAGTAAAATGAAAATGGGAAAAGCTGTGGGAATAGATGAAGTGTCAATAGAAATGATCAAAGTAGCAGGACCAGTGGAATTGCAATGGACATACAGACTTCTCAGATGTGTGTGGAGAGAAGAAAGTTCCTGAATACTGGAAAAAAGGAATAATATTACCAATATTCAAGAAAGGAGATAGGAAGATATGTGTTAAGTACCGAGGACTCACAATCATCTCACATATTGCCAAAGTAATGGAAAGAATACTAGAAAAATGAATTAGATTTAAGGTAGAAAGCCAAATAGAAGAAGAACAGTTTGGATTTAGAGGAGGCAGGTCAATAGTAGAACCCATTTTCATCCCGAGACAAAATATGGAAAAAAGTTGGGAATATGGGAAGGATATGATAATGACCTTTATCGATTTGGAGAAGGCTTATGATAGCATCCCTAGAACAAAAGTTTGGGAATGCCTAATAAACAGAGGGATTGACAAGGAATTGAGAAGCATGATAAATGCAATGTACAAAGATTGCTACAGTAGTGTGAAGACTACAGTCGGGGCATCAGAATGGTTTAGAATTGAGAATGGATTAAAACAAGGAAGTGTGTTGTCACCCTTATTGTTCTTAATGGTGATGGATGACATCATGAAGGCAGCAATGAAAGATTACAGTAGGAAGAAGATGAAGGTGATGTTGTTTGCAGATGATGTGGTGATTTGGGGTGAGGATGAAGTGGAGGTCCGAGAACAGTTAGACACAACAAATAAAAATATTGAAAAATGGGGATTGAAGATAAATGTGGAGAAGAGTAAAACAGTGGTGATGAGTAGAGGTGAGAAAGAAGGAAAAGGAATTATCAAAGTGGGAGATACGAAATTGGAAGTAGTAAAACACTTTTACTTGGGAAGTGTACTGTCTGAAGATGGAAGAATAGATTTGGAAATTAACAGAAGAATACAACTGGGGAGTGCTTTCTAGTATGGAACAAGGATATACCAATGAAGGCTAAAGAAGTTATGTATAAAGCTTATTATGTTCCTATAATGACATATGCAACAGAAACTTGGACAATGGTTCAGAGGTATGAGAACACAGTACAAGCAGCTGAAATGAAATTCCTGAGAAGTATTGTACAAAAAATGAGGAGAGACAGACTAAGAAATGAAGATATACGGAAAGAGCTGGGAGTACAGAAATTAAAGGACAAACCGGAGAAAAACAGGTTGAAATGTTTTGGACATGTCAAACGGATGAAGTAAGACTACCAAGACGATCACTGGAAGGACGGATGACAGGGAAGAGAGGATGAGGAAGACCAAGAATGCAGTGGATGCTCTTCGTGAAGAGTAGTATTAGAAAACAAAACATGAATTGGAACATGGTGTTGGAAGAAGGATAGTGGAATGACAGAACAAAGTGGAGAGGAATCATATTTCCTCCCACCTGGTGTCAGCTGGAAATGGGAAAATGATGATGACAGCGAGCTTGTTTCATACTACACATCCAAGCTAACCATAAACTTGACAAATTAAATTTACAGTTACAACAAATGTTTCACAAAACAACAAATTCACAACAAATGCAATCGAGTAGAATCAAGTAATGTGCTCTTAGAATCTGTATACTTGACTCCACAGGCGAGTCCAAGCATACTAGTGTCGCTATCTGTGGACATGTCTTAGAACTATATTCTATTGTACTGGATTGCACGGCATTCAGGGTCACACACAGAATATTTTTGTGATGTGGATTGCAATATGTTTGCTGCTGATGATTGGTTTTCTTGAGTCATTGGTCGTCAATAATTTTATATTCATTTATAGGAAGGGGAGTTAGGGATTGGAATAACTTACCAAGGGAGATGTTCAATAAATTTCCAATTTCTTTGAAATCATTTAGGAAAAGGCTAGGAAAGCAACAGATAGGGAATCTGCCACCTGGGCAACTGCCCTAAATGCAGATCAGTATTGATTGATTGATTGATTGATTGATTGATTGATTGATTGTATAACTGCATGGTAATTCTAGTAAATTGTGTCAAGTTATTGCACAGCAAATAATACGATCCTGTTTATCTTTTATAAACGTAGAACCTTGATTATACGTTCCCGGAAGCTACGTTTTCCCATATTATTCATTCAAATTACATGGTCCCGCGAGCATCCTAATCAGGTGACGTAAAAATCCTGCATTATCCGTTCCTCGAAGAAACAATTTCCCATATCAACCATCCAGAAATTTCAGTCCCATCAACTCTAAATCCTCGAACACGTGTTTTTCACAAAACTGTATCTCACAAAAGGACGGCTACGACATACTTACGAATCTGGTGTTAACGTCCCATCATTGCGGTAATTTGAGGAAGTACTATACCGGAAAAGCAAACGGCGGTGAACTTGCATAAGGGACCATCTTAGCATCGCATTCAGGTGGTATTGTTTAGAGAATCAAAATCATAAAGCAGAGAGTGTCCACAACAATTGGAAGGAGATAGAGTGCATTTCGACAGCTTTACTTGAAGACGGAACGAGTTTCAACAAATGTTCGTATTTGCAAAACGTCTACATTATGTCCAGGGTTAGAAGTCTACTAGCTGATGTACCCTTGCTTCGCTACGGAATTCTACATTGTATACAGAGTTGTAGGTTAGGTAGAGTACACGTTGTGAGCAAGACTGCATTAAATTGCATAGTTCTTAACGTTACCCTGGAAACGCGACGGAGAAAACACCAAACGTCTTTTCTCATATGAAGACTGGGTTAGGGAATTTTCATTGTAATTGTAGGTCCGCTTGTCTACCGTCAGTCACAATCAGGTTGGAGAATTGCATTATAATGGCAGTCACTCACTCTCCACCTTCCTCTTTACATCCTCAGAAAGACTGTCTTAGTGGTTTTCCCAAATAAAATGAACATAGGTCATTACAATGACGTCAGTAGGAGTAGCACGAGTAAAAGCAATGATTTCACATGAAAAACTTGATCAAATGAAATACCACACATTTTCTCACTTTTAACGAACAGTACTACGGTGATATAGATGTTGATGTATTGGTAGGTGTGCTAGGTACCAACTGATGAGCCCACCCTAGCACACGAGGGCGAAACGCTGGCAACCAGGAATGAGCTAGCTGGAAAATTTATAATGTCCAATAACGGACCATTTATATTGGTATTATTAGTACTACGGTGCCGATCTAAGAGTCCAAAGTTCCAGAGCTGGAATGACCAGGCCGCAGACAGCCGTGATCCGTGAACACTCTTAGTCCTTTTTCGGAGGGGAGAGGGTCGAATAGTGGAGACTCCGAGGGCAAAACTATGCCCTTTTAAATACCTGTTTCCTAGGAGTACCCGATGAGTTGGAAAATCTCAATTCACTACACTGGCAGCAGAAAAATCTATCTGACTTGGAGGCAATTTTTTCCTCCAAGCCAGAGGAGAAACAACCTCTTCACTGCTAATTTTAAATAAAATGAGTGTAGAATTTAATAAAAGTGAGGAGGAAGAAGCTCATTTTAAGAAACGGCTCTTTTCAGGGTTGAATTTTGAGTTATTTAGTGAATTGTGGTGTTATAATTTGGAATATGCCTAAATTGTAATTCTAGACCAGGTCATACTACTACTACTATGTGAGCCGCTGCCTTAAGAGTGCACACTGCTCATTCATAGAGCGCGTCATAGTAGGGATAGAATAGCTGGAATACTATGATGAACCAGTGAGTTAAGTACCAGCAGTACGGTATCAGAAAATGTATGACCCAGGGGAATGACGTGCTAAATAACAAAGTTTTCTAACTCCCCAGTTATTTCCTGCCAGTATTCAGTCAGGCTGTTATACTCGGTACGCAGCAGTAATCCCATATATCGGAGTTGAGCGGCAGCATAAGAGACAAAGAACATCACCACAAACAATGGTCAATGTAAAGTTATTGTTGATCAGTGTTATGGGCTTTCAGTATTGTAAGCCTTCACATTTAGTTTTCTTCCAACTCTGAAATACCACTCTTATCATGGTCGGTACGGTAAAATTGAATAAAACATAAATGCAGTGTTGCCAACACAGTGGATTTTCCACCAAATTTGGCGGATTTTTAAATATAAAGGCGGGAAAATTTTCTATTTAGCGGACAGCGGATTTTTTGACAGATTTTCAAACTTCTTTTAGCGATTTTCAGTGGTAACAATATCACCTTTCATCACCAGGAGAAAAAAAATAATATAGAACTTAGTATGGCGTAACAGACTATTTATTCCCGTTGTATTGAACTTATGCTGCATAAGTTACTACCACTCATTTTCTAGACTAGCTCTGGCCCACAGGCTCAGTCAGAATTTGTTACAATCGTTACTACACTATTGATGAGCCGCGTAGTGTCGTGTTTGATAACGTGGTTCTTTTGACATCAGGTTCTTTTTGGTACGTCAATATGTCGAAAGAATAGGTAGTCAGATATTTCGTGAAGAGTGGTTAAATAATTAAACTTTAAGTTGGTTGAGCTTCCCAGTGATCCCAAATATAGACGGTGTGTCTATTGGCAGCGCAATATAAACGTGAAATTCTTTGACATTATTTCTTTCCGGACTTATCAAAAACAATGAAAACAGTAATGAAAGTGAAAATAACTTTTCAAAATAGATTTGAAAATTTCCGTATGTGCTTTGCTTGTGTGAACTGCCAGCATATTCTTAAAAAAAATAGTACCATGTAGCTTCAAATGAAACTACAGGACCTCAAACCTGCACATCTGCTTCAGAGCATATTGTACGGGGAGGAGAAGATGATGAACTCCTTTTCTGAAACTGGTGAGTGTTGAGTTAATATCCTTTATTAAAACAGCTGGTATATCTTATTTTGCTTCAGTTCGAAATTTAGTAGAATTTAGCGGATTTTCAACTAAAATTTAGCGGAGAAAAGATTTATGGGTTGGCAACACTGCATAAATGGTCGGAAATTGTATTCTCTATAACTTTTGTTATGTAGTACATTTCGATAGGACCAATAACATAGGTATCTAAAAATTAAATTTTAGGCGCCTTTCCCTAAATTACAATTTCATACAGGACAAATAAAGTTGTTTACAACTTAGACTGTAGTTTCTTATTCCCCAACTCAATATACAGACTTTTATTAAATTCTGTTAACCCATTTTCTCGTGGCTTGGCGTTGATATGGACTTGGCAACAAAAATACAAATTCATTAATATCTGTGTTATCAAAGCCTGTATGGTAACGATGTATGACACAAATGATCGGGAATTTAATTCTGTGTAACTTTAGTTATGTAGGATTTATCGATAGGACCACTAATAACATACATATTTGAGTATAAAATTTTAGGCCTTCCCCTAAACTACCATTTCAATCAGCGTGAGTAAAATTATTTATAGCCTAGATTGTAGTGGTTCATCCCCCGACTTCACATACCGATTTTCATTAAATTCTCTTCAACCATTTTCTCGTGATGCGTGTACATACATACATACATACATACATACATACATACATACATACATACATACATACAGACAGAAATTACGGAAAAGTAAAAAATGCATTTCCTTGTCACTGTGGACATGATCGATACAGAAATACCATTCTTTTCAAATTCTGAGCAATATACAGACAAAACTCCTATTTTATATATATATATATATATATATATATATATATATATAGTCACTGAGCTTTCAGGTAGGAATCAAAATGGCTCCTTCTTAAGTAACACAAATTCAGTATTTTCATAGTATCGTATACGATTATGTTATCGAGACCAGAACAGATGTTGCACCTTACATAAGCTACCGGTACATAAAGCCATAGGAGGTTTTGGAATTACCTATTACTGTTTTGGTCCTAATATAAGACTGGGAATTTCACGTTTTTGTGTTAAAATGTTATAAAAACCGCAGTCATTTTATCTGCGTATGTTACATTAAAATTTTTTGTATCATTTTGCACTCGTACCAACTTGCACAGCGAGTGTGCTTTCCAGCTGAGTTCAAGGTCGCGAATAACCATAATTTAGGAAGTTTTGATGATTTTTTTCCTTCCCAATTTGATTGTGATTAGTGACAAGCAGGAATGAACACAATGCATTCGAGAACTTGAGAATCGATACTTAAATTCAAAACCATATTCTCGAGTTCAACATAACCTTTAAAAGTCGATGTAGACCTAATTTACGTGGTACAAGATTTTCATAAACTGACTATGAACAGTATACCGGTGACCAAATAACAATGGAAGATTTAAAAAAAAAAAAAAAAAAAAAGGATTTTGCCATCATGTTGGGCGCTTTTATATCCAATGTACTTTATTTTATTAGATTAGAGAATTAAAAACTACTTGTCAATTGATGTTTGGCTTGGTGT